>NC_057923.1:43361592-43986592 GCF_018873765.1 Telopea speciosissima
TACTTGATGACAACTTTGTGCGAAGATTTTGTCAAATCTTCTCGATTTATGTATTGCAATCTATGCCATGATATGTTGATGAAACTCGATGTATTTCTAAGTTCTTTTTTTTTACAATTTTTTATTAAACGTTTTAGTGTTTGGAACATAGGGAGTTGCAAACCCTAAGTTCTGGACTTGTTGTATAGCTTTATGTATAAGCATGGATGTTCTTTTCTGTTACCTGACCGACATGGGTTAAAGTGTTGGGATAAGGATAAGTCGGCTGATTTTTGAGCTACGGGCTTACCTTTATTGGAGCTATATGGGCTACTAGAAAGAGGAGTGATGATCAAAAACTCTCCAGGAGGGCTGGGGCAAGTTTGATCACTAGTTTCTCCATTAGTTTCTTTATGCTAAGAGGGGATAGTGGTGTTGTAGTTGATCATAGCTGGAGTTCATACGCCGCTATCATGAGGGCCTTGACCAGTGTATGGTTACTAGCTCTCACTAGTCCATTAGGGAGTGATGTGTTTACTATTTCATGTTCCTTCGATATATCTTTTGTTGATTGTTGTCATATATACTTTTCATTACAGTAGTGGTGATAAGCAAATATGGTTATGATCATTTTGTTTTGTTTTTTTGGATTTATATATACATATTATTGTATGTCCTTACATTTTGTATTATTTGTGCACGTTTTCACACTTGTATAGTTATTGTGGATTTACTTGCTAAGCCTTTCCCAAAGCTTACCCTCACCACTTTTCAGATGAACAATTTTATGAATGCGAACATGAATGTGAGGATGTATTAGAGGAGGAAGTCCAAGAGGACGAAGCATTTGGAGTAGAAGATGACAACTACTATTAGAAATTTTACACTTTCTTTAAATTTTAGAAGAACTTATTATTTATTTGAGTTAATTTAATTTTAGAGATTGTAACCTTTATTTAAGAATTTTAAGTTTAATTTGAAAGTTGTAATAGCGTAGTTTAACTACCCTACTTTGTTTGAAGTCTTAATATATACATTTAGACATGTGTTTATGTTTTGGTTCTACTCCGGTTCATATCTCCTTGATATAAACGATCTTGTGGACCATTAATGTCCCTACACCGTTAGGATGATTTTAGGCGTTACATCAACACCTTCCTTGGTCGCGGTGGTGGCGATGACGCGGATGATTAGCCCATTTCTCTCTCCAAGCAATTTGAAGTTGTTTTGATCAGTCTTTTGTTTTCCTTGTCTTTGGATGGATGTTTGTGGAACTATTTTCTTTTAGTTTTCTTGCTTTTCTCTTCTCTTTTTTTTTTTTTTTATCAGTTAATTTGGGAACTTTTGGAATGGTGAACTTGTATCTTTTGGTTTGGAGGTGGACAAAATCATATGTTTTGGGTTGGGAGAATCACAATCACTCGCAAGCAAGAATTTGAATAATTTGGAGGTCAAATTTGGTTTTATGTATATATATATATATATATATTCCCATTTTCTCATTTGGATAATTGTTGATAATTATGGGTTGGTTGTGTTTGATTTATCCTTGCTTATTAGGAATCATCATATATAATTACCCATCTATTACTTACTCAAAACCCAACAAAACATCAACATGATTATCACTTAACAGCCTAAGTGTTAAGTCCTAAGTTCCCTGTTCACCAATTATCTCCTAGGTTCTCATTTCACCACACTCAGTCTTCTCCTATGTCTGCACACAATCATTCATGCTCTTGAGGCTTTTAATTTAGAACCTAATTGTGGAGAGTAAATCAAGAGGTTACGCCAGACTGTGGTCGGTGTAGAGTATCATTGCTCTGATACAACTCTGTCATGCCCCCATCCCGATGAAAGATATTTTATAATAAAGGGGGTGACTGGGATAACACGTGTTGCCCCAATACCTACCAAAACCATAGATACAGTGTCCCGAGCCACAATCCACCCTGTCTTCAAGTCATGATAATAGCAAGGAACGTACCCAAATGAAATAAATCGTTCCAATTACAGAGTTAGCGAAAGCGAAATTTATTTAAATCATGTGAATTATAGAGCATCGGTTCTCTAATGATAACACATAGTACAATTTCAATATCTCATAACCATTCATTTCTCTCCTTATAATTAAACATAAAGTTTATACATGACTGTGGATGAATACAGAAATTAAATAATAAATCACGCCACTAGGGCTCCATTCTTGGGTGTACATCTACATCCAAGTCACAGCCACCGGCTCCACTTGATTCGCATCCAACGGTGCTCATCAAGAGATTACCTGCATACCAACTAAAAGGGGTTGCGCAATGGATTTAGCTACACCAGCTAGTGAGAGAACAAAGGGGAATGCACATACATACACACAAACAATTTCAAGCAATATGATGCATGCTAATGTTAGATTCATTTTTCACCTAGCACACAAATTCTATAAGTCAAGTGTATGCTATTGTGATAAGTCGGGAGACACTGAGGGTCACTTAACTTATCGTCCCAGTGAAACCTCAATTATCACACAGGAGCCTACGCTGGTAGAAACCATCAGGTCACCTAGTGGCAGACCCCGATAGTCATCACTACCCCTGACCTGGCCTCTCCCACCTCCACAGACAACAGGTATTCAGACTTTCCAACATATAAACCCTTGTTGGCAAGGGTCGTAGCATAAGGGAACAAGAATCCTAGCCACAGATACACTACATGCAAGTCCTATCGTCCCGAGAGGTATTTTGGGTAAGGGTGTCAATTGGGACGGATCCCGATATTTGGGATGGGACGGTACCGGTACCAGTACCAAAAGTACCAATCCCAGTACCGTCCCATTTAGTTAATGGGACCAAACCTAGATCCCAGTCCCAATTACTAGCAGGACGGGATGATACCGGTTCTCAAACGGTTCTAGGCACTGTAGAAAAAGGGAGAAGAAGTTTAATTGTTTCTAATAAGGCGGGTTTATTAGTGTTGTGGAATTTTTTCACTATCATGAAATTTAAGTTGTCTACTGCTTTTATAAAGCAATATAAATTATGAAATCATAGTTTTACTTCTTCAAACTCCCTAAGATCACATGTAATAAGCTTCTCATTTTTTTAAATCTAGAGAAGTCCTACAAAATGGAAGAATCCCGTTGTGTTTCCTCTTTGATTTTTCCAAACATAACTTTATTTATCACACATGTCACATGGTAGTATGGTACGAAGTGCAAAAAGGAAGAACCTGGTAGATGTAGTTGGTCGAGGGAGGAGGGAGGAGGGAGTAGCACTGCAGTAGGTTCTGTGAGGAGAGACTTCAAGCTACGGCTGTTGACCCGTTGTTCCTCTTCGTATTCAAAAGGCAATTAATGAAACCCTAATGAGTCGTAATTCTTATACCCTTTCTTTTTTTAAAAAAAAGATCTAATATACTCTTTCTTTTTAAATGGTACTAGTAGTTTCGGTACCATCTGGTACCTAATTGGTATTTCGGTACTGGTACCGTTGGGAATCTCGTCTCGAAATCGTCCCGTCCCATTTATCATTCGATACCAAAATTATACCATCCCATTTATTAATGGGACGGTCTGGTACCGGGTTTTAGCGGGACGATATTGGGACGGTTCCCGGTTCCGATCCCAAATTGACACCCTTAATTCCGGGTACATCAATGTCCCATTCCATCTAGTACCCAGGTACCAGCACGGCACAACACATACAGATCAGGATGGCAATTAACAATTTTCATAATTTTAAATTGGGATTTCAGTACCGGCATACCCAGCTCGGTAACCCAATACAATGGTGAGAATAATATCACATTCATAACAGTTCACATTGAAATAGATAATGCAATGCATACAATGCTTATATTTTATATAATAGCATGATCAAGGTTGCTTAATATATATATTCAAGCCCAACAAAATCACCCAAAACCCACTCACCGAACTTGGGTGTCACCCGGTGTGGTTGACATGAATCTCACCGGTTCACCACTATCCACCTAGTTGGGTAGCCTAACAATACAAAAGCAATCATCAAAAGATGTATAGAGGGGTCCCATGTTATGCCCCAAAGGTTAAAATCAAGTTTCAACCAAGACAGCACGAGCGGACTCACGAATGGAAGCAACAGGGTGAGTCCATCCCTGACTTCGTTCAGGCCAAAAGGTCAAAACACAAGGAACGGATCCACGGATGAAACTTCTTGCTTGGATCCGTTCCTGCATCCGTTCGATTTCTGAGACACACCCGAGAGCGAGTGGATCCATGGACGGATGTGCCATCTTAATCTGCCCTTGCATCCGTTCGATCCCTGAGATATACTCGAGAGGGAATAGACCCATGGGCGAAGGCAATAGAGTAAACCCGTTCCTTCATCCGTTCAGGTCCAGTCATTGAGATTACACTGGACGAACTGGCAGACGAAACCACGACGGTGAATCCGTTCGTCGTCCGTCAGGAATCTTTTCTGAGATTTTTCAGGGTTTTTCCTCCAGCTTGAAGCTTGGGGTTCACCTTGCACTCAGGGTCATGGAGGGGTGTTTTAGGTCTCCCTAGGGTCACTAGAACCTAGGTTTACCCCATGGATCCAAGATCTCATAAGGATTTGGTTCTATTTGGTCCAAGGGTAGGGTTTCATGGTTTAAAACCAAGGGTCCAGCAACAATGGCTGCACTACAGCTCATAGAAACCTCTTCTAGGGTTTGGTTATTACCATTAGAGCTCCCTTAAGAGTCAAGCCTCACCTTGAGTCCCAAATGGAACCCCAGGTTAGCTCAAGCTCAAGGAATCTACTTCAATTAATAATGGAAAATGGAAAAGCGGAAGTGCCAAGGTTTAGGTTATACTTTGGTGAGTGAAGCTCCAATTCCAACCCTAGCCAGCCTTGAAGACCCACCTCCTCTTCCTCCTTCCCTTCCTTTCCATCTCTCCTTTTTCTTCTTTTCTTCAAGCCTTGTCCGAACAGCAAGAGGAGGAGATGTGGGGCAGGCAGCCTTCTTGGCACTGCTTCCATCTTCTTCCCTTCCCCTATCATTCCTCTCCTACTTCCACGTCTTCTTCTTCTTTGTCTCTTCTCCTCCACTGTTTGCTTGGAGGGAAAGAGATAAGGAAATATGAGGCTTATCTTATCTTTTAAAGACCATAGGGGCCGGTCTTGTTTGTTTAGGTGTCCCTAAAACACATGAGGGTCTTTTGGGTTTAATTGGGCCTTAGGTCTTGTTTGGCCCAAGTCATAACCTATTAGGTCCACTTAGTTAGGACATGTTTGGGTCAACCCTAAGTTATAAGACCTATTGGTCCTTAAGGTTTGTTTGGTTTAGGCTACAATAGAAAATTCATTGTTTATTTAAGTTAAGTCTTGTGGGCCCACTTTCATGGCCCAATTAACCAATTAATGGTAAGGGTGGGAGTCCATCTGGTCCAGGGATCTAATCATGGTGTCCGGGACACGGGGATGTGGGTCCCACAAGATAATAAATTAAAAGGGCAAGTAACAACACGGACAGATCCACGAGCGGAACCATTCAAAGTGAGTCCGTTCGTGACTCCATTGCTGTTGTCAGGGCCCAAACTTTGAGAAAAGTTGCGGGGCTTTGACCCGTACTTCCAGGACTTCGAGAGGACACTTATAATAAAATATCAAGTTCAAGATCATAAATGTTGACGATTGCCACCATGGCACTACCCATTGGTAAAGTCTAATTTAACCCGGGGTATTAGGGTATATTTCGGGTACAGGTGTGACAGTGGTTGTCTTGGTAACTCTTTATTTGAAATGTCTCGTCACTACACATTAGAGAAGCATGTATTCGCCAACCACATTCATTCTTGCACATAAAAGTGACCCTAGTACTCTCATTTTTTGTTTCATTCCGAATTGCATGCTCCCTAAGTGAAGCCCTAAACACTTTAACAAATGCAACTTCATACCAAGTTTCAAGATAGGGTTCTCCAAATTCCTCTAAAAAAACTCAGGATATTTAGGACTATCATCATCAAATGAGTTAGAAAGGCTATTTGGCTCATCACTATCACAGTACTCTAATGATTCATCATCATTGTCACCCTTATTATCATGACCACCTTCATTGTCATCAAAAACTTTGAATTCATTACCACCGTCACTTTTCTCACCTACATCATCTATAGCATCACCAAAACCATCATTGAGATTAACTCCCTCAACTAAGTCTGAAAATCCATCAACATCAACCATACTATGTGAACCTACTTCTCCAACAAGTATTAGGCCTTCATCAATAGCAACATCCTCATCCCTTCGACCAATTGCATCATCTTCTAAGTTAACAACATACAATGCAATATGGAGCCTACCTTCATGCATTGCAAACATATCCAACACATCCCTATCACTAGTCATAAATCTCAGTCCATCCTTAAACAACATGTGAGGAAGTAAATGACACATGTTGAATGTCTTACGAAGCCCAAGCTCAACAATAATGTCAACCATCTCAAAATATGACCTGAAGTCAGGATCTATATTTCTAGAAATACAGACATCCCCTCCAACATAAGATTGAGGAAGGATCCTAGAAAAATGTCCCCCATGATGGATATGCAAAGTGAAATAAGTTATCTTGCATTGAACAAGGCAAGGGAGCCTCCAGGATCAATATATATGAACTTATTGGTACAACTTTGAAATAAACAGAGCTTTTACAAACCCAATGGTGGGGTTGCTGGCTGATTGATCAGACAGTAATAAACTCAGAGGAAACCCCGTGACATAAGAAATAAACAATCTCAATTCGAGAATTTCAGAGAGGGAAATCCCCAAATTAATTTAGGGATTTCATAGAGAGAAGGATCTGAGAAGAGATTGAACAGAGAGAGAGAGAGAGAGAGCTTACCGAAGGAGTAGCAGCGACAATTGGAGATGCAAGGGAGAGAGACCTTACCGGAGGAGTAGAAGCGGTGACTAGAGATGCAAGGATGGAGTGTCGAGGAGACGGCAACTGGAGATGAAGGGTGGGGGGTCGAGGAGAAAGCAGCGGTGAGGAGGTTCCCGAGAGATTTGGGAAATGGGGTAATTGGAAGAGTGGGAGGACTTAGGGTAGCTTGGTCCTTTTTTTAATGTATTAAAGTATAGAGAGTATGTTTGTAACTTTATGTTTTCTGTTAGTTAGGTAATGATGAGTTAACTCGATGGACTGACTCAGAAGGTTTTAAAGATGAGGAGGTGTACATGAAAACGGGCCATAGTTGACGGTGTGACTATATTTTGCTCTTACTTGTTTTTTATATCTTGTTTCATTGGTCCCACTAAATGCCAAAGCCATTAGAGTAGATCCATAGACCCAACACCCAACACCCAAGTCTATTATAGAAATCTTCATATAAAAGGGTGGATGTTCTCTGTGTCGCAGCATAGGAACATGGGGTGGCATTACCACCATTGAGGGGGATCATCTCGTCCACCCCATGTGTCTGGGTGCAGCCTGCGCCCCAGCCAGCAAACATTTTGCCAATTAATTACATCTGATTGAGCAGAAGATTCCAATCATATGAAACAGAGATCACTAATCTAAAGTCTAGTTATCCTCCATTGTTTGCCATCCAAACAAAAGGTCCAATTCCTTGCGTGGAATTGGGACCCATAGTTTTGGACACTCTGATTGGAGGAAATATCAGTAACTTTCTCTGGTCAGGCCCAGTCCACCTAATCTATCCCTTTCAAAGTGGGGAAAAACATGAGAAAAAGAAAAAAGAAATTAAAAAAAAAAAAGTGGGAGAGGGATGGGTACTAGGGTTTTGGTAGACCGTTACCGATCCAGATCTGTCCGTACCGGTCTCAATTAAACAGATTTACCCATTTATTCTTTAAAAAATTGGATTTCTTTTTTACATCTTTACCCATGTTCTCTACCGAGCCACCAATATGGATTGGTCAGGAATTGGCATCGGTCTCCATCAATACTAATATGAATTGACCGATTCGATATCAATTCCTCAAACCATGATGGGTACATGGGTAGAATATCTTGGCATCAAGGTGTTTAAAATTGTAACAGGGATAGAATCGTATAGAGCCGATTTTGATCCGTATCAACCTGAATTGATCCAATTTAACTGGTTCTAAGTTATTTTGTGGTGAAAATAGAATCGGCTCAAGAATTGAGAATCGACACATGAATCAGTCCGATTCAAGATTGATCTAATTCCAATTCGGGCAATAACAATTGAGAACAATGGAAATCGGGATTAATATCCATTGATTCTGATCTAAATCGGCGATTCACTCCCGATTTTTGTAACCCTGGCTGGACCAGTCATTGCTAATGATTTTAATAAGATTGGATATCTTTGGGCTGGTAATATAACGGAGTCAAATAGGTGGACCCCTACCCATAAATTTGATCATCGTTGAACTAGAGTTGGTGGGCTACATGTACGGTGCCATAGAGGTGGGTTTTTCAGATCCATTACGAATATAAATTATGATGGACCTCAAGTCCAAATCCAAATAAGTTTTTTCTTCAACTCTTTCCATTATCATAGCCACAGCTTCGGGTCCAATTAGGTTTCTAGGCTCAAGCCCATTTAACTCCCTCTCTCTCTCTCTCTCTCTCTCTCTTTCTCTCTCACCATCTCTGCTTCTGCAAAACCCTAGATCTCGTTTGCCGGAGAACTCCGAATCTCGACTTCTGAGCTTTTCTTACTACTGGCCGATCGAAACTTCGGTGAAAGTGAGAACTCTAGCTGCATCTCTCTCTGTTTATTTTTTTCATCCCGTTTACGGAGTTGTTATGATATGATTTTACGGTTCATTTTAAGAACATGAATTGTCTGTTCGTTTTGTTCGTCTTATTGATTATCTTGGTTGGATTTGATTTCAATCTGTTTTTGTGTTTGTTTATTTGATCTGATTTTGTTGAATAGTATTCACTAAATTCATCTGGAAAGCGAGGATTATTGCGCCTCTCATGGTATATTGGTTGAATGATCGGATCTTGGTAACCCTAATTGCTAGAAACTGTTAATAACTTTGGGAGAGGGAAAGGGGGTGCGTTTCTTTGATTTGAAATTGGTTCAGTTTAATTTTTATGCGAGTATAATTGAAATTCGTAGAAAGCCCGAGTGAGATCCAACACTAGATGAGCTCGTCGATGGTTTCTTTTCATGATTTTAGCCCATACAAGTAAAGTAATGATGATCCGCTGAAGCCCTCATCAAAACCTGATCTACGCAGGTTTGGGCTTTGTCAGTGGGCTTCATGTCCTCCAAGGGCTTCTGATGGTCTACCCGGATCAACCACGTTGAGCTGTTCCAAGTTTGAACCGGTCTACCCAATGTCAGAGATATATGGGCTGTACTCTCAGGCCCAGCCCACGTTGAGTGGCCTGGGCCTCATTTATATCACAGTGGATATTGATGCTTTTCAGGTACTTTTCCAGTTTACATCAAACCCAAAAAGGATTCCTGGAGTTGCTGCTTATAGATTTTCACTATGAATTTCAGTGTATTGGTTATCTGATAGAGATAAACATGGAAGTCATCTAGGCTTGACCCATTTATTTAAGAGAGGGCCTGGGCCATAAGCAAACGGTGTGAGGTAAACTTGGTACAAGCAATTATTAGAACCATGACTTCGCAGCTGAATTGTGTAGTGACTAGCCTGATCCCATTCACAAATTCTAGCAAAATATTTGTTATTAATACTACTAGATTTTAATTGGGGGGGGGGGGGATATCCCTCTATTATGTGGTTTTGTTACCTTAAGCTTGAATGCAGAATGATATTATGTGGTTAGTTCCATTACTTCTAGTTATTGTAGTTGTTTCATTTTTTTATGTTTGGTTCATTTTATATGGTTGGACAAATGGGAAAATGAAGTTTAATAGTTTTTCTTCAATAATTCATTTTTTTTTACCACAACTATTTTTTTTTTGGACAGAAAATCCCCTTCTGAACAAATTCAATTTGATTGTTAGCTTTCCTGACAGATTTATGAGGAAATGAAAATCCTTCCCAAAAACATGATATGTGCTGAAAAATCAGTTTTATTTCCTTTACTCACCCTCCTTGTGGCCTTGTGGTTCCTTTTCTTTTCTGCAATCTTTTTGGACCAGTTTAATGACCTTGTATGACTAACAGCAGTTTAATGATAAGAATGTAACTATAGAAACTATGATGAGAAGTGGACATCAGGCAGCTGGGCAAGTTAGCTTGAGCCTGATCTGACGTACAGAGGTATGAATTTTACACAGCCAAAACCCAACATTATGTTCAGGAGAGTAGGATCTTATGTCCTTTTAAATGGCTATAAAACATGTCAAAAGCCTACCATATCTATCTAAGTCTAATAATGCTAAGCATTTCATTTTCTCAGCTTAGTAATAATGTAATATATCTGCCGACTTGCTCGCTCTCCCCCCCCCCCCCACCCCCCTTACCCGAAAATAAAAAAACAAGCGCAAAGGATGTGACCAAATACTTGCATCAGTGGAAAACTAGGCACCATAAAACAACCAAATACAACCAATGAGACTCATTATTGCAGTAGGTTTTATGATACACAGGCCAATCTTGTTGTAATCCATTGTTGATGGATAGTAGTAGTTAAGAAGAGATGGTTCTCAAGTAACAAAACCAGAAACAGAGCAGCCAAACAACAACGCCGAATCCTAATCCCTGAAATCACAATCCAAGATACAACACATCAAACACGATCTGTATCTGGTGTTTATGTACATTGTTATGCCCTTACTGAACAGCTTGAGCTTTTAAGCTAAGTGGTTGTAACATGGTATCTGTGTCAGGAAGTCGGGTGTTCAATCCCTGGTATGTGCAATGGATTTGTGTTGTGTGTTATTGTGCCCCTTCGCCTTGTACCATCGGTGCCATGTGATGGCACCACCATGTGATGATGTCACATGCAGAGCCGTGTGCGTGTGTGTGTGGGCTTGTACTTGCAGGAGGGTGTTGATAGACATTATTGTGGCCCGCCCTTAACAACACAAACTTTTGGAATAAGCAGTTTTAACATCTGCGATATTGAATCCTGGATTTTATTCCTAGATTGAAGATCTTGTGTTGCATGCCCAAAACCCCCTGTCAGCATGCTTAGGCTAACTCCAAGAATTAGAGTTTCACGTGTGTGGCTATGAGGAAGTTCACAATGACTTGTGGTTATGCAGACCTTTCATAACTTTGGCATTTGTATACCTATTAAGAGTTAGGTGCATCTACCAATTGAAGTGCTTAATTCAGGAGAGTTTTTCCGAGATCCTATTGTACCTAGGACCAGAAGTAGAAGCTTGTTTGTTTTTGTTTGATATGCCTCCTGTTCTTTCAAATTGCTTTTATTAGATTACTGGATGTTCTTTTGAAGCCTTGTCCTTGTCCTTCATATTCTGAGCTTGCTGCATGCTTGAAATCTCTGTTGGATTGTCTTGCTATTAGATGCACCATTTGATTTTAGCTGTATGCTACCACTCCTATTCCGTTGATTGCCATCAATCCCCCCCCCAAAAAAAAAGAGAAGAAAAAAGATACTCATGCTCATTGTGGTCAAGGCATTCAGGAGCCTTGGTTGCCTTGCGTCCAGCCCCCTCCAACGCCTTGGGTCACCTAGATGCCGTGACCAATATATGCTCATGTTGTCATGCTGTGTGATTGGAATTTCCATTTTTCTTTGGTTTCAGCTACTATAGTGAGCGAGCCTTGGTGCAATGGTTAAGTTGCGCTACTGCAACCTGTTGGTTGCGATTCAAAACTTGGAAACAGCCTCTCCTGTGAAGCAGTGGGTAAGGCTGCATACATTTGCCCCTCCTAGACCCTGCAGTAGTGTGAGCATCGTCATTGGGTAGCTTCTTTTTTTTTTTTTTTTGGTTGTGGTTTCAGCCATTAGTTCCGTCAATAGTTCTATGTCCGTCATAGTAGCAGCAGTAAGAGTTCGAATTGTATTACTCATGTTAGTACAAGTTGTAGGCTTTTCTCATCATTTATCATTTGCTTTTAAGTTCTTTCCCTTTATTTCTTGTCTTTTACTTTGTTGTCTACTTTTGATCTAATCTCAAAGATATGTTAAGAGGATCAGAATTAGAACTTAATGCTTGGATGATTTAATTCATCCCAAGCACATATGTATTTATAACTATAATGAAAGAATGATCAAAAGTACATGAGCAATGTGGGACTAAACCACACGCAAGGAACTAACAAAATAATAAAGGGAAAAAGTCCAGAATACCCCCACGTTATTCTGGCCCATATATTGAACACTCCCCCTCAAGTTGGAGCATATATAGCATGCATGCCCAACTTGACTAAGATAGGATGAAACAGCTTGCCACTCAGTCCCTTAGTGGATATATCAGCCAGTTGATCAGTAGACTTCACAAAGGGAACACAAATGAGGCCGGCGTCAAGCTTCTCCTTGATGAAATGTCTGTCAACCTCCACGTGTTTGGTGCGATCATGCTGGACAGGGGTATGAGCAATGCTAATGGCTGCTTTATTGTTACAATAAAGCATCATGGGAAGATGGACAGCAACACCGATATCCTGCAAAAATCCTCTAAGCCACAAAAGTTCACAGATGCCATGGGCCATGGCACGAAACTCGGCTTCAGCACTGGACCTTGCCACAACATTCTGTTTTTTTGCTACACCATGTGACAAGGTTCCCACCTACAAAGGAACAATAGCTAGAGATAGACTTCCTGTCAGTAGAACTAACCCAATCGGCATCAATATAAGCTTCAACCTTAAGGTGACCATTGGGAGATAGAAGGATTCCCTTTCCTGGAGCAAACTTCAAATGCCGCAAAATGCGACGGACCGCATCCATATGAGAGGAATAGGGATCATGCATGAACTGGCTCACCAAACTTACAGCAACAGCTATGTCTGGTCGTGTGTAGGAAAGGTAGATTAGTTTGCCCACTAATCGCTGATAACCACCCTTGTTAACAGGCTCACCCTCTTTCTCCCTAAGTTTTGTAGTAGCTTCCATAGGAGTATCTGAAGGATGACAACCCAGCAGCCCTATCTCAGTCAATAGATCAAGAACATATTTTCTTTGAGAAAGAAAGATGCCCTTAAAAGATCGAGCAACTTCTATCCCTAGAAAATATTTTAGAGGACCAAGATCTTTGGCCTCAAACTCATGGCCAAGAAAAAGTTTCAAATCCTTGATTGCAGCATCATCATTACCAGTGACCACAATATCATCCACATAGACTATGAGAAGAGTGACCTTGTCACCCAGCCGTCTGATAAATAAAGTGTGATCAGCATTGCTCTGCTTGTAACCTGCTGAAATCATAATCTTATGAAATCTGCCAAACTAGGCTCTAGGTGACTGTTTTAAACCATAAAGGGCACGCTTCAATTTACAGACCCTGTCCCTAATCCTGTCATCAGAAAAGCCTGGTGGAATGTCCATATATACCTCCTCCTCAAGCTCCCCATGGAGGAAGGCATTCTTTACATCTAACTGCTGAAGATCCCACCTAAGATTTGCAGCACAAGATAATAACACCCTGACGGTGTTGAGCTTTGCCACTGGTGCAAAGGTCTCCTGATAGTCAACTCCATAAATCTGAGTGAACCCCTTTGCAACTAGTCGTGCCTTATACCTATCCACTTAACCATCAGCCTTCTGTTTAATCACGAAGACCCATTTACATCCCACTGATTTTTTTCCTGAAGGAAGAGTCACAAGATCCCACGTATTATTTTTGTGTAGTGTTCTCATTTCTTCCAACATTGTTACCTTCCACTTTCCATCTGTAGATGCTTCCTGCCAATTTCTAGGAATCGAGATAGAAGAAAGAGAAGATACAAAGGCACGAAAAAAGGGAGAAAGAGAGATAAGAAACAAAATGAGATATGGGATGTAAAGTGCAAGTCCTAGTACCTTTGCGAAGTGCAATAGGTAGGTCGGAAGAAGAGGGATTAACAAGAGGTGTAGGATCCATGTCTGGAACCGGCAATTTTATGGGTACTGGTGCTATAGTGGGTTGCAGCTGCCCTCTGTTGGATCTGCCCCTTGTATAGGTGATTATGTTGGAGTTGTCAATTTTCTTCTGAAATTCACCAATAGTTCTTTGGACTGGAGTCAGCTTTCCCTGGAAAGGAACATTAACAACACTATTTTCTATGGTCTCTCCCTGTAAAGGAATCCCATTAGGTGAGGGAGGAACAGTCAGAGGGTGTTGGGCAGTCTCCAAAGTAGGATGGGAAGCATCCAAAAGAGGCCGGGCAGCAGCCGTGGGTGGTAAGAAAGGCTGGGCAGCAGCCAGAGGAACCTTAGGTAGAGGAATCTCAAAGGACACATCTTCACTAGAACCCTCCCCCTGAAGAGGTGGCGAAGAATAATAAGAAAGGGACTCATGGAAAATAACATCCATACTCACCGTGGAACGGCGGGAAGGGGGATGGTAGCATTTATAAACTTTCTGGGTTGGGGAATAACCCAAGAAAATACAATGAAGCCCCTGAGGTTCAAGTTTGCCTGGAGATTTGGTATCTCTAGCATAACACACATAACCAAACACTTTGGGAGACACAATAAAGGAGGAATTACCCAGTACAATATCAGAGGGGCTGCGGGAGTTAAGAACCCGAGAGGGTAGCCTATTGATGAGATAGGCTGCAGTGAGAACCGCATCCCCCCAATATTGAGACGAGACATTCCTCGCAAACATCAAAGCCCTAGCCATTTCCAACAAGTGGCGATTTTTCCTTTCCACCACACCATTCTGGGCAGGTGTATCAACACAACTAGTTTGATGAATAATTCCATGATCAGCCAAATATTTTTGAAATTGTGATTCTGTATACTCTGTTCCATTATCACTTCTCAATACTTTGAGAGTAGCCTGGAACTGAGTTTGGACCATTTTATGATAGTGCTGAAAACATGAAAAAACTTGATTTTTTGTTTGCAAAAGATACACCCAAGTGTTCCTAGAATGACAATCAATGAAAGAAACAAACCAACGATAACCAGAAATAGATGGTTTACGACTAGGGCCCCAAACATCAGAATGCACCAATTGAAAACAAGAACTCCTTTTATTTGAAATTGGATAAGTTGAACGTGTCTGTTTGGCCAGAACACAAGCCTCACAAAAAAAATCATCCTTAGTACGAAGGGTGACCAAACTAGGAAATAAATGAGCTAAAATTCCTGAAGGTGGGTGACCTAACCTAGAGTGCCACTGGTAAAGTTCAGAAGAGACCATGGAGTTCTGGTGTAGCGAAGAAGGTAATGGTGGTGGAGAGAAGCGATCGTCATCAAGCAGGTACAGCCCACCGTGCACTTTACCCAATCCAATCGTCTTCCCAGAGTCCAGATCCTGAAACACACAATGAGAAAGAAAGAAAGTGACTTTGCACTTAAGATCACGGGTAATACAACTAATGGAAAGAAGGTTAGTAGTAAAATTAGGAATGTGTAAAACAGAGGACAAGGGAAGAGAGGAAATGCAGTTGATGAGTCCTTTTCCAGATATGGAAGAAAGGGAACCATCAACCACTTTAACCTTGTCTTTCCCAGAAGTGGGAGAATATCTGTGAAACAGGCTAGAGGAACCGGTCATAAGATCTGTAGCTCCAGAGTCTATGATCCAAGGATGTGAAGCTACAGAAGCACAATGACCTCCAAAAGGAATACCTGACTGGGCAAAGTGTGAACCTGAAGGAGCAGAAGAATTGGCAGTAGCTGATGTAGTAGAGGCAGCAGCAGCGGAAGACCTCAGCATACGTAGGAGTGCCTGTAGATCATCCTAGGATAGACCAGGGTCAGTAGCAGGGGCTGCAGTAACAGTCTCAGTCTGATGGGCCTTGGCAGCCCTCTTTGCCTCAAAGTCAGCCGGTTTCCCATGAAGTTTCCAGCACTTCTCCTTGGTGTGGTAAGGTTTGTGACAGTATTCACAGACAATAGACCCTGTAGTTGAATCCCCAAGAGAAGCAGTGCCACTAGGTGCAGGAGTGGCAGGGGCAGTAGCTTGTAAAGCTGACATGTCAGTAATAGGAGGGTGCAACAGGGCAGCCCTACAGTTTTCTTCAGAGGAGACCAAGGCATAGGACTGTTCAAGTGTGGGAAAAGGCTTGTGACCCAACACTTGAACCCGAATCTGATCATACTCCACATTTAATCCTGCCAAAAAATCATAAACTCTAATCTTGTCCACATGTTGCTTATAAGAAGTAATATTGGCAGTTGTAGTCTGGTGAAAGTCAAAAAAATGGTCCAGTTGCTGCCAAAGGCTGCGCAAGGTAGCATAGTATTTGGAGATTGTCAACTCTCCCTGAGTAGTGTGAAGGACCTTCTTCTTGAGTTCATATACTTGGGCATCATTGTCAAGCTGTCCATAAGTCTCCTTGCAAGCAGCCCAAATTTTCGAGGCTGTGTCAAGGAGAAGAAAATTATGCTGCAGATCTGTAGTCATAGAACCGATCAGGTAGGACATAAGAACTCCATTGTTGGCAAGCCACTTGTCCTGAGCAGCTCCAACCTCAGTAGGCATAGTAGTGGTTCCCCTAATATGACCAGTAAGGCCACGGCCAGCAATGGCAAAGGAGGCAGACCTAGACCAAAGCAGGTAATTAGTGCCATCCAACTTGATTGGATTTGGGGAAAAAGTACGATAATCTGGTTTGCTGTTTCCATCACCAACAGAGGTAGCAGTCGAATCCACAGAGTCACCCATGAAGACAGGAGAGAACCCCAAATCGCAGAATGGGGCTGTAGTGAAGAGAAACCCAACAAAACCTTCAAGTTAAGGGCTGAAAAAAGGATGAGAACCTTCTAGTAATGAAGGAATGAATGCCTCCAAAAATCAGCAACAATAGATAAGTAAAACCTTGAGATCGATTTTTTTCAGGGTTTTGAACAAAACCCTAAAAGTGCTGAAATCGATAAGAGGAGAAGATGCCCAAACAGTGAGTAGAAGGGGCTGAAGTTGCTGTCGAAGATGCCTTGAATAGGGGAGAATCACTCCTCAAAAAATCAGAATCATCGGACAGGTGGAACCCCAAGATCGATTATTGTCAGGGTTTTGAAAAACCCTGAGATTGTGAAAAAATAATCAAACTTGAGGGGTCTTCAACTTGATGTAGATGCTGGAATACCAATCTGTTGCAGTTCCTGAGCTTCAAACAGGTGAACAAATCCCTTATAGTAGAGATGGAATCTGTCCAAGGAAGGCTGAAGGCTTCAAAAGTCGCAGCAAAGAGGAAAAAAAACTATTGATCAGGTCTGAATATCATGGGATGAGGTAAGAAAAAGGAGGGCAGCAACTGGATCAACAGATCACCTCATCAGTGCTGCCCTATGGAAAAAAAGGAAAGCAAAACAAAGGGAAGAAGAGAAGAGAAGGGAGATCGAGAATTAGAGAGAGGAGGGGGATCGAGAATGGTAAAAAGTTCTAATTCACAACCAGCTCTGATACCATGTTAAGAGGATCAGAATTAGAACTTAATGCTTGGATGATTTAATTCATCCCAAGCACATATGTATTTATAACTATAATGAAAGAATGATCAAAAGTACATGAGCAATGTGGGACTAAACCACACGCAAGGAACTAACAAAATAATAAAGGGAAAAAGTCCAGAATACCCGCACAGTATTCTGGCCCATATATCGAACAATATGCAATTGGGAAATTTCATTGGGTGCTTAGCTTTATGGAAAGTTACAACCGCTTTTCTAAAGGATGTTTCCTTACAAAGTATAACCACATCTTTAATTTACTGATCTTTAAATTGGTTCCAGTTGACCAAGTGAACATCTTTTATGAGAGCAATTTACATCAGATGGATGCAATACTGATCAAATACCAATGTGATGTTTTTTCCCTCCTCAACTGAAGTGGTTGTCATTCCACTGGGCAGTTAACATGGCTAGGTGACCAACTGATATGGAAATGATGTGATGGAGTTTCCAGAGTGGCAGTTCCCTGCTTCAACGACGTATTGGTTTTTTGTGCATCTGCAATTACCTTGTATATGTATGATGCTAATGAAACTACCCTCACACCTTGAGTGCATCTTGTCAATCCTGCCCACAGAATTAGAACAACCCTTATAAACCCTGGTGTTGCCCTAGGTCTTCTCTGAAACCTGATTTCAATCAAGTGAAGTGGTGCTTGAGAAAAAAGGGTGTTTTCCGTGTACCTATCTTTGTTAGTGTTGCCAGATGATTTGACTATCTTGTCATTAGAAGAAAAAAGCGAGTTATCCACAGACTTAAGTTATTTTTGCCAGATGATTTGACCATCTTGCGGTTAGAATTCTCTTTTATGGAATTCTTATGGGATCCACCCAATTCAACATGGAAAATTCAATTGTTTGGCAACCTCTGATTTTGCTAATTTCTTGGTCCTTGTGGATTTATTAGAGAATAGAATCATAACCCTCTGAATTTCTGATTGTGTCCAGGTATCTCTGTGTATACTCATGGATGAATCTGAGTACTTTGAACCATGGATTAATCACTTGACCTTTCTAATATTGTGTGTTTTCCTTTAACAGGTTTAGTCTTCAAGATGTCAGACAATTGTGATAATTCTGAGCTAGCTATTGCAGAAACACAGCCTAACAACAGGCGTAGGAGGAAGAAGTCCATAGTATGGGAACACTTTACCATTGAACCTGTGGGTAATGGCTGTACCAGGGCTTGCTGTATGCAGTGCAAGCAGACATTTGCATATAGTACTGGGTCAAAACTGGCAGGTACCAGCCACCTCAAACGACACATAGCCTTGGGGACCTGTCCAGTAACCCGCCGTAACCAGGAGAAGAATCAACTGACCCCATATTCCAAAACTGGGAGTGCTACAGATCCTCCCCTAAAAAGACGGAGAGCAAGTCCTGGTTCACCATTTTTTCCCTTTGATCAGGAACTCTGCCGCCAGGAGATTGCTAAGATGATCATCACGCATGAGTACCCACTTCACATGGTAGAACATCCAGGCTTTGCAGCTTTTGTGCATAATCTTCAACCTCGGTTCAATATGGTAAGCTTCAGCACAGTCCAAGGGGATTGTGTGGCCATTTATTTAAGGGAGAAACAAAGCCTTCAAAATGTTCTGGGAGGAATGCCTGGACGCATCAGCCTTGCTTTGGACTTGTGGACTTCAAATCAAAATCTTGGCTATGTTTTGGTAAGGGGGCAGTATATTGACACAGATTGGAAGTTGCATCGGCTGATTTATAATGTTGTTATGGTACCAAATCCAGAATCTGGCAATGCCTTGACTCAAGCTGTAGTGTCTTTCCTTTGTGATTGGAGTTTGGAGAGCAAGATATTTACTGTCACTGTTGATCAACGCTTCTCAAATGATGAAGCAACTGGAGATCTCAGAGGTTTTATCTCCATCGAAAACCCGCTTATGCTCAATGGCCAGTTATTAATACGGCATTGCTATGCCCATGTTTTAAGCAGCCTTGCACAAGATGCACTGGCAGCAGTGAGGGAATCCGTCAACAAAGTCCGTTCAAGTGTTAAGTTTGTGAAGACATCAGAGACTCATGAAGAAATCTTTACTGAACTTAAACAACACCTTCAGGTACCTAGCAGAAAGACCCTACTCCTTGATGATGAAACAAAATGGAACACAACGTATCTCATGCTGGTCGTTGCTTTGGAGGTGAAGGAAGTATTTTCTTGCTTGGATACTTCGGATCCAGAATACAAGGAAACCCCCTCGATGGATGACTGGAAACAGGTTGAAACTCTGTGCACATACTTGAAGCTTCTATATGATGCAGCTAGTATCTTATCGACTGCACCATACCCAACTGCCAATATGTTCTTCCATGAGGTGTGGAAAATCCATTTGGAGCTCACACATGCAGCTGTGAACCAGGATCCCTTTATCAGCAATCTTGCCAGACCAATGCAAGAGAAGTTTGATAAATATTGGAAGGACTGCAGCCTTGTCTTAGCTGTTGCTGTTGTTATGGATCCACGGTTCAAGATGAAGCTTGTGGAGTTCAGCTTCTCAAAGATCTATGGGGATGATGCTAGCACATACATCAAGATTGTAGATGAGGGCATTCATGAACTTTTCCTGGATTATGTAGCACAACCACTTCCCCTTACGCCAACTTATGTGGATCATGGGATTTCCAGCAGCCCCAAGAGGGAGACATCACCAGGGGCACTTCTTGCCGCTGGCGATGGGCTTCTGGATTTTGATGTCTACATCTCCGAGATATCTGCAAGCCAACAATCAAAGTCGGAGCTGGATCAGTACCTGGAAGAGTCCCTGGTACCTAGGATACAGGAGTTTGACATATTGAGTTGGTGGAAACTGAACAACCTCAAGTATCCTACGCTCTCAAAGATGGCTCGTGACATTTTATCAATCCCAGTATCCACGGTTGGTACTGATGCTGTGTTTGATGTCAGACATACAGTGCTTGATTCCTATCGGGCTTCCTTGCGACCTGAGACTTTGGAGGCACTTATTTGTGCCAAGGATTGGCTTCAGTGTAGATCCATAGAGATGTCAAAAGCAATAGTGAAAATGGAATTTTAGAACTTACAGGGGTTTCTTATTTGTTTACTTAGAAAGGTGTTACAGGAGCTGTGTTTTCACATTTTTTTAGCCTTAAAGGCTCTTAACATAGTGGGCATATTACTTAATGTGTTTATAACCATGGGCTCAAGGTTATTCTTGTGAAGTTCTTGTTCATGCATTCATTAGAATTCCAAGCCTTCCAATGACCTAAATCTGCTCAGTCATGAGTGACCAAGTGCTCAGCCTGAAAAAATCTGGTACTTCGTTTAGTTAGAATAACTAGAGCTGAGCTATGGCTGCTTTAACGGATGAAGTGATCAGGGTTTAACTTTCTTCAGGAGATAAAAGGTTGTGCGGAAGAAGAGGATAGGAGGTGAGTGCTCTACTGAGGGCAAACATTCAAACATACTTCTTTAGTTCTTTAGCTGACAGTGATGTTTAACATTCTGTTCATTATCAAATTCATTGAGATTGTTCTAAATGAATTAACCCAGCGTCATTAAGATTGTTCTAAATGAATTAACCCAGCGTGTGTGTCACCAATTCCCATTAGCAATTTTATTTTTTTTGGGTATAAATTTCATTTCTTGTTTGGCTAAAATTTCCTTTCAGTGGCTAAAGTGAGGGAATGTTTCAGCTAAATTTATTCAGGTGGCCTACGCTTCCGAAAGGAAAAGTCAGTTAGCGCTAAAACAATCTTGACCAACTCAGTTTGTTTTGGTGGATTCCGTTGGATGACAACTCAGATTGTTCTAAATGAATTAACTCCTCCAGTTATTGTGTTGACAATGCTTACTTATTTCAAGAACTTGGTGAGAAGAAAAAGGGCATCCTAGTTCCCACACTCTTGACACTCTGACAACCTGCTCTTTAGAGGTGGGCTCTATGGATTCTTTAGTTAAAACCTACAGCACCAGCCCCACCACTCCTTACTAATTTCGTCAATACCATTGTGAAGATGAAGAGTCTCTAGCCTACTCCCAGGCACCCGATGTGAGCCATAGATTTAGCATCTTATTCATTTTTGGTTATATCTACCTTTGTTTATTTATTTACTTCTTTATTTTATTTTTATTTTTTGGTTGGGGTATTGTTTGGAAATGAAGGAACGAAAGGTCATTTTAGTAAGGTCTGAATAAGCCTATTTCATGTCTTTCTAACCCAATTGCACAAGTAGTAATGGAGCTTGGGAGCATATCTATTTTGGGTAGGGATGTGTTGTCAAACCTGCCCCTGACTGAATGGGATTTTGGGTGAAGGACAAGAATCTGTGACCAGTCACCCAAACACACTGTGGAGCATCACTCCAGTGGTTGAATTCAGTGGGGAACCCCTGAGGATGTCATCCTACATGCCTGTTAGGAGCTAGGTTGCAGACCCATGTAGCTACACTACTCACAGCCTGATGTACAGCTTAAACTCCAGGTACTCTCTCTCCTACCCAAATATATGGGGCCCACATCTATTCAGATGTGTATCAGACTTTGGAAGAGGTGTTGGTGCAATACCCAAGCCATAGGCCAAGCACCTGTGCAAGCCCAAGGCCAAAACATCAATGTTGTATTCTCTGAGCGAGGCACTGGGCGATTGCCCAAAGGCCCAGAGAATCGCCCAGAGTGGCTGAAACTGTTCATTTGGACTCCAAGCACCTGGGGACCACCCATACAGACCATGAACACCCTCTAGGGGTAGATGGGAATTTTAGGAACTATTACCCACCCCTGGAACCATGTGGACCCCACCAGTGCAGCCAGAATGGCCCAGAATGCACTAAAAAATGCATTCTTGAGAAATGGAACCTAAGGCCAAACAGGCCTTAGTCAACCTAGCACTATAAATAGAGGGGACAGCTCCCATTTTCGTCCTTGCTGCTGTAGCTGAAATAGAAAGAGAGAAAGAGAAGGAGAAGGAAGAAGAAGAGAAGGAAAGGGAAGAGAGAAGAAGGAAGAGAGGACCTGTGCTGCATATTGAGCACTGATTCAGTTGCATACAAACTCCAGGTAATAAGCACAATCACTGTATGCTATTGTTCCCTATGTTTGATCTCTGATCCCTACTCTGATGGTAGTATCTCTGACCAATAATGCCCAGAACACCATGGGAATGTCTAGGAGGGAAGCATCAGATCTAACATGCACGACCATTGCATGTAAGATTTGGTCATAAAATACCAGGATATGCTGCTGTTTCTGTAGCTGAGATTGAAGTCAGTCTCTATGCTTGACTTTACTGCATAGTTGCACCCAGAACAGGCAGTCTGGGCATGGATCTCTGCATGCAATGTGATCCTGGCATACTGTAGCATAGGATCAGTGATTTATCATGAAAATATACGTAAAACAAGCCCTGCATGCAGCCCAAGCTGGATCCATGAGCTTGAGCTCAGCCTGGACAACTGCTCTCTGTGCTGTCAGAGCACCCCCTAGCTTCCAAATGGGAAAACCAAACTCAAATCCAATTAGACCAATGGATTCTACCCTAATTATGGTCTATGATCATCCCCTTAGCATCCCTGCTCACGATCATGGCAGCTCTTGCTGCAAAATCCAAGAAAAAGAGCTCAAACCCGTGTTAAACAGGCTCTGGGCGATGCACTGGCGATTGCCCAATCGCCCAGTGAAACGCCCAAAGATATCATTTGGGCTCAGGATGTGTTCTGCCTTTTTGGACCCTCACCAGTGGACTTTGGGCAGTGTGATAGGGTGGTAAATGACCAAAATACCCCTCTCCACTTGTCCTTGCTGTCATCCATACCCTGGATGCTCAAGTGGGCCCCACCGGGCCAGGTAACCTTGCCCAGGATTGGTTTCGGCTGGGCTGCTGACCTTGGTATTGATTTGAGTGGTTGTTTGGACCATGTATTGGCAGATTATGTTGTTAATGTACCAAGTTAGGTAAATCCCACATCTCTGGATGATGCCCCGGGAGATAGACCCGAAAGCCCAGTGCAAGACCCAGAGGATTTCCAAGTAACATCAGTGTAAATATAAAGTCAGTCCAGTAAGCCTAGACCAACTCTAGGACATTAATGTAACTTTAAATATTAGTTGACACACTTTTATGATCCAATAAATTAGGTTTTGATCCCGTGCTCGAGGTGCACAGTCAGACACCAACCAGAACCGAACCAACAGCTGAACCAGTAGAACCAGAACAAGGTGAGTGAAATTACACCGTGTGTGTAAATGCAACATGGCTAATAAGTCAAAACAAGTTATAATAATACTATTACACTATTTACTTATTTCAATTACTGTGAATTCTGTTAAGTAAGGAATGCTTGACTGGTGAATACTGTGAATGGACAATCAATGTTGTATGTGAATTGCTAGGCTAGATGCCGTAGTCGGCTTGGAAATGAGGCATGTGGTAGCCCGTAGAATGGGATGCGGTTGACACCACCCGACTTATACTATGCCATGTAGATGCATTGGGCTAGAGTATCATCATCTGAGCTACATACCCTTGCCAACAGGGGTCAAGGTGTTGGATACCTGTGAGAGTGACCATATGAAAGAGAAAAAGAAAAAGAAAAGAAATGGAATTGTGATACACCGAAAAGGTGGTTATGGGCCTATAAGCCAGAAAAAGAAATATGATATGTGAAAAGAGGATGGATGCCTCACAGGTTAATTCCAGAGGGCTGGTCGGGCTGACCTTGGTGACTGATGCAGGAGCTGATCGGTCCTCTCCGACAACTCAATGGGTGTATCGCGGGAAGGGGTTAAAAGCCCGTACCAAGGATACATGTATTGGGGATTGTAGTAGCACTTACCTGCCTTAGTTGTGATGCTAGGTGGCTAATAAATAAAATGAATTGCACCTCAGTATGACTCATATGGTTGTGCTTGCATGTGCATGCATGGTGATATTTCATTCACGGGCTCGGTGGAGCTCACACTCTGTTATATATGTTTTGTTAGATGATCCTGCAAGTGGATGTCACTGTTGCGGGGAGGCTTATCTCCCGGAGGCGGGCTATGGTTGTTATGACGATATTGGTATGGACCCATACGGAGGTCATACCACTGGTACGAGTATTTTCGGTGATAGCTGAGGAAGACCCGTGAGGGGTGCAGCTGACTTTGTTTGACTGTGGGACTCCTTTTTGTTTTTGTTGGAGTTTCCCTCTTTTGTGCAGCTTTGTTTTTGGGGCTCGGGTTGCCTTACCCTGTTTATATTCTTTTGTGTAAAGTTGTGTCGAATAGAGTTGGGGCTACATATGTTCTGAGAGTGAGAGAGAGTGAACTAAAAACAATGCTTTGGTATATATTTGTCTTCTTTATTTTCTTTCAAGTTTAATGTAAATATAGCTTTCCACAGCACTCTGTGTTTTATATTTTGTATTATTGTGGATGTGTGTGTCTGTGAATGGATTAACAGCTTCTAGATCCTTGGGGTTTGGCAGATTGCTGCAGTTCAATTCGGGTCACCTACCTAATCCTCCCAGGGGGTGGTTTGGGGTGTGACAGAGCTTGGTATCAAAGCGAGAAGCTCTTTCTACAGTCACGGACAGCGGAATAGGACCAACAACTTATAAGAAGTTAATCATGTAACAATTAAATTAACAGGGGCCAAATGTAAATGATAGACAATAAAGAATGACAGAACACTAGCAATATGCTTTAATAAAAGTTTAGAACATGGCGGAAGCATTAGATAGATGCTCAAATTAGAAGTACTACTTCCAGATACAAACAGTAGGGAAATAAACAAAGGATAAAGACTGAAAACAAAGAACTACATAGCCATGACAAAAAAAAAAAAAAAAACTACATAAAGTAAGGCTGAAGTAAAAAAAAAAAAAGACACCAAATCCTAGGTGTGATACTGAAGCCAGAGGGGCTACTCCTGCGGAGGATCATCGCTCTGTGGAGGCCGAGCCTGCCGAGAGTCAACCCGGTAGTAGGAATCCCAGAAATCAAGGCGCTACTCAACGAAACCTACTCTCCCCTCCAGGGAAGTGAACCCTGGTCCATCCGTGTCGACATCTGGGCAACCTGAGTATGGAGACCTCAGAACTATGCCATCATGTCTGACCAACCATAGGACTCAGGCACCTGAGTTGGCACCTGTGAACTAGAAGCTCCTGTTGGCTCATAGGAAGGCAGATCTCCAAACTTCGTACCAGGATCCACTGGGTCACCCTCCTACTCACCTAACCCAGCTCCCTCTGCTGCCTCGTGTCCCTCCTCCAACTCCTCCTCCTCAAACTTTGAGTCGCTCTCTGGCTTCCCCTGCATCTTCATCTTTTGGCTGGAGGTTTTGCTGATAGGCTTTGACCTATCACCTCCCTTGTACTCACCAGCAAGAGGAACCCCAAAATGTAGGAACACTTGGGTCAAGAATCTCCCATAGGGCAGGTTCCCATCAAATGGGTTCTGGGCATGATAGAGCATGACCTGCATCAGTAAGGGAGGTTGATCATTGGACCCCCCTTGTCGGCCCTCAGCAAACAATAGGTAATGTATGCCTGGAGCATAGAAATGCTACCCTAGTTCCCACCCTTGGGATAGATGTTATAGGAGATGCACCTGGTAATAATCCTTGCAGTGGGCTTGTAATCCCCCTCAGACTTTGGAATTATTTCAACCCCAGTCAAAGCTTTGAAGACCGTCCTCCTGGTCTCCAAAGAAAACATGTCAGAAATATCCACCCTAGGCTTATAATAGCACTTGTCTCCTGTATCTGGTAATCCCAAAATCTCTGCCAATGTGGTTGTAGTAAACTTTATGTCTACCCCATCTACCCTGCTCTCTAACCCAAATCCTTGCACCCCAGAGGCCGGTACAAGGTTAAAGTAGAAATATCGAACAAAGTTCGGGTAGCACGGCAGCGTAGGAGATAGCATCGGTGCTCAACCTAGGGCATTGAACTTGAATAGAGCCCGTACTAGTGGAAGTCATCTACTTGCACCACCCTACCATTCACAATGTTCTTAGAAGAGAACTTCGCCCAATCTTACATATGCTTGTACCGGGAGAACTAAAATCGGTCAAACTCCGGTTCCTCGGATGAGGAAATCTCTTCGGTTGATGGAGAAGGTGCTGTCGATGGTGAGGATGGCATTGGGTCTGACCGCAGGCGCTTACGGGTCACTGCCTTCCTTGTCGTGTTGTGTTTGCCACTTGTAGACATGGCTGTAGCAAGGCAAAAAGAAGGAGAAGAGAAAATTAGGGCATAAACAGAAAAATCAAACAAAAAGGGAAGAAAAGTGGGGACAACAGTACTAATAGCAGTAAAAATGCAAAGAAAACTTACTTTGGGCTCGCGTAGATGCGTGGGGAATGTGAATGAATGCTTGGAATTGGTGGAGGAATAGCCAAGAAACCCTTTGGAGCACAGCCCTGGTGGTTTGGAGCTCTCAAAATGAAGTTTGGAGTGAAAATGAGGGCTCACAGACTGTTTATATTTGAGACCCGATTCTCTAGGCAATGCATTGAGCGATTGAGCCAAACGCCCAGAGAATGGGGGAAAAAAATAGCAGAAATGGATTTTTGATGAATGGGCTTATGTTTCCTATATTGGAATGGTACAATTAAGTCCCTTAAAGCACTTAGTGGGTAATGTGAATAAACTAAAAAAAATAATAATAATAATAATATGAAGAAATATACAAGATATGCATATAATGTATGATAAACAAATAAGCAAATGCAAGGCAAATTGGAAAAAAAAAAAAATTTACAGCCTGTTTCGGGCATAAATATTATGCATAAAGTAATATATATAACCTTGGATGTATGAATCTTGTGTGGATGGTACGTGTGGAAAACCAAACATAGATACATAGGGTGTATGGCAGTGTGTGGATTACTGTATTTCAAAATTTTAGACATTTCCTATGACACTATGCCTGCATATAGGTCATACCTTACCCATAGCCTAACCAAACCAAGGTTAAACACAATAGGTTATAGGGCAAAATAAGAAATTTATTCACTGCATATGTCCCTACCTGAGTGGTGTGTTAGATCCAATAGGACACTGTGGCATTGTGTGCAACCTCGAGCTGATCCAGTTAACTTCCTGACTATGTTGTTTTAATTACCTATAGTGTTAAGCATGATTATGAGATAAGTGACCACAGAAACCTAATACCTAGAACTTCTCCATGGCAGGATTTGACTGTGTTGTTCGGGCGTGGAGACCCCAACAACATGCTCTACATTAGGCGACTGAGGAAGAGATTAGCTTGGATTCGAGGGATACAGTCCCGAGCAGAGAAGCAACTGATTGTTTACCTGGCACTTGCAGACACTAGTGGAGCAGTGGATCGTGCCGTGTACCTTGCCCTAGCAGTGGAGGTTAGGAGTGATATAGGATACCTACACATACAGGCTTTTATGACCGGGAAGAGGTTGGAGAGACTTGCGTGTTAGGTACAGGTATAGACTAAATAACCACTGATTAATATAGATCTTTGATTTGTCATGCTGCATAACATACCATGGCATAAAACTCATTACATATATAAAACTCTTAGCAACGGTAATGTAGCTAGAAACATCCTTGGTAGATATCACTTCTTATTGGAATGCTAGCATTATTACACTGAAACTGTGTAAATGACAGCATACATGTGATAGTTGGAAATTATAAATTTTTCCCGTTAAGGGTGCGGGAATATTGAACATAAAGCCTCTTTCAGAGATCAATCATGGTCAATACTAGATCCAACCGGGGTGGTCAACGCGAAAGACGCCCTCGATTTGTCCCAAAAGTTAAGCTACCGGGTGGAGCCGAAGCTCAGAATTTTGAAGTATTAGTTACTTCGTCGAGGGTACCATGAGTCATCCCAAATGCGGTACCAATGGCTGGCCAAGTTATTGCTACTACACCTCAGCCAGGTATGGCAGTTGGAGAGGTGAACACCATCGTGACCACCATGATGCGAACCATACAGCAACAACAGGAGTTATTGGGCCAAATGTCTACATAGTTCGTAGCTATGATGCAACAGCGAGCAGTGCCGCCACCACCACCCAACCGGCCGATACAATTCCCCCCACCGGTGCCCCAACATGCGGCGGAAGGCTCTACAGCTAAGGTGATGGAGAGATTTCAGAAGCTCCAGCCACCTGTAGTTTCTAAATAAAATTCTAAGGCAATGCAGCCGGAGAGGTGGATTAGTGCCTTGGAAAAAGCATTCGACGTACTTGAGTGTACGGATGCGCAGAAACTGATATGTGCTGGATATCAGCTACAAAACGAGGCGAAAGCATGGTGGAAGGCAACCAAGCCTAATTTAGAAGCAGCTCATCCTAATCCCACCTGGGAGCAATTCAAAGAAGTCTTCTTTAAGAATTATTTCCCTGAGAGCTTTAGAGACAAGAAGGAAGCCGAGTTCTCTGCTCTGGTGCAAGGATCCAAGACCATGCTGGATTACCAGCAGTAGTTTAAAGATTTGTTCCATTTTACCCCCGAGCACCTGAAGGGGGAAGATAGTAAAATAAAGAAGTTTGAAAAAGGACTCAAACCAGAGATTTGGGCTATTCTGTCGGTCCTAGATATTCAGGACTACGCTTAAATGGTCGACAAGGCGAAGACTATGGAGGACAAATTGAAGGAGAAAGAAAAGGCTACAGCATCGCCCGACTTGGGCAAGAGGCCAACCAACTATTAGAATTTCAGATGGTTGAACAAGGTTTTTCGAGGAACTAGTTCAAGCCCCAGCCCGACTCAGTATCATTGGCCAGATGTGGGCCAAACCCCTTTTCGCCCCACTTACAGCCGGCTTGCCCAACCTACTACAACCCAAGCGACAACTGCAGCTCTACCAGCCCGACCTGGAACCAGCCAAGAAAGCCAAGCCTCTTCACCGACCGTGTTGTCCAACAGATGCTATGTGTGCCACAAAGCTGGACATATGGCCAGGGAATGCATGCACTGCAGATACAACACATACCCACCAATCCAGTCCCACGCTTAACCCTTTCAGCCATGGGACAATCAGACTCGAGGAAAAGTGTTCGCGCTAACTAATGAAGAAGCGGAGGCGAATCCCGAGGTGATGACAGGTAAGTCCACCTAACACTACTAAATTGTAGGAATTAACCTGTGGATGCAAGAAAACTTAATTGCATCCTTATTTTATACAAACCCTAGGTACCCTGATTGTCTCGTCCGCCCCCACGCGAGTGTTGTTCGACTCGGGTGAATCTCACTCTTTTGTTTCCAACACTTTGTGAGTAGGATGAACATTCAACCAAGGGACATTGGGCACAATTTAGTAGTTAGCACACAAACCGGTAGTGTCGTGAGCCTGAAGGAAGTCTACGACCCCTGTCTGGTGGAAATTTACGGGAAGAACTAAACCGCCAGTCTGATTAAGTTTGATATGAAGGACTTCGACATGATACTAGGCAAGGATTGGCTATCCACCTATGGAGCGAACGTCATGTGTGCAGAGAAGAAGATTGCATTCAAGATGAATAACGACTCGATTTTCAGCTACCAAAGTGAACCGATGAAAAAGTTCAAAAGAATAACCTTGTCCACCCTTCAGGCGCAAAAATTGTTGAATGAAAGATGTTAGGGCTATTTGGCCACGGTAATGGATACTGAGGCAAAGATAAAGCCTTTGGAAGAACTTGACGTCGTTAGAGAATTTCCCGACGTCTTCCAAGATGATCTGACCCAACTACCGCCAAATTGTGAAACGAAATTCATAATCAATTTGATTCCTGGTGCTGCACCGGTATCCAAGGCACCATACCGAATGGCACCCATAGAATTAAAAGAATTGCAGGTCCAATTATAAAATTTGTTGAAGAAAGGACTCATTCGACCTAGCATGTCTCCCTGGGGAGCACCTGTGCTATTCGTGAAGAAGAAGGACAGTAGTATGCGAATGTGCATCGACTATCGAGAGTTGAATAAACTTACGATCAAGAATCGATACCCGTTGCCACGCATCGATGACGTATTTGATCAACCGCAGGGAGCAAGAGTTTTCTCTAAGATTGATCTTAGGTCTGGGTACCACCAATTGAAAATCAAGAGCAGCGACATTCACAAAACGGCGTTTAGAACTCGATACAAACATTATGATTTTTTATTTTGTCATTCGGGTTAACCAACGCCCCGGCAGCGTTCATGGACATGATGAATAGGGTGTTCCACGATGTGCTGGACAAGTTCATCATTGTATTCATCAACGACATTCTGGTGTATTCTAAAAGTGAAGGGGAGCATGCTCGACACCTTACATTCGTGTTGCAGCGATTGCAGGAGCACCAGCTATTTGCCAAGTTCAGCAAGTGCGAATTTTGGCTCTGCCAGATTGGATTCTTAGGACATATCATCACCAAAGATGGCATCAAGGTAGACCCAGACAAGGTGAAGGCAGTTGTCGAGTGGGAGACTCTGAAGAATGCCACTGAGATCCGTAGCTTCTTGGGTTTAGCTGGGTATTACAGTCAGTTTATTGAGAATTTCTCGGGCATCTCGGCACCCATGACAAAGCTAACAAAGAAGGGTATGAAGTTTGAGTGCACCGAGGCTTACGAGAAAAGCTTCCAGGAGTTAAGGAATCGATTGGTGACGGCACCAGTGCTGACCATTCTAGATGGCACCGTAGGTATGGTAGTATACTCCGAAGCATCCCAAATGGGATTGGGCGGTGTGTTGATGCAGAAAGGTAAGGTGGTCACCTATGTCTCAAGACAGTTGAAGGAACATGAAAAGAACTACCCCACTCATGACCTTGAATTGGTCGCGATGGTTTTCGCATTGAAAATTTGGCAACATTATCTCTATGGTTAAAAGAGCGAGATCTTCAGCGACCACAAAAGTCTGAAGTATTTCTTCACCCAGAAGGAGTTAAGTATGAGACAAAGAAGGTGGTTAGAAGTGGTAAAAGATTATGACTGTGAGATTCAATACCACCCTGGCAAGGCCAATGTAGTGGTGGATACATTAAGCAAGAAATCCTAAACCGCATCCCTCGCTTCCTTGGTTGTTAGCGAACAACTAATAGAAGAAGCTCGGAAGTTTGATCTGGAACTCATGATCGAAGGAATGGCTATGCAACTAGCAGCTATGGATATACAGCCGTTGATCTAGGAAGAGATAATTGAGAAGCAGCCCAAAGATCCCGATCTAGCCAAGATAATCTGGGAAGTGAAGCATGGAGTTCATAGGGACCCAGACTTCTCGTTGGCCCACGATGGGGTATTGAAATTCAGAGATAGATTGTGCGTGCCTGGTGACTATGATGTGCAGGATCGAATTCTTAGAGACGCACATAATTCACCCTACTCAATCCACCTTGGGAGCCAAAAATGTACAAGGATTTAAAGAAGTACTATTGGTGGATTGGAATGAAGCAGACCGTAGCTCTATACGTGTCTGAATGCCTTACCTGTTAGCAAATAAAGACGGAAAGACACAGATCGTATGGGTTATTGCAGCCACTCCCTATTCCCGAGTGGAAATGGAAAAGAATTACCATGGATTTCATGACCAATCTACCCAACACCAAGAAAGGGAAGAATGCAATCTGGGTGATTGTCGATGGGTTGACGAAAGCGGCTCACTGTATCCCCATCAAGATAAACTACTCAATGGAAAAGCTCGCCCAACTATAAATTGAAAATGTAGGCCAACCGCATGGCGTGCCCGTCAACATATCCGACAGGGATCCCCAATTCACTTCAAGATTCTGGAAGAGCCTGCAACAGGCACTAGGATCCCAACTAAATCTCAGCACGACTTTCCATCCTCAGACAGACGGACAATCTGAAAGAACCATTCAGACTCTGGAGGACATGCTCAGAGCCTGTATAGTAGAAATGAAAGACAGCTGGGATGCCTACATACCCATGGTGGAATATGCTTACAACAACAGCTACCACTGGGATAAGTATGTTACCTAGAACGCACTGATGGCATGTTCCTCCAAAGGAATGCAGCACAAGAGTATGATCACCAGAGCTTTACTCCAACTCCAATGGCAGAAACCCTAGCTTTAGGAGGAAGAAAACTTTCTTTTCTCTCTCAGAACTCTCTCAACTATTGAGAATAATTATGTTGTCCTTCTAGGGTCTGAACCAAGCCTCTCTTTAAATAGAAAAGTCTTAATTAGGAGATTACAAATCAATGGTCAAGATCTTATCAAATGGTGTGATCCTAAAGGTTAGCCCTTTAAGTTGTCCATTATTACACAAAAGGAAATCTCTACACTCTAAAGTTTTTCTTAATTATATAAAAGGACATCTCTATAAAAGGCGTAACCTGAAAACTCCCTATGGTGGAAACTTTCATTACACTTTCTCCCCACACTACCAACATCCACAATGCACCCTCACAAGTATGGAAACAAAACATCCCACCAAAATTGCAAGTGCACTGCATAATTAACCGTGAGTATTAGGACCAATGATCAACCAAATTATTTGAAACTTCTTTCAAATAATAATATCTGATATTACTGAGGCCCCGGAGTCCGATCGATCATTTTTCAATAACTCACATACTTGGATGTTCACCCTATTGGGGTGTGAAACCATATTGAGGAACATCCTTATTCACGTATATAAATCATACAATGAGCGTCCGATGATTAGTCAGTCCTATCGGTAGACATCAATCATTGGTTCATCACAATTATATGAAATATAAATGCAACAATAAGCGCCTCTCAGGTATGGGAAAAAATAACTACCAAAAATTTCCCTTGCGAATACAATGGCGGTAAACCAAATCGAGAATTCCAATGGATCAATGTTCAACACAATTAAGTGCCCACATTTATATTTCCATACTAATCTCCATTAGGGAACTATACAATGTGGCAACCTTAGAACAGAGTGCCCAAGTCTGTCCATAGCTGTGAACTACTAACGGTAAAAATGGACAATTGTACATTATCAAAATAATCACAAGAAGCACATGAATATGAAAATGTATTAATTAATTTAATCATATTAAATTGGGTTTGATGGACACATACATCAAATGTAATTAATCCAACAATCTCCCACTTCTACATCAAATCCAATTACTAACTAGGTTTACATCCATGTTCTTTACATACTTGTGAAAAACTACTGGTGTAAGTCCCTTTGTCATAGGATCAAATAGGTTATCTGCAGTGTCAACCTTGGCAACAGATATGTCACCGCGTTGTATGATCTCCCGAATGAGATTATATTTACGCTCCACGTGCTTGTTCTTCTAATGTGCTCTAGGTTCCTTATCACATAACAGGCAAATAGGTGACGTATAAGGTTAGCTACAACCTCCAAATCGGTCAAAAATTTTATCAACCACACACCCTCCTTGGCTACCTTACATGCTACCAAGTACTCAGCCTCATCGTGGAATCTATAGTTGGCTTCTACTTTGCACTTTTCCATATGACCGTACCTCCTCCCATCATAAACAACATCCCTGATATAGATTTCCTATCAACTTTATTTGACTGGAAATCTGAATCAGTATATCCTACTACTGACAAGTCACTTGCACCATAAACAAGGTAATAATCCTTTGTTCTTCTCAAGTACTTCATAATGCACTTGACAACAATCCAGTGTTCCTGTCCAGGATTGGATTGGAACCTGCTAACCATCCCAACTGCATGACAAATGTCTAGTCTGGTACAGAGCATTACATACATTAAACTTCCCACTACAAATGCATAGGGAATCCCTTTCATAGTTTCAATATCCTCAGGCATTGGTGGACATTGAGACTTAGAAAGTGTAATTCCATGCCTAAGAGGAACATTTTCTTTCTTAAAATCTTTCATTCTAAATCTGTCCAGCACTTTGTCAATGTAGTTGGCTTGAGACAACCCCAACATTCTACGCTTCTGATCCCTCTTGACCTTGATCCTCAGTATGTAATTGGCATTTCCTAAGTCTTTCATTGAGAAGTTTGTCGAAAGCCATTACTTTACAGAAGTCAGCAATCCTACATCATTCCCAATAAATAGTATGTCATCCACATACAGGACTAGGAAATAGACAATCCTCCCACTGAACTTTTTGTAGACACAAGGTTCATCAATGTTCTGCTCAAAACCAAAACCTTTTATGGTTTGATCAAACCTGATGTTCTAGCTTCTCGATGCTTGTTTCAGTCCATAGATGGACTTCAACAACTTGCACACTTTGTTCTCTTCTCCTGGAGAAGTGATCCCCTTTAGCTGGGACATCTAGATGTCCTCTTCCAAATATCCGTTCAGAAAAGCTGTCTGAACATCCATCTACCAGATTTCACAATCATAGTATGTTGCTACAGATAGTAAAATTTGAATGGATTTCAACATCGCTACCGGTGAAAAGGTCTCATCATAATCAACACCCTCATGTTGGGTGTAACCCTATGCAACCAGTCTTGCCTTGAATCGTTCCATGTTTCCATTTGTGCCTTTCTTCCTCTTGTAAATCCATTTACAACTAATGGGCTTGACACCCTTTGGTGGATCTACTAGAGTCCAGACTTCATTGGTATACATGGAATTCATCTCAACTTTTATAGCATCATGCCATCTATCAGTGTCTACATCTTGTATAGCATCCCTATATGTATTGGGATCCAAATCTAAAGAGTTGCTCTACTTTATCCAAATCTTCATTGAAGAAGACCAGTCGGTCCAGAGGTCTATCCATCCCCCCACTACGTCGTGGCTCTATAGGGGTTTGTATTGGTGGTAGTAAGTCATTAGCAGGTTGTATAGGGATATTTTGAGTATCCTGGTTAGCCAACTCTTGGATCACTACAAGATCAGCTCTGGGAGTGATCTGATCCTCCTCGAGGAAGGTGGCATGTTTACTAATAAACACTTTGGGTTTCATAGGATATAGCCTATGGTCCCTTTGGGATATCCTACGAAATGGCATCTGTCAGTTCTGGACCCTAGTTTGTCCGTCAACTGCGTTTTCGCATGTCCAATGCAGCCCCATTCCTTTAGATGTTGTAGACTAGGCTTTCGTCCATTCCACAACTCATATGGAGTTTTAGGCACAGACTTACTAGGGACCCTGTTTAGAATATAAACAACCATTTCTAAGGCATATCCCCTGAAGGATAAAGGAAGCTAAGAGTACGCAAGCATGGAACAAACCATATCCAATATAGTTCGATTCCTTCTTTCTAAAACGCCATTTTGTGATGGTGTTCCTAGTACAGCCAGCTGTGATAAGATACCATTTTCCCATAAGTGGTCATCAAACTCATCTGATAAGTATTCACCACCTCGATCTGATCTAAGGCATTTGATATGTCTACCTAACTGGTTTTCAACCTCGGCTTGGAACTCTTTGAACTTTTCAAAGTTTTAAGACTTTCGATGCATTAGGGAAATGTATCCATAATGTGAATAGTCATCAGTGAACATGATGAAATAATAATATGCATTCCTAGAATGGATATTTAATGGCCCACAGACATCTGAGTGGATGAGATCCAATGTAACTTTAGCTCTAGCTCCCTTGTTCGGGAATGGTTTCTTAGCCATTTTTTCTTGTAGACAGGATTCATAGGTTGGATATGATTGTACCTCAATACTTTCAAGAGATCCATCTCTTACCAATCTATTAATCCTATCCACACCAATGTGCCTAACCTAAGGTACCAAAGATAGGTATGGTTCTCAGGAGATCATTTTTGTTTCATTACATTAACAGTCATATTAGAATTATTGTATTCATTCAAGACAGATTTAAGGAAATATAAACCATTCATTCTATATCCGACGGCAACAAGCTTGCCTTTATACAAATATTTAAACCATCATCAAATGTCATAGTATATCCCTCATCAACGAGTCTTGAAACAGAAATCAAATTCCTACTAAATCTAGGTATGTAATAACAATTATTTAATTTTAAAATTTTAGTATGACTAAACGAAGAGTAAAATTACTGACTGAGACTACGTCGACCTCATCTCCAGTTTCAACTCTCAGGGTGATCTCATTCCTTCTTGTCCTTCTGGTCTCCCGAAACCCCTGCAACATATTGCAAACATGTGTGGTAGACCCAGAGTCCACACACCACAAGTCAATTGGTCGTACCAACAAATGAGATTCAGTTAACACAAAGGATTCAAAAATACCTGATTCTGTCTTGTCTGCCTTGTCAACCTTGTTCTTCTTCACAGAGGTAAGGTATTCATGGCAGTTCCTCTTCCAGTGACCTGTCTTACCTTAAAAAAAAAACAGTTTCCTTTAGCAGCTTTGCCTTTCTTTTTTTGAACCCGTCCCTCTTTGATCTTTCCCCTTATTCTTCTCATTCTTCCTATACATCTTAAGTTTGGAAGACTGAGAACTCTTCTCAGTGTCAAGACCCACTGCCTTGCTTTTCTTGGGTACACCTTCTACTTCTGTAAGCATATTGGTCAACTCAAAAATGGTGTTCACTGTCACCCTATTCATGTGATAGTTCACAATAAACAAAGTGTAATAGTCTAGCAGTGTGGCAAAAATGACCTCAATCTTGAAAGCCAATTTAAAAACTAATCCATAACCCTCTAATTCCTAGAAGTATTTATTCATTCTCATCATATGATCCAGGATAGATGTGGAATCATCCATTTTGGCAGAGAACAATGCAAAAGAGAGTTTCTAACGAGCAAGACATTCTTGCTTTCCAAATGTCTCATCCAAGTGTTTCATGATCTCTTTTGTCGTTTCAAAGTTCATCACATGCACTTTGAATGTTCTTGTCAACAAAACTAAAGATATACCCAGTGGCCAGAGCATCCTTTTCCTTAAAAGTTTCCCTAGCTTTATAATCCTCACCATCAGTAGTGTGAGGCAGAGGGGGTCCAGTAGTTTCAATAACTGACAAAATCTTTTCTGCTCTTAACACAAGCAGAAGCCTTTTCTTCCATTGAAGGTAGTTGTTGGGTCTAGTCAGCTTATTATCGTTAAGAAGTGAAGTAAGGCAGTGTCGTGTGTCATATTGGAAATAGTGATAGTATCTACATAAGATGTAGAAGTAATTAATACAATACTCAAATATTGAAATATACAATAAGGAACACGTGCAACAAATCAATGGTTCACACCTTTCCAACATCCCTCTCAGTTGGATAAGTGTATCAGAGTCATCTAAGCCCTTGATGTGTATAGATTAGCCTACTAGAGTTCACTTAACACATCCTTGGTTGTAAAATCTCAATTAAAGAAATGACCTATGATATGCTTCGGCCACCTGAGTGCCAGCTTAGCCTGTCAGAGTTCACTGCACTCAAGTCAAATACTTATCTATCACTAGAAACAAATCATGGTTTTAGGACAATACCCACATGCAAGAGCATACCCTACCCACCATGTCCATCTCATATCTCATAGGAGATGGGATCAAGCAACTCAGTTATTCAATCCTAGGGTTAGCCTGTTGGTGTCACTCCCCAAACCACCCCCTGGGAGGATTAGGTAGGTGACCCGTATTTCATAATGGCAACCCGCCAAATCCCACGGATCTAGAAACAGTTAATACACTCACAGACACACATCCATAACATTACCACAAGTAAGATCAGAGTGCTACAGATAATCTACATTTATAAATGAAGAAAGAAGAAAGCGTAGCGATACGGGAAATGATTGTGATATATACATAAGTAAGATTGCTCATTTCCCCCATACAACCCACAAACTGAACAATAAGAACTAACTTATACATAAGCAGAAATAAAAGTAAGTATGTACAGGGTAAGATAACTCAACCCCAAAAGGAAGAAAACTAAAAACTAGAAGCAAGAACGGGGTTAAACTCTTGACAAAGTAAAAAAAAAAAGTCCCCAAGACAAAAAGCATCAAGAGCATCGTTCACGGGTCATCTTCAGTAACCACTGAGAACGCTTGCATCAACGGCACGACCTCCGTCGGGTCCATACCAATATCATCATAACCACCTTGGCTCTCCTTCGCGTAATGAGCCTCCACGCCACAGTGGCATCCACCTGTACAATCATCTAATAGAAAAACATATATAACAAAGTGTGAGCCCCACTGAGCCCATGAGTAAAACATTTCATCATGCATGCATATGCAACCACATTCCACATGATCCTACATGATATGCAGGTCCATTTATTTATTAGCCACCTATCAAAACAACTAAGGCAGGTTAGTGCTACTACAATCCCCAATACATGTATCCCTAGTGCGGGCTTTTACCCCTTCCCGTGATACACCCATTGAGTTGTCGAAGAGGACTAGTCAGCTCCAACATACCTACCCTTGGTCAGCCCGACTAGCCCTCTGTGATTAATCCTGTGAGGTAACCGTCTTTTTGTATTATAATTCACCTTTTCGGTGCTTCCCAAGCATATTGCTCGAGGATATACTTTGTTTGGCTTATAGCCGTAATTCACCTTTTCGGTGCTTCCCAAGCATATTGCTCAAGGCTTCCCGACATATTGCCCAAGGCATCCCAATAATATTGCCGAGGCTTCCCGGTGTATTCGCCCGAGGTTTTACAGTAGTCCTCACAGACACCCAACATCTTAACCTCTATTGGCAAGGGTGTGTAGCACGGGTGATGAAACTCTAACCCCATGTCAATATGGCATCGTATGAGTCGAGCGGTGTCAACCGTATCCCATTCTACGGGCTACCACAGGCCTCATTTCCAAGCCGGCTACGGCATCTAGTCTAGCATACACAATCAACATAGAATATTCGAGTAGAATTGATCAACAGTAACACAGTGTTGTAATAATTATAAGATTTGAAGTTAAACATGAATTATATATTAATGTCATGAAAGTTAGATTCAGCATATTGCTTATGTTACACGTACATACACGATGCCATTTCACTCACCTGGGTCTGGTTCTATGAGATCAGTTGTTGTTTCAATTCCAGCCGCGGTTTGGCAGTGTATCTCGAGCGCGGGATCAAATCCTGAGTATAAATCAGAAATATGTCATTTAGTATTCCAAACTATTTTTGGATGTCCTAGTGTTGATCTAGACTCACTGATTTGACTTGGTGCTCAGTATAGTATCACTTGGAATTCTCTGGGCCTTGCACTGGGCTTTAGGCCTAAGTCCCGTTGTTTCATCCGAAGAATGTGGTCTAGGGGCAGAATGATAATCTACCACAGTAGTACATGATTCTAGGTCACAACAGTCCTACAATATAGTCCCCAGGTCAACAGTGCTGCAGGACCAACACAGACAGAGTTTCAAGCCCTACGGGGCCCATTTGGATACCCAAGGTGTTCATAATTATGGACAGATGTGAGGAGGGGTATTTTGGTCATTTACCACCTCCTTACACTGTTTACAGTCCATATGTGAAGGTCCCAAACTCAGATCTGCAATATCAACCATTTTAATTCTCTGGGTGATGTCGCTGTGTGATGTGTGCATCGCCCAGTGCTATCACCCAGAGCCTGTATAGAACGTGAACGGGCTCCAATTCCAAGGTTTTGCACCATAGGCAGTGCCTTGATCAATTCTACATGCATGTTAGGTCATTTTGGACCTCATGTGGTGTAGTTTGCACTAGTCCACATAGATCTTAACCTGGGCCCACCTCTTGGCTGCCAGGAGCTACCTAGACAGCCCAGTGAATAGTAACCCAACTGAGTTCCAGCTGCAGGTCACGATTTGGGTTGCATGCAAGGTTGTTCGTACGTGCAGTAGGGTGGTCTAGGGCTGCAGCATCAGACGGCTAAGCTGGATGTAGCCTATGTGCACAAATCTGAGCCCAGACTACCTGCTCTTGGTGTAATAGTGCAGTGCCGTCTGGCACAAGCATGAGTTTCAGTCCTCTGTTATAAAACAGCAGCAGTTCACCCAAATAAACTCCAGATCTTTCATGCAACATGTTTGCATGTTGGATTTGGGGTGATACATGGCAGCCCCTTAGTGTTTTGGGCAAACCATGACCAAAAACTCATCTAAATAGCAGACATCTGAAGAGATGAACAGTAAGAGTAGTATAACAACATACTTAAGGTATGATTTTATGCTTGTAATGGTCTAGGACGGCTGCTGGACTGAGCTGATGCACAAAGGGTAAGCTTCCCATCTTCTGCTCCTTCCTTCCTTCTCCTTCTCCTTCTCTTTCTCTCTTTTCTCTCTTCTTTTCTCTCCCACGGTTTCAGCAGTTGAAATAGGTTCTAAAATAGAGCTGGGGTTCTCTATTTATAGGCCAGCCCCCCCCCCCACTAAGGCCTATTTGCCTGCTTAGGCCCATTTCAAGAATGTGTTTTTAGACTGATTCTCAGTTATTCTGGGCACTCAGGTGGGGTCCACAGGGTCCAAGGGTATGAGGTGGTTTCCTAGACTCTCTTCAACCTATGGAGGGTGCCCATGGCCAGTTTGGGTGGTCCCCACAGATCTGCAGACTAAAATACTGCATTTTCCCACTCTGGGTGATGTGTGCATCGCCCAGTGCATCACCCAGAGAATACAGCAAAGCTGTTTCACTTTGGGCTTGCACAGGGGTTTGACCCAGGGTTGAGGCCTTACACCTACACCTAGCCCAGGGCCTTTTGCACCTATTTTTAGGTGTGGGACCCACATTCATGGAGAGGAGAGAATACCTGGAGTCCATGCAGTACATTATGGTGTGGGCAATGAAACTGCAAGGATCTGCAATCCATCTTTAGACAGGTATGTAGGAGGACATCCTCGGGGGTTCTCCATTAAATTCAATCACTGGAGTGATACTCCACAGTGTGTTTGGATGCCATGTCAGGGGTTCCTGTCCTTCATTCAAATTCCCAGCCAATCAGGGGCGGGTTTGACATTTCTCCCCACCTTACAAATATTTTATCCTTGAAATTTGCTTACCTAGTAGCTCGAAGAGTTAAGGATACTTTTCCTGCATTTACTCTTCGCGTTCCCATTATACTTCCTCTATGGGACTGTTTTCCATCGAACCTTAATGAATGCGACCGTGCGATCAGGTTCTTAACACAAATTTCTACCTGACAGGGGTCGTAGTCTCCCTTTAAGTTCACGATACTACCCGTCGGCGTGCTGACTACTAAATCGTGCCCAATGTCCCTCGGTTGGTCAATCATCCTACTCGCAAAGGTAGTAGAAAAGAAAGAGTGGGATGCACCCGAGTTGAATAGTACTCGTTCAATAATACATCACTTCTTATCGTGGTTAACAACAGTTCCAGTGAATCATTGTGTTTTTATTCCTACAGGATGCATTATTTTCTTATTATTCTGTTCTTGTTCTCTTTTTATTTGTTTTATGTCAAAGGGTGTTTTATGCCATGTAATGCATAATGTTATTTGAATTAAAATTTCTGTTTTTTTTTTTTTTTTAAATAAAAATCTTCCTAATTATGTACCTGTGCCTAGCAGGCAAGCCTCTGCAACTACCAACTAGCGATAATATTCTGCACGTAAAGATAGGCTATGTCACCCCGAACCTCATCTGCTAAGGATAGGTAAATAGCTCGATCCATAGGCCCACTAGTGTCCGCAAGAGCTAAGTAAACTACTAACTGATTCTCAGTACGGGCTTGTATCTCACGTATCCTGATCAGTTTCCTTCTTAGTCGCCTAGGCTTTGTATGGTAACGCTTCTGTTTTTTTTTAGTGTTTTTGGGTCCGGTATACTTTTATGTGTTTCTGTGTTTTTTGAACGTTTCTGGATCCTGAAATGCTGTATGGTAACCCCAAAAAATAAAACATTTCTGAAATTTAGAAGAAACAAAAATCTGTATGGATCGCACTTAACAGAATTATTTCCGCTGTTTACCAAAAATTATGTAATTGCCACCTACACCATGGCTTTGTACTTATAATTTTGCTACAAGCAGGTAACAAGATATGATTAACTCATGAAATGGAGGGGTATAACTCTGGAATATTTGGAAGAAGCAGTCTTTCAATTTTCTCTTAAAAACTCTGGTATTTGTCCCAGTTTCGAGAATCACTGAAATAGACATTCCATAAAAAATAATATAAAACCTGGTCCTATTACAAAAGCTTAGGGAAGAATAGTAAAACAATATAGAAGAACTAGAGAAAGATAAGATAAACTGGAGAGCAATAAAAACATTTCTCTTCTTTTTATTAGAAATTCTTACAGCAGACCATGGCTGAGAAACATAATCGGTAAGGCCACTAAACAAAGATCAATGAAAAGGCGTAAATCACCTTCCAGCTGGCTCTCAACACCAAAATATCATGTGACCAGTGCACCAAACAAGGACAGCTGCACTAAGCAGCAAATGGGAAGCCATTTTGCACCAACACCTTAACTTACATGATGACAATATATATATATATATATATATATATAAAAGAAGGGCCTCCTTTCTATAAATCCATCACCTCAAAGAAATGATTTTTCATTGTCAAACTCTCCAATTTTGTAATTTTCAAATGAATCAGAATTAAAAAGCTCTGTTTCTGCTTCCCAGAATTGTCAAAAAATATACAGATTGGTTCAAGGGTATGGCAGCTGACACAACAACATCAGGATAAATTGTGAAATACTAAGAATAAATGATCATTCTACACTTTGTTTTACCTGGTATCTAGTGGTTCAATTGATGACAGAGCTGTTGCATTATTTCTTGAAGATGCCCCTACTGTTTCTATTACAATCTCATCAGATTTGCAAGATGGATAAACTTCTCTAACAAACAATTCATCAGAAACAATACACAACTTTTCTGGTTGAACTTCACACTCCCATAACAGAGTTCAATTAGAATCTGTAACAGCATCTGCTTTCTGCTCTTATAACTCAATGGAGTTGAAATAAAACATAAACAAATTAACCCTTCTAATTCATACCTTGGGATGAGGAGCAGAGTCTCGAAGTGCAGCAGAGGTCGTGCTCGAAGTGCAGCAAGGGTCGTGCGCGAGAGAGAAGATGGAGAGGGCGAGAGAGAGAGAGGATGGAGAGGGCGAGGGCGAGTTGAGAAGATGGAGAGGGTGAGGGCGATGGTCGTCATTCCTACACAGAAGAGGTGAGAATGAGAGTGTTTTGCGATTTTAGGTTTAGTTTCACCAAATGTTATGTTTTTCTACCAAATTCCAATATTACCCCCGTTAACTTAAGTCGGACTGTTGTTTCTCCGAAAATTGGTAGAAGCGTTTCTACCAAGTGAGAAACACCAATTTGGTGTTTTGCAAATGTGTGCTAAAAGTGTGTCAAGTGTCCAATTCGTTTCAAAAAAACAAAAAACGAACCAGACTTGCCATACAGTTTTTAGCGTGTTTCTATTCCAAAAAAGCGAAAAAACACTAAAAACGCTTAAAAAGAATGTTACCATACAGCCCTAATATATCGCATGTTGCTGGGGTCTCCAAGCCCGAACAACACAGTAGGGTCCTGTCAGGGAAATGTACTAAATATCAGGCACTATGGTTACTTAATTAGAAGAATTAAGTACAACACTATAGGGAATTAAGTAATCATGAGCAGGAGAAATATATGGGTTGGCTCAAGGTATCTTAGTACCTACGGGGTTCAATTTCGACTTGGCAACCTAATAGGTTCATGTTCCTAGTTGAGCTAGGTCGTGGGTACGGTGAGATCTATGCTCCCTAAAATCCCATAAATACATAATACAACATACCTACATACCTATGTTTGAGTTTGCATAGCATCACTCCACCACGGTTCATACACACATGGCAAAAGGCACATAATATTTAATATTTAAGTACACTCTATTTATGCATATTTATTTATTCTCAAGTATTTACATAAACGAGGGAAAATCCTAAAACCCCTAAGCATTTTATTTCACTTTAACCACCCACCTGCATTGTCTTGTTTAGCCAAAATGCACGTCATTATTTAATTATTTAATTTAAAATTTTATTATATATATATATATTTTATATCCACATATTTGTTTAATTTGTGTTTTTATGTTTATTATGTCCTTTCTAGGCAAAACTCACAAGTTCATAAGTTTTTATGCAAAATCAGCAAAGTTTCATTCTCTGGGTGTTGTCTCTAGGCGTTAGACACATCGCCCAGTGCTATCATCCAGAGAATCGGGGCCCAGTTTATAACAGTCTGAGATAAGTCCTTTTCATTTCATTTGTTCTCCACAGCTTCCTAAACACCCAGGGCAGAGCTCCAAGGCCTAATGTGACCTCTTCCACACCAAGTCCACCCATTTTCACAGGTCCCCCGCGATCCTACACGATCTAGGGTAAGTTCCTTTAGGTTTTTCTCTTAATTTAGGTCATTTCCCATGGTTTTCTTGTCTTGGCTTGGATTTTACAACTTTTTCTTGCCCTAACTTCTTTTATTCTTTCCTTTTTGCATCACCATGTCCACTAGGCATAGTACGGCGAGGAAATCTGTAGCACGCAAGAGGCTGCGGTCTGATTCCGAGCATTCCTCGTCCTCTTTTGTGCCACCTAACTCACCGGGAGAGGATTCTTCCTCCGAGGAGCCAATTTTCGACCGGTTCTTGTTTTCTAGGTATGAGCACTCTAATGACTGGGACAAGTTCAATTCCAAAAGCATAGTGAACGGGAGATTGGTGAAGGTGGATGACTTCCACCAATACAGTTTGTATGCTAGGTTTAACACCCTAGGTTGGGCATCCATGTTGTCGCCCACCAAGCCATGTTACCCGAACTTGGTTCGGTATTTCTACTCTAACCTAGTGCCATCTGGGGCACAGGAGTTTGGGTTGGAGAGTAGAGTAAAGGGTGTAGATATTAGACTTACCACTGCCACCTTGGTCGAGATCCTTGGGCTGCCTGACTCAGGCAAGAGATGTTACTACAAGCCCAGGGTGGATATCTCAGATATGTTTTCCTTGGAGACTAGGAGGAGGGTCTTCAAGGTATTGATTGGTTTGGAGAGGATTCCTAAGTCTGAGGCTGACTATAAGCCTAGTGCACGGATCATCAGTAGATGTATTTCATATAACATCTACCCGAAAGACAAGAATAGAGGGAGTATTTCTATGTTGAAAGCCTGCATCACCTAGTACCTATTAGGAGCGGGCAAGGGGGGTCCAGTGATCAACCTCCCATATCTACTGCTACAGGCCATGTTGTACCATGCCCAGAACCCTTCTGATGGGAACCTACCGTACAAGAAGTTCCTAACCTTGGTGTTCAAACATTTTGATGTTCCCTTGGAGGGAGAGTACATGGATAGGGACAAGTCTAAACCCATCAATAAGACCTCGATCCTAAAGATGAAGGTGTCAGGGGAGCCAGGAAGTGATCCACAGGAGGGAGATCAGAAGGAGCAAGGATCGGAGCAGGGAGTTGACCTAGAGGAGTAGGGCGACTTAGAGGGGATTGGAGCACAGTTCACTGACTTGCCCACATATGAGGCGATCGGTGCCACCAGTTCACAGGTGCCAAAGTCCTACAGGTGGTTTGACATGATGTCGCAATTTCAGGGACTCCGTACCCAGCTCATCGACATGTCTACTAGGATGGATGGAGGCTTCTCGTCCCTGGAGAGTAGAGTGGGTTCCGTAGAGCGTCGCTTGGACTTCTGGGATACATACTATCGCGTTGACTCACGACAGACTCAGCCTCCATCGAGCGACATACCTCCACCAGAGTAGCATTCCAGCTCGAGCTTCTTTATGTTCAATCCGACTTAATCTGATGTAGTCCTGACTTTTATCTCTTTTTTTTTTTTATCATGGTTTATGTACTAGTTTTTTTTTGTCGACTCATGTATTCGGAAGTAGTACTTCCGATTAACTTTATGTAGTGGCTCGGCCACAGTTAATCTTTTACATTAATGTAATTATGCTTTCTATCTTTTATTTTCATTTACCTCCCCTGTAGCTTTTACTTTATAGCATGTTTTATTATTGGTAGCTTATTAATCCTATTCTGCCATCTGTGAATGTAAAAAGAGCCTCATGCTCTGATACCACTCTGTCACACCCGAAACCATCCCTGGGAGGATTAGGTAGGTGACCCGGATTTCATAACGGCAACCCGCCAAATCCCACAGATCTAGAAGCAGTTAATATACTCACAAACACACATCCATAACATTACCACAAGTAAAATCAAAGTGCTGCAGATAAGCTACATTTATAAAGGATGAAAGAAGAAAGCGTAGCGATACGGGAAATGATTGTGATATATACATAAGTAAGATTGTTCATTTCCCCCACACAACCCACAGACTGAACAATAAGAACTAACTTATACATAAGCAAAAATAAAAGTAAATATGTACAGGGCAAGATAACTCAACCCCAAAAAGAAGAAAGCTAAAAACTAGAAGTAAGAATGGGGTTAAACTCCTGACAAAGTCAAAAAGGAGTCCCTAAGACAAAAAGCATCAAGAGCACTCTTTACGGGTCATCTTCAGTAACCACTGAGAACGCTCGCATCAACGGCACGACCTCGGTCGGGTCCATACCAATATCATCATAACCACCATGGCTCTCCTCCACGTAATGAGCCTCCATGCCACAGTGGCATCCACCTGTACAATCATCTAATAGAAAAACATATATAACAGAGTGTGAGCCCCACTAAGCCTGTGAGTAAAACATATCATCATGCATGCATATGCAACCACATTCCACATGATCCTACATGATATGCAGGTCCAGTTATTTATTAGCCACCTATCAAAACAACTATGGCAGGTTAGTGTGACTACAATCCCCAATACATGTATCCCTGGTGCGGGCTTTGACCCCTTCCCGTGGATACATCCATTGAGTTGTCGGAGAGGACCAGTCAGCTCCAACATACCTACCCTTGGTCAGTCCGACTAGCCCTCTATGATTAATCCTGTGAGGTAACCATCTTTTTGTATTATAATTCACCTTTTCGGTGCTTCCCAAGCATATTGCTCGAGGATATACTTTGTTTGGCTTATAGCCGTAATTCACCTTTTCTGTGCTTCCTAAGCATATTGTTCGAGGCTTCCCGGTATATTGCCCAAGGCATCCCAGCAATATTACCGAGACTTCCCGACGTATTCTCCCGAGGTTTTACGGTAGTCCTCACAGGCATCCAACACCTTAACCCCTGTTGGCAAGGTTGAGCAGCACGGGTGATGAAACTCTAACCCCGTGTCTATATGGCATCGTATGAGTCGGGCGGTGTCAACTGTATCCCATTCTAGGGGCTACCACAGGCCTCATTTCCAAGCCAGCTATGGCATCTAGTCTAGCATACACAATCAGCATAGAATATTCGAGCAGAATTGATGAACAGTAACACAGTGTTGTAATAATTATAAGATTTGAAGTTAAACATGAATTATATATTAATGTCATGAAAGTTAGATTCAGCATATTACTTATGTTACACGTACATACACGATGACATTTCACTCACCTGGGTCTAGGTCTATGAGATCAGTTGCTGTTTCAATTCCAGCGGCGGTTTGGCAGTGTATCTCGAGCGTGAGATCAAATCTTAAGTATAAATCAGAAATATGTCATTTAGTATTCCAAACTATTTTTGAATGTTCTAGTGTTGATCTAGACTCACTGATTTGACTCGGTGCTCAGTATAGTATCATTTGGAATTCTCTAGGCCTTGCACTAAGGTTTAGGCCTAAGTCCCGATGCATCATCTGGAGAATGTGGTCTGGGGGCAAAATGGTAATCTACCATAGTAGTACATGATTCTAGGTCACAACAGTCCTACAACATAGTCCCCAGGTCAGTAGTGCTGCAGGACCAACATAGACAGGGTTTTCAAGCCCAACGGGGCCCATTTGGGTACCCAAGGTGTTCATAATTATGGACAGATGTGAGGAGGGGTATTTTGGTCATTTACCACCTCCTTACACTGTTTACATTCCATATGTGAAGGTCCCAAACTCAGATCTGCAATATCATTTTAATTCTCTGGGTGATGTCTCTGGGTGATGTGTGCATCGCCCAGTGCTATCACCCAGAGCCTGTATAGAACGTGAACAGGCTCCAATTCAAAGGTTTTGCACCATAGGCAATGCCTTGATCAATCCTACATGCATGTTAGGTCATTGTGGACCTCATGTGGTGTAGTTTGCACTGGTCCACACAGATCTTGACATGGGTCCACCTCTTGGCTGCCAGGAGCTGCCCAGACAGCCCAGTGAATAGTAACCCAGCTGAGTTCTAGCTGCAGGTCACGATTTGGGTTGCATGCAAAGCTGTTCCTACGTTTAATAGGGTGGTCTAGGGCTGCAGCATCAGACGGCTAAGCTGGATGCAGCCTGTGTGCACAGATCTGAGCCCAGACTGCCTGTTCTTGGTGCAATAGTGCAGTGCAGTCTGGCACAAGCATGAGTTTCAGTCCTCTGTTATAAAACAGCAGCAGAACACCCAAATAAACGCCAGATCTTCCATGCAACATGTTTGCATGTTGGATCTGGGGTGATACATGGCAGCCCCTTAGTGTTTTGGGTAAACCATGACCAAAAACTCATCTAAATAGTAGAAATCTAAAGAGATGAACAGTAACAACAGTACAACCGCATACTTAAGGTATGATTTTATACCTATAAAGGTCTAGGACGGCTGCTGGACTGAGCTGATGCACAAAGGGTAAGCTTCTCTTCTTCTTCTCCTTCCTTCCTTCTCCTTCTCCTTCTCTTTCTCTTTTCTCTCCCATGGTTTCAACAGTTGAAATAGGTTCCAAAACAGAGCTGGGGTCCTCTATTTATAGGCCAGCCCCCCACTAAGGCCTGTTTGCCTGCTTAGGCCCATTTCAAGAATGTGTTTTTAGACTGATTCTCAGTCATTCTGGGCACTCAGGTTGGGTCCACAGGGGTCCAAGGGTATGAGGTGGTTCCCTAGACTCTCTTCAACCTATGGAGGGTGCCCATGGCCAGTATGGGCGGTCCCCACACATCTGCAGACTAAAATACTGCATTTTCCCACTTTGGGTGATGTCTCTGGGTGATGAGTGCATCACCCAGAGAATACAGCAAAGTTGTTTCACTTTGGGCTTGCACAGGGGTTTGACCCAGGGTTGGGGCCTTACATCTACACCTAGCCCAGGGCCTTTTGCACCTATTTTTACGTATGGGACCCACATTCATGGAGAGGAGAGAGAATACCTGGAGTCCATGCAGTACATTATACTGTGGGCAGTGAAACTGCAAGGGTCTGCAATCCATCATTAGACAGGTATGTAGGAGGACATCCTCGCGGGTTCTTCATTAAATTCAATCACTGGAGTGATACTCCACAGTTTATTTGGATGCCATGTCAGGGGTTCCTGTCCTTCATTCAAATTCCCAGCCAGTCAGGGGCGGGTTTGACAATCGGAGTTCCCCCAGAGTCTGCAAAGCAGTCCTTATCCCATCATGATAGGAGGCCATGGGATCCCTACCATTAAAGGTTCCCGTTATGCACTTTGTTTAATGTCGAGGGCAATATAGGTATTTAATACCTTAAGCGTGTTACTTAAAGTAACTCCTAACCATAATACATCTAATGTATCAAGTAAAACGCATAAAGTAAACAATTGCATAAGACATAGCATGCATCCACATAAAATTGCAACTATATATATGGTATGGTTATGGGATTCCACAATCATTCTCCAATGATTGTTACGCATCATGATCTTATCTTGACTATGCTTCCACTGGATACGGCATCTTTATGATAGACATCGATCCTCCATCTTGCATCATTCTTCTTCTTGAAATGCATCATATGTACTTATTTACAATTAAATCTCATGGATCTAAAATTAAATTACATCTAATTGAATTTAATAAATTACAACCCATAAGAAAACCCTGAGAAAATCAACTCTATCCATTTAGGGTTGCCCAAGGGGGATACATAATTTAAATGGGGAGAATGAGAGGGGGGAGACAATGACATAAATAAAACATGCATCATGTACATCACATTCAATTCCATGACCATTCCATACTGCAACACAAAGTATTAGGCACAAAGCATATTCTTGCCTAATAATTAACAATAAAAGTATTAAGCAAATTATTAATTTCATTATCTTATTCATGTGCATGCCAAATTAGGGTTTTAGAGGGTATATTGGTCATTTCAACACCTTGAAATGATTCTCATGTTTAAACACTTTTAACAATATTAATATGATGCAATTTAGATTCTATTTAGTCAATAGGGGCATTTACGTCATTTAGGTCCATCTAAATATCCCATAGGGCAAGTAAGGGAAATATGGTCATTTTAAAATATCAATTAAAATTTTAATTCCGTTGATCAGATCTGGAATTTTAAAGTTAAAAGTGACATGCCATAGTTTAAAACTAATTTTGGTTCGTTAGGGTTCAATCCAATTCAAAATCGGCTCAACCCGTATTGAGATCCAATACCTCTATCCAAACCCACATGTCCATTCTAATAACCCATACCTGATATGGGTCATACCCAAATTGGGTTTGGCTTACCCGTATGCCAAACCGAATTGGGTCCAGCCCATATTTGATTTGACTTTGGCCCAATTCAATATCATGTACAGATTGGGATTGACTTATAGGCTTTCATAGTTACAGTCTACTTCCAAAGTCTAGTTCAACAAGGGAACCAAAAAAAAAAATATTATCCAATTGCAATTCTTAGTTGACAATGTTATTTGAAAATCACAATCCAATCACGATTCTAATCAAATTACATACCAATTTAATAGAATCAAATTAGGAATTTTAAGCCATATTATCACTACAACTCAAGTTTCCTAATGCAAGTATAATTCCATTAGAGCACCTTCGCTAGATGGCATCACTAGGGATTCAGTAGAGGGGATGGAAGAAGATGGTGGTGCAACAAGAAACAGCCACCACGCATCAAGGCAGCCCCTTGTGGGACTGCACACCATGGTTAACACCCTGTTTCCCATGGTTTCTAAATCCCAGCCGTTAGGGCAAGGATTACAAGCCCATCATCCAGAGAACCCCTTCCCTTACATAATTTTTTTTTATAAAAAGATTAGTGCAGCAATGGCCATATGGCCTACTGCCCGAGCCATCCTTAATGGCAGACAGCCCCTATCCCCAAAAAACTACTGTTATCTTTAGTTTGTTTGTTTTTTCTTTAATTAAACAAAATTGGCAGTAGCCATATGGCCTGCTGCCTGCGCTTATGAAGGCAGTGAGCAGCAGGCCATATGGTTCTCTGTCCGCAACCTAAACCCCCTCTCTCTTTTCAAATTCGACAGCCCCTATTGGGGTTGCAGTCATGTTTCTAAAAACCAGAAATTGAAAAGAAGAAAAGAAAAAAAAATAGGAAAAAGGAAGAAGGGAATAAGGAAATAGTCTCCAAAGTTTAAGAAACCCTAATAAAATTAAAATTTTAATGAAATGTATATGATCAGATTTATGTGTTCATTGACAAACGTTTGCTCTGATGCAAATTGTAGGCGGCAGCTAAAGCGATGCGGTACCGTATACATAATAAAAATTATAGAGACAGGATCTCAATGAACACATGTGATATCAAATCAATCACTGGGATAAGTAGGTTACCTAGAATGCATTGATGGCACGTTTCTCCAAAGGAATGCAGCACAAGAGTATGATCACAAAGCTTTACTCCAAATCCCATACCTAGCTTTAGGAAGAAGAAAACTTTGTTTTCTCTCTCAGAACTCTCCCTCAACTATTGAGAATAATTATGTTGTCCTTCTAGGGTTTGAACCAAGCCTCTCTTTAAATAGAAAAGTCTTAATTAGGACATTACAAATCAATGGTCAAAATCATATCAAGTGGTGTGATCCTAAAAGGTAGCCCTTTAAATTGTTTATAATTACACAAAAGAAAATCTCTACACTTTAAAGTTTTCCTTAATTGTACAAAAGGCATAACCTGAAAACCCCCTATAATGAAAACTTTTATTATACTTTCTCCCCACACTACCAGCATCCACAATGCACCCTCACAAGTATGGAAACAAAACGTCTCACCAAAATTGCAAGTGCACTGCATAATTAACCATGAGTATTAAGACCAATGATCAACCAAATTATTTGAAACTTCTTTCAAATAATAATATCTAATATTACCGAGGCCCCGGATTCCGATCGATCATTATCCAATAACTCACATACTTGGATGTTCACCCTATTGGGGTGTGAAACCTTATTGAGGAACACCCTCATTCACGCATATAAATCATATAACGAGCGTTCGGTGTTTAATCAGTCCTACCAGTAGACATCAACCATTGGATCACTACAATTGCATGAAATATAAATGCAACAATATGCACCTCTCAGGTATGGGTAAAAATATCTACAGAATTCTCCTTGCAAATACAATGACGGTAAACTAAATCAAGAATTCCAATAGATCAATGTTTGACATAATTAAGTGTCCACATTTATATTTTCATACTAATCTCCATTAGGAAAATATACAATGTGGCAACCTTAGAATAGAGTGTCCAAGTCTGTCCATAGTTGTGAACTAATAACGGTAAAAATGGACAATTGCACATTATCAAAATAATCACAACAAGCATATGAATATGAAAATGTATTAATTAATTTACTTATATTAAATTGGGTTTGATGGACACATACATCAAATGCAATTAATTCAATAGTTAGCATAAGTATTTGAATTATGGTTGATCTGTTTGTTTGTTTAAATAGTTAAGAAAATGGCAAGTTCACAAAATGAGAATGCCAAGTAGAGTCAAAACAATATAGATATTTTTGTCAACATTATGGTAAATGAATTAAGAGAGGGCAACAGAACAACAAGTACATTTAATAAGGCAGGGTGGAGAAACATTATGGAAGGGTACAATAGTTTTAACGGTGTCAAGTACTCTTATTTGCAAATGAGGAACAAGGTAAACAAACTCAGATAAGAGTACAATAGTTTTAAGTAATTACTTGACACAATCGATTTTAGTTGGAATAGTGTGACAAGAACCTGTATTGTTGATGATGACTCGATATGAGATAGGCATATAGAGGTATGATTATAACTTTGCTATTAAATTATTTTTTAAAGATAAATAGATGGTTGATATGCCTTACTGTTGTGTAGCTGATTTTGTATGTCAGGCAAACCCTACATGGGTTAAGTTTAAGAAACATGTACTACCACAATGGGCAGAGTTATGCATGATTTTTAGAGATACATATGTAAGTGGTGATGGAAGCATGGTCACTCAAAATGCATTGCTCATATCGAGGCAATTGAAATAGAGAGGGATGCTCATGAGTCTGTTGATGAGTCTAGCTCAGCTGATAGGATAGATGAGATACCTAGCACTCAACCTGAACCTACTCACACCCCAGCACGAAGTAACCCTCCAACCCACGGGCGTGATAGGACTCCTAATATGAAGAAAAGGAGGAGCAAATCTGGTGATTGGGCACTGGCCATGAAGGCATTCAAGACATGAGTAGATCAAGGATAGAGATCGAGGGATGCATCCTATCTAGTGCATTAACCCATCATACAACAAACTTGTATAGTATTACAAGGGCCTTGGATGTGCTTGAGACAGGGTATGAATTAGATGAGGTTACATATGAGAAGGCACTTAAAAGGATGATGTTTGACCCGCAATGGAGAGAAGCCTTGATTTCATGCCCCGCACATAGGAAGTCCATACTCCTTCGTACTCTAGGCTGATAATGGTTTTTTCTATGGTTGGTTTGGAAGATGTATGTTAAGGATAATTTTTTTTCTTTTCTTTGCTCATGGTGATGGGAAACAATGATGGAATTTGTGATTTTTTTTCTTCTTTTTTTTTCCCCCATTTTTTATGCTTTGGATGGTATGTTGCTTTGGATTCTGAATTGTTTAAGTTGAATTTAGTCTTAATATATGTCTCTATTTTAATTTTACCTCTTAATTTCTGATCTATTTTAGGAATGGCTCATAATGGTCGTGTGTCTAGTGAGTACTTGGAACAACTAGAAAGAGAAGACACAAAGGAAGAAGTGATGTTGTCTATTGTTGTCACACCCCACTCCCTACACCTAGGCGATGTGACTATGATACAACTTGTATCCTACACTTACACCAAGATCGACTCCTTTGTAGTGCCATGATCATTAATCCAACATACGAAATATAATCAGAGTAATAGCGGAAGCGTTATAATATCATAATAATAACAGAGGGTGGAAGTTAATCAAATGATAACATATTTATAGAGTGGCAGTTTATCTTATCATCACAAGGTTATCATTCAAAGTAACTATATTATATACAAATATTCGAATATATTCCAGTTCTAGTAAGCAAAATTATTCTTAATTACAACCTCCAAAACTAAAATTATAAAATAAGTACTCAAATGTTCAAATGAACCTTAATGCCCCAAAATCCTACTGTGCCCCGTAGGCACAAGCATCACAAGTGCAATCAGATCCCTGCTTTTCCTCCATGGGAGCACCCCAAACATCAAGTCCATCCGGGTAGGGGGATTCCACATCGGTAGCCACATCATCTCTTGCATCCACATCTAAAAATAAGGACCCTCAAGGGATGAGCTTCACTAAGCCCAACGAGTAATTAGATCATGCAAGCATACACAAATAACCATGAATGCACATATCATATGATGCATGGATGCTTTAATTGATTTTCCACCTAGTATAAAGTCTAAGTCCAGGTCTAGTACTACTACAATACCTTGGGCAACATCACTGGTCCTGAAAATGGTAAAGCCCAATGAGGTCAAACCCGAATTGCAATGGAAGCTTATAGTATCGAACTCCTCACTGAGATTGTCCGCAAACCCCCTTGACAAACCCCATCCTGGCATTCAGTCCAAAATTATGGTCGGCACCTGAACTTCTCAGTAGGGTGCACTTGTGGTCTTGCTCGACACCTAAACCCTTGTCGGTAAGGGTTGTAGTACTGAATACATCAACATCCTAACTAGCATACAACTATTGCATGAAAAGGGATACACATATGCCAAGGCCAAAGGTCGAGTCCATAGTGTCAAAATAACGGTCGGCCTAGTTATCCTTTCTCCCCTTTTAGTTTACATACACTGTCACTCCCCAAACCACCCCTTGGGAGGATTTGAGCAAGTAACCCAAATATCCTACGATATCCGTCAATCCTCTAGGATCCAAAAGCAGTATTTACATGTTACAAACCATAAATAAAAGGTAGATATATAATGAAAGTATATCAAAATGCAACGGAAGATAAAATCCCAAATACCTGTGTTATACCATATACATATCCATTTATGCTCAAAAGTACAATATTCTGATAATTGCACTTCTTGAAAGAAAGAAACTTAAATAATCTCAAAATTATCACTAAACAATAAGATGAGGAAGATCAATAGTTCCATTGACAGTATCGTCGCCCAAAAGTAAAGTAGTACCTACAATCACCTAAAAGAAAGATTCCACGAGTGTGAGCTCTACCGAGCCCGTGAATGAAATATAAACCATGCATGCACATGCAAGCACAATCATGGGTCTATATGCATGAGATTCATTCATATTAATTAAGCCACGTAACAACAAAACTAAGGCAAGTAGAAGTACTACTACAATCCCCAATACATGTATCCTTGGTGCGGGCTTTTAACCCCTTCCTGCGATACACCCATTGAGTTGTCGGAGAAAACCAGTCGACTCCAGCATCTACTTCCTTGGTCAACCCGACCAGCCCTCTATGATTGGCCTATGATACCACCTTTCTTAAAGACGGGTTCCTAACCGAATAATACCACTCGAGTATTAGCTCTCTCACAGACATCCAACACCTTAACCCCTGTTGGCAAGGGTTTGTAGCATGGGTAATGATACCCTAACCATATGCATTCTATATGACATAATATGAGTCGGGTGGTACCCCGCATCCCATTCTACGGGCCACCATAAGCCTCATTTTCAAACCGGTTACAGCATCTAGACTAGCAATTATATGTAAGCAATTCCATCAACAGTTCTCAATATAAATCCAATAAGAGAATAAGAGTTTATAAAGACAGAAAAGAAAATTGTTATTGTTATCATAACTCATTAGTTATATTACACCTACACGTATGGTGTAATTTCACTCACCTTGACTAACTCCTAATTGTTCTTCTATTTATCGGGTCCCGGTTGAACTTTGAAACATCTCTTCATACTCGGGGCTATAACCTATATTAATGGGGTCATTAGGATATGTTAAATACTGTTTCAGAAGGGTTAGAGTCCTAGGGTTACCCTGAACTAGGTTGGATTTAGATCCAAATACAAAACAGTGCTGACAGCATCACTGGGCCTTACACTAGGCCTTTGGGGAAACACCTAGTGCATCTCCCAGAGAGAAAAAACACAGCACTAGTGGGGTTTCTTTTTGGGATTCAATTGTTTCACTTCACAACAACCTTGGGGAGTGTTTATAGGTGTCCCCCCATGGCTGGCTCAAGTTTTGGTCCCATGGTCCTTCCTTAGATCATGGCCATTGGGGCTCATTGGTGCTCCCAAGGTAAAGATGATAGGAAGGTTGCATGGGGTAGGGGGTCATGATGGAGTTCATGTTTTAAATACCATTTTGGGGCCTTTGGTGAAGTTCTATAAGGTTTGGATTGGATTTGGTCACAAAACAGCTACTGGGCCTTTCACTGGGCGTTTGGTGAATCGCCTAGTGCATCTCCCAGTGCCTGTCCAGCACGGGATTTTTTAATCCCAATATGGATTTTTCTGCAGAATTCATCCCAATTCATTTTGGGATGGTTCCCAGGGTTTACTAAAACATATTATTAGGTCATTACAGTAGGTTTACATGATCCTAATCATGGTTTGCTATATTGGGTGATGGATTGGGTTCACACATACAAGGGTCAAGCAAGCAAGGCCAAGATCAGTCCCATAGCATCATTAATTCATATAAACAGTATAGAAATGGTCACAATAGTCCATTACAGTAGTAATCCTAAGCTATAAGATAAGTAATACACCATGCATGTAAGGATCTATAGCTCTATCCTATAATTCATGTGTTATGTGCATGTCTTGGCATTAAATTAACTATATACATGGCTGGAACATGAAGTTTGTGTACTTCCAGGTCTGTAATAGTGTAGATGAAGAGTAAAACATATAATTTGAAGCATGCATGCAAGGATTCATAACCATCTAAGTATTCTACATGACATTTATATAAGAAAGCATGGTAGGACATGGCTATATGGCTAAGCCTTAGGATTTCATACAAGGATCAGAGTTGGGAAACATGGTAGGAAGTGAGGATGGGCTCTTATGGGGAGGTTTACCTTCAGGAATGACCAGACAAGAATCAAACCCAAGCTCCTTCTTTTCTTTCCTTCGTCTTCTCCTTCCTTCTCTCTTCCAAAGATTCGAATAGTAGGAATATAATTCTACAGTTGAGTCTTCTATTTATAGGCCTAAGCTCACTAGGGTCTATTTGGTTGGGGACTATTTTAAGAAAAACTCATTATTTCCTAGCTTTTCTATGTGTAAGGCTAGATAGGTGGGTCTCACATAAGTTCATAGCTGGGGGATAGCTCCTACATGTCCTTGGAGATGTATTGAGGAGATACCATTGCAAGACACAGGGTTCCCATAAATTTGGAACAAAAATTACAAGACTTAGCAACTTTGGGCCTTTCACTGGGCATTTGGTGAATCACCCAGTGCATCACCCAGAGAATCCTGCTTTGCTCTTTTTGCTTGGATTGAAACAAAATTTTAGTTCACTTAAAGGCATAAATGGACAGTGGTTTCTTCTAATAAAAAGAATTTCTATGAGTCTAGTTTCTAACAAAATTGGAATCAAATAAAATGAGGTTCGGATGATGGAGTTATATTACTTTTATTAAACAGGGGTCAATCTGACAAAATAGAAGGATTCGATTCTTGATAGCAACTTGAAGTGAAATTTCAGCTCACTTAGAGACATAATTTGACAATGATTCCTTCTAAGAAAATTTAGCTCTATGAGTCTAGTTTCTAAAAAAAATGGAATCAAGGAAAATGAAGTTCGGATGATGAAGTTATATCATTTTAACTAAGTGGGGGTCAAACTACCAGAGTAGCAGAATTTGATTCATGAGTTGGGATTTAACATGCATGTATGGAATTGAGTTCTCATCATGAAATTAGTCATGCAAGATGATGTTTGGTCTGCAAATACTTTAACTCGAGCACTCAAGGTGATGAAGGTCAACATCAGTTTAACCTAGAACTAGGCCTAGGTCCTATGGTTGGATTTAAGCATGCACGCAAAGGAATTGGATTTATAATTTAATCAATTCATGACTACCCAAGCATGCATGATAATAAAAAAATTCATACCTAGTTATCCTAATATCTGAACTAAATCCTAGGTCTAGGAAAGAGTAAATAAAAGAAATCAGATGTGAGATTGGAGCATGCATGTATGGCATTGGCCTTTTCCAATTGTATCTACTTGGACAACTTTAACATGCATAACCAAGGACGGTTTAATTTAGCAAAAACAGAATTGTGTATGATACGAGGTCTAGGCAAAGGGGTAGAAAGAGAGCTAGAGTAGGTTTAGAAACTCTTACCTATGCTTAGCACTTGAGTAATCAATTCTCTTCTTTCTCCTAGCTGAAACAATGCCGAAACACCCTGATTGTTAATGTTTTCACATATTAGCCTTCCCTACATGTTTCATAGGCCAAATGTATCATGTATTCGAGTAGGGCCTAAGAAATCAAGAGATGGTACCTACCTTAGGCTATACATTTGGTGGTGAACTGTACAGTTGCAAGGAGTTGGTGTTTGCCTTCTTAACGGTATATAGGTCCTCAATATTAGGGCTACCTCATTAAATTTAACCACGGGATCAATGCACCATAGTGTACTGGTAGCTTTGACCTCGGGTTTTGGACCTTCAACTAAAAATTCCAATTACTCCGTATTTTTGGGCATAGGTTTAACACACACACACATACAAGAGTACGATGAATGTGATATCGAAGTAACGGTCGACCAGTCACAAACCCGTTTCCATCCTAATGCAGCAGTTATATCTAATGCAAGTTACCTCTACATGGCAATCCCAAGCCCGACACCCACTTATGGCACTTGGATCCCATTAACTACATCCATCTCATAACCATCACATGTCCACCACATAGCCATCATCCATATCCATAACTTATTGCATAACCATTATCCACAATCACATTCCATCCATAGCAGTTCATATGCAAACATCACACCCTAATCATCTAACATTCAACATGATAAGCATCCTAGTATTTCTAACCCTAAGCTAGCATTTAATATGGAATCAATTCTAATTTAACATCCATAGTGAGTAAGCATCACAACATGTTAAGCACATCATATGCATGAATGGGAATCATAAGGCATATATGAGAAACACGCCGAACTTAAAGTCGAGTATCTAATCCACTTACAATCGTTGTACTATAATCGATCTTGGGTTTCCGCATGCATACGCCATTATCGAAGGTATAAATTACCCTAAACAATCAAGTTGCAGGTGCACGTTAGCCGAGAGAAGGTCCGAGGTTAAACCCTAGGTCAAACCTTCAAAACAATAGGAAATAAATCCTTTGAACTGTGTCTGTGGTCTGTAGACTCCATCGTCTGTAGGCCTACGATCTGTGCAGGCATACCACAAAACCCTGCAAAGATTTCATTCTTGATGTAGGACTGCGGATGATGTCTACACAGTTCGTAGCCATCAACCGTATAGGCTAATTTTGCTATATTTCAACAAATGCCTGGGCTGAGGATGGTCAACGAACATGGGGACATCAAGGGCTCAATTGCAGACATCTCATAGCCTTCTAGGGTTGCTAATGGTCATAGGTTCATGACCCAATTAGGGTTCAATCACCGAATTGGGTTTCCAACCAAGAAATCCCCAATTCCAAGGTGCTTCAATGGTGGATTCATGGTGATGAGCTAAGGGGCTTGGAATTAGTAAATCCAGGCTTGCAACTGATGCTTCCAGCATTCGACTAAAGGATTAAAGCAAAAGGAATAAAAAACTCTAAGGTCTAAGCTCTATTTGGAAATCTACAACATAAACCCTATAGGTCAAACTATGATCCTGGGATCATGTCATGGTTCCCCTGAGAAAACCAATAAAAAGTATGTTTCGAGATCCCTAATTTAGGGAACTCCAGGGTTGTCCCTAGGGAACCCTAGGGTTGCCCTAGGGCACCCTAATCTGGCATGGGCACCCTGTTTTCAATTTTAGGATTATCCATGGTCGCCCACAGTGCCCTACAGGAACCCTAGTAGGGTTTGGTATGATAAACCAATGCCCAGTCCAATCATCCCTATTCCATCTCATGGATAGGGGGATCCATCCTATACTCGAATATCCAGCGTAAACAAATTGATTCGGGTTTCTTTCACATCCCATGAATAATCAATAATTAAAATCAAGAGGAATTAACAAAGAATTGCTAACCTGATGAGCCTCAAGTGTTTCTCCTCCAATAGACAATGGTTCTTCCTCCAATGAGCACTCCAAGTAAACAAATCTGAACCTCCAATGGTGCAGCCAAGGCTCTTCAAGCCAATCCCAGATGCTCTTTAGTTCTTCAAGCACAGATCTGGGTTTCTAAAACCTTAACTCTCAAACACAGTAGAGAGCAACAAGAAGAAGAACAAGAGATCACAAGAGAGAGAGAGGGGAGACCAAAACACATCCAAGAGGGGGCAGCCAGAAAACATAGAGTACTGTGTTCCCCCTCTGCATTTTGGTTCCTTTATATAATAGTAAGGTTTTTTAAAACCCTGGATGGAAAATTAAAAACCCAGTGAGAGTCAGACTCTCACTCTCTCTTTGTTTGGTAGTTTTGTTTAAACTCAAAGTGCTTCTAATTAGTGAAGAAGCATAATCTAATAGGGAATGATACAATTAATTACTTTATTTAATTTATGGATAATTACAATTAGTACCATATCCATTAATTAAATAAAGAATCAATTATTTTAGTAAATTCCAAATAACTCCCTACATGATAATAAATTATCATGTGCAACCCCCCACTAATCAACACCATCATTATGGAATCTAGGACATGTACACTTGTACTGCCAAACCCCATTCCATAGTACATGTCCATATAAGAGTGTCTGTGCATCTGATCGGGTCCCGCAAAACTCGATAAAACACTTTATTCAAATAATTATATATAATCCATTATTTTATGTAAAATAGATTTTGCAAAAAGCATTTCCAAAACGGCAATGGATCCAGATTTCGATTCGACCTTACACAGACAATCTCAATCTTGGTGTTCCCCCAATCGGGCAATGGTGACCATGTTGAGTAACTCCTTCACTCACAAAGTGTTCATGCATTCCCAGAACACCGGCTTTGACTCACTTGAGTCTCAGTCATAGATGAACCAAAGAATGCGATCACACTTTGCAGCGATAGGGTTCTCTCAAGTAAAGGGTGTTGGTGACACACATGTCTATCCCTTCCTACATCTGGCAGTAATATATGAGGGAATCGACAAAGTAGATTCTTTGCTAATACACACATCAATCATGTGAGTACTCGCATTTGTACCCCGACATCATATGTCTAGGCATACCTAATGCGATGACCATATGATAAGGGTGCCTCGCCCAAACCCTAGTCGTGATTACCATTTTAAGTAAAACTTACAAACACATAATGCTTAAAAAGTTTATATTGCATGTGATAATATTAAACCAAAATGTATAAAAGTTCAATACAAAGTAAAACCGAATTGAACCAGACCGAACCGGGTTTAATGGACACATAAATCTAACAAAACCTAATGAAATCAATGGAAATGGATATGAAGAGGTAGCTTACGGTGAGAGATAGATCAGCAGAGCAAGGGAGATGATCTTAAACTTGGAAGTAGCTCCAATTCCTTCTCCATGAAATCCTTGGGTGAGCTGAGCTATCAATGCATAGAAATGGTGGAGACGCTCAAGGAAAGTGTAGAAATGGGAATGGGACAGCAAGGTAAGCCTTCTTCCTCTCCTTTCTTCTTCTTCTTCCTTCTTCTCTTGCTCGCCACGTTCTTTCTTTTCTCTTTAGCTAGGAAATGAGTGAAAAGGGACAGGGCTAGGGTTTTTACCAATTATAGGATGGGAGTACTAAGGGTTGTTTGGTTGGAATAGGGTTTTAAGTCTTAAAAGCGTTTAAAATACATTTGGGTCCAAATGGGCATTAGTCTAGGTGTGAGAGTGACTATGATAGGTCAATTGAGTCTAAATCCACATGGGAATACGTAGGGTCAAGTCTCAGGTTAACTTATGAGGTGTCCATAGTCAAAGATTCCATTTTCGGACATTTTAAGCTTCTAAAAACTGTGCCTGCGAATGATGTTTGCACAGTCCGCAGGGTAATCCTGCATGATCTGCAAGGACCAAATCTTACTATGTTTGGCTCCAATTGCAATGGGGTCTTCTTCGGGGTCTTCGTACATGAAAGGGGGTTTTGTTTAGGAGTTTAAGGACCTAAATGCACATGATTTAAAGTATAATTCAATCAAATAGGTCATGGGCAGACTTACCCCCCAGACTTCCGAAAGTAGCTTCGGCATGAGGTTTAATCACTCCATTACTAGTCCTACAAGCAAGGTTCAAATTAGGTTAGGTTAGGGTGCAGTTGTAACAATGGTTCTTATAATACATGCACAAGAGTCAATCTACGGCTCATAATTGTGATGTGTGCATTTATTTTTTCTTAAAAAACCATGGTGTAGATGGCAATTACATAATTTTTGGTAAACAACAAAAACAATCCTGTTAAGTGCGACTCATAGAAATTTCTGTTTCTTCTAAGTTTTAGAAATGTTGCCATATAGGGCCCAAGTGGTTATAACTCATCAATTGATTACAAACTTCAAAGCTCATCAAGTGGGTCTTGATTATTAAGGGTATGTATGGTAAGCATTCTGATTCAAAAAATTGATTCTGACCCAGAATCAATTTTTTTTGTTTCTAAATTTTTGGAGTAATTCTGTACCAACAAATGTTGTATGGTAAAAAATTGATTCTGCTATTCAGAGAAACAGAAACATGTATGAATTGCCATTTTAATGGAAACAGTTTTCTTTTCTAATTCTATCAAATTACATAAAATCTCATCCCTAAGCACAATTTTCATAGTACAAATGAATGAGAAAATATCACTAATTTCAACATGTCCAAAATAATTCCAATACTAAACATAATGTTCTTACACATCAAAAAAAGTATTGATTAATTTTCATTCAATTGGAGCCATGTTTCTTGATAAAGCCAACTCGTTTGCAATGTACTTCCGAAATTCATCCATCTCTCTTACCCTATTTCGTTGGCTAGAATTACCATACTCAGGTGGGATGAAATCATCATCAGGGGGTCTCTCTAAATTGTTATCATCTCCAAACCACGCAAAATTTGTGTCAGTTTTTTGTTCATCCCGAATGAAGTTGTGTAGGGCACAACATGCAATGACGATACGACTTTGGGTCGAAAGAGGAAAACGTGGCATTTTGCTTAGTATAGGAAACCGTTGTTTCAATGAAGCAAAACCGCGCTCGATAACATTCCTAACACTCGAATGCCTTTGGTTGAAAAGTTCTTTAGCATTCTGCGCTCTTCTTGACTCGAAATCTCGGAGATGATACCGTTGTCCCTTGAATGGTGTTAAAAACCCTATAGTAGATGGATATCCAGAATCTACTACGTAATATTTGCCTACAATATAATTGGTGAAAGATTATATCAATATAATATTTTGATAATGTTTTTTATAAAAAAAAATATATATTGTGATAATGCTATCAACTGAATTTTACTAAATGATAACGGCTTTGTATTTACCTGGAGGAGGATGAGGAAAGTGTAAGGTTGGATCTGCGAGTGCCGTTGCAAATACTCGACAATCATTTGCGGATCCCTCCCAGCCACTATTCACAAAAGTGAATTTCTTGTCATGTGAACACGCACACATGACGTTCTGTGTTGTTTGTCCCTTTCTCCCTCTATAAGGTATTTGTTTGTGTAGAGGAACACGTGCATCTATATGAGTTCCATCGATAGCACCAATACAATCCTAATACAATCCATCATATGCACTGAATTAAAAACGTATCACAGTAAAATAAATAATGGTAATATGTATGTAAAAGTTTTCATTCAAATTGTTTTTACCTTGAAAAAAGGATACTTTTTGGGATCATTCTTAATTTCTGGGGCAATCTTATCAAATGGTGATGGTCTTATGTTAACTTCCCCTAACTTGAGGAAAGCCTCCAGTACTGTATTAAAATGCCTACCAATGGTCTCTGGTGAATGCTGAAAATGTTCAGCTATATCTCTTACCCGCTGGTTTCGACCAACCATAGTTATGAACATTGCTAGCTGCTCGTCAACTCTAACATATCGACTATCTTCCAACCATCCTTGCTCCCGCATTAGCGTACAGAGGTTGAAGAAGACATGTCGTTCCATTTTGTATTGTTCATAACACCTATCTACATGACCTTCCAAGACCTCACATACACGTTCTGGGCCTGTTAGTGCACTATCACGAATGGGCTCTCTAGTGTGTAGTGAACTCTCTTGTGCATACATAAGTAGAGTCATACACATAACCAAATCTTCTTCAGTTTCTTCCCTATCTAGTTCTTCCAAGTTTGAACCAGACATCCTAGAGTGTCATGTAAAATATGATCAATTAATAAAATATTAGAATCTAATGAAGGAAAAAATAGGCATACATTCTCAAATAAGAAAGTCATCAAGCATATAGAAATTATAGCAAACATCCAACATATATGATTACAATCATCCACCATTAAAAACATCCAACAGAATTAAATTGTACCATTACAGCCATCCACCATTAAAAATATCCAACAGAATTAAATTGTACCATTACAGTCATCCACCATTAAAAAAGGAACATGATATCAATGATTAAAGAAGTCTAAGAAATATGATCTTGCGGTGTGCAGGGCATGAAATGAAAGCCTCTCTCCATTGCGGGTCTGCCATTATCTTGACAGCTGCCTTCTCATATAATTCTTCATCTACATTGTTGACTGTCTCTAGTACCTCTAAGGCCCTAGCAATGCTAAATTGCATTTTAGTATTCCTGGATGTGATAGACAAACTAGCATCTCTCTCCAACCTTGATTTGACCATCACTTGAATGGCCTTGGAAGCCATTGATAAATCAGAGTTTCCCCTTCTTTTTCTCTTTGTATTTGGAGTCCTATTATGATAATGGGTTGGTGTATGTATGGGGGTAGCTTCAGGTTCAGAGTATACAAATGGATCGACTTCCTCAGCATCACTAGATTCCCCAATCTCCTCATCCATATTCTCCATACTCCTTGAGTCAACATTTGATGACACAGCATTACGACTACCTACATTCCCATCACCACTTGCATAAGTGTCTCCAAATATAATGCACAGTTCAGGCCATTGTGGAAGACCATACTTCTTGAACTTTGCCCATTTAGGATTTGCCTGACATACAAAAACACCAACAATCAGTAATTCTCATAGTACTCTTCTTTCCCCTTTAACAAAATTTTCTAAAAAATTATAAGCTAACCTGTATGTGTGTTTCCCATATAGATTCATCATCGACTGTGCAAGTTCGTGTCAAGCTATTCCACCCAAATCCAGTTGTATCCATCAACTTTTTGAAACTGCTATATTCCTGCCTCAGTTTTGCCATTTTATTCCTCAACTGGAGCATAGTATAAGATATACCAGTTTTTGCTTTGTATTCATTCGAAATGTTTCTCCAACCTGCTTTGTTAAAGGTTTGAATAGTCCTATTCCCCTTCCTAACCTCTCCTACCATTAACTCAACAAAAAGGTTGACATTTTCTTGGGTCCACCTAGCATTCTCAGTGACACCTTGTGAATTGGACATTTTTATTGCTTTCAAATCTAAACAAATAAGAAGAAAAAAATCAGCATATTTTCAAAAGAAATGTGCATTCAACAATCAACATGTAAGAAGAGCTCTAAATGCTTGTGGGGATTGAGTGAATATAGAACTCTAGAATAACATGGCATGAATGATAGATAACCCCCTTTTCCATGCCTAAAGTTCATGGTGTGCAACTCATAAGCATGTGACTTGACAAAAAACCATAGACATTTGTGGGAATTTGTTTGTTACATGTTTATAGCTAACTGAGAATCTCAGAGTGAGGTTTATTTTATTTCTCATTGTTCTCACATTAGTAGCAAAAATACCCCAGATGGAAATAGTAAATACCTCAATTCAAAGATGTAATAGCAATCCTGTAAATACTCTAAATTCCAAGACCAACAAACAAAGAAGAATAAGGTTTATGGTTTGGAAGGAATGTATTAAGGGAAGTTATTTCTAGAGAGTAATAAAAGATGGAGAAGGAATGGAATGAAGTAGAATCAGGTAAATATGGGAAGTTGGAATAATGGGGATTTTAGTTAAACAATGAGAGGAGGTTATCTTCAACCTCTCGATCGTGAACAGAGGCAGAAAAATCAACACAATGTCAATAGCAATAACTCCCACCAATTTGAGGGAATATGAAAATATATAAAAATTAGATTATATTACCTCTTTTCCCTCCGTTTATAGTTTTTCACTTAAAACTAAGATGATACTTCTAATCTTCAATTCTTAATGAGGAAGGCCTGCCACTTCCATTTCCTTCAACATTAATAAAAGTCCACCAATAACCTGTATATATATTTGGAAATATATAAATGAAGCAAATTTCTAGTGCATGATAACACTCCAAAGATTAGGTGGACAACCATGGCATTACCATCGTTCGCTGACTGAGACGGGGCAAACAGAACTGTTCATTCAAGGGAGGAACTGGGATTTTCAGAGAGATTATGAATCAAATTGGCAAAAACGAGTTCAGAATGAAACTGAAGTAATTTAAAACAGAAAAGATTAGATCACATAATCTGTCAAATATATTTGGGCCATTATTATTTAATTCCAATTAAGCAAATGCAGATTTGGACCATTATTATTTAATTCCATAAAAATTATAGATGCACTCACTAATGCATACACTACGTTCTGTAGTTTTAGCTCTTGACCAGTACTGAGATTGATGTTAGAAGAACCTAAAATCTATATCTATTTTAGTTCCAGCATCAGTGTTTTTGAGTTTTAGATTATACAGGCCATTCTAGCAACAGGGCCAACTAATGAGGATGAACGAGATTATTTCATTTTTTTAGGTAAAAAGAATGAACGAGATAACAGAACAAAAAAAGAGAAGCAAACATAAAGTATGAAGACGCAGAAAGCGCAAAACAATACCATAAAGTAGGATAATTGAGGTCATTGCTTAAAAATACACATACACATACACACATACTCAGTCACACTTACTTGGAAAACAAGCATAGTACAAATCACAAAGCAAGGTCAACTACCCGAGGAAAAATCTTTTAACAAGTTGCAGAATGACGAGCGAGAGAGAGCGAGAGAGAGAGAGAGAGAGAGAGAGAGAGAGAGAGAGAGAGAGAGAGAGAGAGAGAGAGAGAGAGAGATTACCTTCACCGATTGAGAGTGAAAGAGAGCCGAGAACCGTCGTCAATGGAGGTCGCAAGATGTGGAGGTCGCAAGAAGGAGGCCGCTCTTGTCTGTCAATGAAGAGATGTGTTTAGGGTTATTTTTCTGTTTTGATGGTAAATACCATCGAATGCCCCTCGTAACTTAAGTAGAACGCGTTTCACCGAAAATTCGTAGAATCGATTCTCCAATATGAGAAACACCATTTTGGTGTTTCTCAAAACCTTGCCAGAATCCATTTTATCACCTGGTTTGTTTCAAAAAATCACAAAAATGGACCGAACAACCCATACATAAACTGTTTCAATTCTGCCCTCAGAATGAGGAAAAACACCAGAATCCATTTTTTAGAAGGTTACCATACATACCCTAAGCGGCTACAACTCATCAATTATTTACAAACTTTAAAGCTCATCAAATGGGTCTTTTTTTTTTTTATTATTAATTGTAAATTCTCTTTTCTTCCAAGGGGAGCAAATGGTGTAGTTCAGGGATCCGGCTCCTCTCTAGCGTACTTGTGCACGGCAAGACGTGCAGTGCACATCATGCGGCTGGGGAGCTCCAATCCACACGGCAGCACACATCCCTGTGCACTGGAGTGTGGATCGAGACCTCACGATGTGCGCGGCACGGTGAGAGGAGCTCAATCCGTAGTTTATTCTCTTGCCAGAAAAGCCATGTCATTAGTGCATATGATAGTTTGACCTAAGTCCACTCATTGACTTCATTATTTGTGTGAAAGTGAAATCTTGACTACTACACAATCTTATCATCAACAGATTTCTGATTTACCAAAAAAAAAGACAAGAAATTGTTCCGTATATGTAATTATGTATAATTCTATAGTATACAAATTATACACAATTATATTACACATATGGTAAAAAAAAACAAGGTCAGTCCATCCTACCTAACCCTATAATGGCAAAAATAGGAACTACCAGGGTCAATTAGGGTCAACCCGCCCCACTCCAAACCAATCAAGATCAATCAAGACCGGGTTGGGCTGCCCTAGGCTAAGTTACAGTAAAAAGTAAAAACCCTAGGTCGGCCCGGTTGCACTGGCTGCTCTTATCAAAGGTGTATTATCTTGGGAAAATTACGTGATTAGCCACTTTTGAGTTTCTCTTTACAAAACTATCCATTGCTTCTTTTACTCAACAAAATTGTTCAACATTGGGTTTAGGTTTACAAAATTAGCCACTACAGTATCTCTCCTTCCCTTACCTATTTTGTTTGACATTTTTACCCCTGGCCTTACCCTTACTTTCTTGCCTCTCCCTCCGCTATAACCCCATCTCGTATTCTCTCATCCCCTACATGACCCATCACCCGCCTTCCTTCGAGCACCAACACCTGAACCTCCATCTCTACCTCCACTTGCAAACCCACCTCTCGTCAGTGCCTGAACTTCCACAGATGCTCCTGCACCCCTTTGTTCCCCCTGTGGAATTAACCCCCAATCCCACCACCACCGCAAAAGTGGAGAAAAGGTTCCTCGTGGCTCCTCTCTGTTTCTTTCCACATTCCTCCTCCCTTTATCTAGACCAACTCGCATATTAAAGCGGAGGCGTTTTCGATGATTTAAAAGGAGAGAAAAGGGAAGAGTTTGCCTTCAATTGTCTTTCCACGGAACTATTCCATTCAAAACAGGAGCACCAACTCCAACAAAAATCTCAAGCACTCTGTTACAACATTGAATTGCCCAGGATTTTAATTTTCCAATCCACCTTTGATCTCAATATCCCTAAAAAATTATGAAATTCATGGCAATCAAAAGGAATCTTGATATTCTTATAGAAAATACAGTTGATAAATGTAATCAAGTGCCTACTTTCGGCTTGCTCTGAAAGTCCTCAGGAAAAAAATTAGATAAAAGAAATACTGAATTAGAAACAACGAACAACTTAGAACAAGAATTTCTGCTTTGAATGCCTAAAATCATCAGGAACCGTCCCTACATCAATGTCCATGGATCCATCTATAACTGAATAGAATGTTTCGTTTGGAAACTTGAGGCCTACTTAGGTAAGCAGTGGATCTGAAAAAATCGAGCTGGAATAGGCTTTGGCTTCATCGGCACTGACTTCAATCTCGACAGTGCAACCGCATGTACAGGTTATGACGACGTCCTTAGGAAAAATTCATGGTGGAGATCAGAGATCCGACAATCATGTTGTTGGCGAGGCGAGCTTTGCAAGGTCCCTGAATAAATCAATGGCTCCATCATCTTCTTCCTCGCACCCACTCCCTTCGCTCTCTCTCTCTCTCTCTTAACTCTCCCTCTCACCCCTACATTGTGGGAACCTTCCTTTACCACGGTAGTTTGGATACGATAGCTAAAGGGTTGGCTTCCTGCCCGGCAAGAAGTTGCAGGGAGCTATTACGGGCAGGGAAGCCGATGAATCGCTAGGTATGGGAGAAGGGAAGGTGGGGGTATAAGCGTAAAAAAAAGTCCTTAGTTGAGGGAGAGAGACTGAAGTGGCTAATTTTGTAAACCTAAACTCAATGTTGAACAATTTTGTTAAGTACAAGATACACTAGATAGTTTTGTTAAAAAAAACTCAAAAGTGACTAATCATGTAATTTTCCCTAGTATCTTTGTAGCAGATTAAAATTTGGCGCGAATTTCAAGTTAGATGGCGCGAATTGAGGAGTTAGGGGCCTCAGGGATAAGGACTCCATTTTATACTTGAAAGGCCGAGAGGGGCTTCTTCTAAACCGTTGAGAACAATCTACTGGTCTCTTCGTCTTCTAAATTTTTTGTTTGACGAAGAAATGGCAGACAGTGCTGATCAGGTCGAAGAAATCTTAACCAATCTCTCTTCGGATGCCGGAGCAGTCAAATCCTTCGCGTACTCAAACCTTTTACACCTTCAACAACTTTCCACTACAGATTCTTCTCAGATTCGATTCCTCAGTGAAAGATCCCACCGTCTCCTTACTCTGATCCTCTCTGATATTTCCGTGGACGACGAAGAAATGTAGGTTACCATGAAATTCTTTGCTTTTTTGATCCCTCATCTTTTATTATAGCTAATCTTTGTTTGTTTAACTTCCAGAGCTGCTGGAGCTTTGAAGTGTTTAGGATTCATTATTTACCATCCTTCCCTTGTTGCTTCCATTCAAGGTAAATTTTGTCACTGGTGTTCTCTCTTTCTTATGTGATTTTGTCTGTTTGTTTGATACTCTTATACACACATTCAGTAATCTGATCCCTAAGTTATTCATTTGGGCTGAGATTGGACAGTGGATCAGCATGGGATGAGGGAAAATTTTTGGTAAAGGAGAAAAATAATAGTATACAGAGACAAAGATACCCCAACCCGACATCTAAAACTTTTTGCCTTAAAAAAAGAAGAAGAAAAGAAAGAAGTTTTGACTCAGTTTCGCTGCGTAGTTGCAGCTAAACTCAACCTTGTATCATGCCAATTCCTTGTCAATGCCAACATCAATATCTTGTATATGAGTATTATCTTCTGGACTGTAAGTATTGTACACTAGTTTTAGAGTTGCAGCATATGCGCAAATGCCCTATATTATCTAGAAGGTTTATTGATTGGGTTGGAAACTTCTAAAGAGTAATAATCATTCTGTGGAAAATTTAAGAGGTTTCATAGGCATCAACAACACATTTCCAAGATGTCATCCATTCATTAGATTGAAATAAAGGGAGAGCTTCTAATTGAGCACGTCAGTTGTATCATCTGCGAGTAGTGTTAGTGTCATTTTTCTAAGTTTATCTGCCATGTTCGTAAAACGTCCAGCAGTCCAGGCTGTGACTTAAGAGCAGAAGCTTATCTGGAAGGGTTTTGAGCATGAAAGTTGTACTATCTAAGGCTTGGGTAAACTCGAAGGATGTGCTGTTATGGCCCTTCTGTTAAATTGTCACTCATTTTACCTCTTAAGATTTGCATTATCTTGAAGAAGTTTAGATTTCCGTGATTAAGCACGTGCTATATGTGTGATCAATGAGTTCAATTGCCAAGTCGTTCAAATATCCGCTTTTCTATGCTTACCTCAACGAATTTGTAAATCTACTAAGCCTCTAAACTAGGTTACCTTAATTTCCCTTTTAGAAGGCTTTTTCATAACTAGGGAAATTCTCACTGTATCCTCACCTATATTGGCTAACATGTTTTACAATCAACCTTCTGTTTGTAAGTGAGACATAAGTTCCAAAATTGTCTTGCTTCAATCACAATCATGCGGTCATTTAATAATCAACACCATGATGCGGTTTCCCTTATGGCACGTATTTCTCGGGTTATTAGATCCAACGCCATGTCTAGCGACCCGGACCATTTTGTATATGCCCGGTTAGGTTTCGCCTTACAAAGAGGCTTGGCGGCTGCGTTTGTTGCTTGCATGTCTGGTAATGCCTTCATATAAACAGGGGGAGCTACCCTGTTTGTTTTGTTATAGTTAGCTCCTTTTTGTATCCTACTTACATTTAATAAATTCATCATATTGGTTTTAGGATAATCCGGTATTCTGAATAATGACCAGAACCTATTTTTCTATAGACCATACATGAGGATTTAATCTTTCATGGCTAGGTTCTTGTTTTTATGTGGGTCTGACTGAAATGGATTAGGACTAGGGGTGCAAGTTTGGCCCTGTCGGCCCGAACCCGCCCTGGCCCGCCCTGAGCCCGAACAGGGCCTGGGCTAAGGATTTCTGGCCCTGAGGGCGGGTTAGGGTCAGAAATTCCTGGCCCTGAGTCAGGGTCGGGTCGGGTCAGGGTTGAGCCCTCGGGTAAACCCAACCCTGATTTTGGCCCTGATTTTAACCCTGATTTTGGCCCTGATTGTGACCCTGTTCCTGACCCTGATTTTGACCCTAATTTTGGCCTGTAATCATAAATAACATTATGCTTTAAAATTTTTAAGAAAAAAAAGAAAAAGAAAAGAACAAATAAAGAAATAAATCAATACACAAACTCACTGATTCTTTGAATTTATTTTTGTGAAAAACTCAGTGAGTCACAACTCACTAAACTAAAAATGTGAAATAAACACAACTCTCTTAGCCCCAAAAAAAAAAAAAAAAAAAAACACAACTCAACTCACATCTCACATGAAAAAATGAGAAAATAGAGGCCGTTAGATGACTCAAAGTCTCAAATCCCTAATCCTAAATCCCACACTTAGAAAATAGGAACGGAGGAACTACGAACCCTAGCCCATTTCCCTTCTTCTCAACCCACGGTGAAGCTCCCGCTCGGCCACTCTCGTTTCCTTTCTTCTCAACCCACGGTGAAGCACCCGCTCGGCCGCTCTCATTTCCCTTCTTCTCAACCCACGGTGAAGCTCCCGCTGTCCTTCATGTTGCTTTTCACTTTCTGATTCAATCATTTCTGCTTTAAATTTTATTTGTTTGTTCAAAGTAGAACTTCTGCTGCGGATTTGTATAACTTTGTAAGGTTTTTTGTTGTTTGATTGGTTCGTGGAGCTTTTGGGAGGCTCTTGTATTTCTATTTAATAAGTTTAGCATCTAGTTGAGGGTTTGTGGTTGAATGTTGGCTTCAAGATGTTGAATGACTTTTGAAGATGTATCCCCTTCCCGTGCATTCTCTTTTGATGGATGAAAAGAATGATATTTTTTTTCAGTGGGGTTGGGGGCTTGTGAAGACCAAGGGAGTACTCTTTCCCATTTGAAGAAGAATTGTTTTGAGTCAAGTTTGACATCTTTTGTTTGCAATCTACCTTGTAATATGGTTTTATTGTTGGAGATATTACCTTTATGGAACTTTGTTAATATGTGAAAACTAGATCACAAAGAGCAGCTTACTACATTGTTTTTTACTTTTGTTTTATTAACTGTGGACAAGAAAATTTGATACTAGTTAGATTTGTGGTGAATGCTTTGATTATTTTAGAATTATGGTTATTAGTTTATTAACTGTGGACAGGAAAGCATTTGGTTGAGATATCCAGCTTGTGGGAGCACTTTAGTGATGCATTAGAGGTCTGAGAATGTTTTGGAATTGGACTTTTTAGCATAAGTTCATCTCTGTCTTCCCTGTCTTTTAGTTCATAATTTCCAGGTGCTGTGCTTGTGGCATAAGTTTTTCCCTGTCTTTTAGTTCACACTTCATAATTTTAGAGTATTGTGCTTCTCCACAAGACTGAATAATTTTTTCTAAACTGATGGAAACTCCTTGTTCTCCTTTCTGTTTGTTTATCAAGTTTTTTTTGGTAATAATAATTGAATCAGGTTACAGTCTTAATCTATAGACATAGGTTTTTTTTGGTAATAATAATTGAATCAGGTTACAGTCTTAATCTATAGACAGGGTCAGGGTCGGGTCAGGGTCAGGGCCAGCCCGGCCCTGGATGGCGAAACAGGGTCAGGGCCAATCAGGGCCAACCCGGCCCGACCCTGTCCAATCAGGGCCAATCAGGGCGGGCTTGGGTTGGGCTTGGCCCTGTCAGGGTCAGGGTTAGGGTCAGGGTTTTAAGACCCTGAGTCAGGGTTAGGGCGGGTATGGGCCTAGATAAGGGGACTCAGGGTTGGGCTGGGGTTTCAAAAAGCCCGACCCAACCCGACCCTGTTGCAGCCCTAATTAGGACAGGTGTAGCATATTTTCGCTAATGCTTCCTATAAAATTGAATCTATAACATGGTATTCTTTTGAGTTATTCATGATAAAAATGTTGTTAATTTCAATATTCAAGGATCTAGAATTGGTCATAGCCTATGGTTTAACCCTTTTCATTTGTTTATTTTATCCACTCTTTCTTTATTTCCCCCCTTAAATTTACTTTGATTTTGCATAGCAGATGATGAAAATCGACTATTTTGAAACTACAATTTCATACGTTTCTTGTTGAGGACACTAATAGTTTATTTTTGAAAACCTTCATAAGACTGTTTATTACAACAACAGCAACAACTCAGCCTTATCCCAACTAAATGGGGTCGGCTACATGGATCGTTTCAAAACAACATAGGGAAAAACTGAGGTTCTCACAAAGAAAAGGAAAATAAGAGTAATGCAGAATAAAAAAGAAGAAAAGAGATTAAAAGGTGAGAAATGGAAAATGAAAAAACAAAAAAGAAAAAAAAGAAAAAAAGTAAGAGGAAAGAGGATAGCCCATAACATCAGGAAAAATCCCAGCTACAAGGTGTCGACAAAGTGGATCCTTGCCCTCCAATAGGCTCTATCTAAGGTCATACTTGGCATAAGACCCAGACTATGCATGTCATTCTTCACAACCTCGCTTATGGTCATTTTAGGCTTGCCCCTAGCTGATGTAGATTTATCACCAAAACTGGGCTTCTTTTATTAGGAATAAGTCTAGGGTTGGGTTACATACATGTTGGGCCTTTGTTCCCAAGGGTTTTCTATGTATTAGGCCACCTTAGTGGGCCTGAAATAGGGATATATAGGTTGCATACGGGATTAGCTCTCATACTTAGTTTTATTTCCATACTTAGCTTTTTATTTGGTGTTTTAAATTGAACCGGTTCAACCAATGGTTCAATTTAAGCGATTTTATTAGTTTTTCTTTTAGTTTTTTAGTTGGGTTTGATTAGGACTCTATTTTGGGTCTATTTCAGTTTCCTAGTCAGTTTAAGTTAGCTAATAGGTTAAGGATTGGGTTAGGCCTTTCCTTTTTAGAGTAGAAGTCTATTTTTGAGTCTTTTATATAAGGTTGTAAGGGGGCAAAGCCTTGAACACGAATTTGATTAATAAAAAAGCTTTTGTTTGCTGCCATAGCTGCTGCTCTGCTCTGTTGAGTGTTGCCTTGTGAGTAATATCAAGGTTGCCTTGTGAGTTATATCAAGGTGAGGGATTGGTGGACTCCGATCGATTCCTTGCATCTTGTAGATTGGGAGGTCCTTTTTCTAGTTCTTCAAAGCTGCTGCCATTGAAGACCTGCAACAAGTAAGAAATTCTGCAACTATTCTTCTTCCTTCTAGAAGGTCACATACAAGGTGATTTTTGAGATCTATCAAACCAGCCATCCGATTGAACTCAGATTTTCACCATACCTCTATTAACCCTAATTTGGGAAGTGATTCAAATCTGACCTAATTCTTGTGGCCTGATTTGAATATATTCTCATATTTTCCATTCTGCCCCTACCTCCATTAAAGTACAGTTTCAGACCTTCAACCATACTCGAATCTGATTTCATGCTCAGAATAAGTAGTTGATTTCATGACATGTTAATTCTGAAATTAGTAACCTAATCATATCTCGAAACCCTAGATTTCCAACTTCATCCAAATCAATCCAAACCTATATCAATAGACTCATAAAAACCTGCACATCATTACCAAATAAAACCCTAGCTTGAAACCCTAACCCTAACCCTAATTTTGCCCTAATTAGCCTAAGCTGTCCCAATCGGTTAGCCTTGTTAAGTGATCCTATTACCCTAGCTCCTAGTGGGACTATTCCTACCTAGGACTACATTACTAGCTCTTTTAGCTCCTTCAATCGGAATCTGATCACTCCCCTTACTGGGGCGTCCCAAGACCTTCGTTGCACATGGCCAAACCACCTTAGACAACATGCCCCTAGCTTTATTATCCTTCTTAGTTTTGACTATACATGTCATTCTTCACAACCTCATAAAATGTTGAACATTTAGAGGTTTAATATGTTGGACAGGTATGGCAACCCAAGAGGGGGGGTTGAAATGAGTGTTGGTAAACGTTGACGGCTTTTCAATTCTCTCTCAAGGAAGGTAGAGGGGATAGAAAATATAAGACACACACTCAAGGGAAGAAAGGGATTTAGAGTGTTTTGGTCCTCTTGACCTACATCCACTACCAAGAGCTCCTCCTGTAATACCCTGATTTTGGACTAGGGGTAATTTGGTCTTTTTACCTAATGCAAGATTAGGGCAAGCCGAAGTGTAGGAACTTGGACTAGCTGAAGGTACACACATGCATGCATGGTAAGTAGTGTGCCCTAGTGTAACACTCTCATTTTGAGTTTATTTCTTACCTAAGTGTAGAATTAGGGTTTTATTTATAACAGATATAATTTAATTTGGAAAATAATTCATAGTTAGTAACCTAGCCTAGTGCTTAGACATTTAATTCAATTTGTTAGAGGTCTAAGGTTCTATTCTTTAGAGGAGCAATTAAATATTTTATTTTTTTCATAATTTTATAGAGCTTAGAATGGGCTTCCACGATTTTAACTTGGGAGGTCTTAGATTTTAACTAGGGAAGAATTATGGATTGATAAGGAAAGGTGAGGTGGCAATCTCCAATTGGCTAGAAACCCAAACTTGGAGAAAGAAAGTCTTCATAAAATAAAATCTAAACAAAAAAGGAATTTTAGCTAAAATTAAATTACCTAATCTAAAATTTTAATTTAAAAATCTTAAGTCAAGATTTCTTTTAAAATATTTTCATTGGAGGGCAAGCAAATGGATGTAGTTAGAGACAAAATTGGATTCTTCCCACCTTCTTTCTTGTTAGGATTAAATCCCCATAACTAAATCCCAATCCTCATTCATTTTATCATAAATTTGAGAGAGAGAGGGAGAGAGGGAGAGAGGAAAATTCGTGGACTATAGAGAGGAAGAGAAGAAGAAGAAGAGAGAAGAAGAAGAAGGAAGGAGAAGAAGGAAATTCGGACTGTGTAGAACCATCAACTTACCATCCAATTTTGACCCTTTTTGGAGCCGAATTGAAAAAATTCTATTTCACAATAAAACGTAGCCTTATCTCTTATCTTCACAACCCAACTTGAATCAGCCTAAACGGAGTTCTGAGTAGAGAGATATCGCTGACTTACTGAAGGTAGGTCATTCTGTCAAAAATCTGTGTTTCTCAAATCCGAGTTTAAGCAATACAGTGATGTTGATTTCATCATTACCTTAATCATCGGACTCCATTAAAGTGATTCTGAATTAGGAAGAGATATATCAACGTCATTGAAGCATTGATTTGAGGTCACTTCTAGAAACCCTAGTCGCTTCACACAAGGTGAGTTGATCTTCAACCATTATACTTGATATTTTCCTTACATATGAAATCTGTTTTGAAACATTGTTTTAAATCTGGAATTTAGTTTTAGATTGAGATTTATCATGCCAAAAACATATTTCATTCATGCTTTTTACTCAAATAAATTGTTCACACATGATTGCTTGCAAGGAATGGTGATTTCCTTATGATTTAATTCACATATGTGTGAGCAGAATTTTAATAATGTCATGTTTATAGACTAATGAATCCAATGCTTGATTGTTGATAGTATGAGGAAGGTCTATGAATGATTCTTCATGATTATAACCTAATGCATGATATTTTTGGATGATGCATTTAAATCTGATTTTTATTTGATTTACCGCTTTATATTCTATTGGAATTGAAGATGCTTGACGACAACTTTGTGCGAAGATTTTGCCAAATCTTCTTGATTTATGTATTGCATTCTATGCCATGATATGTTGATGAAACTCAATTTATTTGTACGTTCTTTTTTTTTTTACAACTCTTGATTAAACGTTTTAGTGTTTGGAATATAGGGAGTTGCAAACCCTAAGTTCTGGACTTGTTATATAGCTTTATGTATAAGCATGGATGTTCTTTTCTGTTACCTTACCAACATGGGTTAAAGTGTTGGGGTAAGGATAAGTCGGCGGGTTTTTGAGCTACGGGCTTACCCTTATTGGAGCTATATGGACTACTAGAAAGAGGGAGATAATAAAAAACTTTCCAGGAGGGCTGGGGTAAGTTTGGTCATTAGTTTCTCCATTAGTTTCTTGATGTTGAGAGGGGACAGTGGTGTTGTAGTTGATCATAGCTGGAGTTCATACGCCGCTAAACCGCTAGGGTGGTTTTGGGGGTGTTACACCTCCTCACTCTTGGCTTCCCATTATCTCAATTGAACTTCCCTAAAGTCCCAATTAAACCTTTAAAAGTTATTTCCCGGGCTCACAACAAACCCATTTGTTTCCTAGGATCACAACCAAATCTAAGTGTTTCCAAGGTTCGCATCTAACCCAATGTGTTTCTTGGTGGATCAAACCATCTACACACTTCTCAAAAGCATGAGATTGAGTTTTTCAATTCAATTTACTATTGCCTCTAATGTAGGCTGATATACCAAGCAAAGAACACAAGTGACCCTCTTTGTAGGGTGGATTTACAAATCAAAATACACTAGATGCACACAAAGTAGTAGGCTTTTTTTTTTTGGTAATGACAATGTATTAGGCTTTAATACACTAAATTTAGCAAAATCAAAGCCTAGGTTGATGTGTAGCAAAATGGACTTCAAAGTCCCTTTATATAAATCCATTCTAACAGCTTGAAAAGGAGCCGTTTTCTTGCTGTTGAGGCACTCGCGGTTGACCTTGAGCTCCTAGTGGAAAATCCTGGCAAGAGCCATTGCCCTTACGGATTTTTATTTTTGCCAACATATCTCTTAGCGGTTGAAATCAAATTGGTTGTGGTCAACCTCAGCAATCAACCTCACTATTACACGGTCGACCTTGAGCCCTTGAAGCCCGTCCCTTTAACCACTAGAATCTTTTGTCTACGACTGGGGGTTGACCCAAGTGGAGCGGAGCTTTAGATGCATATTGGATGGTCGACCCCAGGTTCTTCCTCTCATGCCTCAATGCCTTAAAATGTTCTAGTTTTAGGCATTTGCTCTGATGGGTGAGTTGACCTTTCTTCCCTTACAAATCCTAAAACATGTTAGATTATATCAACTTGTCCAATTAATATGTCTACCATTCTATGTGAATTGGTTAAGTTTTGGTCAAGTCTCAATTCTGGGAGGGCTTCCACCTCTTGTCCCAATTGGACAGATTTGCCAGTTTAGTTCTTAGGTCCTACGGGAACCTTTACAACTTAGGACTACAATGAATTACATCATGTAAAAATAAATACTAAGTCTAGAAATCTAAGTGACTACTTTTCAAGTCTTGAATTCCATTGAAGCTTGATGAAGAGGCTTGACACTTGAGCTTTATGGCGTTCTCCATAAGTCCTAAATCTTCTATTCACTTGTGTTTGAGATTCTCTGTTGATGCCATAGTTGTCATAGCATGTGGGTGACCCAAGGAGTTGGAGGGGTCCTGGACGCCAGGCAACACCAACAAGGCTACCAAAGCGTCCACGGTGCCCGGACGCATAGGCGTCGCCCTAGGCAATACCTTGACAACTATTGTTGATGCTCCTTGCTCAGTGACCCATTTGGCTTTACGTGGCTTATGGATGCTTGATCTCTTGATGCTTGGGAAGGATCAACTTAAAAGATCTAGTTTTTTGATCACTCAACACACATGTTAGAATCACAAAAACAATTTATGCAATTTTCAATATTCCAACATGATACATGAAGAGGCTTTTGAGTTTGTACCTCTAGATAAGCCAGTTGTTATAGTATACATGTACTGATATATTCAGTTAAAAAATTGATCTATATTTGTTTGAATGATTTGTTTGTGTAAATTTCAACCAATTCAATGTTATTAAGTTCAAGATAATAATGCTGTGGATTTCAAAGTCCAAGATTCAGAATTCTGGATGATCACATTGATTTTTTAAGAGAATAGTTTTCTGAACAGAGACTTCATTTCATGTGTTTTCTAGATGGCGTTGCTAGTTCAGTAGTGGAGTCCTTGGTACGTCTAGTTACAACCACCAAGATGAAGGTAATAGGAGATGAATGTTAGCTGACCACTAAAGTTATTGATCTACCTTGCATCCAGGAGTCTTGAATTATTTCAACTCTTGATTGCACTTGCAGGCTGTTTGTAACTTAGGAGTATGGTGTATATCTATTCAACAGTTCAGCGCATCAATTCTCAATTGCCATTTCCATTCTTTATTGTGGGCAATCATTCATGCCATCGACAATCCTATTGGTTCTTTGTCAACCACATTTGAGGCAATTCAGGTATCGTTTCTTGTTCAATTGTCTCTTTTTCCTAGTTTCTGTGTAGTTTATCAAGAGTTCATACTATTAATTATCGAGTGTTGTTTAACTTGGAGTTTCCCTTAGCTACTGGATCATTGAAGGTTTCTAGGTAGGTAAAGCTTAAGCTATGTGACTGAATATAGAGATTTGATTTCCAATCTAAGCTAATTAAAAGATTTAACTTCCAATCTAAGCTATGTCAATTAGTAGACATAATGGCCCCTTTCCTTGAATGACATATAAAGAGGATTCTAGGGTATTGATCTGGATTAATAGTTCACATACTCAACCAATAGCATTACTTGTGAATGGGGTTGGTGTTAAGAATAGGAGTTTAAGGGTATTCTTGTATATAACCACATGTATTTTATATTTCTTCTGTTATTTGTATAAGGCCAGGGGCCCCTGTGTAATTAGTTATTCTTTTTCAATATAAGGAAGTTTGTCTCTAGTTTGAGATAGAAGAGATTAAACACAACCGTATGTGCTCTTCTCTTTCCCTCTCTTTTCCTTCTTCTCCTTCCTCTCTAAAACTGAACATGGTATCAGAGCGTACTCTTCCTGGAGTTTGAAGGTGTTAGAAGGGTGTTTAGTGGACCAAGAGGTGGTTTCCTCTCTTGGTTGTTGCTGGAGTTTGAGCTCCAACCTGCGGTTCTTCACAGATCTGTTTTCTCTCTCGGTTCTCATCCAAATGGAGAGCAACCAAGTGCTCTAGTTTCGTTTGGAGGTTACCTTTCTTCCCATTGTGTCATCTCAAGCCAGTTGGGAGCATCCAAGGGACAGGAGTGAATCTCGGCCAGGACTGTTCTCGCCTGTTTTCCGCCGACCGAGTGTGGGATTGGCAATAGCTCTTCACTAGAGCTTTGTTTGGGAGCTGTTTTGGACTACCCATTGTCGTTTCTTGGTAAGGAAGACTTTTCTTTTCTACTCCGCTGCTGTTTTGTTTGTGTGAGGCTCTACAAGTTTTTCAAGCTTTGTGGTCTAGGTTACCTCTTTTTTTTCTTTGTTACTTGGGAATCTATTGTTCTTGCTTGAAGTGCTGTTGATTGCTCCTCTCAAGTGTTTGTTTTAAAACCACAATGGGTGAAAAAAACTGTTGAGACATCTGAACTTCCCACTGTTACAGCAGCCTTGCCAATCCCTCTATCATATGAGAATCCAAATGTTCAGCTCCCCATTGTTAAGCTTGATAGTAACAATTACTTGGATTGGTCACGGTCAATGAAGCTTATCCTTCGAAGTAGGGGGAAGTTGGGATATATATCTGGGAGCTTTAAGGCCCCTTCCATTGATGATCCGGGTTACTCTAAATGGGAAACCGAGAACTCCCTTGTGATGACTTGGCTCATTTTTTCAATGAAGCCGGAGATTGGAAGAAGGTTTATGAGCAAGGAGACAGCCAAAGATATTTGGGATAGTGTTGCTCGTATTTTTGATAGAGTGGGGGACTCTACAAAGGTTTATCAACTTCTTCAACAGTTGTTAGCTGCGTCGGGTGACAAAAGTATCTCCGAGTACTATAGCCTTGTTGTGGGACTTTGGGAGGAGTATGATCACTACAGAGATCTCCAGCTGTGTCCTGTTGATGAGCCTAAAGTGCATCGAGTTATTTGAGAAGGAGAGGGTCCTGTTCCTTCTTGGAGGTCTTAACTCGAGTTTGAACCCATACGGGTGCGGATACTTGGCCGACCAAGTCTTCCCTCCCTGGAGGAGGTGTGTGGTTATTTACAGAGTGAGGAGACGCGTAGAAGTGCTATGGAGACCACTCCCACTGTTGAGCGCTCTGCTCTTGTTTCATCCACTCCACAGGACCGTCCTCCCTTCACTAAGGGGGCTGGTAGAGGCCGATTCTCCTGTGACTATTGTGGCAAGTCTGGGCATAAAAAGGAGTTTTGTTGGGATCTTCATGGGAAACCACCCTCTACTGCATCTGGAGGACAGAAAGGACCGAAGAAGAATGGGCCTAAAGCCCATGTTGGGGTTCATGAGTCTGATTCATCCTCCCTCTCCAAAGAAGACATAGCAGCTTTTCGTCGGATTGTAGCACACTTGGATGGATCCTCCTCTACTGCACCCACTACTTCCACTGCTCTACAGGTCTCTACTTCATCTGCCACTACACCCTGGGTAATTGACTCAGGGGCCACGGATCACATGACTGGTAGGTCTCAGCTTTTTAACTCCTACTCAGTTTGTTCTGGAAAAGATAAGGTAAAAATTGCTGATGGTTCCCTTTCTTCCATCTCGGGTAAGGGAGATGTCCAAGTTACTCCACTTATCCCTTTGAAGTCTGTCTTTCATGTTCCCAACTTTGCCACTAATCTTCTTTCCATTAGCCAATTGACTAAATCTTTGAACTGCTTTGTCACATTTTTTCCTACCCATTGTCTTTTTCAGGATTTGGTGACGAAGAGAGTGATTGGCGTGGACGTGAGACCGATGGATTATATGTTACGGACACTTGTGCTTCCCCCTGTGACGATAGCTCAATCTTATGTGTGTGGGCAACATGGCGGACGTACACGGGGAGGACATTTTGCTTTGGCACCGGCGTTTGGGACATCCTTCCTTTTACATATGAGAAAAATGTTGCCACATTTATTTACCTCTTTTCCTGTCAATCATGTTTTTCATTGTGAACCTTGTCTTTTTGCAAAAAGTTGTAAGACAGTTTATCCATCTTCTAGGAATAGATCTATTTCACCTTTTCACATTGTTCATACTGATGTTTGGGGCCCTTCCCCTGTTACTTCTTTACGTGGCTTCCGCTACTTTGTCTCCTTTATTGATGACTTCTCTCGAGTTACTTGGGTTTATCTCTTGAAACAAAAGAGTGATGTCTATGTTGCATTTAAAAACTTTTATGAGTTGGTTTACACTCAGTTTCAAACTCGTATTCAGATTGTCCGTTCTGATAAAGGTGGAGAGTATATGTATGGTGGTTTGGAGTCCTTTTTTTCGACCGTGGCATTATCCACCAGGTGGCTTGTGTTGATACCCCTCAACAAAATGGGGTTCTTGAAAGAAAAAACCGCCACTCTTGGAAGTAGCCCGGTCTCTTTGGTTTACAATGCATGTTCCAAAACCTTTTAGTCCGATGCCTTACTCACTGCAGTCTTTCTTATCAATCATATGCCCTCCAGTGTCTTGAACTTCAAAGTACCTCTTGCGGTCTTACCCTTACTTTCTTCTTCTTTTTCACTTCCCCCACGGGTCTTTGGTTGCATCTGCTATGTCCATCTTAGCAAATCTGCCCACACTAAATTGGATCCTAAGTCCTCGAAGTGCATCTTTCTTGGGTATTCCTCTACCTCTAAAGGCTACACATGTTATCACCCTCCTACCCGTCGGTGGCTTCTCTCCAAAGATGTTTCTTTCTTTGAACATCTCCCGTATTTTCGATCACCTCTTGGGGAGTGTCGTGGTAGTGAGGTTGAAGAGGCTCCTGAGTTTCTATCATTTCCTTCCCCCTCTCTCGTCCCTATTTCCCCATTTCAAATTGACAAGGGAAAGAAAAGGACCGAGGATACGTTGTTGAGGGGAGTCTCCGAGCGCAGAGGTGAACAGAGAGGCGGGGGAGCTACTTGTGTACACAAAGGACAAGAGAAATCCTCCTTCATGGCTCCCTATAGAGAAGACCGCCAAAATCCTCCTTCGTCTCCTCATCCTGAGACAGTATACCTTCCTCTACTCCTACACCCTCAGACTTAGATCTTCCTATTGCTCACCGCAAAGGAACTCGAGCTTGTACTAATCCCATTGCCAAGTTTGTCTCCTATGATTCTGTCTCCCCTACAGGTATTGCTTTCACAGTGGCTATCTCCTCCATCTCTATTCCTAAGAATGTAGTAGAGGCCATGGCTGATCCAAAATGGAGAGAAGCAATGAATACCGAGATGGTGGCCCTTGAGAAGAACCACACTTGGGATCTTGTTGAACTCCCAAAGGGGAGAGTTCCTGTTGGATGCAGATGGGTATTCACAGTCAAGTTCAAGTCTGATGGTACTGTAGAGAGATATAAGGCAAGACTGGTTGCTAAGGGCTATACCCAGGTGTATGGCATTGATTATCAGGAAACCTTTGCTCCAGTGGCCAAGCATAACTCCATTCGGGTACTCCTCTCAATGGCTGCAAACCTTGATTGGCCATTATACCAGCTTGATGTAAAGAATGCTTTCTTACATGGTGACTTAGAAGAAGAAGTCTACATGCACTCTCCCCCTGGGTTCAAGCATCCTAGTGGCAATGGAAAAGTGTGTCGTCTCAGGAAAGCGCTTTATGGCCTTAAACAATCTCCTAAGGCTTGGTTTGAGAGGTTTAGGCAAGCTATTCTACAGAATGGATACATCCAAAGTCAAGCTGATCACACTTTGTTTATACAAAGGAAGGGCAACACTATTACAGCTCTTATTGTATATGTTGATGACATTGTGGTCACGGGGAACAGCGAAACTGAAATCACAAAGCTTAAACTTTACTTGGCTCGGCAGTTTGAGATCAAAGATCTTGGTCCATTGAAGTATTTTCTGGGGATTGAAGTTTCAAGATCCAAGCAAGGGATCAGTGTTTGTCAGAGGAAGTTTGTCCTTGATCTACTTACAGAGACAGGGTACTTAGGGTGTAAACCAACCTTCTCTCCTATTGATCAGAATCACAAACTAGGAGAAGATTGTGGTGAGCCCCTTGTAGATGCTGAAAAATATCAGAGATTAGTAGGCAAGCTAATCTATCTTTCCCTTACCCGACCGGACATAGCCTATGCTGTTGGCGTGGTAAGTCAGTTTATGCATGCACCCAAAATGGGACATCTTGATGCAGTGTATAGGATCCTCAGATACTTAAAGTCATGCCCTGGAAAAGGTCTTCTCTTCTCTAGAAATGGTCACTTGAGGATCGAAGCATACACTGATCTTGATCAGGCTGGATCTATTTCGATCGAAGATCCACTTCGGATATCTTGTACTTTTGTTGGTGGGAATTTGGTTACTTGAGAAGTAAGAAGCAACTTGTGGTGGCTAGGTCAAGTGCTGAGGCAGAATTTAGAGCTATGGCTCACGGAGTGTGTGAAGTCTTGTGGCTGAAGAGACTTGTTCAGGAATTGGGATTTGAGACTGTCAAACCTATGAGTTTATATTGTGACAACAAGGCAGCCATAAGTATTGCCCACAACCCAGTGCAACATGATAGGACCAAGCATGTTGAGGTTGATAGACATTTTATCAAGGAAAAGATTGAGTCAAAGACCATCTGTACCCCTTTTGTGAAGACGAATGAACAAGTGGCCGACATCTTCACCAAAGGACTTAGCACTCATCACTTTGACTGTTTATTGAACAAGCTGGGTATGTATGACATATACCACCCAGCTTGAGGGGGAGTGTTAAGAATAGGAGTTTAAGGGTATTCTTGTATATAACCACATGTATTTTATATTTCTTCTGTTATTTGTATAAGGCCAGGGGCCCCTGTGTAATTAGTTATTCTTTTTCAATATAAGGAAGTTTGTCTCTAGTTTGAGATAGAAGAGATTAAACACAACCGTATGTGCTCTTCTCTTTCCCTCTCTTTTCCTTCTTCTCCTTCCTCTCTAAAACTGAACAGTTGGGCCCCTGCTTGTGCTTCCTCCTGTTATATTTCCTATGCCCAATCTTTGGCTATGTCTGTACTATTGACAACTTTGTATGGTAGGGTAATGTCTAAACAAGTTGGGCGACATACTCCCTCCAAAGTGTTCGGTGAATGGCAAAGATTGTATGGTTGGGATTATTCAGTTGAGCAAGTTTTGGCTAAGAGTAATCTTGTAGGTGGAGCTAATTGTTACTCCCCAACCCGCTTATGTGCTTGAAAATCTGATTGAGGCCAATCAATCTATAAGGAGCTAGAGAAAAAGTGAAGCAATCCAAGGGTCGTTTTATTGTTTCCACAACAAGGAAGGAAAAACTATAATTGGAATAAATCTAGAACATATAATAGTTTGAGGACAAGCCAATAACTATCACATTCAACAGTTCTAGAAGAAAGCATATGCAACCGCTGATATGTATTTTGTTCTTGTAGCACTGAAACAAACAAAGTTCCATCTCATTGCAAATTATATCATTACAACAACTCAGCCTTATCCCAACTAAACGGGGTGGCTACTTGGATCCTTACCCTTCAATCAGCTCTATTCGAGGTCATACTTGATACAAGGCCTAAGCTCTGCTTTTTTGTCCTGACCACTTCTCCCAGAGTCATTTTAGGCCTAAGCTGTTAAAGTATATCGGGTCCAGGGGGAGAAGAGGAAATCTCGATTCGCGAGATTCCTCCCCTCCTCCTGTGATTCCTAGTTTGAATATGAATCAGTCAGTCCTATTTCTAATTTGAGTTATTAGTCCTAGTTCTACTTTGAATTGTTAGTCTTAGTTTTATTGTTATTTTCCAATTGTAACTTGGAATCCTATTATGATTAGGAATTCCTAATCTGAATAGGAGTTCCCCTTTCTGTTGTAATTTCAAGTTATAAATACTAGCATTGTGAGGGAGACTGTCATATCTGACAGTTCTCTTCTCTTCCCATCTTCTTCTCCTCATCTCGGTTTTGGTATTCTTCAAGTGTATTTAGTAACATGGTATCAGAGCACAACCATTAGGTTGTCTGTGATCTGCGACACTGGTTTGAGAGTCTCCTAACAAGTATTTTTCTTTAACGGGTGCAACACCCTATGCTGCAAATTCTGAGAATCATACCCTAGATGAAGTTTTCAAGAGAAAACTAGGGTTCTACTGCTACTACATACCTGAAGCAAAGGATCGACTGGAGCTTCAGTTTATATTACCTACTCGAAGAGTTCTCCTGCTGATTAATATTATTTTCTGGGTTCTCCTACTGCTTGCGATTCACTTCCTGGAATTCTGCTGCTACTTGCGATTCCACAGTGAAGATTTTTTATTTGCTCCAATCGATCCACCTCATCTATTTTCAGGTGCATAAGTTGACAGTCTTGTTTAAATCCTATCTCTACTGATAGGATTTTCATTTTTGTACTCTTAGGTTTTCATATCCTATTGTTGCTGATTGGTTTTTTCGCTCTTATTTTTGGGTTTCTCCAACCCTTATTCTGCTGGTTCTTGTTCCTGCTGCAATTCACTGCTGCCATCTTGGGTTTATAAACCCTATCTCTGCTGATTGGTTACTACTACTTTTGGGTTTTCAAACCCTAATGTGGTTCTAAGTGAGAGCCGATTGTTACGGCTACTACTACTGCCGATTGGTTGCTGCTACTATTCTACTTGGACTTGATAAAGTACACCTATGGCTGATCCTAAACCACCAACGTATAATGTTCAAGTTCAGATTACCACTATTAAACTCTCTGAAGTTTCAAATTATTTATTATGGCCCAGGCTGTTCAAGCTTACATACATGCCAAGGGCAAACTGAAATACATTACAGATGATCCTCCTGATCATGATCTTAAAGATCCTACCACATTCACATTTCATAAGGCGTGGATGGGTGAAAATTCTATTGTCAAGATATGGCTGTGGAATAGTGTTGAGCTTGCTATTGCCTCCAATGTTATGTTTCACTCCCTTGCTAAGGATGTCTGGAATGACTTACGTGAAAGCTTTTCTCAAGAAAGGAACATGTCCCGTATGGATGATCTCTATGAGAAATTATTTAACTTTCAACAAGGAGATAAAACCTTAAATGAGTATTTTGCCAATTATAAGGACATGGTTGAAGAACTATGGATACATCAGCCTCTGATCACTAATCTTGATCAGTTAAAGCAATAAAGAGCTAAGTTCCATGTTGCGAAATTTCTTGCTAGATTACACCTTGACTACCAGTCTGTGAAGAGTCAACTACTCACAGGAGAGAAGGTTCCTTCTCTCAATGAAGTGTTTTCCCATATTAATCGTCTGGCTAATTTGTCCAAACCTGACAATACTACTAAGGACAACTCAGCCTTTGTTGCCAATCGTGGACAGGGACGTGGCCGTGGCCAATTTAGACGAGGTACAGGTTCTCAATATGTTGACAAATCTGCCTACCAGTACACTTATTGTGGCAAACCTAATCATACAGTTGACACTTGTTGGGCCAAGCATGGAAAACCTGATTGGGCGAATAACTAGCCAATACTGCCAGTCTTCCACCACTGACACTGCTACTGAGAAACCTAACAATGAAATGAACCAGAGTTCAACAACTTCATCTTCTGTGTCTCGTGATGATTACAGCCAGCTAGTCAAACGCCTCCAACAACTTGAAGCTACATCTGCTTCTTCCTCTACCGCTACTCTAGCTTTACTTCATAGTTTATCGATTCAGGTGTTTCATGCCACATAACTGGTAAGTCAAGTTTATTTTCTTCCATTAATTCCGCTCAAACCTCTTCCAATGTTATTCTTATTGATGGATCCTCTCCTACGATAACTGGTCTTGGTACTGTTTCTCCAACATCATCCATGACTCTCTCCTATTCTTCATGTTCCTAAATTACCCTTAAATCTTGTTTCTGTTAGTTAACTTACTGAATCCCTTAATTGCTCTGTAACCTTTTATCCTTCTAATTGTGTTTTTCAGGACCTTCACAAGGGAGAAGATTGGTGGAGGGCTTGAGCACGATGGACTATATTACCTGGATGGCACCGGACCTTCCATTGCTGCTACCTTTGCTACCATGCCATCTCCCATGCAATGGCATCTACGACTTGGTTACCCATCCTTACCTAAACTTTTTTTTTTTGGGTGAATAAAAAATTTCATTAACAAAGGAAGAAGAAAGAAAGAACAGGAGGCCCCAAGAGGGGAAAAGAAAGAAAAAGGACAGCCAACCCCAGCTTAGCTGGAGTGGTCCAAAACAACAAAAGAAACATTTTGAAGGCCCTAGGAATCAACAATAAGCCTGTTCCTAGGGGTATCTAAGCACTGGGAAGGAGGCACAGAGGATAATTTTGCTGAGATCTCAAAGGAAATGGAATCCAAAATCTGCCAGTAAGATCTAGAGTTGGAGGTCCATTTCCTGACATTACGCTCCATCCAAATGTGGTTTAGGGTTGCACAAAAAGCCAGTCTTCCCACGCAGTCACATAAGGAGGAGCCTGCAAAGCACTTGGCAATCCACTGCCATTCTCTGGGAAAAGGACAGATACGTCTCTGAGCAGGCCAGCACTTGAAGAGGATGCCTTTCCAGATAGCTTTGGTGGTGGGGCACTCAAAGAAGAGGTGATTCAGATCTTCATCATTGTTCCAGTAAAGGCAACAAGTAGGAGACACTAAAATCTGCCGGCTGCGAAGAAAAGCCTGAGTTGGAAGGCAATTGTTGAAGATTCTCCAGGCAGTGAAGCTGTGCCGAGGGATGTGGTGTTTGAACCAAATAAGCTTGTACCAAGGGACCACCGGGGCATCTAAGCGAATGTAGTTCCAGGCCACTTTGGAAGAAAACACACATGGCTTGTCTGTTGACCAAGTAACACAATCTCCCCTTGTCCTCTGCCTTCTGGGAATAGATGAGAGATCATTCCAAAAAGGGGCAAGAGCAGGGATAAGGGGGGGGAGTCCAGCCATCTGTATCAAGGATGTCTGCCACCAAGGAGAGCCTATGAAGACTTAAGGCATAGATGGTTCTCGGGGTGACCAAGTGAAGAAGGATTCCCCTAGGGTGCCAATTATCCAACCAAAGGAAAGTAGAGCCACCATCTCCAATCTAGGTGCGAATGGCCTAGTGAACCAGATGGCGGCAGGATAGAATTTTGCGCCAGACCCAAGAGGCTTCAGAAGAAAGAGAGGCAGTCCAAAAGGAGTTCTGGCACAGAGGCCCGGAGTAGATCCAATCTACCCAAATGCTTTTCTTCTTTGAGGCAACCTTCCAGAGAAGCTTAATGATGCCTGCTGTATTAACTTCTTTGATCCTTCTGATGCCTAAGCCTCCTTTTTTCTTTGGAAGGCACACTGTCGCCCAACTGAGGGGATGAAGAAACCGAGCGGAATCTGAACCCTTCCAGAGAAATGAAGCCATGAGAGCTTCTAAGGACTTGATAATGGAATGGGGAAGGGCAAAGGAACCCGACCAGTAGATGTGCGAAGCCTCCAAAACTGATCTAATAAGAACCAATTTTCCAGCATAGGAGAGAAGCTTGCCTTTCCAAAGTTAAAGTCTTTTCCGAATCAGATCTAACATGGGGCTGCAGTGATGGGCAGTGAGCCTAGCCGGAATGAGGGGGGGCCCTAAGTACTTGACCGGCAGCCTACCTTCAGAGAAGCCAGCTTGATCAAGGAAGGCAGCTTTTTCAGACTCAGGAACCCCAGCAAAAAAGATCAGAGACTTAGTGGGGTTAATGCGGAGGCCTGAGAGCTCTTTAAAGTGTTGCAGGCATAAGAGGATAGACTCCAGGGAGGAGATGGAAGCCTTAGAGAAAATCATCAGGTCATCAGTAAAGGCCAGATGAGTAAGCTTGAGGGCTTTACACTTGGGCGTAGGGGCAATAAGCTGCTGATCAGTACTAATCTGAATCTCTCTGGAGAGGATTTCCAAGGCTAAGGTGAACAAGTATGGGGAGAGAGGGCAGCCTTGTTTGATCCCCACAGAAGCTCCAAAGTAGCCGGCTGGGCTGCCATTCACCAAAACTGAGAATTTTGGAGAGGAGATACAGGCATAAATCCAGTTGGTGAAGATCGCAAGAAACCCCATCTTAGTCATGACCTGAGAGATGAAGTCCCACCTTAGAGAATCAAAAGCCTTGTGGATGTCAATCTTCAGGAGGAGAGCTGGAGAGTGATTTTTCCTGTCAAACCCTCGGACAATGTCATGACAAAGAAGAATGTTGTCGGAGATGTTCTTGCCAGGGATGAACGCAGTTTGGTTATCACTAACCAGAAGGTCAACAACAGCCTACGTGCAAGGATCTTGGCAATAAACTTGTAGAGCAGGTTGCAGAGAGCAATAGGCCTGAAGTCGGACATGGCAGTAGCACCTTCCTTTTTCGGGATGAGACATAAAAAGGTGTGATTTGCCCCTTTGATTTGAGCAGGATTGAAGAAGAAGCTTTCAATGGCTGCAATGAGATCATGCTTGATAATGTCCCAGGCAGCTGTGAAGAATCCCATACTAAAGCCGTCTGGACCCGGAGCTCCATTGGCTTTGAGGGAATGTATAGCTTCAACAATTTCCTCTTCTTTGGGAATGGAACTTAAGGAAGCATAGCAGGCTGGGTCGATGAACTTGTTGATCAGGTGGTTAGGTATGAGCTCAGTGACCCCTAGAGATCCGGAGAAGATGGCTTTGAAGTGCTGAACAGCCAGGTCTTTAATATCTTTGACAGTGTTGACAATAGAGCCATCCGGATGAGCTAGCTGCACAATGGAATTAGCGTTGACTCTAGCTTTCACCGACCTGTGGAAATAGGCTGTATTAGAGTCTCCCAAATCAAGCCACTTGATTCTAGATTTTTGTTTAAGGAAGCTTTCTTCTCTAGCCAGCAAAGAGGGCAGCTGCCCAGAGACCTCTTTCTCTTCAATAGCAAGTAAATCATTTAGAGAATCAGATTGCAGCCGAATCTGAATTGAAGCAAATTTTTCTTTACACTCAGAGACTTGGATAGAAATGTTGCCGAAGGTGGTGTTGTTTCAAGCTTTGAGGGCAGCCTTAACATTCTTAAGCTTCTTGGAGAAGGCTATAAGGGGGGTGGAGAATGGAAAAACAGGCTTATTCCAAGCCTCTTGGACAAGAGGCAAAAAGGTTTCATGAGTGGACCACATATCAAAATACTTGAAGGGTTTGGGACCAAAGGAGGTGAAGGGCTGAATCTCAAGAGAGATGGGGGAGTGATTAGAGATATCCGGATTGTCAAAAGTAGCATGGGAGGTGGGGAAAGAGGTTAACCAATCTTCATTGGCAAGAACTCTATCCAGCTTGCAAGCAATACGGTTAGGACCTGCCCTTTTATTGCTCCATGTAAGGGGGAAACCAGACCACCTGAGATCATTGACACCTATATCTTCCAGGCAGTCATTAAAAGAGTTCAAAACTTCCAAGTCAGGCTGCTCACCTCCCTGCTTCTCATGACTGTACCTAATGCAGTTGAAGTCACCACTAAGCCCCCATGGATGGGATCCAACTTGAGGGGCCAAGGACCTGAGATCAGTCCAAAGAGAATTCCTTTGAAGGGAGCAATTCAGAGCATAGACCATAGTGAAGTGAAAAGAAAAATGCCCCAAGTTGTCCGAAAAACTAGTGTGCATAAATTGAGAGGAGGAAGAAGAGATGGCAATAGAAATTTTTTTCAGGTCCCAAAGGATCCAAACGCGGCCATTGGAGTGATGGGGGTAGTTGGAAAGGAGAGACCAGCCCGGAGCAATGGAGGAATTGATCTTTTGAGAGTTGGGCTCTTTGATGTGGGTTTCCAACAGGCAGCAAAAACTGGCAAGAGAAGAGCGAATGCGAGAGCGCACAGCAGAATATTTCGAGGGAGAGTTAAGCCCTCAGGTGTTCCAAATAAAGCCACGAATCATTTGGGGAGGGGGAGAAGAGGCAGCGAAAACTCAAGGTATCGAGTCAGAGCAGCTTGGGATCGAGTTTCACTGTGGTGGCGACGCTTGTAGGAGCTACTAGTAGGGGGAGTGGCGAAACAGGGGAAGGAAGATTGCGGGGAGCCAAAGAGTTGGAAGAAACAGATTTGTCGAGTACAGAAGAAGACTGGTCAAACTGGGGGTATCTGTCAGGTGTGGAAGACCCGACCCAAGACCACAGCCATTTAAAGTAGCGTAAGGGCCAGGGCCAGGCCCAGACAAGCGAGGACCAGAAGAGGACAGGTTCAAAAGAGGCCCATTAATCTCGCCCAAAAGAAGAGGGTTAGAAGGGGAGGGACCCACCAGGACTGATGACTCAGCAACATCAAAATTCCTAAAAGGCGACAACGGAGAGGTCAACGCATTGTCGAGAGAGGGAGAAGAAAGGGGGGGCAGAGCGTTGGAAGCAGAGGGGAAAGCTACAACCTCACCCAGGCTTCTCTGATCCATCTACGATAGAGCATTGGGAGCATCACCAGAGCTGGGAATGGAAAGATCTGCTGAGGGAGAAGCCGTCATGCGAGATCTACTGTGAGGGAGAACATCGAACTGGAGAGTTTCAGGGCAGGTGAGTAGGTTAGAGTCATCTTCAGTCGACAGGAGGCTGAATCTGTTCTGCCCATCGGTCCAAGCAGGGAGCTTCGACAGTGACAGGTCCTTAGGGGGCACCTGCGGCTTCTTCCACTCTCTTTGGTTCCGGTGCCGGGGCCTGGTACGGGACCTCCCACGAGACAAAGGTCTGCCGGCAAGAGAACGAGGAAGAGAAATCTCCGTAGCAGCATGTAAAGGAGGCAAGGCATCTCCAACTACATTCACACCAAAGGTCTGACCATCAACTCCAGTCTCGCCAGTACACTGAGTCTCAACTGAAGAGGGCTGAGCCTTCGAAGAGCACAGTTGGGAGTCGTGGCCAAAGACTTTGCAAACCAGGCAGTACGGTGGTTTCCAATCGTAATGAACCTCCTGCTCGAACGAGTAGTCCTCGCCCTCATTCACGGTGATGAAGGAAGGCAGAGTATCCTTTACAGAAACCTCGACGTAAATCCTTGCATAGGCCAGACGATCCTTGCGTATGGTGCGGACATCAGAGAACAACGGCTTTCCTAGGACAAAATCGATGGAGCTGAGACCAACCAAGCACCAATAATGTAAAGGCAAGCCAAGAAGCGTAATCTGCAGGGGGATCAAGGAGAGGTCCACACGACGGAGCTGGAGCTTCGTGTGCCATTGCCGGAGAAAGATCGGCTTCTTTCCCACCATCCAAGGACCACCCTCAAGGGCACGGGTCTTATCAAGAGGGGAGGAGAACTTAAAGATGAAGAATCCATTGTCCATCAAGTAGGTATCCAAAGAGCCCTGAGGACGCCATTCTTTGGAGAGTGATAGCTTGACAATGTGGAATGGAGGTCTGGGACCCAGGAAATTGCCAACAAGGCAGTCCTCCCATAGCTTAGCTTCAAATTCCAGGAGGTCAGCAGGACACAACAATTTTGGAGGAGCCAACAATGGAAGGGGGAACAAAGTGCAGAGGCAAGCCATCGGCGCGAGGGGAGATACCGGCAGCAAGCCGAGAGCTCCAGGATGTAGGCCGAGAATCGGCAGGGGGGAAGGTAAAGGGGGTGGAGAGGAAGGAAGCGGAGCAAGGGGTGGGGGAGACGACATTTCCCAGCCACCAGAAGACAGAGCAGGAAAAATCAGGCCTGCCGAAAAAACCGGCAGGGAAAGGTGGACAGGGGAGATACCGGCAGGGAAGGGTGGTCAAACATCATCCCTCACCTATTCATGTAAGCTATTTGTTGACCAGAGAAAAAAAATAAAACCATCAACAGCCTCCTTACCTAAACTTAATGGTTTCTAGTTGCAAGTCCACATCTCACCTTGAATGTGAGGCTTGTGAACTAGGCAAACATCATCGTTTATCCTTTCCTGCCCGTACTTTACTTAGAAGTTCTTCATTGTTCTCTTTAGTTCATTCTGATATTTGGGGTCTGTGTCGAATTTGTAATAGGTTAAGATTTTCTTATTTTGTTAGTTTTGTGGACGATTATTCTCGCTCCACTTGGGTTTATTTGTTAAAGGACCGGATTCAATTTCTTACTGTATTTTAAATTTTTTATCAAGAAATAAAGACTTAATTTGCCACATCCATTCAAATTTTTTGTTCAGATAATGCTTTGGAGTACACTCAATCTGCGATTTCTGATTTTTGCCTCACCCATGGTAGTACTCACCAAACTAGCTACTCGTACACTCCACAACAAAATGGGGTGGCCAAACACAAAAATCAGCACTTACTTAAAGTTTCCCATTCTATTATGATCCATATAAATGTCCTCAAACGTTTTTGGTGTGATGCCGTTCTTACGACCTGCTATCTTATTAATCGTATGCCCTCTTTTGTTTTACAAAATAAAATTTATTTTTCTATTCTTCATCCTGATCATCCTTTGTTTTCCTCTCCACCACGTGTTTTTGGTTGTGTATGTTTCGTTCACATTCTTCATCTCACCTTTAATAAACTATCTCCACGGTGTATTAAATGTCTTTTGCTTGGTTATTCTCGTACTCATAAAGGGTATAAATGTTTTGATCCCATTTCCAACAAACAATTTATTAGTGCAGATGTCACATTTTTAGAAAATACTCCTTATTTTCCTTCTTCCACTGTCCCATCTATAGTGAACAATGAAGATCCTCTAGATTCACCCATACCTGTTCCTGTTCTTTCCTTCACCAATTTAGGTCTATCATTGTCGTCGACGTTGCCCACCAACTTTACCTTCCACCACTATCCCTCTACCTACTACCATGGTTCCGCTACCTGTACCCGCTCCTGATACATTACCCCCTACTCTTGTTGCTACTGTTCCGATCCTACCTAGTGATACTACGGATGCCGCTCAGCCCGACACTTAATCTACTCCGATGTTGAAGGCTCCATCGACTTACCCATTGCTGTTCGTGAAGGTACTCACTCTTGTACTCACAAACTTGTTTATCTTATTAAGCACTATGTAACCATTTCTCATCTTCCTTCTCACTATCATCCACTTGCTTAAACATTATCTACTAACTTTATCCCTTACACCCATCATGAGGCATTCTCTCACCATAGGTTCGAAATCTGCCATGGACACCGAGATGGATGCTTTGTTATCTCGCAATACTTGGACTTTGGGTTTGTTACCTGCTGGGAAAGATCTTGTTAAGTGTTGGTGGGTTTATACTATCAAATACAATCCTGATGGTTCTGTTGAACGGTTGTAAGGCTCGCCTGATTGCTAAAGGCTATACTCAAACTTATGGTGTGGATTACTTTGAGACTTTTTCTCTAGTTGCTCGTCTGAACTCTGTTCGGATCCTTATTTCTTTGGCTATTAATTTTGATTGGCCACTATATCAAATGGATATCAAAAATGCTTTTCTCTACGGTGATCTTTAAGAGGAGGTTTATATGGAGCAACCTCTAGGGTACGTTGCTCAGGGGAAGTCTTCCACCAAAGTTTGCAAACTTCGCAAGGCAATTTATGGGTTGAAACAATCTCTAAGAGTATGGTTTGATAAGTTCAGCTCCATTGTTACTAAGGTAGGATTCTCACAGTGTTACTCTGACCATTCTGTTTTTGTTCGTGCTAGAATTCTAAAGTGGTGGAGATGGTCGTCTATGTGGATAACATTATTATATCTGGTAATGATGCTTCTAGTATTGCCCAAGTTAAAGCACATCTTCATCAGCATTTTCAGATGAAGGACTTGGGTGTTCTCAAGTATTTTCTTGGTATTGAGGTTTTACGAAGCAAGAACGGTATTAGCTTGTCTCAAAGGAAATATGTTCTTGACTTTCTGACTGATACTTGAATGCTTGCTTCCAAACCCACAAATACTCCCATAGATCCTCATCAGAAACTTGGATTCGTTGAGGGTGAGGATTTTTCAGATGTTCATTGATATAGAAGATTAGTTGGCAAACTTATTTATCTTACAATTACTCGCCCGGATATATCCTTTGTTGTTGAGGTTATTAGTCAATTTATGCAGTGTCCAAAGAAAATTCATTGGGATGCTGCTTGCCGTGTGTTGCACTATGTGCTCCTAGTAAAGGTCTTATTTATCGACCTAATCAGAATGCTAATTTGGTTGGGTTCTCCGATGCTGATTGGGCTGGTGCTGATGGTGATAGATGGTCTACTTCTGGTTATTGTACCTTTGGGGGTGGAACTTGGTCACTTGGAAAAGCAAGAAGCAAACCACCGTTGCTTGATCTAGTGCTGAAGCTGAATATCGAGCGATGGCACATACTGTTGCTGAGTTGATGTGGGTCAAATCCTTACTCCAGGAATTAGGGTTTCCCATCAGCCAGCCTATGCAAATGTTTTGTGATAATCAAGTCGCTATCTATATTGCAAGTAATTCTGTTTTTCATGAAAAGACAAAGCACATTGAGGTTGATTGTCACTTTGTTCGGGATGCTGTTATGAAGAAGTTGGTTGTCACTCTTTTTGTCTCTACTACCAATCAACTTGGTGATATGTTTACAAAGGCATTGTTTGGATATGCTTTCCGTCGAAGTTGTTCCAAGCTGGGTCTAGATGATTTATACGCTCCAACTTGACGGGGAGTGTTAAAGTATATCGGTTCTAGGGGAGAAGAGGAAATCTCGATTCATGAGATTCTTCCCCTCCTGTGACTCCTAGTTTGAATGTGAATCAGTCAGTCCTATTTCTAATTTGAGTTATTAGTCCTAGTTCTACTTTGAATTGTTAGTCTTAGTTTTATTGTTATTTTCCTATTGTAACTTGGAATCCTATTATGATTAGGAATTCCTAATCTGAATAGGAGTTCCCGTTTCTGTTGTAATTTCAAGTTGTAAATACTAGCATTGTGAGGGAGACTGTCATATCCGACAGTTCTCTTCTCTTCACATCTTCTTCTCTCCATCTGTTCTTCTCCTCTTCTCGGTTTTTGTATTCTTCAAATGTATTTAGTAACATAAGCTATGCAAATTAAATCATTAAATTATGGAAATCTTGCTAGCTGTTTGCCTAGGTTCTCAGAAAGTGTCAGATGCTGATGTTGCTCCTGGTGGGTAGACTTGCTTCACTCAATTTGGAGTATTTTTAGTTTAGATCTAAAGCATCCTTTCCTTAGTTGAGCTGAGTGATTATCTTTCATCCATTTAGCTTGGTCCATCAATGGGCGTACCCAATGCACGAGGCTCCCGCCACTGTGGGGTGTCATAATGTACTCAGCCTTACCCCCGCTTCGTGGAGAGGCTGTTTCCCAACTTGATCCCATGACTACTAGGTCGCAATGGAGCAACATTATTGTTGCGTAGAGGTCTGTCCTCTTAGCATGGTCCATCAATACCAAATAAAATCTAATTACCAAATCCAAATTTTATTTTTTAGGCATGGAACTAAATCTCGGTCGAAACTGACCGAAATCTCCGAGTTGTCTCAGTATCGTGCCTGGTTGAAATGAAACCTAGTGTTGAAACCTCGAAACGAGATCCAACATGTCTTGGTTTTGTGCCTGACCGAAACCAGGTCCAAAATCGAGATCTCAATCCTTGCTTTTAGGGCTATGCTACTTGTATAGGTTTCTAAACAATATGTATTTCAGGGATGCCTTGTGCTTTGTACTAATCCTCTAACTTTGTTATTCATAGGCTTTGATAAAGTTGGCAGCTCAAGTGGGTGAAAAAATGAGAGATTCTGCAAATATATGGGCTCCTCCTATTTATAGAAGGCTTATTAGCACTGATAAGAGGGACAGGGATATGTCAGAGAGATGCCTTTTGAAGATCAGGTCTGTTGTAATTCCTCCTCCGCCAAGTCTTTCTAAGGTACTCTTAGATTTAGTTTTTTACTCCAATTGAATGTTTTCATGGAACTTGTGGTTGATGATGCATCTCATAAGTGTCTTGCACTTAAATTTGTTTTATTTCTGTACATAAAGCAGTGAAGTTCACTATGGATTAGTTAGCACCAGGGAAAAATGCTATTCTTTGCAAAAATCACTTTTTGAGTTGACTCACAGTTCCAACTGGTTGAAGATATGATGGATTCATTCTAACATTATCGTGGATTTCAGAATCCTATCCACAACACGATCGTAGAAGTGCACAACCAGCAGAACAAAGTCCAAAATTCTGATCAGTCCCAAAATACTAACTGTTAACAAAACCAGAATGCTTGAATGATCGATTGTGATCAGTCAAGCCCTTTATATATATGAAGGTAAATAATGAAGAAGGACAAAAATACCCCTGCCATAGTCGACATAACTAGGCAGTAAGTAAAACAGCTTAAAACATAAGATAAATAGACCCAAAAGACCAGAATACCCCCACGGTATTCTGGTTTACATTATTTAACACTCCCCCTCAAGTTGGAGCAAAGATGTCGATCATGCCCAACTTGACTAGATTAGGATGAAAAGTCTTTCCAGGCAGGCCCTTGGTAAAGATGTCAGCAAGCTGATCAGACGAAGTCACAAAGGGAATACAAATCTGTCCATCTTCTAACTTCTCCTTGATAAAATGCCTATCCACTTCAACATACTTGGTACGGTCATGCTGTACCGGGTTGTGTGCTATGCTGATTGCCGCCTTGTTATCACAGTATAGTAGCATAGGAAGTCGAATAGGAATACCTAGGTCTTGTAACAGCCCTTTAAGCCAAAGTAACTCACAAATCCCTTGTGCCATAGCTCGAAACTCAGCCTCGGCACTAGAACGAGCAACTACATTTTGCTTCTTGCTACGCCAGGTGACAAGATTTCCACCTACAAAGGCGCAATACCCAGAAATAGATTTTCGATCTGCTGAACCAGCCCAATCAGCATCGGCGTATGCTTCTATCCGTAGGTGACCATGTGAAGACAAAAGAATGCCTTTTCCGGGGGCTGACTTCAAATAGTGAAGAATGCGAAGCACAGCCTCCATATGAGAGGTGTAGGGATCATGCATAAACTGACTTACAGCACTCACAGCAACAGCAATGTCTGGACGAGTGTGTGAAAGGTAAATCAGCTTCCCTACAAGTCTTTGGTACCGGCCTTTATCAACAGGCTCACCCTCTTTTTCCCTGAGTCGAACCGTGGGATCCATAGGAGTATCTGAAGCATGACAGCCTAGCAAACCAGTTTCAGCCAACAAGTCTAGGACATACTTCCTTTGGGAGAGAAATATTCCCTTCGAAGATCTAGCCACTTCAATCCCAAGAAAATACCTCAGTTTCCCTAGATCCTTAATCTCAAATTCTTGGCCAAGAAAGGTCTTCAACTGTCTGATCTCATCACCATCATTACCCGTAACCACTATGTCATCAACATAGACTATAAGAACAGTGATTTTTTCACCAACTCTCTTGATAAAGAGAGTGTGATCAGCATTACTCTGTTTATAGCCCACAGAAATCATGGCCTTATGGAATCGACCATACCACGCCTTGGGTGACTGTTTCAGCCCATACAGTGCCCGCTTCAGTTTGCACACTTTTCTTTTATTTCTGTCACAAGAGAACCCTAGTGGGATGTCCATATATACCTCTTCCTCCAATGCTCCATTTAGGACGGCATTTTTGACATCTAGCTGCTGCAGATCCCAACCAAGGTTGACTGCACATGATAACAACACACGAACTGTATTCAACTTTGCAGCAGGTGCAAAGGTCTCCTGATAATCAATGCCGTATGTCTGAGTAAAGCCCTTGGCTACTAGTCGTGCCTTATGCCTATCCACAGTGCCATCCACCTTCTGTTTCACCACAAACACCCGTTTACAGCCAACGGTTTTCTTCCCAGGTGGAAGGACCACAAGCTCCCATGTGTCATTTTTCTTTAAAGCCTCCATTTCTTCCATCATGGCTGCCTTCCACTTTCCATCTGATAGAGCTTCCTGCCAATTGTTAGGAACATGGACAGAAGAAAGGGAAGAAATAAAAGCACGAAATGATGGGGAAAGGGAGTCATATGAAACAACATGAGATATGGGATGCTGAGTACAAGACCTGACACCTTTGCGAAGGGCAATAGGTAACTCAGGAGAAGGAACATTACCAGGTGGAGAGGCAGGTTCTGGATCCAAGTTCGGCAATTGGATGGGCACGGGAGCAACAGTTGATTGAACCTGCTTGTGTTTCCTTGCATAGGTCTTTGTATTACTTGCATCAATTCGCCTCTGAAATTCACTAATGGTTCTCTGGACAGGAGTCTGGGCTGGAGTAGTTTGCTCCCCCTGAATGGAGGTTGTCTCACCTTGCACAGGAACCTCTCCCCCTGACTTAGGGGGAGGACAAGGAGTAGGCTGAGGAGGCGGAAGAGAAGTAGGTTGCACAGGTTCAGCCTCATTATAAACATACTAGAGAGAAGGAGGAGAGTCCATAGTTAACACATCTTCACTAACACTCTCCCCTTGAAGAGGTGGGGACATATAGTAGGAGACACTCTCATGAAACACAACATTCATGCTGACAAAAGTCCTGCGGGATGGAGGGTGATAGCACTTGTACCCCTTCTGAGTAGCAGAGTACCCTAAGAAAATGCAACGAAGGCTGCGTGGGTCAATTTTGCCAGGGGACTTTGTATCCCGGGCATAGCAAAAGCAGCCAAAAACCTTAGAGGGAACAACAAAGGAGGAAGAGCCAAGTAACAGCTCAGCAGGGGGTCTGGAATTAAGGACCCGATTGGGCAGCCTATTAATCAAATAAGTTGCAGTAAGGACAGCATCCCCCCAATATGTGGAAGGGACATGACGGGCGAACAAAAGGGCCCGAGCAACCTCCAAGAGGTGGCAGTTCTTCCTCTCAGCCACACCATTTTGGGCTGGAGTATCAACACAGCTGGTCTGATGGAGGATACCATGGGAAGCCAAGTATTGTTGGAACTGACCTTCCAAATATTCTCGCCCATTATCACTCCGTAAGATCTGAACAGTGGCATTATATTGAGTCTTAACCAGCTGGTGGAAGTGCTGAAAGCACGAAAAAACTTCACTTTTGGTGTGCATAAGGTAGACCCAAGTGAACCTAGAGTAGCAATCAATAAAGGTAACATACCACCGATGACCCGAAATAGACACTTTTCTACTAGGACCCCACACCAGAATGAACAACATGAAATAAAGAAGAAGATCGTCTATTAGAAACAGGATAATTTGAACGTGTCTGTTTGGCCAAGACACAAGGCTCACAAAAGAAATCTCCTTTATTACAAGTAGTACTTAATGCTGGAAATAAAGTAGATAGGGTACCTAAAGGGGGATGTCCTAGTCTAGAGTGCCATATGTGTAATTCAGAGGAAAAGGATGCTGATGAACAAAGCCTAGAAGGTAAAGCCTGAGTAGGTGCAGGATCTCCATCAAGCAGGTACAATCCGCCATGCACTTTACCCGATCCAATCGTCTTCCCCGAGTCCAGTTCCTGAAAAACACAATGAGTAGGAAAGAAGGTTACTTTACAGTTCAAAGATTTGGTGATACTGCTAATGGAGAGAAGGTTAGTGGTAAACTTGGGAATATGCAAAACTGAAGTTAATGTCAAGGAAGGAGAACAACCAATGGATCCTTTCCCAGATATGGAGGAGAGGGACCCATCAGCAATTTTAACTTTGTCCTTACCAGAAGCAGGAAAATATGTGGTAAAAAGACTGGAGGAACCTGTTATGTGATCAGTAGCTCCGGAATCAATTATCCAAGGAGTGGAAACTACTGATGCACAATGACCAGCAAAGGAAATACCTGTACGGGCAAAGAAGGAACCTGAATTGGCAGCAGATGTAGTGGAGGCAGCAGATGTATTTAACAGGCGCCGGAGAGCTTGAAGTTCTTCCTGGGAGAAGCCGATGTCAGTAGTGGGAGCTGGAGCTACACTTTCAGTGTGATTGGCTTTGTTTTTAGGCTTGGTACGACCCCGTTTACTCTCAAAATCAGCAGGCTTCCCATGAAGTTTCCAACACTGAGCCTTAGTGTGATAGGGTTTGTGGCAATGTTCACACTTCACAGGCTCCTTAGTAGTGGCAGCAGTAGCAACAATATCAGCAGAAGTGTCAGTAGTGGCAGTCTGTAATGCTGATCTTTCAACCTTAGGAGTAATCATCATAGCAGCCCTCCTTGTCTCTTCACTGTGTACATAGGAAAAAGTTTCCTCCAAAGTAGGAAAAGGAACCCGACCAAGGACCTGTACCCGAATAGGATCATAGTCATCATTGAGTCCAGCCAAAAAGTCATACACCCGAAACTGATCGACATAGGTGTGGTAGGCGTGATGTCGCAGCAGTGGTAGGCTGAAATCGAGCATAGTGATCCAATTGCTGCCATAAACACTTCAGGGCAGCATAGTACTTGGTAACGATCATCTCCTTCTCGAGTAGTATTTTGGAGAGTTTTCCGGATCTCATAAACTTGGGCACCACCCCGACCGACCATAAGTGCCTTTGACAGCTGTCCATATCTGAGTAGCAGTGTCAAGGAGAATATACTGACTAGAGATGTCAGTGGTCATGGATTTTGTAATAAAAGACATCACCATTGCATCATTGGCAGCCCACTTATTAAGAGCAGCCCCTGCTTCAGCTGGTTGAGTGGTAGTGCCAGTGAGATGGCCAGTGAGTCCCCTACCAGCCACGGTCAGGGATAATGATCTGGCCCATATTAAGTAGTTTGTGCCATCAAGTTTAATTGCAGCAGCATAGGGAAGAAATTCAGTCCTATTCTGATCTCCTCCAGAAGTAGCTGAAGTAATCTCTGAGTCACCCATAGTGCAGCCAGGAAGAAAATCGATCCTTGAACTTGTAAAAAATCAGATCTTCAAAAAACAGCAGCAGGTAGGGCTGAAATAGAGGTCAAGTGCAACAGTAAACCAAGGGAATAAACCCCTAAAAAATCTTTCCAATCGACAGCCCAGAAAGCCAAGATCGATAAAGTGTCAGGGTTTTGAAATAACCTAGATCAGAGAAGATGGCTCTGATACCATGTTAACAAAACTAGAATGCTTGAATGATCGATTGTGATCAGTCAAGCCCTTTATATATATGAAGGTAAATAATGAAGAAGGACAAAAATACCCCTGCCATAGTCGACATAACTAGGCAGTAAGTAAAACAGTTTAAAACATAAGATAAATAGACCCAAAACACCAGAATACCCCCACGGTATTCTGGTTTACATTATTCAACACTAACAATACTAGGTCTCCCTAGGTCCTTCAACTCCCCAAAGTTTGGCTTTGATCCAATTGTTCGGATAGAGAGATATAGGAGGGAAACCAAAATAGAAACTATGGTTCCAGATTTAGAAACTGAGCTGTACCTTCATATCAACAATGTAGATCATCATCAAACTTACAGCATTTGCTTTACTCATAAGATGGAAAGTCATGCATAAAAGTCATCTTAATCCAATGGCCAGAATGCATAAACCAACAAACTCATGAAAATAGTAACTGTGGACAGAAAATAGTAACTACCAGCACTTATCAATCCATTGATCAGATCAAACTCTAATTAACATTGATAACAGTACTTTTTTTTTTTTCTATAATATTTTAAGATTAGATAATCAATGTTAATGTTGATTTCAGTTTTCATATTACAATAACTTGGTTTGAGCAAAGATTACATAGGGGCATCTTCCACTGCTAGGTGTGCTGCTTTCCTGCTTGAAAGAAAAAAAGGGGGCCACCTAAATCACTACAGAGTTTGACAAATTGAAAGCCTAAAATACAGAGTTTCACCCAAGCAGGAGGGATAAGATTCAAAAGTACAAGTCTGTAAAGAGTACAGACTGGTGAGGGGCCAAATGTGACAAAACCTAACACCATAAATTAGACTGCAAAGTAGAAAGACCATATCAACTTGGGAGGGGAGATGCTTCCTTAAGGTATGAATCACATTGAATCTCTTGAGATTCCAGAACAATCCTGGTAGCTTCAATAACTACTTGTCCATTGACATAGTGTTGCCGGCAAACTGGCATGTAAACATCAGCCCCGCCAATCAGTTCTGTCTGTGTGTCATTTGTCTTCCTCAAGGTGAAGAAAGCACACTTGCCACATAGCTCACATCGAGCAGCCAACTTGGTTACAGAATCAGCTAATGGTATAATGTCAAGCAGTGAACCAAATCTCCTTCTCAAGTAGTCTCCATCAAGGCCTGCAACAATTACAGTCTTCCCATCGTGATCAGCTGCCTTACAACAGAAATCATATCGATCTCCAAAAAATTGAGCTTCATCAATCCCTATCACATCTAGCTTGTCATAAGCATCGACTCCAAACTTTTGCCTGAAAGATGATAATTCAGACAGAGCCCAACATGGAAATTTAGCTCCATCATGTGTTACATTATACTCTAATCCATATCTTGTATCCTTGTTCGATTTTATTATTGCTACACTCCTGCCATTATTACTTTCAGTCTTGATCCGGCGAAGGAGCGCGGTGGTTTTACCAGCAAACATTGGGCTGACGATGACATGTATCTCGCCATATGAAATTCGAGGTTTCTCAGTTCGCGAGCCTGTGTCCTCAACAGAGGCTGAAATCGAGGAATTGAAAGAAGAGAAGGGTTTCAGGCGGAAAAAGTTAGGGTTTCGGAGAGATGGGGGTTTGGAAGAAAGGGTTTGAAGGATTTGAAAAGAGAGTGATGATAGACTTGTTTTAGTGAGATGACAAGGGATACTTGAAAGGCTGGGGGAGAGGAAGAGGAAGGATTTCATCCTGCATGAAATGACACTCCTTCGAATTAGGTAAACTTTCCTACCATTGCTTTGCAGTTGGAAGCTGGAAGAGGGAGGGAGGGAGTGAGGGAGGGAGTGAGGGAGGCATTGATAACAGTACTTGGTTACCACTTAAAAAGTCGAGAGTCTTGCAGCGAACCAATGGCTAGATGATGGTCAATCAGTCCTTGGAATTAGAAAGTCAAGAAACAGCAGAACATTAAACTGCTAGTCATCTCTACCAGCAGGAAACTTTAGCCTTTCAACATTGATGTATCACTGCAAAGGAATCCAATGATCAGTCAATAGCCAAGAGAAAATTCAGTTCTAACACTCACCTGATGTGCAAGACAGATTGGAGGATAGATTAAGCCAAATAGGAAAAGAAGATATGGAAGAGCCTCTCACTCCACCTGGCTAGTCTCTCTCCAGCACCACTAGCAGCTCACTAGACCTGTCTCTCACAGGAATCCTGCATCACACAAGAACACTGCCAAAAGCCATATAATTTTTTTGGGCAACAGATTGCTGTCTGGTCATGTAGTGCCTGCACCAGTGTGGGGACCAATGAGAGTGTGTGTAGAAAGATCTGTCTGAGTAGGATTTTTTATTTCACTGGGGGCTGAACGGTAAATTCACACGGTCCTGTGTCTGGGCACAGGAACCACCTGACCAGTTAGCGTTCTTTTTTCCCAATTGTTTTTTTGGTAGTGCCCTCCTTTCTTATGCATTAACTTTAGTCAAAACAGCAAATAGAACCTTCCTTGCATGGCCTAAGATACCCGTTTACAACTTTGAACTCTTAGAAATAGAAACCCCTTAAAAATAGAAACTAGTAAGGCTGCTTAGGATCTAGCCTTATACTAACATGGTCGCTAAAAAAATAGAAACTACTTTGTAACCTAAACAAGTAGCAATCAAGTAGTAATCTTAATACAATATTAGAAACTAATTACTACTAGTACGCCCTCCCCCACTCAAGGACCATTAGATTGGTTCTGTTGGACCAAAACTTGGACCTAACCCAACCCCCCCCCCCCCAAACCAAAGTGCTGGACACAATGGCTTTCCTGGCTTTGCCTGCTGTTGAACATCTCCTCTCTTTCTCCTCCTTCAATCTACATCTGCTCTCCCCGTGATGTAGATCGAAGGAGGAAAGAAAGAAGAAAGGCCAGTCCAAGCCCATTGAGCTTAGTCAGTGCAGCCCATAGTTATTAAGTTTGAGTACTGAAAAAAAAGGGTATGAATATGTGCGGGTATTAAACGGACTAAACGTTAATAATACTTTTTAAAAATTCGGTGCAATAAAGGGTGTACGCAAATAATATGCCATGTGTTCAATACCTGTTTTAGATGGTTCCTCTCTACAAATCCATGATCAATAATACATGCATATATTCACTATGCAGCAGACATGTACATCACCTAATAAACAGAATTATAGCATGTAGACTATACTTTGATCAAAAGGAAGCCTCACAAATGAAATAAACACAATACAATAGCAGAATACTTAATTTCCTATTACATCCCACAAGATTATCAAAAACACATCAATGCAGTAATGGAAAATAGAAACATAAGAAAGTAATTTTGACAAGAATATGAAACTAATATAAAACTCCCTAATGGTGCAACTTGATGCTCCTAATTTAAAGGTCACTTAAGCTAAGGTTTGATCCAAAGAGATGATCTGACCTGATTATTGTGTTTAAGAATTATAAGCAAGGAAATGAAATAGAAGGCAAAACAGAAAGTAGGGAGCAAGGATTTGAGATTTGTTTTTTTGTTGTTTTAAATGGTAAAAAGTGCGTATACTATGCGTTCAATATGGCATAGTTTAAAGTGCACGTAATTTTCCGACTATTTGGAAATATGTGGATAAGTACGTTTTTTTATCTAAAACTATGGGGATGCTTACTAAACGTGAATTTTACTATGGCCCAGCTAGCCCAAGTCCCATTGAGCTAGTCTTGGGTAAAGTAAAAACTTGGGCCTACTATTGGACCAGGTTTTAGGTCCCTAGAGTCGGTCCAAGATTGCTACTTGCATGGACGATTCAGTTTGGGATATTCCAGCAATATTCTAAACTACTAAAATCATGGCTTCTATTTTATGGTTTCTTTTATTATAGCTTTTTAGTTATTAAGTTGTCTTAATCTTTTCAAGTCTCCTAGTTGCTATTTCTTCTTGTTAAAATTATGGAGCTATATGTAAACCACAATAGAGGGAGTCCCTCTATCGTGGGATGTTCTATTTCTATTTCTCAGCTTTCATAGTTGTTCTAGGACTTTAGTTAAGTCTTAGACAGTTGAGTCTTTAATATTTTATTTCACTTTCCTAATCTGATTATAAATCTATGTACTCAGTTTACTTTCCTATAAATAAGATTTGAGAGGGGGGAAGCTGCTATCAGCTGCTAGTCCTTTTAGCAGCTTCTCTTCTCTCCTCCCTTAACTATTCTTCCCTTCTTTCTGCTGGTTTTACCTTCTGATATTGTAACACTTGTAAGTTCTAGATACTTTCTATTTTATTAACTCTTAGTTATGAAGAGTTTCTAATTTTTTAATGATGTTTCACTTTAAAGAGCCCACAAATGGGGATTGGTGAATTATTACTACTAGAGTATGCATTGTTCTGTTTGTAAGAGACAATCAACTTCTGTGAGACAGTAGATCTGGTGGGACTCCAGGTAGGGGACTAGTGAGAGGCCTTTCTCCACAGTTGGTGGGAAACCAACAGATCCTTCTACCTTTTTCTTCTTCTCTTTTATTCTGCACCTGTGGAATCAAGTAGGTGCTGAGTCTGTTTTTAGTTTGTTGATTACTGTTTGAGGATTATTTAGAAGATCAGTGCTGCTGTTCTTGGCAGTTATTAAGTTGGAATCAAATTCTCAGCTGCAACCATACCTGTGGATTCTCTGTCTTAAGGTAAAGTCCAGAAACTAAATTTCATGCATAACTCTCCATCTAGCCATTGGATTTTAGAGATGTTTGGAGGCTTAAACCTGTTGGTTAATCTTAACTTTCAACTCAAATTTGGCCTTGATCTGAACATCAGATTGGGTGATCCAACTGGTTACTAAATTTGAGAACCTAGTTTCTAATTTTGAAACAATCCTATTCCAGTCAATCTAACCATCAGTTCTCTACCAAGTTTTTGGGGGTTTGAACAACTACCTTAGCTCTACATTCGACCCAATGTTGGTGGTGTTTAGTTTTGTGGATTGGAAATTAAAGCTTAGTTGCTAAATTCTGGAATTGAGTTTTATTTTGGTTCATCCGCTCATATCTTTGAAACCAACCATTGGATTGCTACGAGATTTTGGGATATTGTTCCTCCATACCAATTCTATTTGATTTGGTCTGTTGATTGGTTGTTACTGCATTTATCTTATTCTGGTCTTTATTCTTGCACTGCGATTTTGCCAGTTGGGTTGGAATCTGAAGCTTTCCTTAGTGATGAATTGATTCCATCACCCGGCTTGAAAGAAACTCAACCATGAGTTTTTTGAAATTGAGGAATCAGTTACTTGTGATGGATGTCCTGTTTTAGTCCATAAGAAAACGGCGTCCACAATAGCATTTTTTAGATGTTGAAGACAAAACTTGCCGAAGTGGCCATATTTGTTGCAATGATAGCACTTTACCTCACCCGTCACTAATTGAAGTGTTTCCTTTCTCTGTAGTAGTAGGTGCACGTCTTGGTCAAACTATGTGACTATCCGAAGCAACATTGTTAGTGTCCTAGTATAGTCCCTGACTTGGAAACCATGTTGTCTCGCAAGTTGTTTTAATAGTTAGTCAGCTTGTAGAGCCTTCTGAAAACAATCCGAAGCAACACTGTTAGGTGTCCTAGTATATTCCCCCGGTTTGGAAACCATGTCGTCTCACAGGTGGTTTCAATTGTTCCTCAGCTAGTAGAACCTTCTTAAAAAAATCCTGTATATCATAAATGTCAACCACGCCAAACTCCTGCCATATCTCTGGCCATAACCCCAACTTGAATCGAGACAAAAGTTGGGTATCATTCTCCTTAATTCAGGTCCGCGAAACAAGCGAATCAAACTGTTGCATGTATTCAGGAGAGAAGGGTGCCTTGCTGTTAGGAGTTTAGTTGATCATGCAATCGTGCCTGGAAAATTTGTGGAAGGTACATACTTTTTGGTTCATCTTTCATCTCATCCCAAGTGGTGGGTGTTGTACCTCGTATGTGCAACCTTCGTTCTTCATTGTTCTACCACTCCGTTGCTGGCCCAATAAGCTTTGCTCGTGCTAGTTTCATTTTCCTTAGCTCTGTCAATTCGTACCACTCAAAATAATCATCCAAAGCATTTAGTCAATCATAGAAAACTTGTGGGTCAAAACTTTCATTTATTCTTTCAACTCTAGTCGAACCCTTGGGGAATCATCAAAGTGCCTATGATGTACATAATTACTAACTTTAAAATATGTTCTCATGTAGTTCTCAAAGGTGGGTTGGGGTGTGACTGTGTGAGAATCCCTCTGTGCCCCTCTACCCATGAATCTTTGGTTGTTGTTGGCTGTAGAATGAGTTGGCTGCCTCCCTCCAACTCCTTGATATTCAAAGCTACATTGCGTTCAAATAGGAGTACACATCCACTGTTCCATGGCAGTCACCCTATCGGACAGTTGCCCCTGGTCTGCAGACATTTGTTGAATCAGCTTAAGTATGCGATTGAAAGGATCAGGGGTTTGATCTGGAGTCCTTGTACTGCCCTGTCATAGCGCTGATACCAAGTTTATGGATTCAATCTAACATCATTGTAGATTTCAGAATCCTACCCACAACAGGATCGTAGAAGTGCACAACCAGCGGAACAAAGTCTATAATTTCTCCCAAACCAGAATTTCGATCAGTCCCAAAATACTAACAATACTAGATCTCCCTATGTCCTTCAACTCCCAGTTTGGCTTCAATCTGATGGTTGGATAGAGAGATATAGGAGAGAAACCCTAATAGAAACTATGGTTCCAGATTTAGAAACTAGGCTGTACCTCCATACCAACTCAACATTTCATCATCAAGCTAAAACATATCTTCTACTCATTAGATGGAACATCATACATAAAATTCATCTTAATCCAACGACCTCATAGTAACTGTGGACAGAAATTGGTAACCACCGGCAACTAGTAATCCACTGATCAGATCAGACTCTAATAACGTTGACAACAGTACTTGGTTACTAGTTAGAAACTCCAAAGTTGTGCAGTGAACCAATGGCTAGATGATGGTCAATCAGTCCTTGCGATTAGAAGGAAATAACACTAACAGTGAACTGCAAGTCACCTCTACCAGTAGGGAACTTTAGCCTTTCGACATTGATGGAGTATCACAGCTAAGGAATCCAACAATCAGTCAATAGCCAAGAGAAAATTCAGTTTTAACACTCACCGGATCCACAGGACAGATTGGAGAAGATCGATTAATCCAAATAGGAAAAGAAGATACTGCAGAGCCTGTCATTCCACCTTGCTAGTCTTTCACCAGCACCACTAGCATCTGGTGGAGGGTCGTTAGGAGAAGAGAGGAAGCTCGGAGAAATCAGAATTGCAGGGGGAAAGAGAAGAATTCGCATAAGAAGGGGGGGGGGGGAGAAACTCGCACACAGCCCGCAGGCTACTCAAACCACAAACTCAATTCATTTTTCAAATCTGTCTCCAATGATGGGGAATTACATCATATATAAAGAGAAATAAAAGCCTCCTAAAAATAAAGACTAACTCTCTAACTAGGAAACAAATTCAAATAAGGAAACTAAGAACAATTGGGAAACCAAATATGTCACATCCCGGCCTGGTGCTTAAGGGCCAGGAGAGACTGGATATCTCTGACATCCAACCAATCCCCCAAGGATTGCAAGTGCAGTACCCTATTTACAATCATTATATCACAAATACAGTAATCAGAGGCAGCGGAAACAATTTAAATAATAGAGGTAGCATCATTAATAAGAGAAGTCTAAGTGATATTTCATATACATAAAGGATAAAGCTTGTGACACAACTATACAGCTCTCAAAGGTACCACAAAGTAAATCTATACAAGAAACTATACTATAACTATATAAAGCGTTTATATAAAGCATAAAAGAGTGGGGAGGTAGCCTGGATTGTCAGGCCAAGATCAGGAGATTGCGCAATCATCACGTGCGCATGAAGTATCGTGCACTTCAAACTCCAGCGCCGCAAATCCATCATTAAAAGTAACTAAATCACCTGAAAAATAAGGATATCTACAGGGGTGAACTCTCAACTGAGCCCAGCAAGGGAATGCATGCATACAAACACAATAAATTCATGATGCATGTCCTAATCTACCATGCTCCTAGCACAGATGCTAAGTCTCATGAGGTCTAAGTACTACTGGTGGTAGATGCTAACCTCGGTCCCGGAACTAACCCTTCGGTCACCCGAGCGAAACCATTCTACCACGGTGAGGACCCGCCAGTCTCGGGACTAACACATCGGACCCCGACAGACCCCCAAAGACCAACCTTGTCTGTTTATTCCCACAGCGGAGTACACACGCTAACATGGGACAGAAGATGGCATCCTGGAACTAACACATTGGACCTACCACGGGTTGTCCAACACCTCTCCCCCTGTTGGTAAGGGGCGTAGTACTGGGTAATGAATAACAACCTAGCCCAGTGCAGTCTATTCATGATGATACAAGCATGATCAGCTGAATTATAGAGTACTGAATTCCACCATCAACAATTCACAATAATAATAACATCAATGCAATGCAATGCAATATGCTAATGTGCAGCCTAAATCATATGCATTCTAATGCATCAAAACACAAGCTAAGAAACTATATGCATCAGAGTAGTTTCAATGATGCATGATATGGCATTCAGCATAACATCAAATTAAGATGATAAACACGCCCAAATTAAGTTCAAAATTCCCTTACCTGTAGTGATAAGCTAGCCTAGCCAAATACTTCCCAAGATCTAGTCAAGACAGAGAAAATACAGGAATTACAGCCCTAAATCACATACAGATAACATTCATTAGGTTCAGACAAAAGCTAAGGGCAATCCCCAATATACTAGGGTAGCAGGGGTACAAAAATGAGCAATCGGATTCAGAGGGATACAGGGCCGGATGACCGGCCTTAGGCCTGCAACTGCATCCGGCCTTGAGGCCGAATATGGGAGTTTTGCTTCTTAGGGTCAGATCTTAGCATGCATGCCCCTAATTTCAGGTTTTAGCACCATTTCAAGGTGGGTCAGTGTAAATCAGGGGTTCAATTTCATGATTGGCTTCCTAATTTAGGGATTTTCTTTAATTAAACCTAAATTAGTTGTATTAGGGTTCATTACATAGTCAATAGTTTCAGCAACTAAGGTCAGATTAGGGTTAATCCTATAATTTCAGGTTTAATTGGGCTGGGACTGATCCAAAACAGTCCAATTCATAGTAAAATCTGAATATTCAAGCTTAGCCTTGAAGCTTTAATGGAGGCCAGCTCATTTAGGTGAATTTAGGATGAAATTAAAGTGAATTTAGAGGAGAAGGAGAAGGAAACAGCAGGGAACCAACCTGATTTCAGTTCAGAGAATCAATAGCAGCTTCAATTTCAGCTTTAATAGTACTCCAAGCTTGATGCCCAACTCTAGCTTTAGGTTCCTTCTTCCCCTTCTCTTCTTTCTCTATTCTTCCTCTTTTTTTTTCTTGCTCTCCAAGGCTGGAACGTTTTCTCTCCAAGCTTAGAGTTGTGAATAGTGAATGTTTAGAATGAGTTTGGTATATATAACTTAAACACTAAAGGGCAGTTTGGTCATTTGGGCATAATATTAGATTTAAGCCTGAATTTTTGTATTTATTGCCTTATTCTAACTATAGAATGATGTCATGCGACATCAGGGGTGATCCGGATATGGGTAATTGTCTGGAACAGGATTCCCCACTGGGGATGTGGGTCCCACAGAGGCAATTTAACTAAAATACCCTTCTAACCCTATTTGGTAGTACAAAACATTATATAAATACATTTAAATTATACTTACAATTATTCTAATTGAGGGAGAGCCTCTGCATAGCCTCCAGGCAGCAGATCCAGCACAGGTAACTCCGGTGCGGGGTTTCACAGGGGTCCTCTGACTCCAGAAGGGCATATTGGGAAGGATCCTCGGAGTCCTCCATGGGTGTGTCGAGTAATTCTTCTATGTCCGCGACCGATGTAGCCCACAGCATCGATGCTACCATAGACTGAGAGCTGGAACCTATAATCCCACAAGTTCCAAAAGTTCAAATTTATTCGGAAATTTGACCGGGTTTCACACTCTACCCCCCTTATAAAAATTTCGTCCTCGAAATTGATACACCTAGTAATCCGAACAGTTGAGGTTACATCAACTGCATCACGATTTACACTCTTATGTTGTTTCCTGTTTTGTGTACCGAACGATCTATTGGTTGATGGTTTTTATTGACAGGTTTCGGGTCAGACAGTATTCTAAACTGACCAAAGACACTACTCTCCTATTCTTTCTCTAAGCACAAAAGAATAAACAACAGGGGGGGTCCTAAAGTATCTAAGGTAACTTGGGAACAATCCATTTCAAGGTTCACTCAGCATATCGACAAAGTAAATATCTACACTTAAAAATACAAATAAGACATTTTCATTCTTCTTCTTCTTATTATTATTATTACCATTATTTTTGTTCCTCTTATTCCTTAGTGTTCGTTTATGTTCTTCTTTTATTTAAGTGCCATTCTGTTCATGATATTTCCATACAATTCGATTATTATATTTTTATCAATATTTTCGAGGTTTGGGTTGTAGTGTGTAAGTCTTTACAATTCTTGCTTATAGGATTTCCATTATGAAGACTTTCACTTCTGGTTTTGCAATACTTAACTCAACTGTAGGATGAATTGGAATATTGATGGGATCCCTGGTGGTCACTCCCAAACGGAGGAGACATTCGATGACCCATTACTCCACTCATACCTATTGTTGAGTAAAGTTTTGCCACATCCTTCAGTTCCAGCTTCTCTCTGTTCTCAGTTATTTTTTGGCTTTTATTGCATTATGTTTTAAGTGAAGGAATTCAAAAATTTTAAGAAGAGCTTATTATTCTAATGCCTACAAAGTGTTTGGCTGGATGCCTAAACTAACATTCCTAGGTCTTTTGTTATGAAATCCCTAAATTTTCCTTTACCTTTTAATTCTTAGATTGTTCATAAATTTCTTTATGTGAAATTTCTTCTTATTTAGGAAGTTCTCCTTGTAACACTTTAGATTACTTATCGATTGGGGTTTTAATCGATCCTAGGCCTTAGGTAAGCCTAGCCTAATGATATCAATGTTATTTATTCGCTCCCACACATCTCCTATGGTTACTTGGGTTACTTTTAAAGGGGATTCAGTCACCTATAGTGCTGTACTTCCTTTGGTCTAATTCCAATGTACATTCCATGAGATCAGATTAGTTCCGTATGGTTTGTATTAAAGATTTTACTGTGTTTTACTTAGCAGTCTCATTTGATCTTTATTAAAGTCTATATATGTTTTTTTTTCTTTACTAAACCGCCTTGTATTAGTTATGAGATGATTTCCCATTTGTCTAGCTTTTCTTACCCTTCTTCTTCCGTTTATTTACTCTAAGCAATGTAGCATTATTGTTTCTTTCACTTACTCTCTAATTCTGTCAAGAATTCTCCTAAGAGACTTCTAACATATTTTGAGGCATTCAATCCTAAGATCTACCTTCCTAATCTACAAGTTATCCGAACTCAAATTTTTTTCCTCAAATCTTTCAACCTTTTCACTTTTCTTGATCCTAAGTTGGGTTCCTTAGTCTTTTACATTTCTTTCAAGTCTTTTACTTTTGCTTACTTACCCTAGGTACTCAATATATAACTCGTTATTGAGATGCAAAGGCATGACAAGCTATCATGGCGAGTTCCTAAAAAGAAACATTAGCATCATATAGTACTTTGCATATATTACAATTACATAAGCAATCAAATCATACACTATATTCATTATTAATAATTATGATAACACAAGAATACACATCTTAGTGTCATAATGTATTTAGTTTCTTTCTCTATTCACACTTACTACATTAATATATATACTTTTAATACATATATATATATATACACACACATTTATATACAATATGCATGTTTAATCTTACTTTCTTTTCTAAATATTTCATTATTTTGATGTAACATAGGTTTTATTTAATTACTGTATTATACACCTATTATTACTATTTTTAATAATATATATGTAGTATATAATATGTATGTAGTTTACTATATTTTATTTTTATTTTATTTTATTTTATTAATTTTTTGCATTTTATTTGGGTCAGCCGGATGCAGACCCAAAAAGTGTCGGATTCACAGAGAACAGGGCCGGATCGTCCGCCTCACAAAACAGTGGCCTCATAAGGTTTTTGGTCCAGCCGGATGCAAGGTAGGGAGACTGCCAGATTCACACTCGAACCAAGCCGGCCGTCCGGCTGGCGGTAACTTGGGCTATTTAAGAGCTCGGGTCCCACTCAAAAGGGCCCCAAACAGATTTCTTTCCCTAAGGCTTTTCTAGGGTTCTAACACTCAAACTTGAGCTTTGATCCTTGGATTTACTCCTCAAATCAACAAGTAAGTGTCCTAACTATGAAATTTCTTTAGTTCTTCTAACTTCTTTCCCAAACCAGATCTAATTCACTATTTCTCCTAAGTTTCTAAGGTCTTTTGACTACTTTGTCTCCCTTTTTTGCTATGTCATGTTAATGTCATATTTTCTTAACTTGTTCTTCATTTTTCTTTCTCTTTCATCGTTCCAATCTACCTGTCTTGCCATCCCTATGCCTATTTACCCATGTATTGAAAAATCTATATTCTTTTTGTTCTAAAACTAAACCTAGGGCTCTTTTTAGTCCAATGTTACCATTTTGTATATACTCAACCTATTTGTCCTCTTAAAACAGCACGCATGTACATAGTAGTAGAGTAAAACCTTATCATTTAACCAAAACTTATAAATCTGCTTGATTTAGGTTGCTGTCCTACATCATTCTAACTACTCTTATTGCCCAACTCTTGCAGCTCATTAAGAATGGCTGCAGCACAAGGCCGTGGGGGAAGGGGAAGAGGTAGAGGAGGAAGAGGGAGAGGTGCAGCTGCTGCTGACCCACCAGCCTTCAACCCGAGATTCTTCCGTAATGTGGAGGAAGAAGAATACTACAGTGTATGGAAAGGAAGGTGGAGGAGGAGAGAAACGTGGTCTTAGCAGACCTTGGTGCATTCAAGGTCCAGGAAAGATTTGAGAGGCTAGGGTGGCTGTCTATGCTACAACCAGAGAGGTATTGCTACCCAAGGCTGGTTCGGCTGTTCCTGAGTAATCCATCCTATGGCTTTGAGGGTTAAGAGTTCGTCATCCGTTCTTATGTGAAGGACATGCCCATCACCTTCAGCACAGCCGACCTATCCTAGATACTAGAGATATCTAATGAGGGAGAATGGAGGTAATGCCCTCCAAGTGTTGATGCATCTGAGTTCTTGGCTGATGAAGAACAGGAATGGCTATACTCAGTCCTCACTAATGGCAAGTTCTATGAGAGGATGAAATCTGAGTTGGACTTGCTTCCATCAACCCGTGTCTTATCTAGGATTTATGGATACATTGTAGTCCAGAAGAGTGGTCACCGGACTGAGTTGTCTACCATGCAGATCCTAGCTACATACTGCCTCTACACAGGGTACCAGATATACCTTCCTTACACCGGCCTTTGAATCTTTGCCACATCTACGCCGGAGAACACACCATTAGCACATTTATGAAGCTTTTCCACTATTTCAAGTAAAACCAATTTCTCCAAAAATGTTTTTTTGAAAGAAGCATGATCAATACTTGTTTGTTTGTGATGAAATTAATATATGTTATGCCACACCCCGGCCCGGTTTATAAGGGCTAAGTGTGACTGGATGTCTCAGACATCCAACCAACCCACCAAGATCGCAAGTGCAGTACTCTATTCATAATTTCATTCATAAAAATCAGAATTTAAATGCAGCGAAAGCAATTAAATAAGACAATAAGACAGTATTAAAGAAGAACTAGTGATAACAGTTATATTTACATGAACATTTATGTACAAGTGAGTTACATTAGTGATTCACAAAAAGAGCAACTCAAAGGCCCAAAAAGACTATATATTATAACTACTACAAAAGTGTTATATCAAAAGGAAGAAAGAGCTTGATCATTTTGGAGGATCAGGAGAACGCGCAGGCATCACAGGAACACGGAGCATCGTGCTCAACCAGGAGAGGAATATCAGTTCCATGAGCAGCAGGAGAGTCCTGAGAAGGAGGAATCCCCACAGAAACACTAGGAGCAACGAGAGTAGCTTCATCTGAAAAATAAGGTATACCACAGGGGTGAGCTCTCTACTGAGCCCAGTAAGGGAATGCATGCAAGCAAACACAATAATTTATGATGCATGTCCTAATCTAGCATGCTCCTAACATGGATACTAAGTCTCATGAGGTATAAGTACTACTGTGATAGATGCTAACCTCGGTCCCGGAAACACATAACCAAACGTCGGTCACCCGAGGGAAACCATTCTACCACGATGAGGACCCATCAGTAGAGACATGTTAATAGGCAGCCACACCAGCAGACCCCCAAAGACCAACCCTACTGTTTATTCCCACAGCGGAGTACACACGCTAACGTAGGACAGTGAATGGTACCCCGGCATACTCTTCGGCTGTACCACAGGTTGTCCAACACCTCTTCCCCTATTGGTAAGGGACGTAGTACTGGGTCATGTCATACAACTTAGCCCAGTGCAATCTATTCATGATGATAGATGTATGGATAGCTAAATTAAAAGAGTACAGTACTTCCCATCAATAAATTCACAATAACAATAAATATCAATGCAATGCGAGATGCCAATGCAGCCTAGTTCACATGCAGATTCTAGTGCAACAAATACAAGCTAAGAAACTAAATGCATCTGAGTAGTTTCGATGATGCATGATACAACAATCAGAACAACAGCAAATTAAGGTCATACACAGACCAAAATTAAAGTCAAATTCCCTTACTAGAAGTTGTAGCTTAGTCTAAGTCAAATTACCCTCCAAGACCCAGCCAAACAAACAAGTAACAATAGAAACAACCCTAAACAACATACAAAACATTATACATTAGGTTCTGTGATGGCCCAGGATCAAGTCCCATAGGGTCTAGATCATTAATGCACCAAAATAGGTAGCCGGATGCAGACCTCCAGGGAGCCGGACGACCGCCCCTAGGCCTACAACAACATCCGGCTACTTGGCCAGATTTGGGGTTTTTGCTCCTACAGCTTGGATCCTTACATGCATGGATCCAATTGCAGGATTTGGGTTAATTTAGGATAGGTCAACATAAAATTGTGGTTTAATTTCTAAAACCACATTCAATTTGGGGGTTTTTAATTAATTAACCCAAATACCATTTTAGGGTTAAATAAAATAAGAGGTTCAGCTGTGATTTAAAAGACAACATGAAATTCATAGCTGAAACTCAGGTCTGAACCATAGATAGGTTCAATTTAAGAGGTCAGAGATGGGTCTTAGTCTATTAAACCTATAATTACCAAGGTTTAATGGCAGAATTTTGATATAGGATCAATTAGGGATAGAGAAATTAGAAGAGAAAGATGGATACAGCAGGAATTTCTGCTTACCTGAGTACAGCAGTGAGAAGAGGAGATGGCAGCCTTCCCTTATGCAGCTAAGTCTGCAATGGAGGTTCCAAGCCTTAATTCTAAGTATAGAATCAGAGTTCCGAGTGCAGCCTTCTCTTTTTCCCTTCTTCTCTTCTCTTTTCTTCTTCTTTCCTTGCTCTCCAAGGCTGAATCGTTTTCTTCTTTTGGTTTTAGTGATTTAGGAATAGTGAATAGTATATTAGGTTGTATTTATAGTTAGTGGGTTAATTAAGTTATGTTTGGTTTTTAAAATAAAAATCTGTTTTGAGAATTAATTCTAAATTCTGATTTTAGTTAAAACTACTTATTACTTAGCTTATTCTAACTATATAATGTTGTCTTAAAATTTCAAAGGTAAACCGGGTACGGGTAAATGTTAGGAATAGGATTTCCCACTAGGAAGGTAGGTCCCACAGAGGTAAATTGACCAAAATACCCCTCTAACTCTAATTGGTCGTACATAACACTACAAAAATACATTTAAACTATACTTACATCGAGTTTAACTAAGGGAGAGGTTCTGCATAGCCTCCAGGTAGCAGATCCGACACAGGTAACTCCGGTGCGGGGTTTCACAGGGGTCCTCTGACTCCAGAAGGGCTAGTTGGGAAGAATCCCTAGAATCCTCCATAGGAGTGTCGAGAGATTCGTCTGTATCGTCGACCGATGCAACCCATAGCATCGATGCCACCATAGACTCAGAGTTGGAACCTAAAATCGCACAAGTTCCAAAAAGTTTAAATTTATTGCGGATTTCACATGTTAGACACCGAAGGCCGATCTACAATCTCACGGTGTCAAATTTTTTTTTCTATATATATATATATTATTTTTTTTATTTTTCTGCTTTAAAATTTTGATTTTCTTACAACAAGAATGTAAAAAAAAATAGGGGTTATGTACATTGTATGGTGGTTAATTAAATATCTTCTCCATCCATTCCCAGTTTTGAGTACGACTCCCACTCACAAGGACGTAGTGGATCATCTTTTCCTACCCAACTCACCAGCCGTTTCCGTACATGCTCCCAGAGGCGTCATATCATAGTGGATCAGTGGGTAGTACTTCTTCACAGTTTGGTGACCCAAATCCTAGGATAGGTTACCTTCAGCATGTTGATGATGCAATTTACATGGCCACTGTGAATGACTTCACTCGTTTCTTCTCCCATACTATGATGTGGCATTCATTTGTCCTACAGTCGGGGTATAATGCACGTCGGCTCCATCGGACTATGAGTGGGGTCGATCCTGGACGTCGGAGTAATTATTATTAGAATATTTGTAAACATTTGAGTCACTAGATGACTACTTGACTTGTATTGGACTATTGGGGATATTGTCATATTGATATCATCTTCTTAACTTGTTATTTACTTATTGTACTTAATATTATGACTTAAGTTATGACTTGTGAGTTATTCACTTTATGTTTCCAACTTCCAAGTCAATTTACTTGTTTAAATTGCTTATTAATCATTAATTTATTATGTCCTCTAGTACTTAAAGTCTTAAACAATGTGTATGTGTAATTAACTAAGTTATACATTAGGATTAGTCCGTACATTGCCAATCAATGGTGCAGATCCAAAACACCACTTTGGGTTACTATTTTTGCAATTTGAACATTTAAATGTGTTTATATAGCCTAAAATAGGGTTTCCATGAAGTTTAATGTCTTAACTTGGCCTAAAACCCACCGAAATGACCTACCAAAACATAACGGAAAAATGCAAAATTTTGACCAAAATGGTCAGCCTGAAACACCGAAACGAAACGAGTTTTCAAACTATGGTTAGAGGACACCTTGGAAGTATTCTGTAAATTGTATGATTGTGGTATCATCTGGGGTAGTGCAAACATTGATGGAAGTCTAAAAATGGCTAATTAATACCTTGTGATTTTGAAATAGTCAGGGCATGCCTGACTATCAAGCAAATAATGATCATCCCGGACTGTATGTTGCCTGAATATGGGAAGGCATATCAATGGATCACATTTTATACTACTGTGAAGTGGCATCAATCAGCCCTTTCTCATTTAGTACCTTCATGGCCCTGCTAAATCTCTCTCAACTGAAAGCATCACCCAAGTACCTGATTTTGATACCTTATGTGTTTGGGTAACTATTTTTAGTTCCCATTTTACCATTCTTTCCTTTTTGTGTAGGTAACTATATTAGTTAGGTGCCATGTTACTGCTTGCATTGCTGCATAAACAGATCCATTGACCATTGAAGGTTATAGATCCTCTATTAGATAACCTGATAGTTAATTATTCAGTAACTCTTGTTTCTCTGTGAACTTGCATCAGTACCGCCAGTTAATTCATTGAAAATCTTGTCTTCCAAGCCTTCAAGTCATTTGAATGTACAATTCAAAGTTTCTGAGCTTGCTTCCATATTTTTGAAACAGGCACTTGTCATGGATATTAAGCAAAAATTGCTTCCAGGAATGAAACAAATGCTACCTGACCATGGAATGAGGATTCCTATGATCAGTGCTTGGGGATGGTTTATCCGCTTGCTTGGATGTTATGCGGTGAAAAATAGGCATTTGGTTAATGAAATGCTTAAAATTCCTGAGAAGACATTCTCTGATCCCGACCCACAAATCCAAATTGCTTCACAGGTACTTAATTCCAATATGTATTTGATGTGTTGATGTTTGTTAAACTTTGTTCATTTTATATCCTCTCCAGAAAGAACTGATTGTTATGAACTTATAGAAAGAGTAGAAAAGATGAAACTATTTAAGTGTCCAACTCAGAAGCTTAAGCTGTTAGCTGGAGAGGCCCAACTGGTATATGAAGTAATTCAAGATCCCAGAATTAGTCAAGGTGGGATTATTCCCAACACTCCCTCATGTGTTGCTCCTCTTTTGGGAAGAAGAGAAGAAGAAGAAAGAAGGAACAAAGAAGAAAGGAAGAACTGTACAACTTTTTAGCAAGAACATAACATTATTCCTAATCAGTTGCAATCTTTTAATGATTGAATTATTCAGTTTCCAGCAAAATGTCTATAAACCAAGTTGTTATGTTCATCTGACTACAGGATTAGGGCTGCGAACTGATTGGATTAGGATTATATCTAGGTTTGTCCAATACATTATGAATTTCATTGGAGATCTCCTGGATCTGAAGATATTGAATCCATATCCATTTCTTATTGGAGTCAGGTCAGACTTGAATTGTGCGTAGAAGTTTTTATATGGTTGAGTTTTGGACTTAAAAGTCAAGATCAAGCCAAGTTAATGGGCAACAATTGATTATTATGCATACACGAATATATAAATGAGGTGTCTTGAGAATGAATTAATACATGGTAAATCAATTTTCAATCATTAGCAGCCATAAATTGGGTGGAGGAATTCACCCGAAAAAAAATAAAATTGGGTGGAGGTCATTGAACGGTGTGCATAATCATGTAAATGCACGCAGGCCATGAAGCAGTCAAATGCAAGGCTTAAAATCTAAGTTTGATTGTCCCCTTTTTTGTCGTAGTAGAAATTGAATGTGGAAATTATAATTTTAGTTCTTGAAAAATTTTCCTAGTCCAAAAAATTTGTTTAATAGTGGTCACTTTTTTTTATATTTATTTCTTTTAAAGGTTTAAAATGGTGGTGGTCCTTGAATTGTTGAATTGTAAATCATGATCAGGATTCAGGATAGCAGATTCCACATTTAAACTGAAAATCAAAGAAATCTGTTGAAATTTATTTACTTTTAAAAACAAATTGTAAGAGTGGTCATTCTTGTGAATGTCTTCATCCAAGCATTACAACAAATAAAATGATTATGCTACTTGTATACGCAGGTTGCCTGGCAAGGTTTGATTGATGCACTTATTGACCTTCCAACACAAGGTCAAGTGTTGAATACAACTGTAGAGCATGGCATTCAGCAAGTTGGTAATGTATTTTCAGATACATCTAAAGGGCATTCTAACGCAAATCAAGCAGATAGTTTTTCCAAAAGCATAAAGCTTATAATGACACCTTTGGTAGGAATCATGTCAAGTAAATGTGATTTTTCTGTTCTCTCATCCTGCCTAAACACATGGTGTTATCTTCTACACAAACTTGACCTCTCTGTTAATCGTTCTTCAGTACTAAAAACAGTCTTAGAGCCTATACTTGAAGTTGTCTTCCAAAAGGGGCCTCATGGTATCGGCATCTGGTTCTGGAACTCCTGCCTAGATCTGCTTGATGAGTATATTTCAGCAAAAAGTAGCGAGGGAGATTATGATGTGATAAAGAAGTATAGCTTCCAATCACCATCTATAGCTAATTTGATTGAACATCCTCCTGCTGGTGCATGCTTGTGGAAGAATTATCCTATTAAATGGTTGCCTTGGGATCTTAATATGCTAAATTTCCATCTAAAGATGATTCATATTCTCATCAGAGAAACATCAGGGACAACTGTAACAGGTGACAATGTAAGTCTGGCCTATTATGCTGCCTCGAAGATATTCAGATCTGTTTTGAAGGGGATCCAGATTGAGTTGAAAAGATCATCCATTACTTATAATGAGATTATATTGGGTTTAGAAAAAATTTTAGACTTCACTAAGAGTGTATGTGAAGAGTTAGTTTCAAAAGATGTTGGCTCTAATGGCTGGCTGCATACTTGCCTCGAGCTTGTGGAGGCTGTTGAAGAGGAACTAGAACCATCAGTATTGGGATCCCCTCTTTATAGGGTTGCGTTAGACCTCAAGTACATTAATGATTTGCAATTGATTACTGATATTAAATGTGCAAATTTTGAAGAGATCACATCTATTGCTTTTATGGATTTGGTTTCACCGATGGTTTATTTGACCATACTCCAACTCTGTCTATTGGCTCAATCAGTTTTAAATGTATCAAATATGGAGATGATTCTAAATAGAGTGCAGAAACAATTGAAGTTCATATGGTCCTCATATGATCCTTTAGAAAATCTCCATGCCATAGTTAGTTTTTCGTATAGACATAGTGGATTCATATGGTTGAAGTTATGGATTCTGATTTCAAAAGATCTGAAAAGACACATTGACAATGTAAAAGATGCTTCACTGTTGAAAATGGAGTCTAACGGTAATGCTTATGTTACAATCTGTTGGTTCTTGTCCTACCCCTTTGTCCTGTGCTCTTTTTCCCAGAAGCTGTTGACACCAGAAGAGACTAATTTGTCCTCAAAATCATGTCAGTTTCCCTCAAGGAGAGAGCTTGATATTGAACTTGATCGTGATATTGAACTTGATCATGTTATTGAAGTATGGAAGTTACTTTATGGTTCTATAAATTGGTCCTTACAGCCTGAGTGCTTCATCATGAATGGTTTTACGGAGGATCTATGTGCTATATTAACCACAGTCTATGATCAAAACACTACCATTCTTGAAAGTGGCATGCACCTTCATTTAAAGGGACAGGGTCGGTACCTCACTTTTCCTCTGTTTGGTGAAGCAACAATATGTGTGTTGAAACAGATGCTGCAATCAGACAAAGAAAATTTAAGATCAAGTGGAAACAAATGTCAAGAGGATGGGAGTTATGATCAAAGCAATTGCGTCAATACTTGCTTGAAGCTCATTGCCAGGTTTGTGCTAATTGTTTGCTTAAAATGTTTCTGTTAGTGTGGTTCTTTGTGTTGTCTTTCAATGTTGTAATATGGGTCCAAGGGTAAATCTGTCCTAGGGGTATTTTTGTCCTTGTACCTATTCTAAAATGTTCCCTGTTATATTATAAATAAAGGCTGGGCTATGATCATATTGAAGTATTCATGGAATTCCACATGACATCACAGCCAAAAATATTCCGGGGATATGGGAAGTAAAATTTTTTCAATTTTTTCTCTTTTTCTTTTTCGTCATTCTGCCCTAAAACCACCCACTGTCAGCCCCTCCACCATTTCTGCCAGCTACCGCTAGCCCCTCCACCACTTTTGCCAGCCAGCGACCGTCTCCGCCAGCTACCGCCAACCACCATAGGCCCTCTCCCTTCCTCCTGCCACCTCCGCAAGTCCCTCCCTCCTTTTCCTCCACCTCTACATACCTCGGGGGGGGGGGCTTCCACCTTGTTCGATTTTTTTTAAATCCCTTGGTGGTGAGTTGACTCCCACCAAGGGTTCCTCTTTTCCCCTATACATGTTCTGATTTTTTTTTGGGATTTGTCTCTGCCAATTTTTCTCTAGCCACCATGCCTGACGAGTCAGAGATCACGACTGCTTCGACTGGTTCTGAAGATTCCAACCAATGGGACTTTGATCCCTTCCCGGTGAATCCCATAAAGTTGAATGGCAGTAATTATCTTTTGTGGTCTTGTTCCTGTTTATTTGCTATTGGTTCCCGTGGGCTCTCTGGTATATCACGGGCACTAAGGTTAGGCCTACAGAGGCTGGATCGGCTCAGGATCGATGGATGAATTTTAATTTTTTGGTGATGTCCTAGTTGGTTAATTCTATGGACCAGACCATTGTTGGTAGTTATCTGCTCCTTAACACTGCTGCAAAAATTTGGAAGACGGCTCATGACACATACTCTCAGGTTGGGAATGCAACCCAATGCTATGAACTCCGTCAGAAGCTCCATACTACCAAGCAGTTGGAGTTATCTCTGTCCCAATATTACAATACCATGTGCACACTGTGGCAGGAATTGGATTTTTTGGGCACATTTAAGGCTACCACGGATGTTGACGCTACAACCTTCAGGAAGTGGGAGGAAGGTTTATGGCTGTTTGATTTTTTTGCCGGCCTAAACATTGAATTTGATAATATCAAGTCCAATATTTTGAATCGGGATCCTCTTCCCTCTTTAGAGCAGGCCTACGCCATACTTTCGGCTGAGGACATGAGGCGCACTGCCATGGTTCATCCTGTCACTCAGGAACGATCAACCCTTGTTTCTGGTTCTCAATCTTCCCGTGGAAACTCCACTTGTTCTCCTCTTACTGATCGGCCAACTAGTGATCGCCCGCCTATTAAATGCGATCACTGTGGGAAGGATTGGCACACCAATGACCAATGTTGGAAGCTTTATGGTCGTCCTACGGATACTCATGGGCCTGGAAAGGGGGGTTCCAATCGGCCCAGTAACTCTCGTGCTAATCAAGTTGCTATTGAAGATCAATCTGAACAGTCTCTTTCCTCTGTGATGGCTGGTGAATTGCTTGGACACATCTTCTTCGGCATCTGTATCTCCTTCCATGGCAGCTTCGGCTTTGTCTCTACCTGCTCCTTCCAATGCACCTTCTTCCACAGGTATTTCTTTTGGTGGGAATTGCACCTCGGTCATGCCTGACTCTTAGGTTATGGACTCGGGGGCAATTGACCATATGATAGGTTCTTCCTCTGTTTTTACCACATATAATCCTCTTTCAGGCCAGTCAAAGGTTTGGGTTGCTGATGGGTCTCTTTCTTCTATTTCTGGGAAGGGATCCGTTCAATGCACCTCCTCTTTCACTCTTTCTTCTGTTTTACATGTTCCTAAGTTTACTACTAACTTGCTGTCCATTAGTAGTCTAACTAAGGATTTAAACTGCAAAGTAATATTTTTTCCAAGTCATTGTTTATTTCAGGATTTGGAAACGGACAGTACGATTGCATGTGGTAAGGTGGTTGGTGGTCTGTACGTGCTTAAAGGTTCCTGGACAGCATTGACATCACAGCCTACATCTTCTACTTTTGATTCTGCATTGTTTGAGTTGAATAATTGGCATCGTTGTTTGGGCCATCCCCTGATTGGGTTTTATCTGATTTATTTCCTAGTCTGGTGAAACAATGTAATAAACACAATATTTCTTGTGATGCTTGCATTTTAGCAAAGTAATTTCGGAGTATTTTTCCTATTTCAGATAATAGAAGTTTGAGTCCTTTTGGTTTATTCTAATGTTTGGGGCCCTACCCTTTGTGTTTCTACATCTGGGCTTAGATGGTTTGTCACATTTATCGATTGTTTTAGCCGGACGACTTGGGTATATTTGATGCATAGCAAGAGTGATGTGTTCAACTGTTTTATGTTATTCCACAAAATGGTCTAGACGTAGTTTGATGCCAAGGTGAAGATTCTTCGCTCAGATAATGGCAAGGAATATATGGATGGTGCTTTCCGTTCCTATTTGGACAGCCATGGGATCATACACCAGACTTCTTATGTTGACACTCCCGTTCAAAATGGAGTGGTTGAACGCAAGAATAGACATCTACTGGAGGTAGCTCGTTCCCTTATGTTCACCATGGCTGTCCTTCCTTGTTTCTAGTGTGATGCCGTGCTTACAGCTACTTACCTCATCAATCGACTTCCATCTCGTGTCTTGTGTGGCCGCTGTCCCTTGGATATGTTGGTTGGAAAATCCACTTTGTGGTGTCCCCAAGAGTGTTTGGCTGTGTTATGTTTGCACGAAATCACGACGTCCATGGTAAGCTTGATCCCAGAGGATTACGGTGCATTTTTCTTGGTTACTCACCGACTCAGAAGGGCTATAAATGCTACCATCCTCCTACCAGAAAGGTGTTGATCACCATGGATGTTGTCTTTCGGGAGTCGGAGCTTTACTTTCCACCGTCGGTACCTCTGTAGGGGGAGACTCAAAGTAATGAAGAGGTCCCATTGATTTCTCTTTTAAATGTTGAGATACCAAGATGTTTCTATTGAACTAGAGGATGGAGTTACAAGTCAAGAACAGGAAGTGGAACAGATTGAGCAACAGGTGCAGGGGGAGAGACTTGTAAGGCAGAAATACACTCGGGGGGACTGATTTTCCTACAAATGGTCATCGGTACAAAGAGAAAGAAACCAACACCGCTACAACACCTACGTAATCGGCATTTGTTCCTACTCCAAATCTTGCTCCTAATCATACTTCTGGTAAGCTCCTTCTTGATCCTAGTCTTGATTTACCCATTGCTGTTCGCAAACAAAAAAGAAGTTGCACGTGGCATCTTATCTCAAACTTTGTGTCCTACAACTCTCTAACTCCTGCCTTTCGTGCTTTCATATCCTCTTTGTCCTCTGTCTCTATCCCTAACACTTGGCAGGAAGCAGTAGCCGAACCAAAATGGAAGGAGGCAATGAATGAAGAAATGCTTGCCCATGCAAAAAATCAGACCTGGGATTTGGTAAGTCCTCCACATGGGAAGAGGCCTATTGGTTGTAAATGGGTCTTTGTTGTGAAGCACAAGGCCGATGGTTCTGTGGAGAGATACAAGGCTAGATTGGTCGCCAAAGGGTTCATTCAAACCTAAGGAATCGATTATCAAGAGACTTTTGCTCCTGTAGCAAAGATGAATACTGTACGAGTCATCATTTCTTGTGCTATAAATCAAGGATGGGAACTCCAACAACTCGATGTGAAGAATGCCTTCTTACATGGAGACTTGGAAGAAGATGTCTACATGGAGATACCCCCGGGTTTTACCTCTTTAGAGACTCGGGGGAAAGTGTGCAAGTTGAAGGCGGTCCTGTATGGTCTGAAGCAGTCTCCAATGGCTTGGTTTGGCCGATTCCACAAGGCTATGATTGTGTATGAGTATAAGCAGAGTAATGCAGACCACACATTGTTTGTTAAGAGAATGGGACAGCAAGTTACCCTTTTGATTTGTCTATATTGATGATATAGTAATCACAGGCAGTTATGCACATGAGATTCAGAAGCTGAAAGCTTATTTGGGCACGGAGTTTGAAGTTGAAGATTTGGGCAAATTGAGGTACTTCCTAGGGGTTGAGGTTGCCTATTCAGCTAAGGGCATATCTCTCTCTTAAAGGAAATATACCTTGGATTTATTGAAAGAAACAAGGATGCTTGGGTGTAAACCACCAGATACCCCTTTGGAGCCCAACACACATTTGAAGAGTAAGGAAGGTGAGCCCGTGGACAAAGGCAGCTATCAGAGATTAGTGGGTCGATTGATTTACCTCTCACATACCCGGCCAGACATCACATTTACTGTAAGCCTTATCAGCCAATACATGCATGATCCTCACTCTTCTCACTTGGAAGCAGCATACAAAATTCTCCGTTACCTCAAGTCAGCTCCGGGGAAAAGAGTATTGTTCTCTCCACACAGCCATCTCCTGATAGAAGCGTACACTGATGTAGATTGGGCTGGTAGTCTTGATGATAGGAAGTCTACATTTGGATATTGCACATTTGTTGGAGGTAACTTAACTAGTTGGAGAAGCAAAAAGCAAGCTGTTGTGGCTCGATCTAGTGCTGAAGCTGAATTCCGAGCTATGGCACAGGATATTTGTGAGCTTCTTTGGCTCAAAGGGCTTCTTCAAGATTTGAGGATGAGTGTTGATCTTCCTATGCGACTCTACTGTGACAGCAAGTCAGCAATCAGCATTGCTCACAATCCGGTCCAACATGATTGGACCAAACATGTTGAGATCGACCGGCACTTCATCAAAGAGAAGCTGGAATAAGGAATTATTTGTATTCCATTTATTCAGTCTAGTGAACAGTTGGCTGATTTCCTTACCAAAGGAATCAGTACAAAATTGTTTTTTCCTATTGTTAGAAAGTTGGGCATGTTTGATATGTATGCACCAACTTGAGGGGGAGTGTTGTAATATGGGTCTAAGGGTAAATCTGTCCTAGGGGTATTTTTGTCCTTGTACCTGTTCTAGAATGTTCCCTGTTATATTATAAATAAAGGTTGGGCTATAATCACTTTGATCAAGCCAGTATTCACGGAATTCCACATCTTTTAATGAAAAGATTGAGCTGAAATTCACCAAAGACGAAGCACTTTGGCCTGTCAAAGAAGGATTCAATTGAGTCTTAAGTCATCCAGTCGGATATAAAAATAAAATTTTATGATTCATCCATTTTTTCTATAAACTTGGCAAATGGAAAACAAGGTCAAGTCGGCAATAACTCAGAAGCCTTAAAAGTCTACTTGCTGGTGCTGTAAAATTCTGTCTCAATCAATGCTAAACCCAAATAATTCAGCTGGGTTTGAACACTGATATGCGTTCATTTTGTTGCTCATTCTCCATCATTAATCATTCATGTGTAGCCTGCTTCAGTACTTAGAGCTGCCATTAGCTTTGCTAACTCACATGTTGTGGTATTCTGCAGCTTCCTAAGATTGTCGTGGACTATTGCAGAAGCCAATTCCCTAGCTTATCTGTCTGATACAGGAAGGCAAGTCTGTAAAGTCAGCTTCTTTTTTTTTCCATTCGTGCATTTTTTTTTTTCCATCCATAATCTCAACGCTTCTCTCTTGGCTGTCATTGTTGCAGGGTGTTCTCTGAATTAGTTAGCTTTGTTTGCCACCTTCACTTGAAGCAAGATATTATTCTAGTGATTGAGGTATGCATTGTCATTAAGGGAAGAGGTTGACGCATAGAACAAATAGGTGTTCAAGATACGTTAGATCTAAAAACATTATCTGTGAGGAATCTCTGCAAATCCCTTTCCAGAAGCATAATATCATAGCTCCTGCCTTGGGTTTGGAGTCCTAGCCTGAAATTCTTCTCATCTTTAACTACATATGGATTTAGATAGATTTTATTTGAAAAGGGTCATTAATCTAAAGGATTAGGATTATCAATCTCTTAGTTGGGACTTGGCACCCTCAAGTGGTTCTAACTTCTACAATTTACAATTACAATCTATGCTTAATGGGAATTTTGACCTTCCCCCGTCTTGTTTCTGTATCACTACCAATTTCTGGCTAAAAGACGAAATCCTTCATTTGTAACTGTTTCTACTCCTTGCAGGGAATGTCTGATACTCTGGTTCAGTGGCTGTCATCAGGGAAAGTGAACAAAATTCCCATTATTGTTGAAATTCCACACTTTTGGTCTGAAACTCTTAACTGTTTGCAGAGAGCTCAACCTCCTATTGCTTTTGACTCCTCCTTCCTTGAAATACATGCAACTCTTCTGAGGACAACACTTGATCATCCAGAGCCCTCTATTTCAGAACCCACAATTGCCTTCTGGAATTCAACATATGGCAACCAAGTCAAGTTAGATTACCCCCAGAGCTTACGTCCAGTGCTAGATAAGCTATCAAGGAGGGGAAAGATTGACCTTCACAAAAAAAGCCCATCATTCTTTGTCAACAATTGTCCTAGATCAGGAGAAGCTGTTGGTGTTCAGGAGAGATACAGCGTAGCTACAACTCAGAAGACGAGCTCAAAAAGAGTAGGGTTCATGGAGGTCACACGGAATGATTCTAATCCTTGTGATTACCCATCAAGGAGTTTGAAAAAGAAAAAGTTAGAGCTAACAGAACATCAGAAAGAGGTGAGAAGAGCCCACCAAGGGAGGGAGAGAGATTGTAATGGTCATGGTCCTGGGGTATGGACCTACACTGCTGTTGATTTTTCTCAAGGAAATGAAAACTCACAAGAAAGCCAGGATCTGCGAAACCCAGAGTCCATCTTAGAGATGTTGAAAAGAACAAGGTAGCTATTCCGACTGACTCATGTTCCAGGCCATAGTTTCAACTTACAGAAAATCTTAGTTATGTCCTAGTGAAGTTAACATCATTATTTCCCATTTGGCAGTACATGTGTTACTCCATGTGATAGAGGACTCCACATGCATCTCAAATTTCAGTAATATTATCTTAATGCCATCAAAATTGAGATGAATATAAAATACAAGGGAAAAAGGTCCCTGCTTGGTGGTGCCTCCTACGCCCTCTCACAGGGCACCGTGAATGACACCCTTGCCCCTTCAGTAGATACCCAGGCTTCTATTCCCCCATTAGCCCAGATGTTGGTGTAGGGACTATATAACCAAGTAGCTATCTTCTGCCCAAAATACAAAATGACATCTTTTGTGATTTTAGCTACATTATTCATTTTAAGATGAAATTATACCAATGAAATGCTTGTTTGGTCCTCTTATCACATGGAGTAATCAATATACTGCCACATGGCAAATAGTGAAGCGGTATACTTCACTAGGCAAAGTGATGGGGAAGATAACCCTTCTTTTAATATGGTAGTGCATCATGTGTAAAGAACTTTTTAATATGTTAGTGCATCATGTTAAAGAAATCTTGAGGTTGTGGGCTTTCTGAAGATGGGGGAACAATTTTATTTTATTTTATTTATTTGTTTTTCGTACAAGAAGATGATGAAATTTGAATGTATAGAGAATTTTAGACAAAAGTTTCTCAGTATATCATGGGATATTTTTATTGACATCCCTTCACGTATCAAATTATTTGTAACCTTATTTTTTTATCTTGAAGTATTACCTTTTTTTTTTTTTTTTCCAATGATGATAATTTTTGTCATTTAACATGTGAACTTGAAAAATGTACAAGACAATGATAGTTTTTAATAATGACAAAAAATGATAAATCATTTTTAAATTATTTTTAAAAACTCTTTTATATCCATCCCTAACTTAAAGAACCATTGGGAATAAGACTGATCAGTCATTTTCATTTACGCATTTAAAAAAAAAAAATATGATAAGAAAGCATATTTTAAGCATAGGTAATTGAGGAAGAGAATCAAACAATATCATAGATTTGGTATCATCCATGTAGCAATTGTATGTTCCTCTTTAACCTATACAATTTCCTTGGGCTTTCAAGTCAATTCTAGTAAAATTCCTTAACACTGAAACAATTGGAGTTAATTAGACTAATGCCTTCAGCTTATGACAATACTTGACTTAGGATGAGCACTAAATTGCATGTCCAGAAAATTTGAGCATCAATTTAATCATTATTTCCTTTCCAAAAAAAAAAAAAGCACTCAAAAATCCTTCCTTAATTGGGCCACTAATGGAATGTTCACAAAATAAAAACAGGGATTTACTTTCTCCACCCATGGTGAAGGGATAATTTTTTATATTTTGAATCATGAATGATAGGGATGAGAGTTAATGATGAACACAGAGTCCAATCAAAGCATTAAATCATTATTGATGTTATTAAAAATTGAAATGTACACTAGAATTAAATAAATGCTATGCGTAATTGGGGCTCACACTACAAACATAAGACGGACATAGACGTGCAATCATCTCATTTTCAAATTAAGAAATCCTTCAAATCTTCATAATATCGAAACAATTCATTTTCTTTGTTTACCAAAAAATAAAAAAATTATGCTTTCTTTTAATTTTTAAAAGGGGAATAGAAAGGGAATGATAGTTGTTGGGTCAAGAAACCTCCGGTGGGCCCTCCAAGATGAGATCTACACAAGATAGCAAACAAGCAAGGGAGATGAGGGCCGGTGGGTACCAGCGGGGGACTTCCCGATGCCTAAGTTAGGTTCCTTTAGCAAAAAGGTGAAATAGTAAGAGTTTCAAGAGTGTGATCCCCTTGCATGGGGTGTTACCTCCTAATTAATAGGGTTGATTCCCTTTGGTTGACATGATAACGAGAAGATCTTGATTTGATAGATGGTGGAGCCCTCCTGTTGTCAGGAGGTGGAGTGTTCCTATTTATCAGGTTATAGAGAGTCCCTTTTCAATAAGGTCTCCTACATGTCTAAGAGCCTTGTTTGGTGGGCATCATTAAATGTTCAGTAATGCCATTGTGACGAGGGAGATGGTTTCCCTTCCCTCACTGGATAACCATACTAAGTGGGTGATGATGTGTAAAGGCCTTTGTTGAGTAACCATACTTAGTGGAGGATGATGTGCCAAGGCATATAGACTTGCTCTAGTCAGGTTTGTTGACCTAATAGGTGAACCAACTACCTTTTGCTACTCCGAGCAGATCTTAGACCTTTGGGAAGGGTCCCATGCAAATATGATCTCTTCCGTTCACTTGACTGGATGTCTTTGTTGATGCATGTGTCATACTATTATTGGGTGGCTATTATATGGTGTAACATAAAGCCTCTCACTCCAACAGATCCAACTTGGGTGTGTTGGAGTAGGACAACTTTCTTGGCGTTCCTTGCTCCTCTGCGGTTTGCTTTCCTGGAGGACGTCATAGCTCCCTGTTTTATGCTTCTCCATTGGGTTGGTCAATATTTTTGTTGTTAGTTGTAGACTTATCGTGTCTGCTCGGGTGGTGCGACTTCTTGTTGGTTCCTGGTTGCCAGCAATCTCGATGCCGACTATGGCGGTGCCATCGTCGTCTCTTCGTAGTGCAAGTTGTAACCGTCACATCATTAAGGCTCTTCTAGAAGATCGATTCATATTCTCTGTCTTTATTCTTGTGAGTATCCATGTGTTGAACTTGTGGGAATCTGGCGCTTCACGTAGAGTATCCGTCTTTTTCAGTGAATCCTCATCAATGCTCTTATTGGAAAACGTTGCCATTTGTGGTGTTCCAGGCATTGTACTCGTAGTCTTCTAATGGGAAATCGTCACGTTTATTGGTGCAGTTATTCCTTTCATAATCTCCTCAAGTGTCGGGCTATCCTTCAATCTAGACCGTTGCGTGCTCTTCTCATCCTAGTCGTTCTTTTCTCCTATATAAGGGTGGTTTCTTCGTCATTTTGTGTCTTCTACCTTCCAACTCTTGCCTTTTCAGACGCCATGAAATCCACTTCTGTTACCTTTGCTCTGGGTTATGGTGCTCGTTGTTCTAACTTGAAGTTTCTTGTCCTAGTATGGCATCGTTTGAGACACCTTCTTAAGTGGGGGTTGGCACTATTTTGTAATTCTGCATGTGTCCGTCGTTTTTCCTCTGGTGGTTGTATCCCTACAACCTGTCTTTCAGACCTTATCTTTCGATGGCTTTACAAACCTGGACCTTATCTTCTAATGGCGCCTAGGGTGGTCGTGGTGCTGATATGGCTGGGTTTGTTTTCCCCCTCAGTCGCCTTGAGGAGTCACATATGGCTCGAATTTTGGGAGAGGGAAGAACACGCGCCTAGGGGCTTGCCTCCCGCTTCTCCAACTGATGGTGTTTTTCTTAGGAGACAGTCCCTGGGCGCAGGGCGAGCCGGGGGACAACTGATCCTACTATGGTTCCCATGAGCATAGTGGTCAGTTTGGCCTTCGGGGCCTTCACAGGACTGCTCAGCGATGCTGGTCTGGCATCTCTTCACATGACCCGGGGCTGGACATTCCACATGTTGACCTTTTGGGAGAGCTTCAGAGGTTTGGTTGACCGTGGAGGCTTTTTACTTGTTGGAGACTTGGGTGATCCAGAAGCTCCACCCGACACTGAAGACTTGGAAGACCTTGAAGAGCAGGACGTCGAAGAATTCTTTCATTCATGCCCTTGGCCTCTTTGTAATGTTGTAAATGCCTCTTTAATTACTACTGTCGTTCAGCACAATAAAATGAACCTTTTCTTATGTATGTTCCCTCTGTGGGCTCTTATTTTTGTGTCTAACATTTAGATATTCTTCTTTTCTCCTGGGCTTTACCAAGTGGTGGGAGTACTTCCTTCCCCCTTTGAAGGCTTGGCCGAGCGACAGTAGCCTCTTACACTTAGATATACTTCTTTTCTTCTTTTCCTCTTTTCCTTTGGGCTTTGCCAAGCGATGGGAGTACAACCTGTCCCCCCCCCACCTTGAAGGCTCGATCGAGCGACGATACTATAGGATACACATCATTCTGCTTGGAGTCTTAGGACTGTTGTTTCCTTGCTTGGTATAGTGCAGTAGATTGTTGATGCTTTTTCTAAGTGTTGGAATCTTTGAACTCTTATCCCCCACTCTCGATCGATCGGCGGGGATGTCTTGGACAACCAAAGTCCTCAATTGAGCGTTGGAATTTTTTGAAATCTTACCCCCACCACTCTCGACCGAGCAACTGGGATGCCTTGGGCAACCAACGCCCTCGATCGAGTGTTGGAATTTTTTTGAAATCCTACCCCCACCACTCTCGACCGAGCAGCGGGGATGCCTAGGACAACCAACGCCCTCAATCGAGTGTTGGAATTTTTTCGAAATCCTACCCCCACCACTCTCGACCGAGTGGCGGGGATGCCTTGGACAACCAATGCCCTCGATCAAGCGTTGGAATTTTTTGAAATTCTACCCCCACCACTCTCGATCAAGTGGCGGGGATGTTACACCCGCACCCAAAATACATCCTAATACCCCGGGTCAAATTAGACTTTTACCAACGGGTAATGCCACGATGGCAATGGTCAACACCTGTGACCTTGAACCCAAAGTTCTATTCTAAGTATCCCCTCAGAGCCCTGAAAGTACAGGTCAAAGCCCCGCAACTTTCCTTGAGGTTTAGGCCCTGACAGCAGCAAGTTTGAAGCAAAATAAATCCGGCAAATGTATTCTGTCAAGCCGGCAGGTGAGCTCCTGGGCACATCTACCGGTTATGCCCGATTACATCTGCCGGTTTCAGTAAAACTTACATTTCTTGTTTTGGTTTTGTGAACTTGGGGTTTTGGCTCAAATGGGGCATACCTCAAGGTCTCTTATGTCTTCCTAGTCATGAGGATCACCTCAAAATTGGGTTTAATGCTCTCCAATAAATTGGGTTCATAAACCCTATGATTTTAATTGGTTTAAACATCAACAAAAGGGAAGGGAAGTACATGGGGATGTACATAGGGGTAGGAAGATTTAATTAAAGTCCTCAATGTAGTTTAGTACAAGACCATTTATGAAACACTAACAAATCCTAAGAAAAGCCCTAATTTCAGTTGTTCTTACCTTAAATTTCATGTATATGATTTTGGCTTTAATTGTAAAAGAAAATAGAGGTCTCATGGGTTCATATAGCCCTACATTTAAGGCATTAATGCTTTCCATTAATGGTTCTTTCATTTTTGGTAGATGGAGCTCCATTGATGGAATTGCATCCACAAATCCAAAACCTAACATGGTCTAGGTAAAGGAATAGACATAGGAATAGAGAATGAAAGCCCTCACCAAGGATTTGATGAGCTTGATTTGAGTTCCAGCTTCCCTTCTTCTTCTTCTTCTTCTTTGCCTTCTCTGCTTCCCTTCTTCTTCTTCTCCTTCTCTTCTTCCCTCCACGATTTAGGTTTTCTAGCAAATGGGGGTTTTCCCCAATAGAGAACTAGTGTTTGTCTTTATAATGCTAAGACCCACTAGGGCCTGTTTGGTTGGGTCCTAAACCATAAGGTTCAATTGGTTAAGGCATGTTTGGCAGACACAAGTCCTAAGGTCTAAAATGGTTTATTGGGCCATTAACACATTTAGGCCCACAACCCAAACACCATCTAGAGTGGAATGACTCTAGTATCCCTAAGTCCAGTTAGTGTCAAATAGGGGTAGGTAGGTCCCACTCGATCTAGGTAGCGTACATGCATACGCTCCTATCAATAACCCCTATAAACCTTCATTACATGCACCACTTAGGGTGAGTTAACCTTAATACGCCTAACCTGCCTAGGTTAGCATGAAGTAGGATTAGTTCCCACTTAAGGCCAGGTGGGGCTCACATCCATTTAATTTAGTTTTAAGGCCTATTTTGATTCGGATTGAGCTGGAACCTTCTCCGATGCACTAGTACACATCCCCGGCATAGATGGGATGAATCATACTTATCAAATTCCATTTGCTACCATGCATGATTAAATTAGATTACTCATGGTTATCCACTCATCACTAATTATCCGGGTGGGGATTTAGGTACCCCTCCCACACCATAACACATGCACAGAGGGTAGTCAAAAGTTCTACTATAGTAAATGTATTTCCCGTCCTTTCTGTCAATAATTCTATCCTCGACTGCTACAGCCCAAGTTCACCGATGTTGTCAGTTGCCGGTATCGCAATACTTAATATCAAAATTTCAAATTAACCCGGATTTTGGACACGGATATAACATTTAGTATCCATTTGGGAAAATCATCTTTGTCTTAGGGTTATTATATGGATCCCTGTGTTATAAGGTTGATCCATTTTATAACCATTGCTCGATTTGACCCACTGGGGATTGGATGCCTGGGTCCGTTATATGGGGTTCCGTGTAGGGAATGACCTATCTTGATGTCGAACAAATGTTCATGTGTGTTCTTAGCTTAGGTTATTCTATAGATTTCCAATGTCGAGGACTAATCCAGCTTGTAACCTCTGTTTGGGTAAACTTTGCCGGACCTACTGGGGATTGGATGCCTCTGATGCTCCTTGATGTTTCGGGCTCAGGGTTTATTATGTGGATTCTCGTGCTATATAGGATTGATCCATTTTTTGACCACTGCTTGGTTTGACCCACTGGAGATTTTGAGGTGACTTTTGGAATCATTGCCTTGTTTAGCAGGAACCTGTGACCTATCACAAATACAGGTCGCAATCGATTGTTCTGAGCTGGTATAGTCAGTTGTGCGGTGATGTTCGTCAATGGATTGTGGTAGCTGGCTTTGAGGATCTAGCTCTTCTCCAGACTAGGTCCTTCGATACATCCTTGGCGCAAGCCTTGGAGGAGAGGTGGTGGCCTACTACCCATACATTCCACCTGCCTGTGAGTGAGATGGCAATCACGCCCCTATGTTATTTCTTGTACACATGGTTCTCTTTTGGCAGTGAGGCAGTGGTTGGGCTCCCTGGTGGCTAGGTGGTTGAGGATAAGGAGCTGAAGAGACTTCTTGGATCCCTTCCCTCTGAGTCCAATGTAGGGGTGCAATGGTTCCATCGAGAGTGAGATAAGAATACGATTACTGATTCATCAAGCCGTGAGGAGCTAGATCAACAGCATAGGTTTTTCATCTTCTATCTCTTTGGGAACACCATGTTCAATACCAGAGTTATGAGGATCCACATCTCTATGGTGTGGTACCTCAGGGATTTGTCGAAGGTAAAGAGATTCGATTGGGATGGAGCGGGCTATGCTCATATGTCGAGGATGCTGGATTCCTTGGCCATGCGGTGCACCCAATGTGTTAGCGGCACTTGGTTTGTACCAGAGGTAATCCGTTGTTCCTTTCTTATACTTTGAATTGATTTGTAGTTGTTTGTACTAATGTTTGTTATCTTGATTGCAGTGTTGGTGCTATGATCATCTGGGAGTACGGGCTCCCCGATTGATAACTAGGGACAACTCCTTCTTTCCTAGGGCAGGGATGTGGTTGTTTGATAACACCCATCCTAAGGAGAGGAAGGTATCGGTGTCGGTGGTGAGAGAGATGCTAGACCGACTCTCCCCTCAAGAGGTAAGATTTTCTCTATTGCTTGTGTTGTCCTTTATTGCTTCTGGTTTTAACTCCGACTTGGATGCATCTGTGTTGACAGGTTTTGTGGCAGCCCTTCAAGTCTCTCGAGTTGGGTATGCAGGCTCGACTAGAGGCAGCTAGGAGGCTTGTGCCACAGCGCATGGTCTTTGCCTGGCCATCAAGGTATGCCTGGTATTTGGGAGATCGGGCCTATAGGCAATGGCCTGGTGTCGAGAGGCCTTGTATTCTTATGAGGCCTCCTCTATTTGTGCTTGAACAGGAGAGACTCTCTAAGAGGGATATGAATCGGTTCATAAAAGGCGTCGACGCTCGGTCCTTTGTTGAGCTTAACTCGTGGGGTCATTGCCGCAGGTATAGGGTGAAGGAGCTTATGTGTGTACGGGCCACTCCTTCGGGTCTATGAGTAAGCTTCAAACTCATTTGCTTCTTATCTTTCCATTTTCTCTTGGTTACTAACTGTCTCTTGTGTGCTTAGGATCCGACAGACATCGAGTCTTATGAGGTTGGGGAGGCCATTGCTGCTGTTGGCGCTCATGAAGCCACCTCATTTGAGTCCACTCCTAGGGTAGTACCTCCTCCTGCTAATGATACTGGTGCTAGGTCACCGTCGGTACCCTTGTGTTCTCACAAGGTACCTAATGCTTTCTTCTCAATGCCAGGGTGGTCCTTTATATGTCAGGGCAAGGAGGTGCCTATCCCTCGTCCTTCTACGGCCATCCATGCGGCTTTGACTACGAGAGTGCTTGTTCCTTCTCATGATTTGTATTTCTCTTCTTTTGGTAACGGCTAACAATCATTGTTGGTGTAGGTTCCTAGTTATAGGTACAATGACCTATTGGGGATGGTTGTCAGCTTAAAGGAAATGGTTGCCAGTTTGAAAGAACTAGTTGCTTCGCAGAGTGAGAGGATCCTTTAGTTGTTAAGTATTGGTTCTTATTGTGCTGGTATCTGCATGGTTAGTATATGCATTTAAAATATATGGATGCTAATGTCTGTTGTGTAATGCAGGAGGGTGACATTCTAGGGTACGAGGCGACTACCAATCGGCTCCAGAAGGAAAGGGATGAGGCTCTAACTGCCCAGGCTACCCCAGCTATAGAGGCTATGTGCCTGACCCTCCGGCCATTCAGATCGATGATCCTATCCATGGCCAGGATGCGAGGGTGGATGATGAGCAAGAAAAGAGCAGGAGCGAGAGTGAGGATGATGAGGATGATGAGGAGGAGGGGTTCAAAGAGGACGAGGATGATGTTGGTGGAGGACAGTAGTTAGGTCTTATCATTTTTTGTTTTTTTTAGGATGAATGGATGGGTGAATAATTTCGGGCCTTTGAGCTCTGTAAACGTTTTGAAATGATTTTTAATCCAACTTTATTTGATTTAATTTCATGGTTTTTGATCAAATGTGTGGTTGGATAGGTCAAAATGAGATGTGAGAACATGACTGTGGTGTGAGATGGTCCATCGTGACCCTAGGGTGTAGGATGATGCGTTGGAACGGCAGGGCCCACTGATATAGTGCGGACTGCCCAAAAATATGTGGGCTCAACTTAGACTGTAACAACACAGCATCGACATCGAAATAGTGTCGATCGACATTGAAGGGCTTTTCGTTGACATCGAAGGAAACTTCTCGACTGTTGAGTACCATTAACTGACTGTCGAATTAAGTTAGATAGTCAAGAGGTACTGCTCAACAGTGAACCACTTTGGGTCGACTGTAAGGACAAATGACCACATAGCGGGGGATCGCCACGTGTTGTCCACCTCATCCTTCTTTTGTGGAGAAGGGAGAGGTGAATCGAATGTTGGAGTCGGAACCTAGAGGAGGGTCTAGGACCCATGATTGTAATGTAATGACTCTCATAAAACGCCTTTTTGGGGACAAATGATCCGTTGGTCTGGGTACGGGTCAAGTTACGATCCGGGGAAGGTATTAGGCACCCCAGTCTGCCCGAACTTGCCGGTCTTCTATTGCTAGGCATTATAGGATGGTGTAACATGCTTTGGTAGAGTACAAAATGCAAGTAAAATTATAGGAAAGTAAGATACAAGAAGGGAACGAAGGGAATATATACCCGGAGGTTCGGCTACAAGGCAAAGGTTAGTATACCGGAAAGTACAAGTAAAGAAATCTAAATATGATTGACTCTAAGTTAAGCATTATGATGCGATGAATACATGTGAACAAAGACGGTAATTTAACACATATACATGGGGACCATAGGAATAGGGATAGGGATCATGTGAAGGCGCACGCATGAGATATAACATGATACAAAACAAAAGAACAACGGGGAGTAAGGTGATCGCCGCCTAGAGAGGTGGGACCACTTTCCTCCGAAGATGCAAAACAAAAAAAAGCAAAGGAAAAGTATGTCAAATAAGATTAAGAAAAAGAGAGACCTACCTAGTTGGAAGAGATCAAAACAGAGATGTGGAGGTTTCCCTTGTGTAACTCAGGAGATTCGTAAGTAGGAGCAAGTTTCGTCGCTTGTTGTGGCTTCTCTTGTCTCTTGTACTTAAATGCTTCATTGACCGAGCACCGAAACTTCCGGTTTGGTATCTTCAAGTCTTGGTGTTGGGGGGTTTCAATGGTGGATTTTGGTGTTTAAGTGTTGGAGAGACAATGGACTAAGACTAAGTCAAGGCCAAGGCAAGGGACTCTATATGGCCGACTCCAGCTTATGCAAGGATTGTGTAACCCTCCTCAATGTGAGAGGAGTGTATTTATAGATGTAGAGGGGTGTGTGCACTCCCAAATTCGTGTAGGTATGGTTGGGTTAATCCAAATCGTCCAAATGGGGGTCTTTGCATCGACTGCAGGTGTAAAGTTAAGCTAAAGACCAATGGATGGATGGCAAGTGTTTTATTGCCTTTGGGGGTGTTTCTTGGGGCCTAAGGGAGCCAAGATTGAGATCCAAAATGCCAAAAAATAAGCTAAGACACGAAAGGAATTGCAATTGGAGCAAAATGGAAGGTTTCGGCTTCTCGGATCAGCAGTTATTCAACAGTGAAAGTACTAGAGTCGACATCTAAGGGGGGAACACTCGACATCGAATGGTTGTCGATGAATAGGACTCGACATTGAGGGAGATGGATCTGGTGTCGAGTGCCATAGGCTGAATGTCGAAGTGAGATAGGTAGTAGAAATGCATTGTTCGAAAGTGGGAGGGCATGGCTCGATGTCGAGGCTCAGTAGACTCGATGTTGACTCGGGGCCTTTGAGTGTCAAGGTAGGTTTAGGTGTCGATGGGCATGGTTTTGACAATTTGGGGCCAGGTTTTGGGCTGGGCCAGGCTGATTCCAAGGGGTCTGGGTCTGGGTCAGGGCTAGCCTTTCTAGGGGTTCTTGGAGGGCTTAGAGGCCCTAGTTCGGGCTTTGGCAAAGGGGAAGGATGATCGGTAAACGAATTTAGGCAGTGCACACTAACGCTACATCCACAAATACACCAGCTCTAGGCCTTGGAGGGTACTCATCATCATTACGGAAAACCTCTGGGGGAAAAGACAAAATGAGGTGTCTACAGAATGCTCCTCTTTGACTGAGATTGTGCACAGTTGTAAGTCAAAGAAGTGATTTTACGAACATTTTGTCTTGTCGACTTGAGCAAAAACTCACCAATGTCTCGCTCAGGGGCATTGGAGTGTGCGGGATAGAGGCGTACCTGCACAGGTGACTCCATCGATTAAACTGTAGTGATGCTTGGGCTGCCAATAATTTGGGTTGCACTGGCTGGGGTGACCGGCCAGTAGTGCAGGCTCTTTTGTCAGGGTTGTAAGCTTGACATTGATAGGGCATGGGTGTACATGTTGATTGCCAATAGTACGGGCGCTCTGGGGAATAATCTGCCATTGAAAGGGCGAGGTGTATTTGTTGGCCGTCGATAGTTCGGGCATGGAGTTTTCTAAGGGATTGCCAATAGTACGGGCACTCCTGGGGATAATTTGTCGTTGAAAGGGTGAGGTGCTTTGTAAAGTGGTAGTCTTATAATTTTGCAGGTGCATGTGTAGCGTCGGTTATGGTGAGGGCAATCTGGTCATTTTGTCGATGAAGGGCGTGCGTAATACGCTGAGTTGACATCCCAAGTTGGCAATCGCCGATGGTGTGGGAGTGATTAGAGATTGGGAATCTCGCTTGATTGCAAGCGTGGGCCACGTGTAAGGTGGTCATTGGCATGCTAGGGGTGCCAAGTCGCCATGGGGGTGGACCCAGATTCCTAAAATTTGAACTTTGGGGGCAAAATGCATTCTTCGACAATGAAAAATGATTATTCGACAGTGAGAGCCCGCGTCAACATCGAAGTGCTTTATTAGACAATGGTTCGATGTCAAAGGAGGGGTGGTTCGATGTCGATTCTGGATGAAAATTCTGTTTATGAATACGAAGAGTCACTCTTCATTTTCATTTCAAACTCTTGTCTTACCAGATTTTTAGGGTTCTAGAGTGAGTTTTCCACATTTTTAGGCCATGTGACCTTGATTGTGGGTCAAATCATGCATACTCGGGTTCAAAACGATCATGCTTCCTTCCTCTCTGTTTCCATCTGTGGATTTTTTAGAAAAGCCCAAGTTTCCTTGGATTTTTCGTTCTTTGTTCTCCTTATGTTTTTCATCATGTCTGGGAGAGACAAAGGCAAGAGGCCAATGGGGTCTGTGTAGGCAATGCTACGGTCCATGGGATCATGGTGGTTCACCTTGGGAAACCAACAAAATATGTAAGTATGAGCTCCCAACTCTTGGGATCTCCAGGGTTGTCCCTAGGGAACCCTAAGGTTGCCCTTAGGGCACCCTAATATGGCTTGGGCATCCTATTTTCAATTTTAGGGTTTCCCATGGTCGCCCATGGTGCCCTAATGGAACCCTGTTAGGGTTTGATATGCCAAACTAATGCTCAGTCCATCTCTTTGACGTCCCATAAAATTAATGGGATCCATGTCATAGAGAAAAGTCATCTCTATTCCATCCCATGGAAGGAGGGATCCATCCTACACCCGAATGCGCAGCGGAACATAATTGATTTGGGTTACTTTCATATCCCATGAATAATCATAAAATTAAAATAATAGGAATTAACATAAATTTGCTAACCTGATGAGCTTCAAGTGTTGCTCCTCCAATAGACAATGGTTCTTCCTCTGAGGAGCACTCTAAGTAAATAGATCTGAACCTCTAATGGTACAGCCAAGATTTTACAAGCCAATCCTAGATCCTCTTCAATTCCTCAGTCACAGATCTGGGTTTCTAAAACCCTAACTCTCAAAAGTCTAGAGAGCTAGAAGAAGGGAAGAGAAGAGATCACAAGAGAGAGAGGAGGAGAGCCAAAATTCGTCCAGAGGGAGGGGGGGCAGCCAAAAACGTGGAGCACTTGTGCCCCCCTTCTGCGTTTTTGGTGGTTTTATAAAGATAAGGTTTCTATAACCCTGGATGGGAAAAATCCCTGTGAGAGTCTGACTCTCTCTCTCTCTCTTTGTTGGCTTTCCTGTTTAAACTCAAAGTGCTTCTAATTGGTGAAGAAGCAGAATCTAATAGGGAATGATATAATTAATTAGTTATTTTAATATATGGATAATTACAATTAGCCCTATATCTATTAATTAAATGAATAACCAATTATTTTAGTAAATTCTAAATAACTCCCTACATGATAATAAATTATCATGTACAACTCCCCCACTAATCAACACCATCATTATGGAATCTAGGGCATGTACACTTGTACCGCCAAACCCCATTCCAGAGTACATGTCCATATACGAGTATCTGTGTATCTGATCGGATCCCACATAACTCGACAAAACACTTTAATCAAATAACTATATATAATCTATTATTTTATGTAAAATAGGTTTCGTAAAAACCATTTCCAAAACGGCATTGGATCCATATTTCGATCTGACCATTCATAGACAATATCTATCTTGGTGTTCCCCAATCAGGCAGTGGTGACCATGTTAAATATCTCCTTCACTCACATAGTGTTTGCGCATTCCCAAAACACCGGCTTTGACTCACTTGAGTCTCAATCATTGAAGAACCAAAGAATGTGGTCACACTTTGCAGTGACAGGGTTCCCTCAGGTACAGGGTGTCGGTGAATCATGTTTATCCCTTCCTACATCTGGTAAAAATACATTAGGGAATCGACAAAGTAGATTCTTTGCCAATATACACATCGAACATGTGAGTACTTGCATTCGTACCCCGACATCATATGTCTAGGCATACCCAATGCGACGACCATATGATAAGGGTGCCCATCCCAAACCCTAGTCGTGACTACCATTTTAAGTAATACTTACAGACGCATAATGCTCAAAAAGTTTATATCGCATGTGATAATATTAAACCAAAATGTATAAAGGTTCAATACATTTTAAAACCGAATTGAACCGGACCGAATCGGGTTTGATGGACACATAAATCCAACAATCTCTCATTTGTACATTAAAGCCAATTTCCCATACTTTTTAAACCCATGCCCTCCATGTGTTTTTCAAACACTCCAGGAGACAAACCCTTTGTCATTGCATCTAACACATTTTCAGTTGTGTCCACTTTAGAGACACTCACGTCGTCCTGTTGGATAATCTTTCTGATGAGGTGATACTTCCGCTGCACGTGCTGGTTCCTCTGATAAGCCCTAGGCTCCTTAGCTTGTGCAATGGCCCCTCTGTTGTCACATAACAGGGGAATAGGGCCCTTGACAAGGTCAGAGACAACCTCCAAATCTGATAGGAATTTCCTCAGCCAAACACCTTCTTTTGCTGCATCGCAAGCTACAAGGTATTCTGCTTCGACAGTGGAATCGGCTATAGATTTCTGTTTTGCACTCCGCCATACAATGGCACCTCCACCCATTAGATACACCATCCCAAATGTGGATTTTCTGTCATCCTTGTCAATTTGGAAATCTGATCTGTGTAACCCAGTACTGACAACTGATCAAATCCAAAAATCAAGAAATAATCCTTAGTCCTTCTTAGGTACTTGAGGGTATTCTTGACAGCACTCCAATGCTCTCGTCCAGGGTTAGACTGGTAACGACTTACAATACCTACTGCATAACAAATGTCCAGCTTTGTACACAACATAGCGTACATAAGACTCCCTACTACAGAGGCATAGGGAATCCTCTTCATCTCTTCAATGTTCGTCTAAGACTGAGGACATTGAGATCTGAAAAGACTGACTTCATGTCGAAAAGGAACACTTCCCCGTTTGGAGTTCTCCATGCTAAATCTGGCCAGGACTTTGTCTATATAGGTAGCCTGTGACAAGCCTAGCTTCCTTTTCTGGCGATCTCTTACGAGTTTGATCCTAAGGATATAGCTAGCTTCACCAAGGTCTTTCATCGAGAAAGTTGTGGACAACCACTGTTTCACTGATGAAAGAAACCCTACATCGTTACCCATCAGCAATATATCATCTACGTATAAAACAAGAAAACATACTATACTCCCACTGATCTTCTTGTAAATGCATGGTTCATCCATGTTTTGATCAAAACCAAAAGATTTGATTGATTGATCAAACCTGATGTTCCAGCTTCTGGAAGTCTGCTTCAGTCCATAAATGGACCTCTACAATTTGCATACTTTTCTTTCTTCCTCCAAGGAAGAGAACCCCTCTGGTTGTTGCATGTAGATCTTTTCTTGAAGAAATCCATTCAGAAATGCGGTTTGCACATCCATCTACCAGAGTACACGACGATTGCCAATAAAATCTTGATGGACTTCATCATCGCCACCGATGAAAAGGTTTCCTCATAGTCTATACCCTCTTTCTGGGTATAGCCCTTTGCCACCAGTCTCTCTTTGAATCTTTCGACCTTTCCATCCGTGCCCTTCTTCCTCTTGAAGATCCATTTACATCTACTTAATGCCAAGTGGTGGATTGACCAGAATCCAGACCTTGTTGGAATGCATTAAATCGATTTCAGAGCGCATTGCCTCCAGCCACCTAGTGGCATCAACATCCTTAAGAGCCTTAGAGTATGTCATCGGATCATCTTCTAATTCAACCGACACCATGTGGAACTCTTCCACTGTTTGCTCTTCTTTGATGAGAAAAGTAAACTTGGTGGGTGGTCTAATAGTCCTCCCACTACGTCGAGGTTCTTGAGGTGTTTGATTTTAAGTGGGTATGTCAATTGGTTTCACTTCTGCAAATAAAGTTTCTAAGTTATCCAATAACTCCTTAATGACTACAGGTTCAGACCTCTTGGTCAACATTTCTTCCTCAAAAAATGTGACGTGTTTACTTACAATGACCTTTTAGTCAACCGGGTCATAGAAGTAGTATCCTATCGTGCCTTTAGGATAGCCTAAGAAAAAGCATCTTGAAGTCCTGGATTCCAACTTATCTGTCTGTTGCTTTCACACATGTGCTATGTAATCCCATACCCTAAGGTGTTGAATGCTAGGCTTTCGCCCTTTCCACAACTCAAAGGGTGTCTTAGCTAAAGACTTGGATGGAACCCTACGCAAGATATAAATAGCCGTTTCTAAAGCGAATCCCCAGAAAGAGAGAGGTAGCTCACTACAAGTGAGCATCTTGGAACTCTTTGAATTTATCAAAGGCTTCCGATTTTCTACGCATCAAGTATATGTAACCATATCTTGATTAATCATAGGTGAAAGTTATGAAATACTCAAATCCATACCTTGCTTGTATATTTATGGGCTCATACACTTCAGAATGTATTAACTCTAACAGATCTGTGGTTGTAGTACCTTTATTGCTAAAAGGTTTCTTGGTCATTTTACCCTAAAGGCATGACTCAGAGGTAGGGAATGGTTCCACCCTCAGACACTCTTAAGGGCCCATCCCTTACCAATCTGCTGATTCGGTCCAAATTAATGTGACCTAAGGTTTTGACCCTCAGACCAGCGGCGAGTCCAAATCTGAGTTTGGCGGTGCTCACGAAGGAACAGTAAGAGTAGGAGGTTGACACATTAATGAGAAAGTGAAACCAGAGACCTCAAAATTTAGCAGAGGTGCCCGATGGTGCTCTGTAGCAGAGGCAAAGCTAGATCTATAGCACATTCGGCAAGCGTCGAGTTTTTCCCAGTTTTGTATCAGCAGTGGGTCTATAATTTTACGTGCTTTGAGCTTGGCGGTGATCGATCTGTAGCTGTGCTCTGTTCTTGAGGAGTGAAGTCTAGATCTGTGCTCATCTCGCTCCATTACTTGTGGCCTATCCTTCTTCTCCATCCGTCTAGACCGTGCTTCTGTTTTTCTTCTAAGCCTCATTTTTTAGCAAAGGAGGAGATGGAAAGGCCAGCTTCGAAGAACTTAGCCTCAATCTCTTGCTTCTGCCAACCTTAGCAACGTCATCTCCTTGTGGTCTTGATGGGGAAAAAGAAGAAGAAGGGCTCTGTTGGCAAGAAGACCACCTTAAGGCTGGATTTCGTTCCTACTCCTTTGGTGGTAGATTTCGTCTGTGAAATGGAGGGTGATTCTTTATCGGTGGAATCGGTGGATCCTGTGATCGATGTCGCCGCGTTCCCCCCTCTGTTGGGTGTTAGCAATCCAAGTAGTAGTGAGCAATTTGGCAATGTTGAAGTCTCTATGCATTTGGAGGCTGACCCCACTATTGTAATGGACTCAGCTTTGAAGCATTCTCAACAGCAGGCGTCAGGGTCTTCATCAGGAATTCCCTAGAGCTCCCTATTTGGAGCTGGAAAAGGTAAGGGAGATGGAGATCTGAACCTTCACTTCATCCCTCCCTCACGCTCAGGCGAAGTCACTGTCACTTCTATCTGTAATGCGGAGTTCGAATATGAGATGCTCAAGTGGAGAAATACCCTCGTTGGAAATTTCATTGGGAAAAGACCTCCTTTCCATTTTGTAAGGGAGGTCTTGTTGAGGCTCTGGAATCCATTGGCTGCGGTGGATTTTTTTATTCTTGAAAATGGTTTGTTTGTGTTTAGATTTCTGAAGAAGCTAACAAGATCAAGGTGTTGGAGGAAGGACCTAGGTTGGTAGCTCGGAAACCCATTTTTATTCGTCAATGGGAGAGGACCCTCCAGCTTCAGCAGATCAATATCTCCTCCTTACCCTTATGGCTAAATCTTCCTGGTCTTCCTTTCCATTTATGGGGTGAAAAAGGCTTGAGTGCTATGGTTCGGTGATTGGGGTGCCGATATGTTTAGACAAAAGAACCAAGTCTCAAGATCGATTGGCTTACGCTAGAATCTGTGTCAAAGTTTTAGCGGAGAAGAAACTCCCATATTCAGTTTTAGTCGTGGATGATGAAGGATTTTCTTTCCATCAAGCGGTGCGCTATGAATGGAAGCCTTCGGTATGCAACTTATGTCGTATCTTTGGTCTTCTCCCAGGTGCGTGTCAAACTGGAAAGTCCCAAGCTCGGAATGATCGGGGTAATCCGAGAAGGTGGAAGTCCAAAGTGGGGGGTAGAGGTGGAGTGGCGGCCGTCGGTCAGAAACCTCCTTACCATCCCTATACTCATGGTGTTGGAGGTACCACCTCTACCGGGTTGCAAGAGGGTAAAGAAATTCCCACCTCTCTCGACGGCTCTTTTGGTGTGCAGCGTTCATGTTCTCCCTCTGGTCCGGTTACGGAGAAGACGTGTACATCTGAAGGTCAACATCAACTTCAGACTTCTGCCTCCCTTCAGTTGGAAGTCTCGCAGCCTGTAGTGAACGTTGGGGAGGGGCTCGATAGTTTTCCTTCTCATATTCAAACTTACACCGGTGGAATTCATGTTCCTGAAAGTCAACCAGTTTTGGTTGTTAATAGCTTTTCCATTCTTCAGTCCCTTCATGAGGATGGCCAGCTGGACTCTTCTACTTTAGAGTTTGGATCTGAGCAACAAGAGCTGGGATCAACGCTGAGTTTCTCCAAACCTATCATCGATCCTAGGAGTAGGGTGGAGAACCCTATGCGTCAGCTAGTTCCCATATCTGCTCACCCCAATTCAGACATCTTGGTGGATAAAGAAGGGTTAATGGAAGGAGGTACCATCTATGTGGATCTTAATTGCCAAGAATTGATGGATGTGGAGATGGTTGTGTTGGGAGATCCAATGCAAGTTTCGTTGGCTCATCCGAATGGGGATGTGGTGACTGCTCCTAACACAAATGATATTGCGCTTGACGTCGATGGTAGGGGAGTTTTTGGATCAATTGATGCCTTTTTGGATCAAGGGAATCTCCCCTTAGCTTCTAAGAATCCAAGTGGGAGCTAGATGATTCCCCCCATTCCTCCCTACAATCCTAAGGGGAAGAAAGTCAACTTCATATATAGGTGATTGATTATTTGGGTCTATTTTTGCTCTTTATTCCTCTTTGTGTGGTTTCCTTCAGCTTGAATAGGTTGTAGGTTAGTTTGTTCTTTGTTGTGGAGCTTCCACCCTGTATTATTCCTTGTACTTTCTCCTTTTTTTTGGGGGGGGGGGAAGTTTCTTCGTGTTTGGTTAATATATTTTCATTCATCCAAAAAAAAAAAAAAATGTGACCTAATCTTAGATGCCATAGATATGTTAAGTTCACTGGAGCTGCTTTCCATTTCAAATCAACATTCGAAATAATATTCGTTCTAATAGGGCAATCTAGGAAATACAATCCACTTTGTATGTATCCAGATGCCACAAAAGAATTATTAAAACGAATAATCAATTTAGAATTAAAGGAAAAACTATACCCGTCCAAAACGAGTTTTGAAACTGAAATAATCTTCCTCTTAAAAGAGGGTACATAACAACAATCCTTTAAAACTAAATTAACAGAACTAAAATTCAAAATAAAAGTTCACACAGCCATCACCATGGTTTCAGCTCCAGTGCCCATCCGAAGATGCACCTCATTTCTTTCTAGATTCCTTGTCTCATTGAACCCCTGCAAATCATTGCAAATGTGAACAATGGAACCACTATCCACCAACCAAGAATTGGTCAGTTCAAAGGACAAATTAGACTCGTAAAGAATGTAAACATCACATATACCTTCTTTAGCAACCTCTGTATCATCTGGCTTCTTGTCTTTCATAGTAGCCAGGAATGCATGACAGTTCCTTTCCCAGTGACCCTCCTTCTTGCAATAGAAGCACTTGCCTTTAGCTTTCTTATTGCCAAACTTCCCACCCTTGGGTTTCAGGGGCTTACCTTTATTTCCCTTTTTCTTCTTCTTCCCATTTGAAGAAGGCTTCAAATCAGTAGCATGGATCTTAGCCTTATCCTTTTTCAAGGCGGCCTCCGCTTCAACCAGTGCATTGGCTAGCTCGGTGAGCTTTAGTTCCTTATCTGACATCTTGTAGGACATCTTAAAGGATGCATAGGCGGAGGTGAGTGATGCTAAGATCAAATTAGTCTTGTACCGTAGTTCAAACCTGGTCACCATGGATTCTAGTTTCTCTAATAGATTAATCATTTTCATGACATTGTCCATCATTGGAGTCCCCTGGGACATCTTATAGTTATGGATCTGACTCACTACATCGAAGTGTGCATGTGTCAGCTGCCTGTTGAATAATTCAGTAAGCTTGTCCATTTTACCACCTGAGGTACGTATATCCTTGACTGAGTCCAATATTGACTTCTCAATGATTCTAGGATATAAAGTGATGCCTTGGAGTCCCTCTTAAGGAAATCCTGCATCTCCTCATATGCCTCAAAATCATCTGGGTCGGGTTGAGGAGGAATTTGTTCATCAAGAACTGTGTAAAGTCCTTCTGTAGTCAGGAGCAATTTAATGCTCTGGTACCAATCGACATAGTTTGTACCATTTAGTTTGTATTTACTAATGAGTACTAACAGGTTGGAATTAACGGTAGCCACTGAATAATAATCTACACATGTACAAGTAAAAACACATGTATATTAATGGTCTTTCATGATTTAGGTCTCCCTCATGACCCAAAAAATGAATTGGATACCTACAACCCTTGCATGTATAACTTACCCTGTCGGGAGTCATTATACACACCGTGGTAGTCTGGCCTAATCTGTCCGCCTCATGGGCTTCCAATATTTTTGGCCACCTGGGTGTCATGTCTAGATCCTGTCGGCTGACATACACCTAAGTCATGCTATGCGAATTCTGGTTGCAACAAGTGGCATTCCTAGGACATCTAGTTTTTGCTAGGGGTATTAAAGTAGACCCCGGCAAGGTGAAGTCAATGGTTGATTGGGAGACACCCAAGAGTGTAGCGGACATTCACAGTTTTCTGGGCTTAGTCGGTTACTATAGAAGATTCATCAAGAACTTCTTGAGAATATCAGCCCCCATGACTCGACTGACCCGAAAGGGAGTGAAGTCTGAGTGGTCCAGTGATTGTGAAAAGAACTTCCAGGAGTTGAAGCAGAGGTTAGTTTCCGCTCCAGTACTCACCATTCCTAATGGTACTAGAGGTATGGTGGTTTATAGTGATGCATCGAAGATGGGCCTCGGCAGCGTACTAATGCAGGATAAGAAAGTAGTGGCCTATGCTTCGTGACAACTGAAGGATTATGAAAAGAATTACCCAACTCATGACTTGGAGCTTACGGTTGTAGTGTTTGCTTTAAAAATTTGGAGGCACTATTTATTTGGGGAAAAGAGCGAGATCTATAGTGATCACAAGAGCCTCAAGTACTTCTTCACCCAGAAGGAGCTCAACATGAGACAGAGCCGATGGTTGGAGCTGATGAAAGACTATGATTGCACTATCCCCTACCATCCAGGTAAGGCGAATGTTGTAGCGGATGCACTTAGCCAGAAATCTCAGACATTATCACTGGCTATCACTGAGAAACTCATTGAGGAAGCAAGGAAGATGGACCTAGAGCTACTGGTAGAGGGTGTTACCCCTTCCATGGCAGCCCTATCGGTACAGTCAACATTGGTAGGAAGAATCCGGGCAGCCCAGGTGTTCGACAAAAACCTTTCAAGAGATTATTGAAGCTATCCAAGAAGACACACAATGGGAACTGGACTTTACATTGACTGAGGATGGCATCCTCATGTTTAGAAATCGGTTATGTGTACCCAAAGAGGAACAGCTGCGAAAGGACATTATGGCAGAAGCCCATAACTCTCCCTATTCGATCCATCCAGGTAACACCAAGATGTATCAAGATCTGAAGGGGCACTATTGGTGGAGTGGGATGAAGAAAGATGTGGCCGAGTTTGTGGCTAAGTGCCTTACCTGTCAACAAGTGAAGACTGATAGACAACGACCACATGGCCTACTACAATCCCTGCCTATTCCTGAGTGGAAGTGGGAACATGTCGCTACGAACTTCGTCATTGGGCTACCTCGTACGCCTAGGGGTGTTGATGCCATATGGGTGGTCGTAACCTTGGACTCATTCCGATTGGGCCGGTGGCGTACTGATTAGCTCTTCCTCCTTCCTTGGTGGGTGTACACGATGTGTTCCACGTCTCCATACTGCGAAAGTATATTCATGATCTGGGCCACGTTCTATCACAAAAACCACCAGAGCTGGCATCCGATATGACCTACCTAGAACAGCCCAAAAGGGTACTGGATAATAAAGTGCTTCACCTTCACAATCGTCCACTCACTTACTTGAAGATCAAATGGTGCAACCACCCGACAAGGGAGGCATCATGGGAATCCTAAGTGGGAATGCGGGCGAAGTATCCCTCTTTCCTCAACTTAAAAGGTACGTCAATCTCGAGGAAGAAATTTCTTATAAGGTGTGGGGGATGTTACAACTGCACCCAAAACCCTAATATAATATTGTACTATTGTGCCACATAGGCGAGGCAGCAGAGTACGCAAGGGAATTATTTACGATGGCCGTCAAGCCAACTCAACAGATCATCGATTGAAGCACCGGACTCCCGGTTGAGGAGAGGTTCCTTAATCGAGACTGGGGAAGGTTCGTGGACGGTGACTTCCTAGATTGCCCTCCTAACACATGTCCCAAAAGCGAAGAGGATCACAAGGAGAACCCGATGGTCACGTGCATCAACAAGTGGTGCCTCTGTGCTGTGTGCATCGAAAAGAGACTACTGTTCGGTGTCCGGGAACTAAGCTTGGATGAAAGGTGAGTCGGTACATCGGGCATGGTTTTGCCCTAACCCTCATGTGGTCAAAACCTCCTTGATGTTCTTGAGGTTTGGGCCAAGGCCCCACAGCCTCTAATGTGAATTTCGGCCTTGACTGTAGGGGTAGAACAACAGACGGAGCCACTTTTACTGCTTCCATCCGATCGTCCGTTCGTGCTGTTATGGCTGATTTGTATGTTTTCTCATGTGGGGCCCACATCCCCATGTCTCGAACATTGTGACTATGCCCCAGGGCATGGTGGACCCCACCCTTGACTTTCATTTACATTGTTGGGCCACATAAGTGGGCTCACGAGGCCTAACTTGGACAAGAATTAGGTTTCATGACTTAAGGACTAAACCAAACAGGCCCTAAGGCCTAAATTTAATACTAAAGACCATTAGCCTTTATTGGCTATTCATTTCTCAACTACCAACATTTGGGCATTAAAGAGTGGAGAGAAGAGAAAGGAAGGAGGAGGAGAACGTTTGGGTGGAAGGACTTGATTGCTTGGAGGTGATTCTTGGTCTCCAAGTGACTAAGGTAAGCTCTCCCCTCTCCATTGTTCCATTTAACCTTGGGGGAAACCTCACAATGGGAGAAATCGGCCTAGGGTTCCACTTGGAACCCAAGGTGTGAACTTGGTTGTTAAATGGACTCCATTAATGGGTTCTCCTCTTCCATTTGCACCCCCATGAAACCCCATTGCAACTATGTTGCTGTTCTATGGCTCCCTCAACTCTAAACCCTAGACTTGGACCATGGGAGTTGGCTTTCTTGTGAGACCTCGAACCCATAGGTGGTTGGTGACATTGTGACCTTAGAGAGGTTTAGGACACCCTCTCCATGCCCTTGTGGCCGATGATGGTTCACAAGGAAAAAGGCTGGGAGATGAAAAATCTTGGAATGCATGTTTTACCTTGGGCGGAACCAGGCATCAGGCCTTCGTCTGTAGTTCCGTCCCATATAAATTGGCCATAGCATGGGCGGAACAATGGACGGAACTACCCTAACTGCTTTCGTCCGATGTTCGAAACCCTTTGGTAATTCCACAGGGTACTGATGGAACAACGGATGGAACCATGATTAAGATTCCGCCTGATGTTCCATCCTTTGTATTTTGACCCAGAGCCTGGGCGGAACCAGGAACGAAACCAGTGGCACTGCCTCCGTCCCTGCTTCCTTCCTTGCTGCCTTTTGAATTATGTAACAATGACATTTGGGGATCTTCATAGGACCCACCTACACCTACTAACACCCTCCTTCACGCATCCCTATGCGACCAAAGTAGAGCAGGAGAGCATGCATCGGAGCAAACCTTAACAACCACACTAAACGATATGCAAATGACAAGTGAGTGGGTTTGGGTCTTATTTGGGCTTGCCTACATGCATATATTCATATATATATATATATATATATATATATATATATATATATATATATTGTTAATTTCATCATCATAATCATGCTTGCATTATTGCATATATTGTTATTGGATACTTGTGACATGGATTATGATGTGGACTATGTTGGGTTTTGGTGCTAGGAAGTGCCGGTACCCGAATCCTGGATTATCTAAACTAATGATATGCATGACATTTTTCTTGTATGCGTCATGTTGTGCTGGTACTCGGGTATTAGATGGAATGGGACGTTGATACACCCGGATTACCTCTCGACACGATAGAACTCATGTAGTATAATTATGGTTAGGAACAGTCCCTTATGCTACAACCCTTACTAACAGGGGTTTAGGTGTTGGGTAACTAGAGCACCGGATTCTGTGGAGAGTTAGAGAGGCTAGTCAAGGTAGCAATGGTTATCGGGGTCTGCCTCTGAGTGTTGATGACTACGGCCTGTTCGGGCTCCCATGTGATAATTGAGGTTACACTATGGCATCGAAAGGAAGGACCCACATTGTATTCCCGAATTATCATAGTAGCATATACCTATTGACCTAGTATTGTGTGTTAGGTGGTAAATGAATTAATAATGGCACGCATCATGGACTATTTGTGTTGTTGTGTGTATGTGCATCCCCATCCCCTCACTAGCTCAGTGGAGTTAACCTCCGTGTATACACTCTTTTTAGATGATGATACAGGTAGCGGTTGTCTTGCGAGTCTTGAGGTTGAACCCTCGAGATATGATGATATCGGAGCTGAGGTTCTGCAGGCTGAGATTGAGGAACATGGTGACGGATGCCAGTGTGATGATTGTGCCTACGGGCCTTGATGATTCTTGGGACATGGTCCCTTTTGTTTATTTTTGGGCCTCGAGCCTTGTATAAACATTTCATGTTATACTGATATTTTGTATAGTTATGTCATGGTCTGTCTAAATGCTGTGTTAATATACTGTATCACATAGAGGTTGAACATGATGTAACTATTGATTTTAAAACTTCCGCACTGATGTTTTACATTGGGAATATAATTACTTAACTTATTCTACACTCTGATGTTAATGTGATATTGATGTTAGTCTAGGACTGTGGATTGGGACACTGTGTCTGTGATCCTGGTATTGTATTGGGCTGACGTGTGTCATCCCAGTCACCCCCTTTATCATTATTATATTCCTTATCGGAATGGGGGCGTGACAGACACTACATCCACAGATACACCGGCTCTATGCCTTGGAGGGTGCTCATCACCATTACGGGAAACTTCTGGGTGAAAGGACAAAATAAAGTGTCTACACATGTCATTCTAAATAGTACCAGAGCATCCCCTCAAACGCTTTATTGCTTTTTAAATAAAGGAATCAGTGTGGGTGTGTATCCAGCAAGCATAAAAGAGAGCCAACGGAAAAGATAAACAAAATCCAACAACTCATCAAAGTCTACTACATGTGAAATATCCATTTTAGAATATTTCAGATCAACAAACCCAACACAATGTGAGCTATCAATTGAAATTTAAACAATTTTTGGATTAAGAAACAAAGTGAATATTAGGCATTCTAACCATCCCATTGGCATAGACGCGAGAGCGAGAGCTAAATTATTCTTCCCTTAGATCAATAATCAAGAGATGAAGAAACAATAGTAAACTCAAACTAATTCAATCGCCAAAACCATAAGAACCCAACATTTAAATCTAGAAGCTCAAATTCTTGTAGTCCCATAGCACCACAACCGTGTAAAGCAAGTTTCTTATAAAAACCCTAACATCCATTCCTCAAATCTCAAGGGATCGAATTGAAGCAAAGCAAAGCAAAAGTTTAAAACAAGAAAAAAGGGTTCACAAAAACAAAAAAATTATTTGAAATTTGAAAAGATAAATTTGGTATTGAGCTACCTTTGGGTGAGAAAATTTCCCCAAATTCGTATCTTGTCTTCAACGGGAGGTTGATTTGGGGTTGGGCTACCTTCGATTGTTTAATTTTTAGCAAATGTTAGCTAATCATGTAAAAAACAAAGAAAGAGTAGAATAGCAACGACTAGAGGAGTTCAACATACCTAGGATCCTAGGCGACAAGTCTACAATGGCTAGAGGAGAAGTTTAAAGGAGCTACTTCGAATGCCATTCTTACGTCCCTTCACTACGATCGAGTGATGATGGAGGAGTTTAGAGGAGTACACAAGAGGAATTATACATACTTAAGATCTGTAGATGGCAAGAACAGTGGTTGCCAGAGGAGTTCCTTCGAATGAGGGTGCTCCTTTGATGTGATTGAGTGGTCATGGAGGAGTTCACAAGAGGAGAGAGTCACGAGCAAAGTTTACAAGATGAGATGAAAACATCTTAGGTCGAGAGCCTTGAGAGTCTTGAGCAAAGTTTATGAATATCTTGTGTTTTGTCATCCGCGCGCCTCAATTTGTGTTTATGTTATTTTAACACAACTTTTTGTGTTTCTCAAAACTTTTTTTTTTAGCCAGTTCGTTTAAAAATATATATAAAAATAGATCGGGTGACATATATAAGATCGGTTCCAAAAAACTATAGAAACACCATAAACGCTTTTTTTTTTTTTAATGTTGACATACAAAGCTGTGGATTCTCTGCCTAGACAAATAAGCACGCAAAATTACCACCCCATCCCCCATGAAATTAAAAACCCCATCCACGTTGATGTCCCTATGTGTGCTCTCATTGGCCTCGTGCTGGTGTAGGGGCCACAAGACCATGTAGCTATCTATTGCCCAAAAATATATCATAGGTGCTTATTGGTTGAAGATCAGGCATGACAATGTCAAATCCGTCTGTTCCCATGTCTACGCCACCCGAATTAAATGGCAAAACAAGACATGGGCCTTCTAGCTTTAGCTCTCACTAATGCATATACTAAGGTTATGTTTGGAAGCCAATAAAATAAAATGAAAGAAAAACATAATAAAACAAAAATCATGCTGACACAATGATTGATTTATGTATCTATCTCTCTCCTGAAATTCTTTTTTTTTTTCTTTGAATTTTTTCTAGGCATCCAAACATAGCCTAAATGGCAAAACAAAATGTATAAAAAAGGGGAAAAAAACCACTACTTGGTCGTGTGGCTAGCGTGGCTCCTGCACCTAAACACAAATACCGCCTTGCCCGTATGGAAAGTAGCGCCTTACTTCATGGACAGGCTGAATTCCCGCCCAGGTCAATGCTTATGTGTACACTCCCATTGGCCAGCAGACGTGTTCAGGCTCTAGAGACCTATGTAGTGTTCTCTCACTATTCTTCCAAAAAAAAGAGAAAAAGCTCTCACTAATTTTATAATAATTTTGGTCGATGGGTTCTGATGATATGTTATCTTCCAGACTTTCCTGCTTTGCGAACATGCTTCGTTCATGGAACAAAAATGTTTTTAGCCACATTGACCTCATTAAGTAGAACTTTTTCCATGAGTATTTCTTGACTGCGAATAGCCCTAACCCTGTTTCTGAGATTATGTCCAGTATCTCAAACAAACTTAAATGGGATTTTTAAGCTGAAGAGATTTTTTGGTTGCAGAAATCTAGACACCTCTACGTCTGGAATGGGGATAGAAATACAAGGTTCTACCATTCTATGGCCAAAACAAATCTGTAGAGACATAGAATTGACTTTAGTACTTTGGATAATGGAGATAGATTATTTGATCCTAAGGCTATTGCTCTTGCTTTTGCTTTTGTGAATAATATGTGAAGTATTTTTACTTCTTCTGACCCTCTTGATGCTAGTTTTGTAGAATGTCTTTTCTCTCCTATGCTTTCTGATTTTGATTGATCCCTTCAATGCGCCATCCCTTCCCTTGAGGAAAAAAAAAATGTGGTCTATTCTCTAGGATCTTTTAAGGCCCTCGGTGTTGATGGTTCCCGACTTTTTTTTTTTTTTCAAAAGTTTTGGGACCTTTTTCAATTTGATGTTTTGAAAATTGTCACAAAATTTTTCTCCAATGCTTCTTTGTCCCAAAAAAAAAAAAAAAAAAACATAATCATATTTGCCTGATTCCAAAATCTGAGAAGGCCTCTAGGTTAGGGGATTTTAGACCTGTCAGTCTTTGTAATGTCATTTACAAGCTTTTAGCTAATATTATTGCTAAAAGATACAAGGTTCACCTCTCTAGTTTTATCTCCTCTTTCCAAGCTGCTTTTATACTTGGAAGACCATTTTCTGACAATATTGCGATTGCCCAAGAGATCTTCTATTTTCTAAATCATAAGAAAGGAAAAAATAGTTTTGTTGCAATGAAAATTGATATGTCTTAAGGCTTATGATAAATTAGTATGAAGCTTCATTTTTTTCATATTTAAATTCTTAGGTTTCGGTGAGCAATGGGGTCGCTTGGTGTCCTTCCTTTTTTCTACTTCCTCTTTTTCCATTAAGATTGATGGCAGTCCCTTTTGACCTTTTTAGGGGTTCTCGCGGTCTTCGCCAAGGATGCCCCCTAAGCCCCTATTTCTTCATCACAGTGATGGAGGCCCTTTCTTGTCTTCTCACTACTTATCGAGATCTCAATATGTTTCATGGAATCAAAGTTGCTTGCTCTACTGTGGAGATATCCCACCTCCTCTTTGCTGATGATATTTTCATATTTTGGAGAGCCACTTCGGAATATCTTCTAATTACTAAGGTTGTTCTTGACATGTTCTTTGACCTTTCTGGGCAAGAAATCAATTTTTCCAAAAGTGGGATCCATTTTAGCAAAAATGTCCCAATCTCTGAAAAGAACCCGACTCTACTCTGTGCTGGGTATCTCTGAAATGTCTAAGGAAGCCATTTACTTAGGAACTAATCTTTTCCATGGTCGATCCAAAATTAAGGGGTTGAATCACACTGTCAATAAAATAAGTAATAGGCTGGCATCTTGGAAAACTAACCTCCTTTCATTTGCAGGAAGAATAGTTTTAATCCAATCAGTATTGGCTTAGATTCTTGCTTATTTAATGAACTGTTTTTCTTTTCCCCTTAAAGTATGTCGCAACATTGTTTCTAATTGCTTGAATCTTTGGAATGGGAGTTCAGGTAGTAATAAGAAACCCTCTTTTATTGCTTGGGACAAACTTTGCCTTCCTAGCGATCGAAGAGGCTTAGGTTTCAAAAAGGCTAGGACACACAATGATGCCCTTCTATTAAAATTGGGGTGGAGGCTTCTTACTGAGGATTCCTCCTTGTGGCCTAGAGTCCTTAAGGCCTGCTACTTCCCCAACACATCTTTTTTTGATCCCAAAACTTCCCTCAAAAGAGGGTCGTGGACTTGGAATAGCATCTCTCATATAATCTCTCATTCCATCAATTCCTGGCTCTACTATTTCCTCAATTCCAACTTCTCATCAGCGATTGGAAAAGGTTTGTATGTTTACAAAATCTCTGCAAGTGGAATGTTGACTTATTAAGATCCTTTGTCCCTAATTACTTACCTAATATTCTTAATTTGTCTCTCTCTGACACTGCTGACAGTTTGTGGTGCACGTTGGCTAAAGATGGCCATTTTAGTACTAAGCTTGTAGCTAGATCCCTTTTTTATAAGCCCACTACTCGTGACTTGCTCCAAACCTCTTGGTGGATGTTGTTTTGGAAACTTAATTTACACCCTAAATTTAAACCTTATTTTGGCATGTATTACATGCAAGGCTCCCAGTCAAAGCAACTCTCTCGAAATGGATTCAGATCGACCCCACTTGTGCTCTCTGTGGCACTTGTATTAAGACCACATGGCACTTATTCCTCTCATGTGATTGGGTTAAACATATCTGGTCTGCTGGGACTGAGAACCGAGTTTCTCTCCCACCCCTCCTAGGAACAATTTTGCATGTCTACTCTGTTGCATCGCAAGCTTGATAAGTCCTCTCTAATATGGTTTTTGTTTTATGATTTTTATAATAACTTGCTATTTTACCTGGAATTCTCGGAACTGTGTTGTTAAAGGCTTGGAAAAGCTTAATCTCCTAAACATTATGGGGTGTATTGAGCATTGGATGAAGGATCTTAATTTGTCCCCCCCTCCATTTTTTCCCTTGATGTAATTAATTCTGATGAGGATATGCTCCCTGTGACTACTCTTAATCATTTACCTGTTATAAATTCTCCTAATTTGGTATGCACAGGATCCAATTCCAAAGACCTAACATCTTCTGGTTGGGCTTTCTGCATTTTGTTGGATGAAAATTTAAGTTTGATTGCTGCAGGTTATATCATTCCCCACAATGGTTTGGAATTAGAACTGTTTAGTATTGCAACAGGCCTCGATCATGCTTTGAAACTAGGGCTGCAGGTGAAAGAAGTTTGGTGCACGAACAAATTGCTGCTGCCCAGTCTTCTTCCATCTCTAACTCAATCTGGATGCCCTTGGCCATTGATGCATTATTTTTTTGATATTTTGGATCAATTTAGCGGCCCTAGTTTTGTTGCTACCCCTCACTAGCTTCTGGGCTCACAAAGCTCGGATGAACAAATCCTCTTTTGTCCATAACATTTGTAGATGGCGCTCTAATATACTTTAATTTATTATTTCATGTTTACCAAAAAAAAAAAAATTTATTTTTTCATAAAAAAAAAAAAGAGTTCTCACTATAATGCATGTGGTAGTATACCATTTCGAGCCTAAAAATTGCCAATTAAGGTCGATTTTCACTGCTAATAACAACCGAAAGATTTAACCAAACAAAAAAAAAAAAAACCACCGAAGGAAGTGAAAGTGTGAAACACCCAGAAGCCCGAGGCCGAAACGGCGAAAACCCAACAAAAAGAAGAACCTGTCCCTTTCTCTATGTCGCTATTCCGCATCTCCTTCTCTCTCTCTCTCTCTCTCTCTCTCTCTGTCCCTCTCTCATCCGTATTTCTCAATCTGGTTAAGCCAAGTGGAACCTCTCTGCAAATCAAATCAATCTGAGACTGAGAACCACGAGCAAGGTTATTTTTTTCTTCTCTAAATGGCTACGAGTAACCCTAGGGTTTCAGTTCTTGAAGCTGCTCTGCTCTCAATCTGAAATGGAAGACGAAGCCCTCAAATGCTCTTTACAGAAATCGAAGCCGGTCTGACGTTGTTTCAACTGAGATTGACGAAAAGAGAGGAGATTTTTTTCCCTTAAGTTATCTAGGTTTGTTTAGTTATTGGCTCGTTCGATCTGGTAATGGACTCCCGAGATTTATCGTCCTCAGCGACTGCTAGTAGAGATGGTTCTTCTGCGGAAGAGGATGGCCTACTCTCCGTCACTGCCGGGCTTGCTAAGGAGGCTGCTTTATTGTTTCAGTCGGGGAGGTATACGGAATGCATCGATCTATTGAATCAGCTCCTACAGAAAAAAGAAGATGATCCGAAGGTGAGGTTCTGCAAGTTCTGATTTTTTTTCTGGCGCTACTTGTAGTTTCATGAATTAGTGACCTCGGAAGTTATCTTTTTTTTTTTTTTTTTCTCTTCAATCTTTCTCCGCTAGTATCTGGTGGAGGTATTAGCCAGATCCTTTCTGATTGTTCGGTTTGGGTCCGCAGATGTATCCCAATTTCTTTGGCTGCTGTTAAAATATTTAAATTAAATTTATGTCATTGAAAGAAAGAAGTGAACCTGCTGTAAAAACATTTAAAGTTATGTCATTGGAAAAAAGTAGTGAACTTATTTACTAAATTATCCTTTTGTCTGGATTGTTGCTTTGGATGTTCTCAGTCTCCTCCTCTAGGATAACTCCAATCATAAGTTCGATTTCTTTTCCTTTTGAAATATGTTCATTTGAAACATCAAAGAATACATTACGGAACTCTGTTTTATGAGCGCAGATTGCACTGATCCTCTGAGGGATAAAGAAAATAAATGGCAACATTTTCATAAAATTCAGTACTCATTGAAATACCCAACCCAGGTGTTATGCCATCCTGCTTGAATGTCTTAGAGGTGGAAATTAGTAAGTAAGACGGTAAAACAAAATTAGCATTTTTAGAATAATAAAGTAATGTTCATCTAAATTTGTGTGTAGAGGAGATGATCTTGTATGCTTGCTAGAAAAATGTTTTTTGTTGCACTCTCAGTTCATGAGATTATGTTCATAGAAGCTCAAAGTGGAGAAGCGTAAAACCTAAACTCAATTACAATCTAGAAGGACATAAATGAATTTCATCGTACACACTAAATCATCTAGCACCACCTGAAAGTGGAGAATCAGGACAAATGGAAACTGTTCATTTTTTTTTACTTGTTTTTGTTAGTGATATGGATGTAATCTTTGGACAATTTGGTTGGAGGAGTTTGATTAATGAGGACTGATGGCTGGTTGAAAGCTATCTGCATTTTGTCCTTTTAAATGGGCTTACCAAAAGAGTATCGTGGGTATATCAAGAACTGGTATTGAGGTGTACAAATTCTTGTGAGCAGATGGTTTTCAAGTATAGGATTGGATTATAGTCCAGTCAGGTATGTTCTCCTTGATTTTAGTTGGTACTTGGTAGGGAAGGTTTTTACGAGGAGCGTAGAATCATTAATCATATTTCAGCCAAATGCATCCATTTGCTTCTGGTTATTTATGTGGCCTGAGGCAGGCTGTATGCCTTAATATAGTTTGTGCAACCCAAAGTGGTTGCCTCTTTAAATAATTAAAGGGTTGTTTATTTATCGAAAAGAATGTTTATGCGTTAGTAGGATGAAGCAGAAGGGAAGGCACTGTACTTAAACACTTCACTATATTAGATGATGAAAAAGGGTAGAAATTAAACTGCCAGTAAACTTACATTTTATGCCAATTGCCAATAGCAATGAAGTAGGAGTAATGAAAGAAGGTTCAGATGTGTTTAGTGTCCATGACCCTAGTTGTCAGGATTCACAACCATGTTTTATAAATATCTACATTGGCAAATAATATGAGGAATATATGATGATTATTTTGTTTTTTATGTGGAGAATGTCTTATTTAGCCCCCTCTGAATGGTTTTGTTAAGTTGAATTTGATGGTTGTCTTATTTAGCCCCCTCTGAATGCTTTTGTTAAGTTAAATTTGATGGTTGTTCCCTTGGTTATGTGGGCCCTTATGGTAGCTTCACCGGAAAGTGGGCGGTTAGGTTGTTGAATCCATGAGAGACTACTGGAAAGAAGATTATGCGTGGATTGACCACACCATGTTAGTACAACCTGAGAGGTTATTGAACATACCTTTAAATAACATCATTGCATAGACATTACATCATAAGTGATGTTTTAAGGATCATCAGACCAGTTGGTATGACAATGGTTGGATCATTTGGACTGTTGGCTGAAAAGGAAGGAGAGTCCATACCAATCAGCTGGCTGTAAGTTTGCTTGAGAATTCAGCAGGTTGGCTGGTTCTGGTTGTTTGACTATTCAGACAGTCAATGAACCTTTGGACCTCTGGCTTTTATTTTCAGTGAAGAGTAAACAGTGTTGGAGACTTGATCTATGCTTGTTGGTTTACCCATATGAGTTGCATATCATGGCACAATAAAGACTGCTTATGTCTGAACAAATCTAATGTTAATTGAATGAATGGTAGGGTTTCTAAGTACCTAATGGATTAGGGTTAGAACTCCACGAAGAATTCCAGAACCGTAGGAATAGGAACAAGAACCAGTTAGAGAAAAGTTGGTATTTAAGTAAAAGGATATCCGACTGGGCCAGAACCTTGGTTGAATGGTCTAATTAACATGGAGAATATGCCAGTAAAATTTGATTCCGATCTAATGGCTAGATTCAGAGAAATTGAGGTTTCCTACTGGAGTTAGGAAACTTGAGAACCCAGACAAAAAACAGAAATCAATACCTGGGATTTAAGGGCACAAAACAGTGAACCTTTCCTCTTCTTTTATATCTTCTTCTTTCCTATAAGGTCAGTTTTCTGTCCTTCCCATACCATGCTGATGGTAAGTTTTACTGATGCAGGACAATCTTGGACCGGGCCGACCCAACTGGCGTACTACATTGGACCGACCCAAACCCAGTTGAACCGGATCCAAATATGATTTTATTCTGGTAGATATTTAGGATTTTTATTGAGATAATTATGTAAGGAGATCTTTTTAAGTTGGGTAGGATTCATAGGATGAGTTTTAGTAAGTTTTAAATTGTCTTTTTTTGTCCAGAGTCCTAGAGTAGATGTTTCCTTTCAAAGTCTTTTATTTTTCTTATTTAGATGGTTGTAACCAACATATTGAGATATGCAAGAATGAATTGAAAAGAAAGTTTATGCGTGTGTGCACACCCCCCCTTCTTCTTCTCCCCCCCCCCCCTCTGATTTCTTCTCAGATTTCCCCTCTCCTATTCTGTCTCGCATTATCTGGTATCGAAGCCCAAACCTGGGTGAATCTCTCTCCCTCTGATTCTTCATCCTCTAAGTCTCTCTCCTTTGCTATTCTCTTTCTTCCCATTCTGTCCTTCGTCTCTACTGAACCCAAGCAGCAACCCCTGCGATTCCCACAAAAAAAAAAAAGAAAAAGAAGGTTTCTGTGGAAACAGAGGTCGAATCGAAAACCCAGACCCCAGTCCCATCCCTTTCAATCCCCTGAGCAAAATCCCCAACCCACCATCACCCATCTTCTTGATTCTGCCAGAACCAACAAAAAAAAAAAAAAAAAAAAAAAACCTGAATCCCATCGTATATTTCCCCTCTTCTGCAAACCATTCGAACCACCCCCTTCTTCTCGTTTTTCCCAGCACCAACTCCACCGCCTTCCTTTTCCCTCTTAAGTTTCAACCTAAAAAAAAAAAAGAAAAGAAAAGAGAAGAAAGTGAGAGGCAGAGAACTCCATCGATCATCCATTTCGCTGCATCGTCCCCTTCGAAGTCTCATCGATCATTCACGTGGCTAATTTCCAGAACTCGCAGTGCCTCTTTTGTTGCTTTCCTCTGGCTCGACTGCATTGCAGACTCCACTTCGAAGTGGAAGTGTGGAACTCCAGCCGCTGGTTGTCCGTTGTTGTCCGTTGGAAGAAGACAGCCTCAAGTAATATGTCTACCCTTTTTGGGTAGAACCTCTACACGTCTTCCACTCATTCCCACGGTTCCAACAATACCCCTTGTTTACCTCCCTTATTCCCATCTTGTACCTTATTTTTATTCTGTTCCAAGATCCCCTCCCTCTTTTATTATAATTCCTTACATATCCTTCCACCCTTCATCCTTAAATAGCCATTTCAGATTTTACTTTAAAATTCTGCCATTGATATCATAAATCCCATTGTATTTACAATTGTGTCTTCAATGTTCTACACTTCACCATATTTAACGAAATTGACCGATAGTAGGACTCAGATACAATGCAACCGAATTCTTTTGGTTACAATCCATCACCTATTATATCCTGTAACAGTGGAAGCACTACATTAGGTATTTTCTCCTTATGGACTTGTGGAAAAGATCACGACAACATTTCATAAGCCTGATAGTTCTCTAGCCCTTATCCAGTATCAGTCACTCCTGAGTGCCGTTTTAGCAAGAAATGCTCTTCAAGGGCGTAATGTTTATGATGATTTCTGTACACTGGACATTCAATTTTCATTCCTAAGTGAGGTACAATTGAACTACCAACGGTCAAAGGGTTTCAAGAACACATCCGTGCCTTCAGCACAGAAAGACAGGAAAATTGTGATTGAGGCATCACCGACTAAATCTATTCCAGGAGATTCTATTGCACTGACGGAAGACCCTACTGAAGATGTGCTTGAAGAGCTAAAAGGCGAGCCACCACTGATGGACGTGATGGCGTCGATAGTCGTTTAAAAAAAGGTGGAGCTGAACAATCCGATCAAGATTGCAGCTGTGGAACCGATCAATGGTCCGATTACAGTGGCAAAACCCTGTGGTCATATTCCAATCAAAGTCATATCATTTGTTGACGACCATTGGGAGATTGTAAAGGTTGATCAGGAAATGTGCGGGATCATTACCCCATCTAAGCTTTTGATCGTGGATGCTGATCAAGTGGTGCTGATCCTTTCCTTCTTTAAAACTTGTGGTCGAGTTTTTCTTAACCACGGGAGAGTTGATGCAGGACAATCTTGGACCGGGCCGACCCAACTGGTGTACTACATTGGACCGACCCAAACCCAGTTGAACCGGATCCAAATATGATTTTATTCTGGTAGATATTTAGGATTTTTATTGAGATAATTATGTAAGGAGATCTTTTTAAGTTGGGTAGGATTCATAGGATGAATTTTAGTAAGTTTTAAATTGTCTTTTTTTTGTCCAGAGTCCTAGAGTAGATGTTTCCTTTTAAAGTCTTTTATTTTTCTTATTTATATGGTTGTAACCAATGTATTGAGATATGGAAGAATGAATTGAAAAGAAAGTTTGTGCGTGTGTGCACATCCCCCCTTCTTCCCCCCCTCTGATTTCTTCTCAGATTTCCCCTCTCCTATTCTGTCTCGCATTATTTACACTTCCCTGAGTTCTGTTTGTTTGCTATATCCCTATTCTGTTGGGTATTAATCTGCTGGTTTCTTTTCTGTCTACTCAACTGATTGTCTGTTTCTCCCTCAGTCAACTGAGATTGGTTCTGTTCTCAATTTTTCATATCTGTTCCAAGCCAGAACAACACCATCGATTTCAGTCTTCTAACTGTTCGTCTATTCTAAAAATTTATTTCTATTCAGGATGATTTTAAACGGCATTTGTACATAAAATGAAAATAAATTTTTAGACACCAAAACAAAAAATTATTTTTATTGGAATTTGATTTTTTTAACTATTTTTATTGGATTTAAAATAGGGGGTATTTGCTTATTTATGATTGATAAACATTTACTTAAATGATATTTGACATAAATACGGGATGATTCTGGAATTTTTGAGAGGCCAGGGCGAAATAGGACGCAATTTCAACCCAGTCTCGTTGAGATTGGGTATTTAAAGTATGGGCTATGTTTCTTTTTGGCCGAAACTTTGTATATTTTCTATTTCAATAGTGGTTTCGACTCGGTAGCTGTCGAAACCTAGAAAAATTCCGAGATCTCATGCGAAACCTTGAACTATGGTTGATAACAATTTTTTTAGTCACCACCATATTCTCCTCGTTCCATTATTACTTCTCTCCTCATGGTTCATAATTTCGGATCGGATCGGCTGATATTGGCTGGATCGGATCGGTATCGGACAAGACCAATCCGATACACCTGTATGGACAAGGGTAAAAAGGGGGAAAAAAAACAGGGACAAATGTGCCATATTTTGCCTGATTCTGGTCGATACCGATCTGATCCCGATACTGAGATTACAAACCTTTATCCGACCTTTATCTTTTTTTTTGTGTTGCTTTTAAGTTTACCCCTGCTTAAAATCCTAAGCCCCTATATGTCCCTTTGTTTTATTTACCAGGTAACCCCTTGAAAGTTCTGGTTAGTTACCAGATTGCCACTCCAGCCCCTAGCAATCCCAAATGGAGTTTTCGAACCCAGGATTGCATTACTGCCTGCTCCTCCTCTTCCTCCTCTTCTACCGCGAATTGCCGCTGCTGCTCGGTTTCTGATTCCTGTTTGTAGGTTGTGTCTTGATCTTAATGATCTGTATCGGCTTGTCTCGGGTTGTATCCACCAGTCTCGTTGGTCAACATGGGTTGATACCAAATTTTTTTTTTTTTTCACTTCATATTTCGTCTCTTACTTTATCGTATCCACAGGCTGTAACATACTGTCTGATACATAATGATACTTTTTACCATGTCTAGGATGCTTAACAATTTTAAGTTCTTTTACAGAAGGTAGCAGTGTACTATGGCACCATGTCACACATTGTGTTTTATAATGAATTAACATTAAACAATAGACAAGGCTGTTTGGATCATCGATTGACAAGGGAGGATGGTCTGTTTTTGAATAATATTGATTATATTCTTGTGTTATTCCTTTTTTTTTGCTTCCCCTCCCCCTGAGATGGTTAATTATTGATTTACTTAAATACTTGACTAATTAGAGAAGGGTCAGTGTACAACTCTAATATTTGTCATGTGGCATATGAGTTGGGCCCCAAATTTTGTGGGCAGACAGGCCCAGGTCCCCTGCTTAGATTAATTTTCATCCAAATAAAGTTGGCCATATGCCGTAACAAAGCTTTGAAAATTCAGTACATGGTCATGTTTTTGAGAAATGGTTGAAAATAAGCATTCGGTTGAACAAAAATATATACGATGGAAAGATTCCACTACTCTGAGTGGGGCATTGGCATTGGATGGAGTGTAAATATGATGAATCTAAACCATTGGAATTGCCAGATACTCCTCCATCTAGCCTAAACTGTTGGGACGTCAGAGAAAGTTTTTGTTGACAAGTTGGCTGAAAGACATTTTGCCAAAATTTATTGTTACTTAGTAAGATTAATAATAATATGTTTTACAGTAGACATCCTGGATCTCTTCATTATCTGATCGTTGTTAATTTCTGTAGGAATTCATCTATTTCTCCCTAGGAGATTTATTATGAATATCTCTCACAGCTACTTAATTTACCTTTCTTAAAAAAAAAATGGTTCTCACCTGCTGATCTAATACTCTGAGACAATTAGAGAACTGTAAGAAAATTGTAAATTCGAAGGAGATACATTAGTGTTGGTAGTGCTTTGTTTGCTCGGAGGTGTTGTTTCTTGATTGTGTTGTCATTCTCTTCATCCTTTTTCTTCTGGTCTTGTAGCATTATTCTTTTGCTGGTCTTGGCACAAAAGCCCACCTGTTTGAGCCACATGGTGGGTAATGTGGCATGTTACAGCACTTGGACAGGTAGGATGCCTTATGGATTAACAACGTGCCAAATTTAGTGATCCACTTTGACCTTATGGCCCACCTTCTATAGTCATTTTTGACCCTATTTTCCACCATCAGTAGGACTCATATTAGGTGAAAATTTTACCGGTAGAATGGGTATGGTGGGGTCTACCTGTTCACTGAATTTAATTGCCAAGTGGGCCGTCGATGTGGCAGCAATGAGTAGGTCATTTTGGCAGGCATGGCACAACAACCGGTCTGCTACCGCCATCCGTTTTCGGTTTAATTGATATTTGAATTGGGTAGTTGGTATCTTAACTAAGGACTTACGACAAACATCACATCACCATGTGGAATAGAGTGGTTGTTTAATTAATCAAAATCCTTTATAAGATTCTATTTGTCCACTAAAAGTGAGAGGAAAAGTGCCTTCTCGGATGATGGGATTTAGCAAATTTAAGGATTACCATGTAAGTACTGCTTTTATTTTTTTTAATGTTTATGGTAGTTGGATGGGTGACATGTACTTAGTGGCTTTGGAGTTCGTTCTTTTATACTGTAGCTTTTGTAGTTAAAACTATCAAAGTGGACCATAGGAAATAAAAGGTACCAAACATGTGTGTTTAGAAGGCTAAGAGCATATGCTCTTTTCCCTGTGCATCTGATCTTCATGTTCTATATTTCTTATATTATGGATATATATGTTTCAGGTTCTTCATAACATTGCCGTTGCGGAGTACTTTCGTGATGGTTGTTATGATCCAAGGAAGCTACTTGATGTGCTTAATAAAGTTAAGGTATGCAAAAATGGAACTGGTGGTGCATATTGTGTTATTTAGTGTAAATTTACCCTTTTGCTTCGTGATTAAAGTTGTAAAGGTTTTGCTCAAAATTTTTTCTTTTGTTTTTGGGTTTGTTGGACCATTGGGTATCCTCTAAATTGGGGAGGGCAATGGGTTGGGTTATTTACGTTTAGAGGAGGGCAATGTGTTGGGTTATATATGTAAGCTGCCCTGACCTTTTCTAGTATTTTAATTTGGGCGGGGATGCCTTTGATATTTGATATCTTATTTTTCTAACCATAGTAGGCGACGAGTTCCATCTGCCTGACCTTTCAGGCCATTGTAGCACTACCTATTGATGAGAGGAGTTATATGGTTTTATCTACTTTCTTTTTTATCTTTAGAAACTTCAGACTTTAACTATCTGCCCCGTTCAGCATAGTTCTCAAGGCGTCGCCTAGCAGACGTCTAGGCATCCAGGCTCCTTGACAACTATGGTTGCCTTGGTCGCCTTGTTTTCACCTTGCGACCAGGCCTCCCCTACCCCTGTCTCTGCTTCTTCCTCCTATCCCCTGCCGTTCGCGCATCTGAAACAGCTGGTCTAGAACCAGAGCCACTTGCTCCTCTGCACATCTCTGTAGCCCTAACCCTTTCCATCTCAGCTGTCATTTGGCTATCAGCCAAGACTCTTTGGTACTCTCTCCACTCTGCCTGTGTCTCAAAATCATCCTGCCTATCCATGTATGCATCATCTTGTGGCTGTGGCTGTGGCTGTGGCTGTCTCTCTAAGACTCCCTCATGAAGCTCTTCCTCTACCCTTTCCCTTTCTGCCTTCTTTAATCTTCCTCCCTTCAATACTTTAGACATGTTTTGTTGCACTTGTTTGGGAACTTGTGTGCATGTCGCCACATCCTTATACCCACCAGACAAATGCTGCTTTAATCTGGTAGCCCCTCCAGAATTCAGAATTTTTCTGCAGTAGTTACATCGTGACTTCTTCTTGTCATTTGACATTGACTCTCCATGCAGCCATGCTATATTTCCACCTTCACCTCCACCTTCAGCCATTGTGCAGTAGTTTTAAACCTTGGCACACTGTTAAATCAACAAATGCATGAAACAAGAATCATCACTTTCCATATTTAAATGCATTAACAATGCTTTCAATATCATTTCAAAGTCAAAGTTAATCATATAGCTATTTCCTATTTCTCCCTTACCTCTTGTATTTTTTTCTTAATTAAAAAATAAGTTCTATAAATTTTTTCATAAATAATCATACCATAAGTAATACAAAATTATAATGGATGAAACAAGAATCATCACTTTCCATATTTAAATGTATTAACAATGCTTTCATTAATTTTAAATAATTTAAAAAGAAAAACAGATATTTCCACTATTTTTGGAAATTTTCTGTAATTTTTTAAAATATATTTCAAATTTCAGAAATTAAAATAATTAATTTACAAACTGAAAAAAAAGTGACACCGTTAAGCCATAGATCGGCCAACAGTGTCCAACATATATTTAATTGAGTTCCAAACAATGAGTATAAATCATCTTTTTTCAATTTGTTTTTACAACAAAATCATTTATTTTTACAGATAAAAAAAGAATTAAAAAACAGGAAAAAAAATAAAAATTTGCCTCCATCATTCCATAGATCGGTGGACAATGTATAACATATAAAAAAATTCATAGTCAACAAACAAGTTTAGATCATGTTTCTATGAAAAATATAGTTTTTGAGATGAATAGTTACCTTAAATTCTTGAGATGCAGCTTGGAGGAGATTAGCAGCTTCAATCTTTCAATGAACCAAGCTTTGACGAGGTGTTGGAGGTGTGATTTGCCAAAAGAAATGAAAAAAAACCCCCAAAGATGGAGTTTTCCCCTTCACAGAGGCGAGACAGGCGAGACTTGAGAGAGAGGCTAGAGCGAGTTGAGATCTCGTTGAGTTATGTGTTTTATGAGGCTTTAATAAGTCTGTCGAACCGAAACGAGACATAAGCTCGAGATCTCGGTTGAGATATGGTATTATTTCTGTATTGCATGCAATCTGGTCTCGAGATGCTATGAAACCGAGATAAAAGCGAGATCTTGCCGAGATCTTGAACTATGCTTTTGTAAATAAATGGATTGAGACAAAAACCTTTACATTTGCCCCTTGGTCTCCCACATTGACATTCTACATTCAGATATTTGCATTTATTGTTTTCCGTCTCTGCAATTTTCCTCAATGATTTATGGTACATTTCATTTATTCTGTCATATTAGACATATTTATGCTTGCATCCGTAATCAAAAGAAAACCTAATTCTGTTACTTTTAAGATAGTATATATCCTAATTACAACCAACCAATCACACACCCATCTTGCTTACATAAGTATATATCTGATGGTTTCCGTGTCAGCCTTTCCATGTCCTAGTCCATACAAGCTTGATGCGTCATGCCAGTCTTGCCCTTGGTAATGGTGCGGGGTTGTAATGGATTGCAGAAAAAAGTAAAGCTAGAGCAGACAGATATGATGTTCAAGCAGAGAATTTGTTACACGGTGGTGCATATTAGTTTCAGCATTATACTCAATAGGGTTGGGGTTGTTTGCTCGGACCCATATGGGGGAGTGTCCCATGCCATCACTACTAGTAATTTATGACAATGGAATAAAAATAAGTGTAACTGTTTCTGTTGTCAAAAACGATGGATTGTGCTTCCTTATTTGTAATAGAAGCATTTTTGTCGGTTGAGAATTTTGAAAACAGAAGGATATTACTTATTTTAACCCAAGATCTTGGGGTTCTAATGATCGATCTGCCCATGAATTATTTTTATTTGTTCTATTTTAGTAAGACTTGTTTTTCTCTTTTCAGAACAAATTACTTTTATTTTCTGTTATGATTCCCGTCCCCACTCTTTTATGTTTCAGTTTAGACATGTGAACTGTTTGGATCATAGTAGTCGAGGCAGGCTACCCAAGCCTTGCAGTATAAGTAATATAGCAATGATAAATTTATATAAGGAATTTTCTTACTGACACCCCTCAAGGTGTCAAATAATTTGTAATCTTATTTTTTTTTTGCCCTTTTAGTGTAACACACTTCTTCTTTCAATGAGGGTACAATCCCGTCATTTCACATGCATAATCTAAACACGTGCGAGGCAATGATAATTCTTGACAATAACATTGTGATAGCAAGCTTTCAAATTATTTTGAGAACCCTTTTTTACTCCAACTTAAAGAACTTTTAGGAATAAGACAAGGGACAATAAAAAAAAGGTTACGTGTTCTAAATACAACTATAGAAGTGTCATTTAGACAATCCCTTTATATAATCATGCTTATGTGCAACATAGAAGCCATATCAATGCAATATGATATAATTATGCTAGTACTGACCTAATATGGGAAAACCAACGTATAATAAAGCATATGATATAATATAAGCATATTCATAAAAGGTCAAAGTAATAAACATAAATCAATGTAAACTCGTGAAGTGTGAAAAAACTGATTTAATAAGGCGTGCTGTCACAAGGCTACAATGTGATGCTTAGGTGTCCAAGGCGGTCACGATTCTTGCATCAAACAAGATGTGTAGTATCCTTGGACCCAAGAAGGCACCTGGATGCCTAGGCGGGCACCTAGGCAACGTCTTGACAACTATGGTTTGAATGAATATCTATTTATCAAGTCTTTGGCTGTTTTTGAGCAATAATCGAATATTTTTTTTAATTTGATAAATGGCCAGATGCCTTTTCATTTATTGTTTTTCTTTCAAATTTTTTAATCAGTATTTGATGGTACTGATGGATTGTTAAGAATGCAAGGTAATTAATTTATTTTTTACTTATGTAATTGGCTATCAAATTATTTTGTTTTGACATGTTTTGTGTAAGTGGGAATGGCTGTAATGCGATAATATCAAGTTAGTTTTTTTAAAATTTGATGTACATCTTGTATCTACATTTTTTTACTATTGCTTGATTTTTGTAATGATGGTGTAGATGAGAAGTGAAGAGCTTGCTCGTGCATCTGGAGACCAAGTGGAGGTTTCTAGCAATCTTGGTAATAATGTCGTTTCAGGATCTAAAGGGAGCACTGTCACACAACATCAATTTTCGGCTGCAAACAGTTCCAGTATTGCATACACAGATGAATCTGACACTTCAGTTGCAACCCTAAACACCGTACTCTCTCGTGAATTCTTTAGTTCATCATTTCGTTGAAATTTTATTTTTTTGTTAACCCTTCAAGTGAAAGTTTTTATGTGGTTTATTAACTTGTCAGTATTGACAGTTTATTATTGATTTCGTACTTTACAGGCTGTTATCTTGTTTCATCTTCATGAATATTCAAATGCACTATCAGTTCTCGAACCATTATATCAGAATATAGAACCCATAGACGAGGTATAATAAGTATTCACTACATCTGTTTAAGTATTGGAGATTTTTATGCTGTCTTAATTGTTTGTTTTGGTGTGCAGACAACGGCTCTTCACATATGCCTTTTGTTACTGGATGTTGCTCTAGCGTTGCATGATGCGTCAAAAGCTGCAGTAAGCTATAAGTTCAAGGGCATTATTATTTGACTTTATTTTGAAAATATCCTGTGTGCTTTGGGTTTCCCATAAAAAGCTACTCTGTTCAAACCTTTATAGTTCTAATGCCAGATTGCAATATGTTAAATAATTTGGGCATAAGAGGTTTTCTGTGTCACATTTTATTCTCTTTTCACTTTTACTTGTTGGATGTTACATATTATGTGCCGTTAATGTAAATAGGTATTCACATGCCATTTATTCGCTTTTTGTACCTACTTGGGAGCTTATTTCTCCGTTTTTATTTTCCTGTTTAATCTTTTCTGCTCTTGCTAAACCAATAGTGTATTGTAATAACATATTATTTTGTTATAGAAATAGAATTGCACTGGAAATAATACAAGCTAATCGATTATGGATCTTGATATAAAAAACAGGAAGCTAGATTGTGGTGCAGATTTGGCAAGTAAGGCACACAAAATGGCAAATGAAGTTATGCTGAGTAATGAGTCAAACACTGCTAGCAAGTACAATCTGAGCATTCTGCTGGTTTAAATGGGATGAAAGATTCTTCCTATGGCATGCGATTATTTTCAAAATACTTCAACTCCCTTGAAGTATGTGAATAAAATAGGGTCAGACTTGGGAGATTCTTTGGTATGAGCATACCACTGTTTGACAGAAGTTCCTGAATCTTGATACTTACTAGCCTGGTGTCAGATATCAGAACGCTGCTGAGTTGATATGTGATTCGGGGCTGGATCGATGATCTTGTAGTCTCTTGTGAAAATGGTGAGGCTTCTGGATTTGTTGGATGGTACCAGGATTGGTTGGATGCTAACAGTAAACATATTTGGAATGTAGACGTTAAATTCTTCAGTTCCTGATGGTTCGGCAAGTGATTTGTCGGAAAGTGCCAGATTTGATTGGATGCTGACAGTAAACTTATTTGGGATGTGGCATGAAGGAATTGTTCTTTGCCAGTTCATTTTAATTTGTTTTGATGGTTTGGGGAATGGGGATTTTTTTTTCTTATTTGCATTTGAACTCCACATTTTCTTTCTAGGGTCTCCCTCCTACTTCAATAAAATACTGATGTCTGATTATCGAACATTCAAACCTGTTTAGAATCAGATCCGGAGGCCCCTATAAAAAAGAGATGGTTGTGGCGTGAAGATTCTCTTATTTTCATTTCATTTTATTTCATTTATTTCAACGATTGATAAAAACTATCCCTCTAGTGATGTAATTATACCTTACATATGCATTTTATGCGAAATAGCAAATATTTTTTTTTTTTGGATGAATGCGAAGTAGCAAATCTTTTATGCTTCTTTTTATTCAATTTCCAGTTTAGAGTTTTCCATGCTTGGCACTTTCAGTATTAGCTCTATTTCTTCGTGCTGATCCCTGGGGAAGATTGCTCAAATCTTTGTTCCTTGAGTTTAGAGTATGATAACATTCTTTCCTTCTTGTGTTGTTGGTTGGGAGTTTGCTGTAATAGAGATAAATAAGGATCCCTATTTTCCGAGATGAAGAAGAGTCGTCTCCTATATGGTTGTTTTCTATCCTCAAGGAATTAAAAGGCATCCATCAAATGAACTTTCAGCATATTTGGGGTTTTTGTTCCCTCTTAGATATAGTGCTTTTGTTTAAGGTTGAAATCTGCTGGTGTCAAGTGTCATGAGAGGGAGTTTGCCCCTGCTTTTCCCCCATAAATTAAATTTATCTGTACAAAATATGAATTATATCAAAGAAGAAAATTCCGTTCGATTTTATTCCAAGTACATGTAACCACCCACTATGGTTGAGGATTAACAAAATTTGGGGATTGTACTGGAGTAGAAATAATTGAGGCATAACAATCTAGCTTAAGAGCAAACAAGTTGCTGGACCTCCTGCTTAACTAACTTATCCACATGATTGCAACTTTAGTACGAGAATGCTGAAATTGGAATCCTAAAGACTTCTTATCGGTTTGCTCCTGTGTGATGTTTGCATTATTTCTTTAAAGATCTATGGATGATGGAGAGCATACTATCGGAATCAAAATGAGTGGAAAGACTTTCAAATCAGCTGTTGAAACAGGGAAAATTTGACTTCATTACAGGGGAGAATATGAAATTCATTGGGCTCACTAGTGCATAGTTGGATACAGGGAGTGCTCCTGCATCATAGGGCCAGTCTCTTCTGAGTCTACAAAGGAGGTAGCAGGCCTTTATAGTTCGTTGAGTCATTGGTTTTGAAATTCCTTTGGATTCGGAGTTGCAGGAAGGTTATGGTAGTATCATGTAATTTGGATTTGTTTGCTTTAAGTTAATTGCTGATTGGGATTTAGGTTCTCTAAGACTTGTTTGTGTGTTTGGCTTGTATTTGGATTGGATTATCTCTCTTTCAGTGTAGTTATCTTCTGTCTTATTGAGGACCATTCCTTTTCAGGCATAGCTGTCCAGGTGACTAGGCAACCTGGGAAGGGGTGTCTAGGAGACGAGGCACCCTAGGCATTCAGTACATGTAATATAGCAATGATAATTTTATGTAATTATGCTTTAGAACAATGGTAGAGGGTGGACCTTGGCGCAACTGTAAGGTTGCTCCATTACGACCTAGTGGTCGTGGGACCAAGTCGAGAAACAGCCTCTCTGTGAAGTGGGGGTAAGACTGCGTACATTTTGATCCTCCCCTGACCTTGGAGTGGCGGGATCCTCGTGCACTGGGTACGCCCTTTTTTTTTTCTCCCCTTAGAACAATGATAAAAGGTTCGAGCTGCCAGGGCAAATGCCCGGGTTCGAGTCTTGGGGGCAGCCACTTTGTGCAAAAAATGGCAAAGGTTAAGATCGACTCCTAACCCACACTTCCCAGGACCTCGCATAGGTGGGACCTGCACTGGGTAATCACCCTTTTTTAATTTTTATGCTTATATGCAACATAGAAGCCATATCAATGCAATATGATATAATTATACTAGCAATGACCTAATATGAGAAAACCAATATATATTATATAATAAACAAAGTATAGGATATAATATAAGCATGGGAAAAAGTTGTGCACAATGCCCGCTCATAAATGAAATTGAACACCCCCTCGCGTATCACTGTTCATGAGGGGTGATATGTCATAAATCCCTCTCCAATTTTCAGATTCCAAAGGGGGTTCCCTCATTCTCCTGAAACTGCATTCGGGCAGTGTAGGGAACCATCTCCCTACAAGCATATTCATTAAAAAACAAAGCAATAAACATAAATCAACGTGAACTCTTGAAATATAAAAAAACTGTTATAATTCAAGGCCACAAGGCGACACCTAGGGGATACCATGCAGCCTAGGTGACGCATAGGCATCCAAAGCAGTTGCCCTTTTTTGCTGTTGCATGTACATGGCTGGACACATTGGGAGAGATCATAGAGGCCATAAAGGTGTTTTTGGAGGCTAAGGAGTTGGAGAGGGGAATGAAGAGGGGATCTCAGTTTTGGATTTTGCAGTAGTTAATGATTTATCCATTGTGAACACTTCTTTTGAAAAGAGACACGAACATTTAAAAAGTGGGCACCATTGTAGCCAAATAGATTTTTTCCCTACAAGAAGGTCCCACATATTTGGTTTGTAAGGATTGTAAGGTTATACCCAAGGTTCAAGAAGTCGGTGCCGAGGCCGGTTTCGACAAGCCAGGAAACTGAATTTTCCCAGGTTTTGGTCGAAACCTGGTATTTTTTGGTCAGAACTCGACATGTCATGGGCTGGTTGAAATTGGTTAAAATTGGTAAAAAAATTGGTAGTTTTTTAGTCGAAACTGGTTGAAATAATTGAAATTTCTGAAATATTGTCGAAATATGTCAAAACCTGGTCAATACAGTAGTACATATAGGTTTCGTCTCGGAAACTTGGGAAACCGAGATATCTGGTTTAACCAAGATCTTAAACCATGATTATACCTAGGGAGAGCCTAACCACTGAATATAGATTGGTAGTCCTAGATATGTGCGTCAATACGCAAAATGGTAAGAGATGGGAGTCTATTTGCCCTAAGATAAGATGTTAGAGCTTAAAAGGAGACTCCGTGAATTCATTTATTGATAATATGGTCAAACAAGGAAAGTCGAACTTTGAAGGTGACACTAATACGATGTGGAACGAGATGGTGGCTTGTATTAAGAAGGTTGCTAAAGAAGTTCTAGGGGAGTCGAAAGGTAAACGCCATGCCCCTAGGGAGACATGGTGGTAGGATGAAGAGGTCCAAGCCAGCCATTAAGACTAAGAAAGCTAGTTTTAAGACATGGCAAATGACTAGAGGTAGAGGATCTAAAAAGGTATAATTTTGCTAGAAATGAAGCTAAAAAGATTGTTGGGGGAAAGCATGGACGAGGAAATATGAAGATCTTTATCACAATCTGAACACAAAGGAAGGGAAAGAAGCTATTTATAGGATGGCTAAAGTAAGGGAAAGGAAGAGTCGAGATGTATTAAATCTGATGATGGTAGAGACTAATTAGGGATGAGGACATTACAGAGAGATGGAGAAGGTATTTCTACAGCCTACTAAATGGCATAGTTCTAAAACTCGTTGAGATCTCAGTGAGATCTCGGAAATCTTGGAAAACTCGACCTGGTTGAGACGAGATAGCATGCGAAATAAAAAAAGTGCAATGTTTCGAAAAACTCGACCGAGATTTCGAATATTTCAAGAAATCTCGGTGAAATCTCGAATATTTCGAGAATCTCGACCTCCTCGGCACTCCTAAAGTCATAGTATTGTATTGTTGGGACTTGGGACTATGTGATATGCATAGTGAACTATGTATTATTCATTGTACTTGGGTTGGGTGTCTATGTAATATGCATTGTGAACACTTTATAGTAATACTGCCAACCAAGGGTGCAAATCCAAAACATCAAATGGGTGTTATTTTTTCCAATTTGAAGCTTTAAATATGTTTATTAAGACTAAAACAAGCTTCCCTTAAAGTTTTGGAACTAACTATGGCCATTAGCCCACTGAAACATAGTTCCGAAAAAAAAAAAGTACAGTGTCTCGCTGAGATCTCGAGAACTCGGAAAACTCGACCTGGTCGAGATGGCTGTTCGAGATGAGTTTTTGAACCATGCTAAATGGAGACTTTTTGAATAATAATTCCGTTGAGGGCAACACTACTCATCTAGACACCACATGTCGTAGATATATACACAAAATTAGAGTGTGTGAAGTAAAAGAAGCTTTAAGAAAGATGAAAGTAGGCAAGGTACCAGGCCCAAATGGAATCCCAATAGATGTGTGGAAGAGCTTAGGATATTGTGGTTTAACTTGTCTAACCAAGCTGTTAAAATAGATATTGAGCACAAAGAAGATGCTAGATGAATGGAGGAGAAGCATTGTGGTCCTGATTTACCAAAATAAGGGAATATTCAGGACTGCAATAACTATGGAGGCATAAAAGTATGAGTCATATGATGAAGGTATGAGAGAAGGTTATTGAAGCCCACCTGAGAAAGGAAACTACTATATCGGAGAACCAATTTGGCTTTATGCCAGGAAGATCCACGATGGAAGCTATATACCTACTTATGAGTCTCATGGAAAGGTTAAGAGAGGGCAAGAAGGATCTCCATATGGTCTTTATTGACCTAGGATTCTAGGAAAGGCCTTCGACAGAGTCCCAATTTGACATATACTGGAGAAGATAAGAGTGCCATGTAAATATGCGGTCATAATTAAAGATATGTATGATGAGGCAGAAATCTTTTGTGTATAATGGAACTGTTGTAAACTCTTCCGAATTATATATATAATTTCTTTTATTCGCATAAAAAAAATTAAAGATATGTATGATGATGTGGTGACTAGCGTAAGAACTATTGGGGGGGGGGCAAGGTAGTGAGTTCCCAATTACTATTGGGCTACATCAAGGTTCAGCCTTAAGCCCTTATCTGTTTGTGCTGATCATGGATGATTTAACCAGAGACATACAAGATGAGGTCCTTGGTGCATGCTTTTTGTTGACGATATTGTGTTGCTAGATGAGACAAAAGTCGGGATTAACGCCGTTGGAGTTATGGAGATTAACCTTGGAACCAAAAGGTCTTAGGTTAAGTAGAACGAAGATGGAGTATATGGTGTGTAACTTTAGTCACATGATGACGGTTAAGGAGTTCGTCAATATTGACGAGAGGGAGATTACTCGATATTTAGATACCTGGGCTCTATCGTAAATAAAGAGGGCGATATAGAAGATGATGTTGTCTAGAGAATTAAACTAGGATGGATGAAGTAGAGAGGTGCGTCCGAGGTGCTGTGTGATCGGGGTATTCCTTCAATGCTTAAAGGAAAATTCTATAGGATAGTGGTACGTCCGGCTATGATGTATGGGGCGGAATGTTGGGCAGTGAAGAAGCATCATATAGATAAACTAAGTGTAGCAGAGATGAGGATGTTGAGATGGATGTGTGGCAAAACTAGGAAGGATAAAGTACGGAATGACCATATTAGAGCGGATTTGGGAGTTGGCCCGATACAGGATAAGCTCCGTGAAAGTCGTTTGAGGTGGCATGGCCATATTCAACAGAGGCCTTGATATGCTCCAGTATAGAGGAGTGATTTGATTCAGATAGAAGGATCTAAAAGAGCTAGGGGCAGGCCTACAATTACCATAGGAGAAGTTGTGAGGAAAGACATGCATAGTTTAGGCTTTGTCTCAAGTATGACATCGAATAGAGCTGATTGGAGGGCAAGGATCCATGTAGGCGACCCCATTTAGGTTGGTTATTACTGAGTTGATGTTGATGTTGTTGTGCTCTTTCCTTTTTGCTATTATTTTTATTATTGTCTTTTGCAAGGGTCCATGTAGCTGACCCCGTTTAGTTGGGATAAGGCTCAGTTGTTGTTGTTGTATGTACATGGCTGGACCGACATGACCCAATCTGGAAACTCAGACTGAGGTGAAACCGGTCCAAATCAGGATTCTGGTTCAATAGGGATTGGTAGAGGTTTATTTTTTATTTATTTGGGGTTATCCTTGTAATTTAGGTTTTGTTTTATAAGAGCTGGATATGTAGGAGACTCTTTATTCAATTTCCTTGTTTGAAATAGTTTCCAGTCTTCAAGTTTCCTTATTGGAGTCAGAATTGTTTTAAAAGAGTTTATCTTTGTAACCCAATCGATATCAAGATTAGAACTGAATATTAAGTTAAGTTGGTAGTTCCTTCTCATGGGCGTGAGTATGTGTGGTGCTGCCCTTTCCTATGCTCTCTTTCTTTGTCTCTTCTTTTGCTTCGTTTCCAATCCTCCTTTCTTTGTTCTCTTTCTCTCGCTCTCTCTCTCTCTTAATTCTCATTCTTGTTCCAGTCCCTCGTTTTTCCTCACTTATTTTTTGGGTTAATAAATAATTCATTACCAAAGAGAAGTGAAAAACGGCAAGGGGCCCCTAAAAGGGGAATATACAGCAAGAAAGCAAAGACCCTCAAGATGGGAGGAGCCTGCAAAAGGGAGGGGAAAGACCCTATGAGACAACAATATGCCTGTTCCTTGATGTTTCAATACAATGGGAGGAGATAGAGGAAAGCTTGTTCCTAATGTCAAAAGAGACGGTGCCCCAAATCTGCTGAAAGGATCTAGAGTTGGGAGACCATTTCCTGATATTTCGCTCTATCCAAATCTGGTTGATGGTGGCATTGAAGACGAGCCTGCGATCCTTTCCACTGTATCGTAGATAGAAGATCCGGCAAATGACATTTTCACCCAAACCCAATCTCTAGAAGGGGAGAATCCTACGACTTCTGGGCCAACATTTTGCTAGGACTCCTTTCGAAATGGAAGAGGAGAGGGGACACAAAAAAAAAGGTGATCACTATTTTCCTCAGCATTCCAGCAAAGACAACAATAGGGGAGGACACGGGGATCCTACAATGGATGAGGATGGATTGCATTGAAAGGCAGTTAGAGAGAGCTCTCGAAATACTGAAGCTGTTGCGAGGGATGTGGTGCTTGAACCATACAAATTTGCACCAAAGTTGCAAGGATTTTCTAGGCTGAATTAAATCCCAAATTGCTTTGGAGCTAAACTTGCTAGAGGGGGAAGGGGCCCAAATTGTCTTATTGCCATTACCTTGAATCCTATTACCCAAGGGGGCAAAGAGTTCCACACAGCCGAGAGCAAAGGGGAAGAGGCCGGGAGGGGGGGGGGCAGTCACGAAGAAAGATGATTTCGGCAATCCTAGACTGCTTTGAGAGGTCCAAACTATAGATGACTTTGGCACTAACTGTATGGAGGAGCACACCCATAGGGTGCCAATGATCGATCCAAAGAGAGGTAGTGGAACCATCATCTATAGTAGTGGTGATGACACAAGAGCAATAGATCGGTGGTGAAGAATCTTGTGCCATACCTAAGAAGTATCAAAAGACGAGGAGGTGGTCCAGATAGAGTCGTTGCGGAGGAGCCCTGAGTAGACCCAATCCACCCAAATACTTTTCTGCTTAGACACTAACTTCCAGATCAATTTGATGATACTGGCTGAATTGATATCTTTGATTCTTCTCAAACCAAGATCTCCTTTCTTGGGGAGGCAAACTGCAGCTCAACTGATAGGATGGAGAAATCTCGAAGAATCAGTTCCTTTCCAGAGGAAGGCAGACATCAGGGATTCCGTTTCTTTTATGGTGGAATGAGGCAGCCCAAAAATACCTGACCAATATAAGTGGGAAGACTGAAGAACTGATACGATGAGTTCCAATCCGCCTGCATAGGAGAGGAGTTTGCCTTCCAAAGTTGAAGCCATTTCCGGATAAAATCATGCATTGGGGTGCAGTGGTAAGCAGACAATCTTAGCTGGAATCAAAGGGAGGCCCAAGTAATTGACTGGGAGAAGACCAATGGAGAAGCCATACTTCTCAATCAAGGTGGCCTATATTTATCCAAAACTCCAGCCAAGAAAAGGAGAGATTTGCCAGGGTTGATGCGGAGGCCTGATAGGTCCTCGAAAAGCTGCATGCAAGGCATAATGGTCTCAATGGAAGACCATTATGATTTTATCTCTCTTACCTGAGGTATTTTCAGATTGGATAAGAAATGTTAGAGGTTTTTATTCCTCTCTCTATGAAGCCTGAGATTTTGTGGGTTAATATAGTACCTTAAGGCAAACCATCCTGTTGGATTTGAGCTCTGTAGCAACAAAGAAACCTGCTACTAGCCCTTACACAGCTTGAAGAAGGGAAGGAGAGAAGTAGAAAGAGAGAGAGAGAGAGAACGATGGAAGAAGAAAAAGAACAAAATGGATCTCGATAGGATTCAGAATAACCTATCTTGGTTACTCTCTATATTTATAACTAAAGATAATTGAATCTTAGTAGGAGGCCTACTAAGAGTATATGTCTAATTACAAGTAAAGTCAACAACTTAAATAAAGGAACTAACTAAACACACTATAACTCTACAACTTACACTCCCCCTATTGTGAGTAGTCTTTAACACTCCCCCTTAAGCAGGAGGATATATATATATATATATATATATATCCTATACCTAGCTTGAAACGACCACCAAGAAATGCAGGCCTAAACAGTGCCTTAGTGAACATATCGCCAGGTTGATCGCCTGAGTTGACAAACGGAGTAGAGATAAGTTTTTGCATAATCCTCACAAAATGACTGTCGACCTCAATATGCTTAGTCCTCTCATGGAAAACCGGGGTACTGGCAATATAAATCGTAGTTTGATTATCACAATACATCTTCATGGGTTTAGTAAATGAGAGCCCCAACTTTTCAATGAGAGATTTCAGCCATATCATTTCAGCTGCCGTATGTGCCATAACTCTGTATCCACTATCCAGTCCCTACACTCGATCGAGCTACTGTACCCAATAGTAGATCCATGATCACCATTAGCACCAGCCCAGTCAGTATTAGAGTAACCCCATAATACTAGTATGACCATGACATCGATAAGCAAGACCCTTCCCAAGAGCACCTTTATGATATCTTAAATGCGACAAGAGACATCCTAGTGAGTTTGCTAGGGTTTTCCATAAGCTGATTAGTAACACCCACAACAAAAGAAATATCAGGTCGAGTAACAGTTAGGTAGATAAGTCTTCCAATTAGTCGCTTGTACTGATGTTTATCTGCAAATTCTTTATCATCACATGCTCCAAACCTCAGATGAGGATCCATAGGTGTATCCATAGGCTTAGAACCCAACATCCCAGTCTCAGACAGAAGATCAAGCACATACTTCCTCTGAGAGAGATTTGACTCCGTTAGTACTCCGAATAGCTTCAATACCCAAGAAATATCTGAGCATTCCCAAATCTTTCATCTGAAAGTGTCTGTGCAAATAAGCCTTGACACCTTCAATTCTGGAACAATCATCGTCATAAATAATGATATCATCTACATACACAACCAAAATAACCACCTTGGACCCACTTCAACGAACAAACATAGAATGATCAAAGAAGTATTGCGTGAACCCATAGTCACCAATGACCTTACTGAATTTGTTAAACCAAGCACGCAGGGACTATTTCAGCCCATAAGTAGCCTTGTGAAGATGACAACCCTTTAATGCATTCTCCCCTGAGCAACGTATACAAGAGGTTGCTCCATATACATCTCCTCATTATCGCCATAAAGAAAAGCATCTTTGATGTCAAGTTGAAACAGGGGCCAGTCAAGATTAACAGCCAATGATATTAGAACGCGAACAACGTTAAGATGAGCTACTGGAAAGGATTGGTACATCTTTTGACAACCAAGCGAGCTTTCAGTCGCTCAAAAGAACCATCTTGTAGGTATTTGACAGTGTACACCCACGACACAGCACAATTTCCTGGGGGTAAGTCCATAAGAGACCATGTCTTACGATCTAACAACACATCCATAGCTTTTTTCTAACCAGTATGAAACAATGCTTCCAAGTACTTAATAAGCACATTCACAGTAGATCAGATAGAGCAAAAGTACGAAGTAAAGGTGGAAGGTGAGAAACCAAAAAATTTAGAAATAGGATAAGTGATATTAAATTATTGAGTACTAGTACTCATACCTTTACTAAGAACGATTGACAAGTCAGTGGAGGTAGAATCCCTAGGCAAAGGTTCTGATGAAGTTGATGACAGTATCGGAGGAGCATCCAGAACTGTTGAAGTCGACTTAGAACGACACTTGTAAACCTGCAATTGCTTGGGTGGAGAAGTAATTTTGGTGAAATTGATAAAGGGAATTGATACAGGAATAAGTGGAGGATCAAGGATATCAGTGTCCAACTTATGACTTGCATCAGAAAAATATGGTGTAGATTAAAAAAAGCTTACATTATCACTGACAAATTGCTGATGCGTAACAGGATCATAGCACTGATATCCTTTTTGAGTGTGAGTTTACCCGAGGAATACAGATTTGGTAGCACGCAGAGATAATTTAGCACAACCAGGTCTACGGTTGTGAACAAAACACGTGCAACCAAACACCCGTGTTTGTAAATCAAACAAAGATGATTTTGGATAAACCACAGAAAATGAGAGAAATTGTCAAGGACTGCAGAGGGAATGTGATTGGCATGCGATTAATCAAATAGTAATCAGCCAAAACCACAACACTTTAATAAACTTGGGAACATGCGTATGAAACATAAGAGATCGAGTAACTACTAGCAAATGCCAGTTTTTCCTCTCGGCCACAACATTTTTCTGAGGAGTATGTGTACAACTAGTTTGATGCATCATCCCATTAGGACAACAAATTCAGATATTTCTCTTTGAGTATATTCAAGGTCATTGTCAGAGCAGAAAACTTTAATCGACACACCAAACTGAGTCATGTTTTTATTTCATTATAAAATTGTTTAAAAACAGACAAATTTGATCAATCTCTTACCAAATATAACCAAGTTATTCGAGAGTGATCATTAACTAATATAACAAAATAAAAGAAGCCTAATTGACTCTTGACATGACACAGGTCCGAAACATCAGAATGAACTAAAGATAATAAGGAGGAACTATGAGAGACATTGCAAGAAGGGATTGAAGCACCATGATGCTTTCCAAGCTCATATGCATCACACTCGAGTTGAGAGATATGCTTGCAACTGGGAACCATACATTGGAGTTTGAAAAGATAAAGATGTGCTAACTGGTAATGCCACTGGAGAGAGACAGACACACTGGAAACAGTATAAGTGAAGGTAGGAGCGCTGCCGTTCAAGTAATAGAGACCATCCTTCTCGCGCCCTCCACCAATCGTCTTCCTTGTCTGGAGATTTTGATAAACACACCATGTAGGATAAAATGTTACTGAACAGTTAAAAGCTTTAGTCAATTGACTACAAAGATAAGATTACATGAAACACATATGTTAACATAGGAAGAGAGGATAAATTAACACAACCAGAAGCAGATACCTGAGTAGACGAGCCATCAACAAGAATGACTTTAGAGGGCTGATTGATTTTCTGAAATGAAGAGAGTCCATGGGACTTACCAGCCATATGAGAAGTGGCACCAGAGTCAATGACCCATATGTTGGTGTTATTAGCAAGGGAAACCCAAATTTTTTGTGTGGCAAAAGAGAAAGAAAGACCTGAATGAGTGATGGTAGCAGTGGATGGAGAGGCAGATGTCTCAATCTTTTGAAGATGCTTATGTAATTGATTGATTTCATTGCGTAAAGGAGAAACAAACTGACTACCTCTAGGCTCTAGAGTTAGAAGCTTGATTGGTGTTCAAGGATGATGCCACAGTTGAATTTTGATAAGATGTAATAGTAGCAGTCAGTTGTTGAGCCCACCTAGGTTTACCATGTTCCACACAACATGTATCAACAGTGTGATTCATCTTACCACAGTGAGTGCACTGACGTTTACAGTGATCTAGTGTTTGTCATCTGCCTCGGTCATCATCACAGCCTTGGCCTCCCCATGACCACAACATCTTCCAAAGAAACTAGTGCCACGGCCACGAACGCCACTATTTGAAACAAATGCTGAAGTATTGTGAGATGAGATCGAGTTAGATTTGGTGGAGGGAGACACTATACATTGGATCCGACAAAATTCCTCATTCATGGATGGTATCTTCTTGCCGGCAAGAATTTGGCTTTTCACTGGTTGAAGGCCAGAGTAGCCAGATAAAAATTTGGCATCCAAGAACTCAACACGGTAAGATTTAAGGACTTCAATATCAGTTGAGAGAGGTTGATACACATTGAGTTCTTCCTACATGCCTTTCAAGGAACCATAGTAGTCACCCATGGATTTGCCACTCTGCTTGAAGGAGATGAACTTTTCATATAAGTCATATACACTGGACATGTTCTTATCCTGAGAATTAAGTTTCTTTGCGGTCATCCCAAACACCCTTAGCTATGGTCTGAAATATCACATTGGAAGCCACAGAAGGCTCTCTACTGTTCCATAGCCAACAAAGTGTTGTGATATTTTCTGATGTCAATTCCGGATATTCAGCAGCAGTCGGAGTAGGGGTGGCTAAGTCAGATAATCCATTTTAGGCCTGGCAGTGATATATACTCTAATAACCTGTGCCCAGATTAAATAGTTTGATGCACCATTGAGTTTAATAGACATGTTTTGGACGTTGAAAGAGTGCACAGGGGGTTTTGAATCACCCATTAGAAAATACCAAATAGAACCAACAATTTGATCAGCAACCAAATATTAACCCAGCAGCCAAACGCAATGAAGAGTAAATAGAAGTCAGCGACAGCAGCCCCGATTTGAGGTAGTTTCGAACAGAACTGAGATGTAACAATTAACTGGGATAACCTGTTCTGAACTTCTGATAAGTTTCCAATTCTGGATTTGAGTAACCAGCAAATAGGAGAGAATAACCCCCACAATATGAAGCAAATCCGATGAAGGAATACTAACCACCAGCAGTATAAATACATTCTGAAATCACGGACCCAGAATTTTGGGTGATTTCAGATATCAAAATATCGAGGTGTCAGATTAACACCAAACGACAGTCGAAGGAAGCTCTAAGATTGGCAAACACCACCCAAAAATATCAGACCAAATTGATGGTATGATCTCCAAATATCCCACAATCGAATCTGTTAAGATTTGGGAGAAAAACAGAGCACCGCCAGAAATTGGGAGAAAACCAAATACACAGCATCAGAGGCTCAGATTAGCCTCAACTTGGGATCGAAGGAGCTTAATATAAGGGCCAACAAAACCCTAAATTCCAGGAGGATCTGCTGGCTTGATGAAGAACAAGGGCAGATGTTAATTTTGCTAGAGAAGAGGAAAACAGGGTGCCACTAGCTCTTATGATGATAGAAATCGATTGCTGTAGATGAATGCCTCTATAGAAATCCAGTAGTAGGTAGTATATGCAAGGAGACTCTAGTTTATCTTCATATAACCATTAACTAGAGCCTCATATAACATATATGGCAGCATGGGTTGCTGCAACCACAGGAAAAATTCTCTAAGGGACTATCAAACCAGAGATGGAAGGTGAAGTACTGATTTAAAGTTGCTCTTATACCATGTAGTAACAGGGAAACCTGCAACCAGCCCTTACACAGCTTGAAGAAGAGAAGGAGAGAAGGAGAAAAAGAACAATGGAAGAAGAATGAGAACACAATGGACTACGATAGGATTCAGAATAACCTATCGTGGTCACTCCATATTAACTAAAGATAATTGACTCTTAGTTGGAGACCTACTAAGATTATATTTTGTAATTACAAGTAAAGTCAACAACTAAAATAAAGGAACTAAACACAATATAACTCTACAACTTACACACAAAACACGATAGGGACACTCCTCTCGTGAGTAGTCTTTATCAAGCTCCAAAGCTTGTTGGAGTGGTGTGAGTTGTTGTGGAGGCGTTTGTCGCCTTGGTCCTCCTTATTGGTGTCACCTTGCATCCAGGTCCCCTCCAACGCCTTCGGTCACCAAGACACCGTGACAACTATGGCTGTAGAATCATTTTCAGATCTTCTTCCCCCAATGCTAGGTCTAGTTTCAGAGATTTAAATTAAATCTCTGGCTACTGGTTTGAGTGATTGTGGACTGGAGAGGCCTTAAGAGTCAACTATCTATTATAACAACCTTGGCTTGATTGGAGCCTTGTGTGAAGAGTTGCATCAATTGTAAGCTGATTTCATTACTGCCTCTTGCTCTTGGTCAAGAGGTCGAGGACAACCCCTCACATTATTAATTAAAACCCTATCGTCTATATTTACAGAAAGCCCCTCTTTTTGTGAGTTTATTTCATTCATTTCCCACCCTTATTGTTAGTTTCCAGAAATACACCCTACGTAGACATTTGTTTCCAGTTGAGTCCATAAACCTATTTCTCTTCACTTGTTTTTGAATTTCAAGATAATTACTAAATTGCCACTTGTAGTCATCTAACTGGGCCATAGCGACCCGAAATCCATAATTAGGATTTTCAGACTGCATTATTTGATATCAGAGTCAAAGGAAGTGATACAAACAGTGCAGCCACAAGAAGAGCCTAAAGGGGCTGCTCTGATGTGGAACGGCAAGTAATGGTAAAGGGGACGAGATGGTTTATATGGGTATGGTTCGTGATACTGGTGCTGAGCATGAGACATTCGCCGAGCTCTTATATTTCTGGCCTTCAACAAACTTGAGGGAGTTTTTCTCAACACTAGGGTAATTAATGTAGTTGCATTAAGCATTAATCCTGTTTGGAGGCCTTGGGAGGCGCATAAGGTGCTTGTGGCAGTTTTGGGTAGTTATATTATAGGTCAGGGCCTTTATTTTTGTGGGTTTCATTGTAATGGGCCTAATTTATAAGCCCATAAAGTGGGGATAAAGTTAGTACATGGGATTAGTAGTCAAGTATTTGGGTTAGATTGTGATTCTTAATAGTTAGATAGAGTTGTATTTGTTGGGGCCTTGGACCGCTGGTGTTGTCATTGTTGTCAAACTGTCAGTTGGTCAATGCACTCACACAGTGGTTCTGGTGTTGCTGAGGAAGTGTCGTTGTGGATGACGTGTTGAAGAGCAGAGTTACACTGTTGAGTTGTAACTTCATGGGTTGACAGATGTGGAGATGAGCAGGAGATATGCAGTGATATGTCAGCAGGCAGTGTCAGTGCAGTGTCAAAGACTTGTATGTTATGGTGTTGTCAGTGTCAATGAGATGAATGGCTTAGTTGGCATAGTTGGCAGTAGGGCTGGGACAGTTGGCATCTTCATGAGTTGCAGAGGTTTGACATATATGTTTGTGCTCGAGGTGATGTTGCTTGATGGAGTTTAGAAGGTGGATATCTTGGTTGAAGCAAACAGATTTCAGGTTTCTGCTCATCCGGCGACTTCAAGCCCATTTTGGACCTTGTACAAATACTCTGGGTTTAACTCAAATGAATGAAGATTGTGGCCCTTTAAGGTATCTTTAATGTGGAGTAAGAATCAGGCATATCTTAGGTCAGACGAAGAAGTTGTGTGTTGAAAAACCAGACGAAGAAGTTGTGTGTTGAAAAACAGTTGTGGTACACACTGTCTAGATCACTGGTTCTATATGTAGCAGCAGCTTTGCGAATTTTTTGAGCTATCTTTTAGTTGGAATCTGGAGTTAGCTTTCCAATAAATTTGAATCATATCAATCCAATATGAGAGTGGAAAGTTATGACTTGAGCATCAGGTGTTGCACAGAATTTCCAGAATACCTGTTTAACTGTTTTGCCTAAGGCGTATCTTTAAGGGCATTTCAAAGTTGTTTAATGGAATATTCTGGAGATGCTCAAAACATGAAATATGTTGAGCTTCAAGTCCTCCTTCAGGTGGCTCAAATCTCAGGTCTATCCAACCTCAGATGAGGGAGGTACAGCCGTTTTCCCATCAGTGCGCAAAACAGTAGAAGGCCAGATGGGAAAGATGTTGGAAACTAACAAATCCCAACAATAGAGTGAGATGGAGTTTATGAAGCTTTGATGGGTTTGCAAGATGGTGGAAGTTTTGAAGTCTCAGAAGAGGAGTGAGATGAAGTTTCAGGCAGCAGTGATGAGGTGGCGAAGTGTTAGAAATTTCACGCTTCTAAAGTGATATGTATGTGAAAATTCTGTGTAGCTAAGATTGGATTCTTCCCCCCAAAATGGGGCTTCTTGTTGCCCAAGTTTTTGAAGAATTTGATTTTCAAAAAGAAAGCCCAAAAATACATGAAGTATTTTTAATTTTTGGAGTTTGGAGAGTGAGAGAACGAAGAATAGTGTAGAGATTTCTTGGCTGCTGTGTCTCGTCTTTGAGCTCTTCCTTTGTGCTTCGATGGTGATTTGAAGGAAGGAGAAGATGTATTGATTGCTGCTGTACTCATGTTTCTAAGTTCTCTTTGAAGGAGCTGCAGAAAAGTGAAGTAGGAAGTACATATCCTCAGCTACTGCTGCACTTGTAATCATGGAGCTTGCTTTTGAATGAAGAGCAGAAAGTTGAAGAATAAGGGAGCTTTGGGGGCTGACTGAACTAGTGACAGAGAGGGGAGTCTGAAGTACTGTGTTGAGCACAGTCCAGATCAAAGGAAGTACATCAAAGTTGTGTTGTAAAGTGCTGCCTTAATTTTTATGTGGAGCTGGATCAAGTTAAACAATATAATAGCAGCTTGACTGAACAAGTGACAGAGAGGGGAGTCTGAAGTACTGTGTTGAGCACAGTCCAGATCAAAGGAAGTACAGCAAAGTTGTGTTGTAAAGTGCTGCCTTAATTTTTATGTGGAGCTGGATCAAGTTAAACAATATAATAGCAGCTTGATTGATTAGTTGTATGTGTGAGGGCTGAAATCAGTTTGCTGAAACTGATAAGAAAGTTGAGGGGAACTCGTCTGCATGTTCTTCTCGGTTGTGATTACCTTAAGGGAGATAACATGATACCCTGCAATCCCAGTTTCATATTGCTCTAGGAGTGTTGATTGCTGAAATTTCTAGTTCGTTGATGTATTGAGGGATGGGATTGTAATCTTAATTATTTTTGTAATTCCTATAAAGTGGGTGCTTGGTAGTGTATTGGGGTTGTACCCCTAGCCTTTGTTATAGCAAGGGTTGAAGCAGGGGGTGGATGCTCCTCGATTGGTATAGCGATCAAAATATTAGTGGAGTATTGAGCATTACACGAAGCTCGATCAACGCATTGCTCTGTGGACGTAGGCATCTTGGCCGAACCACGTAAAAATGTGTCTCCTGTGTGATTGTATCCTCTTACATATGTGGAGTGTTTGATTCTCGCAAAGTGGGTGTGCATACCTTGGTAGCCCTGGCCACTTTGTAGTAGCAAGGTTGGGTTGCACACGAATTGAATGTGATTGGTAAAATTAGGATTGCCCTAGCTAATCTTTGCTTATGTTTTTGTGGTATTGCTGTCAGTGTGTCAAATAACTGAATTGAGAATTGGGAAAAATTTTGAAGACACTGATTCACCCCCCTCTCAGTGTCAGCTTGGGAACAAGTGAACAGCAGTATTTTGGGTTTTACTTTAGGGCAAATGTCACGGACACCCCCTCTAAGTATTCAGTATGTCACGGACTTGCCAAACTTTGAAAAATTATCAGACACCCTTTATTTTATGATTTTATTTCAACTTAGTCTACTCCGTTAGGTGTGTGCAGTTAAGTGGTTGTTAACTCTTTTATAAAGGCAAAATTACCCTTACCAAAATATTTTGAAAACCTTATGAGATCCTATTTGAACCACATTGAACCCCAAACCAAACCCACCTGACCGGTTCGGCCCATCAACCCAAACCCTTTTTGTTTGGCTAATTCGGTTCTTCAAACTCCATCGCTCCCTTCTTCTTTGCGATGGTGAATAGGACTGGGGATTTGAAATGGTGAGAGCCCGACGGTGAGTAGGACTAGGGATTTTGGAGCGGTTCTGATGGTTCAGAGCGTCGGAGGAAGAAGACTGTGATTTGTTAGGGTTTCAGTTCAAATCGATTTTGACTCTAACCATTTTAGGTTTTATGTCTGAATTGCGGAACGATGATGGAACAAGGTCTTTGAGTTGCAGAGAGGGATTTGGGTTGCAAGTCGACGATGGATTTGAGTTGGAAAGGAGAGGAGAAAAAACGATGAGACAAGAAGTAAAATGGCTTTGGGAACGTGGGCTTCTTGAAACCACAATTCCTGTGAAGTGGCACATTAAATTTGCAGAACCTGTTACCAAAATTTGATATTTTGGAACTCAAATTTGCAGAGAATGGGAGGAGGAATCAAACTCATCAGCCATCTTTGATGTTACACATAGAGATTTCCCCCCCCCCCCCTCTTTTTTTTTTGTCATTGTGATGTGTTGGTGGGTTCCTCTATTACAATGATATTGACCCAAAACCCTTGAACATTTTTTGCAGATAACTTGGACTTGTATATTTTTAAGCTTGAGATTTTCCTCAGAGTGGTGTGTGGTTGCACCCTGTGAGACTGATTAATGAAAAGACAATGAATGTGATTCCCTACTCTCTCTCTCTAGTCCGTAACTCAGAAGAATTCATGAAATCACCATCAAATAAAGGGGATGGGCTAAACGTGGATCGTCGTTGTTGACGACTGGAACATGTAATCGGTGTTGCTCATCACTGCATTGGTGGTTGATTCTGTCAAACTAGTGGTGGCTCTGTTAAACTAGGTTGGGTTGCAGCAGGTAGGGGGGACGGTGGTGTTGCAGGAAAAAGAAGAAGAAGAGGAAGAAGGGGTACCTGTGTTACAAATGTCAAAAGGTTAGGTACCCTGGGTGTCATTTACCCTTTTTTATTTAAATAACTAAGAGGGTAAAATGGATATTTCAACTTTGGGTGCTAACTGTGCTTAACGTCAGGAGGAAGGTTGATATTTTGCCCAAGTATGGCATGTCCGTGACATATTGCATACTTAGAGGGGGTGTCTGTGAAATTTACCCTTTATTGAGTGTTTTGAGTGTGATTAGGTCTTTTTATGAGTCAATTTAGGGATTTAGGACTTTATATATGTAATACACCCCCATCAATTAGAGTTGATTTGAGTAAAGAATTTGAGTGTTTTTAAGAGTTTCGGTGTTGTTGAGTAGTGCATATGGGATTGGTATCCCATACCTGATTTCTTCTCTTCTTTTTTGTTCCCTTCTTCCTCCCAAGGAGATCGATCTCATCTCTTTTCCCTCCCCGTCCATCTTTCTTCCTGAATATTGTAGTTGCTTTCTTTATCTCAGATATGATTACAGTTTGATCATTGGGCCTTCTTGCATCTGATATCCATAAATCTAGATTTAAATTGAATTACTTAAAGTATGGGCATTGTTAATAGATTTTCGCTTTTTAAACTTGGAAGTCTCATAGGCTCTGTCTGGTTTTTGTTTCTATGACTATGTTTTCAGAAAAGGTTGATGAAATTCAGGGGCACTGCTGGCTATGTGTTGCTGTTAGGATTTTCTTGTTCTTCTTCCTTCTCACCACCAGAAATCTCTCTACCCCATAGTTGTCATGGCGTTGCCATATTGTCGCCATGGTGCCGCCATGGCGTCCTAGCGCTGGAGGTCTGTGCATATCAACCTACGCCATGGCTTCCTGTCTCTCTTTCCCTCTTCGATTTCTTCTTCTTTAATTTTTTGTTTCTTCCCCAACCTTAGACCCACTCCCTGCTTCCCAAAATCTCCTATTTTAGCCTTGGTTTAGTAACCTGCAACTAAGACATCCGTCAGATCTGATTTCAGATCTCACCATTCGGTTGCCAGTAGAATTTTGGGGCTATTTCTCGTTGGGATCGGCAGACCTTGGTGCTGCGATTTTGTTCCAGAAATTGCAGGGAGAATTGTCTTCATAAGGAGTTTCCTCTGCTGGAACTACTCCAGTTCACCGCCTCTCTGCTTTTCTTTCTATCGTGTTATTGCAAGGTTGAAGAAGACATTAAGTCTTTAAAATTGCAAGTAAGGACAACTTATATTATTTATATAAAACCCCTTATATTCTGTTTAACCCATTCTGTTTTCTCTTTAACTCCATTAAATTACAGTTCTGCCACTCCTTTACAACTTCAGATTAATTACAATTCTGCCATTGCTCTTATAAATCTTGATTTATCTACTAGTTTGCCATTCAACTTTTCCATTCAACTTTGGATTTAATTACAATTCTGCCATTGCTCTTATAAATCTTGGTTTATCTACTAGTTTGGCATTCAACTTTGCCATTCAACTTTGGATTTAATTACAATTCTGCCATGGTCGACATGATCGCCATGGCGTTGCCATGGCAGGCGACGTGTCGATATATCGATCAGACACCCCTCCACCGACTTGGATCGCCATGACAACTATGCTCTACCCCTAACCCACTCCTGTTTTAGCTAAAGTCTCTATTTTTTGAATGTTTTCTGCTCTTGAAGGACTGCAAAGAAATTTGTTATGAGAGCCAAATTATTGCTCCATTTCAGAAAATGCGAAAGGATATAATTTTTGAAAGAAAATCAGAAATTCAGACTGGAAAAAGTACTTAAGGTGATAGTGACTAGGGATATCTCTCTTCCGATGCTAAACATTGTTTTAAAAGATCGGTATTGGATCAGATGGATCTCCGCTTAGTTATTGGTATCAGCCATGACCTGTCTGATCTATCATGTAGGGCGGCTTGGCTGATCTGGTACCAGACATGGTGGGGTATATTTTAGATTTTTTCTGTCATACAAGAAAATTTATTGATATTGTTAAAGATGGTTTGGGTGTCAATCCAAATCTCTTGATATTTTGATGCATAGATCTATATGTTTGACTCGATAGAACCTGTCAATGGCTCAATGCCTTGTCTTCTCTTTGTGCTGCAAATTTCTCTATCTCATGTCCAAAACCCTCTCATCTGCACTCAATAATTTCCGTTAATACTTTCAACAAATAGCCTACAGGCTTAGGATCTCATACTCTGGCTTTTTGTTTCAAACAACAACCCCTAAATTTTGCACCTATCCTATCAAAACATAAATTTCTGTGATTTGATGTCATATTTCTTGTTGCAGAGTTGCCATTTTCCTGCATTGGTACTTTCTTGTTTTCTATTTTATACTTGGAAAACTTTATGAGAAGAAAAAGGGGGGGGGGTGAAAACACAAGAGGCTCATATGATCCAAAGAGTCTTGATAAGGAGGGGGGGGGGGTTGAAAACACAAGAGGCTCATATGATCCAAACAGTCTATAATCAAGATATATAAAGTACACTGATATGGTAATGTTTGCCCTATGTATGAGCTTCCTCAATACTATCAAGTTTAGAATATTGAAACCACCTAATAGTGACAGTTGTATCCCCTTCTAAGATCAAGTTTAAAATCAGAATGCAAAAGCAAGTTTCAGATTTCAATACCCAAATGAGTAACAATTCTTGGCTCAAGTGCTCAACTACATCCTTTTCACCCACTGATCCTGAAGGCACATAGTAATGACGATGCCCTTTTCCCACCTTTTTGACCAATGTTAGATTAGTCTTCTGACATATTGAGTGGTACAATTTCTGATGCAGGAGCACTTCGTTGGACTGGTCCAAACCCATTGTGGAACCCATATAGAGGTGAACCGGGTCCAAAGTTAGTTTTGGTCCAGTAGGATATGTAGGGATTTATATATTTACTTGGGTTATTTTTTAAATTTCATTTCAATTTTATATGGGGAATTTTTAAATTGGATTATTTAATTAGGAGAGTTAGATTTTTTTTCTATTTCAGTTTTAGACCAATTAGGAAACTTTCAATTTCTTTTTAATAAATATTCTTGTAATCCACTGATGGAGATTTGAATATGGAATGCAAGTTTGAGTTGGGTTTACCTCCTGGTTGTGGAGTTGTGTGCGCCAGTTTGGTCGAGTGTGGTTTCTTCTCCTTCCTCCTTCCCCTCTTCATTTCTCTTACTTTCTTTCTTAATCCTTGGCGTATTCTGTTTTATCTTTCTTCCTATTATTTGTGGCAGTTTCGGATTGGATAAGGATTATTAGGACACCTTATCCTCTCTATTAAGCCTGAGATGGGGAGTTAGTACAGTACCTTAGGGCTGGAGTGGTGAATTCGATGATCGATTTCAGACCCGTCTTGCATGGACCGCCGGTATGATATCAGTGTCAGAGTATTAACTCCTCAGCTACTTGTTAGGGTGGTTATGAGATGCAATCAAGAGGGTAGTGTGTTGAAGCCTCTGACCTGAACCACCTGGTTTTTCCATCCTTGCTGGTTCTTGAGCAGAGTACTAAATCTCGTCTCGGAGGGCCATTTCAGCTGGACCGAAATTTCCGAGATACTGAAATTTCGCCGAAAAATTGTATTTTTTCTATGAGTTTTGCTTGCTTGGCCATTTTTGGGGTGCAAAAATGCCGAAATGACCGAAATTTTGACGAAATGGTGCATATTTTTTAGACCAAAATGATCAAAATTTCCAAAATGAAATGACCAAAATTTCGGAAATTTTGTATTTTTTCATTTCGAACTAGCATTTCGTCTTGGTAGAGTTGAAATTTCTGAAATATCCGAAATCTCGCAGAGATTCAGCGAGATTTAGTACTATGTTGTCGAGAGGTTGAAGACAACCTCATCGACAGATCACAAATCCCCTCCCTTTTATCCCTTCTTTCCATTATTACCCTCCCCTTCTTTCTTTATTTCCATTATCCTTATTTTTGTTTTGCTTCCAAGTGTACACCTGCTTAATAAATCCTAATTCCCATCTTATTCCAACTCCTAGTTAACTACCGGTCTGTCCTTTAGTATTCTGATTATTTACAGCTCTGCCACTCCCCTTTACAAACTCTGAAATATTTACATGATTGCCATTATCTTCTTGCTATTCGCTATTCGCTATTCGCTATTCGCTATTGTGCATTTGGGTGGGTCGAAAGCAAACCCAAATAGGGTTGTTTGTACCTGGGATCACATCAATTGGTATCATAGTCGAACCTGAGGCTACAAGGCTTCTTGATCTCAAGACAAGTTGTAGAAAGATTGTTGGTAATACTGACCGCTTCTGTGATGAGATGTTGAACATGATAGAAGCTTCAGATGACAGTTCAGAGTTGGAACAGTTGGGGGAAAATGAGAGTAACTATCAAGCTGAAGTAAACGGTCCGATCAAGATGGAAGCTGAGGATGATCGGTGGTCCGATTGCAGATGTGAAACCCCATATGATTAGATTCCAATTGGAGTGATACCGTTAGCCAATGATTGTCAGGAGATTGTGACAGTTGATTGTGAGATCTGTTGGATCATTGCCTCATCAAAGCTGATGATTGTAGATGCCGATCGAGTGGTGTTGATTCTCTTGTTTTACAAAACTCGAGGATGAGTTTTTGGTGGGGGGGGGAGGTTAGGAGAAGAGGGAATCCTGGAAGAAATCGGACTTGCAGGGGAGAAAGAGAAGAAACGTGAGAAGAAGAAGCAGTAGAAGAAGAGGGGGGGGGGGGAGAGGAGAGTGCACACGCACACAACCACAAACTCAATTCATTCTATTCTCTGCTCAATACGTTGATTACAAACATATAAATAAGAAAATAAAAGACTTAAACAAGGAAACAACTATTTTAGGACTCTTAACAAAAAATGACAATTTAAAACATACTAAAACTCATCCTATGAATCCTACCCAAATTAAAAGATCTCCTTTCATAATTATCCCAATAAAATAAATAATAAAATCTTAAATATCTACCAGAATAAAATCATATTTGGTGGGGGGGGGGGGAGGTTAGGAGAAGAGGGAATCTTGGAAGAAATCGGACTTGAGAAGAAACGTGAGAAGAAGAAGCAGTAGAAGAAGAGGGGGGGGGGGGGAGGAGAGTGCACATGCACACAACCACAAACTCAATTCATTCTATTCTCTGCTCAATACGTTGATTATGAACATATAAATAAGAAAATAAAAGACTTAAACAAGGAAACAACTATTCTAGGACTCTTAACAAAATATGACAATTTAAAACATACTAAAACTCATCCTATAAATCCTACCCAAATTAAAAGATCTCCTTTCATAATTATCCCAATAAAATAAATAATAAAATCTTAAATATCTACCAGAATAAAATCATATTTGGATCCGGTTCATCTCCATATGGATACGCAATTGGGTTTGGGTCGGTCCAAGGTAGTGCACCAATTGGGTTGGCCCGGTCCAAGATTCTGTTGCATCAATTCTCCCGGAGTTCAGAAAAACTCGTCCACGATTTTTGTGGAACGAGAGAATCAAAATCGTACGATCAATGTCAATTATCAGTCCATGTCCAACTTGTATAAAATCCACGAACCTAAACTCTTGATTGAAGTAACCATGGGAAAGCACATTCAAATAGATCAACTAAGCGATCAGCCGCCACGATTTCTTGATGTTCATCGGCCAACGACATTGCTTGGATTGAAATCTGATCCCTCACGATTTCTTGATATTCATCGGCCAACGACATTGCTTCGATTGCATAGTTGTCACGAGTCGGTCACGACGCCTAGGCGACCCAAGGCGGTGGAGAGGGTCCAAATTCTAGGCGACACCAATTAGGTGACCAAGGCGCCTGGACGCCTAGGCAGCGACGCCTTGACAACTATGCTGGATTGAAGTCTAATCTTGGAATTAAAATTTTTCGATTGGACCGTGGATTTCATTGTGATCTTCAACTGACTGGGTCTGAATCTGATCATGGTGCTTTAACTCAGCCTTAAGCAATTCGTGGTTTGCTTGAAGGGCTCTTATGGCTTCGTCATTTTGTTGGAGCTTTAACTCAGCCTTAAGCAATTCGTGGTTTGCTTGAAGGGCTCTTATGGCTTCGTCATTTTGTTGGAGCTTTAACTCAGCCTTCAACAATTCATGGTTTGCTTGAAGGACTCTTATGGCTTCGTCATTTTGTTGAAGTATTCTGGCCCATTGTTCAGGACTCATTTGGGTAGTGGATTTTAAGAGAAAAGATGTGTGGGGTAACAATGGGTGGGGACTGGGGAGGGAAAAATTTGGAAGAAATAAGAAAGGACTTAAATAAACTAAAAGAATGAAGTGGGGGGTATTTTGGAAAAGTAGGTTTCAAATGAAGGGATAATAACAAAATAAGGCTCAACTAGAGGGGCAGTTTAGGAAAATAAAACAAAAAGACACAAAAGGGAACTTGGGCAGGGAGAAACAGTGGGGTTTTTTTGGCTGCGCAGAGGGTTCTTCCTCACGTGACTTCTACGGAGAATATGGTGGAAGATGTTGAAGACGAAACCAGGTATGCTATCTGCCTGAGTTGGATGTTCGAACCAACAGCTGAGGAATCTCCTGTTTCGACACGGACCCAACCAGCAAGGGAGCCGCGAGGGTATGGCGCTGCAACTTGCGATAGAGGAGGGATAGTGGACTGGGACTTCGACTGCAATGGTCGATGGAGGTCGCCGATGTGGGCATGGTACTAAATCTCGTTTCGTTTCGGTGTTTCGGTCTAACCGAAATTTCCGAGATACCGAAATTTCGTCGAAATCTCGGTCGAAATATGGTATTTTTCTGTGGGTGTAAAATGCCAAAAATGTCCGAGATTTCCGAAATTTTCGAAACGAGATGACCAAAATTATCGAAATTTCCGAAACGAGATGACCGAAATTTCATCGAAATTTCCGAAATATTCGAAATATTGCATTTTTTCATTTCGGACTTGCGTTTCGTTTCGGACAGGTCGAGATACTCGAAATATTCGATATCTCGACCGAAATTTCGCAAGTTTTAGTACTATGGATGTGGGAAGTCGACGGCGGCGAGGGGTCCTGAATCAGGTACGATTGTTTTTTTTTCTTTTGGTTCTCTTTCTCTCGCTCTCTTTGTTCTTCTTCTTATTCTTCTTTTGTTTTTTTTTTTTTTGATCGGTGGAATTGAAGGGTGGTTCTGGTAAGGGGAATCAGAAGAGAAAAGGCTGGGTTTCAATGGGCGGTGGGGAGTTGGCTTTGGGGATCGAGAGGAATGGGCCGTAGGAAAGAGATGGAGTTCTCTTTCGGTTTTTTTTTTTTTTTTTTTTGGTTCGGTTCTGGTAGAACCAAGAAGGAAGGGGTTTGGGTTGGAGTGGGGCAATGGGTGATGAGCGAGAGCGAAAACAAAGGAGGCGGTGGGAAGGGGTGCCGTTGGGGATCGAAGAGATGGGTTTGGGATTTCATGGGAATCAAAGGGAAGGTGGGGGTTGCTGTTGGTGTTGTTCGGTCACAACCGCAGAAAAAAGAAATTAGGTAAGAAAAAAAGGAAGAAGAAGAACAGAATGGGTGGGGAAAAGAGTGACAGAGGAAATGGTAGGGAAGAGAGACTAAGAAGGTGAAGAATTCGAGAAAGAGAGATTCACCCAGGTTTGGGCTCTGATACCAGATTGGTGGGGGGGGGGAGGTTAGGAGAAGAGGGAATCCTGGAAGAAATCCGATTAGCAGGCGAGAGAAGAAACTGTGAGAAGAAAGGGGGGGGGGGAAAGAGGGGAGTGCACATGCACACAGCCACAAACTCAATTCATTATATTCTCTGGTCAATACGTTTGTTACAAGCATATAAATAAGAAAATTTAAATACAAGGAAACAACTATTCTAGGACTCTTTAACAAAAAAAGACAATTTAAAAATTATTAAAACTCATACTATGAATCCTACTAAAATTAAAAGATCTCCTTACATAATTATCACAATAAAATAAATAATAAAATCCTAAATATCTACCAGAATAAAACCATATTTTGATCCAGTTCATCTCAATGGGTTTGGGTCGGTCCAAGGTAGTGCAACAGTTGGGTCGGCCTGGTCCAAGATTCTCCTGTATCAGTTTTTCTCAACACGGGGGGAATTCATGCAGGAGCACTTTCTTGGTCCAACCCAAAACCATTGGGGGAGCCCAGATGGAGATGAATTGGGTCCAAAGTTGGTCCAGTAGAATATGTGGGGATTTATCTATTTAATTGGGTTATTATTGTAATTTGCACTTTAATTTTACATGGGAATTTTTAGATTGGGTTAGATTTCACTTCTATTTTTCCTCCTTCCTTCCTCCTCTTTATTTCTCCTACTTTCTTTTGTAATCCTTGACGTATTCTGCTTTATCTTCCTTGTTCCTTGCGGCAGTTTCAGAGTGTATAAGGATTGTTAGAACTCCTTATTCCTCTCCCTCTTAAGCCTGAGATTTGGGGGTTTAGCACAGTATCTTACGGCAATCCATAACGTTGGATTTAGAGTCCCAAAGCTTGCTGGAGTGGTGAATTCTATGATCGATTTCAGACCTGTCTTGCTTCTACCGCAGCTATGATTTGAGTGTGAGAGTATTAACTCCTCAGGTACTTGTTTGGGTGGTTATGAGTTGCAATCAAGAGGGGGGGGGGGGGGTAGCGTGTTGGAACCCTTGACCTGAAGTTTTGCCACAATCTGAGACCAGGAGGGAGAGTTCTCTCCGTCGAAACCCACCTGGTTTAGGTTTATCCGTCCTTGCTGGTTTTAGAGGTTGAAGACAACCTCATTAACATAGCACAAACCCCTTCCCTTTTATCCCTTCTTTCCATTATTACCCTCCTGTTCTATCTTTATTCTCTATTATCCTTATTTTTGTTTTGCTTCCAAGTGTACCCCTGCTTACTAAATCCTAATTCCCATCTTATCCCAACTCTTAGTTAACTACCAGTTTGTCCTTTAGTAATCTGATTCCAAGTCTTAGTTAACTGCCAGGTTGTCCTTTAGTAATCTGATTATTTACAGCTCTCTGCTACTCCCTGTTACAAACTCTGAAATATTTACGAGATTGCCATTATCTTCCTACTTTGGCTATGGTGAATTTGGGTGGGCCCAATGTGAACTCAAACAGGGTTTGAACCCGGGATCACATCAGTTTCTGATGCAGTTCTACGTTGGCAATTAATTGATTGGGATGCTTTGAGGGATTTGCTTTCCTCATGTGACTGAGTGGATAATGTTGACTAAAGGGATATAGATGAACTTGGCCTCTTAATAATGGTTATTTTTTCTAGGTCATTCCTGCTAGATGCTGCCAAGGTAATTGAATCCATGAACAATGTACATAAAGAATTGAGATTTTTTTTGTTTGCTTTTGCAATAAAAAGAAAAAAAAAGGTTTTATTTTAGGCAATGGATTGAAACTTTTCTTCGGGAGGGGGGATATCATGCATTTGAAAATTGCCATGAAGTTGTATGATGACCCTAGGCATGTTAGGTGGGACAACATAGCCTATTACATTGGCTATTAACGTATGTTAAGGGATGTATGAACTTGAATTTGTTCACTTTTTGTCCCTGGAATAGTTCAAAAGGATTAGGATATTACATACTATATGTTTCACTTGCTAGATGAAGTGCTGTATTGCGTTGCATTTACTTGTAGTGGAAGGGGTGCCATCGTATTTATAAATGTGAAGGACCAGGTCTGTGACTAAAGCATGCAATTATCGAGGCAAGAGTTTTCGTTGGAAAATTTGGAAGATATGGTTCTTATTATCATGGAGGATAGAATAGGATTTGGTTCAGCTGACCCCAACTTCTTGTGATGAAGGTTATGTTTAGTTTTGAGCTCAGCTTCTTGTTTGGGAGGCCAGATTGAACTGACACGACGTGGCTGCAAATGGAATACTGATGCCAAAGTGAATTACTGTGCATGGGCATCAATGACTGGTTATAAGGGTTCATAACTTTCGAAATTCATATATGAAATCCAACTTTAGGTGGAGGTGGTGATTTATATTGGTAGTGGGAATTGAAGTTCAAAAGTGGAGAGATCAGGGTTCCCATGATCCCCAAGTAAGCTGCAATATCTAACCTGATTTATGGTAATGTTCCAGCTGTTTGGATTCTTGGGATCTAAACTGAATCTGAGTGGTTTTTAAAAATTCTCTCTCCCCTTTGTTCTACTTTTTAGGGGCAAAAAATTCCTTCACAGCTGTGGAAAGAGCCTTCCCCTCATGGTCGCTTGTTTTTCCATGTGGCTTTATCTGATGGGTGAAAATTTTGTGAACAGGGAGATCCCTTTGGTCCTCTGCTATCATGTCAAGTTTCAGCCCAAACCGAGTTTACCAAGTGGCAGAATGGGGTTTTGAAAATTTTGGGAAATGGGAGAGTACACAGTACTAATTGGAGTAACAGCACAAGTGCATGGACATACATGGGACGCATGCCAAGACATGGGGGTGATGGTTGAATTGGAGTCTGAAATTTGACATGTGGCCTATCCAAACCATCCCTCTCTATCCACCGGGGGTTGAGATTCCCACATCTTCCTGCCATGTGGCAGAATTAGGGGGGTCCCATGGAGAGAATCCTCTCTCTATGCTAGACTTTGTAAAGGTACAATTGCCTTAGAATATGTTTTCAAGTCTCACAATCTTCACAGAAGGCCTTTATTGTGCCAATTTGTTGTAATTTCTTGTATACTAAACATACAAAATTATTGAGTTTGATTGTGTATGCATTTCTTGCTCATGGTTTCTTAGTTGAACCTGGTTATGTTCCTTTGCCACAATTACAGAATGGGTCATTGGCTGGCACTCAAGCGTTAAGTGCCCTCCATGGTATTTTCCCTTTAATTTCTTGAATCCTGAGTGATGAACCTTATGCATATCATAATATCTTCTGGTTATTTTATTTCATACTGCTTTGTCATTATGTGATGTGCTAGTATGGGACTTAGAATGTGAGTTTTATGCAAATGTTAACCTTTTTATTCTTTATCAAGATAGGTATTTATTTTGGATGTATCAGTTGATTGATGGAGTTTCTTTTATCCCAATTGGCCAGTTTGGTGTTTCTTATTCTGAAAATAGTTCTGTTCTTTTATATTCACAAATGTACTGATCTATACTCTTTTTCTGACACAATGCCTCAGTGCTTGTAGACTTATGCTTTATAGATTTTTTTTTTTCTTGTACTGCTGTCTCAGTTTCTTATTCTGATTTGCTGTGCTCAGGATGTTATTCAGTATCTGGAAAAAGCTTTTGGTGTTGGTTATATGATTGGTCAAGGTGACAATGGAAGCACCAACCAACATCAATCATCAAATGCTGTAGTAAGACCTCAATCTGCACCGAGCAATTCAACTCCTGCTGATGCTTCTAATTCAGACTCAGCTGCCAATTCAAATTCCTCTGAAAATCCTTTAACAAGAACCATATCAGATGAGGCACTTGAATCCCTTCTATCAACACTAGACAGTGGTGGGCAAAACTTGACAAGGCCAGTTGGCCTCCCATCAAACGACCTTTTGAGAACCTCCACTGATCGGCCTGTTCCTGGTGTTGATCTGAAGCTCAAGCTGCATCTCTACAAGGTGCGACACCTGCTTCTCACTAGGAACCTGAAAGCAACAAAGCGTGAAGTTAAGCTAGCTATGAACATTGCACGTGGTAGAGATTCTTCCATGGCATTGCTTTTAAAGTCCCAGCTAGAGTATGCTCGGGGTAATCACCGTAAAGCTATCAAGCTCTTGATGACGTCAAGTAATAAGACAGAATCTGGAATTGCAAGCATATTCAACAACAATCTCGGTTGCATCTATCATCAACTCTGGAAACATCACACATCAACCATGTTCTTTTCTAAGGCACTGAGAAGTAGTTCATCTCTTCGATCAGAGAAACCTCTTAAGCTCTCAACATTCTCCCAGGATAAATCCCTCCATATTGTGTACAACTGTGGGTTGCAATACTTATCCTGTGGGAAACCAATAATTGCTGCTCGCTGTTTTCAGAAGGCCAGTTTAGTTTTCCACAATCGGCCCCTCTTGTGGCTCCGATTTGCTGAATGCTGTCTATTGGCACTTGAGAAGGGGCTTCTGAAGTCCAGTGAGTCTCCCACCAATGGGGAGGAAGTTAGAGTCCACGTTGTTGGCAATGGGAAATGGAGGCAACTTCTTGTGGAAGATGGGATATCAAGAAATAGATATTTGGATCCTGTGGAAGAAGAGGATGGATTGTTGGGTGGTGATGGCCAACATAGGCTTTCGATCTCCTTTGCTCGGCAATGTCTTCTCAATGCCTTACATTTATTGAACAGTTTGGAGTTGAAGTACTTGAATGATGGTTTGTCCAATTCTGCCACAGAGGAAGATGACTCAAGTCAATCAGGATCACTTAAGAACTCAAACAGCAAGAATTTATTGGTTGGGGATTCAAAGGCATCTAATGTCGCAGTAGTTTCTGCCTCAGCTAATGCAAACGGGGATGCAAAAGAGGCCAGGGTAGTGAGCCTGAACAACACCCTACAGAGTTCTGTCTCTGCTTATGAGGATATGTGCAAAAGGGAAAACCACTGGATCAAGCAGGCTGTTCTAGCTGACCTGGCGTATGTAGAGTTGAATTTGGAAAATCCATTGAAAGCACTATCAGCTGCTAATTCACTTTTGAAGATTCCAGAATGTTCAAAGATATACATCTTTCTAGGTCATATTTATGCAGCTGAGGCGCTGTGCTGTCTGAACCGGGCAAAGGAAGCAGCTGAGCATTTGTCAGTTTACGTCTCAGATGGGAATGTTGAGTTGCCATTCAGTGAAGAAGACAAAAAGTGGCAAGTTGAAAGGGGTGGAGATGGTGAGGAGTTAAATGGTGGTTCAGTTGCTGCCAGTTACCCATCCATGGAAGATTCTCAAGGTATCATGTTCCTGAAGCCTGAAGAGGCACATGGAACTCTCTATGTAAATCTTGCAGCAATGTCTGCAATGCAGGGTGATCTTGAGCAGGCTCACCGGTTTGTGACAGAAGCTTTGTACCAATTGCCCAATAATCCACAGGCAGTACTGACTGCAGTTTATGTGGATCTTCTGCTTCAGAAGACACAAGCAGCCCTTGCCAAATTGAAACAGTACAGTCATGTTAGATTCATCCCTAGCAATGTAACATTTAACAGTTGTGCCTGACGGTTGTATTGGTGGTTTAAATGATTCGAAGTGTCCGCCCAACACCCTGTGTGAGTTTAGCAGGTAGAAGAGGAATCTTTTTTTTAGAGTATCTGTAACATATATAAGATGAGCCGTAGAATAAGCTTTTCTTTTGTTTTTTTCGTGTTTAGGGTTTGGTGGCATGGCACATTGTTTTGATTAGCGCAGATGCCCCCTTTCAGAATTCAAAAATGTAGTAGTTCTGATTCAGATTAGTGTTTAGTGGCTAATGCAGTTTGTATTCAACAAGAGAGAGAGATTTAGCTCTCACAAAAGAAAGGTTTGGAAAACAATTTATTCATTCTGGATAGTAAATGCAAAAAGTCTCATTTCCATACAACGATTTCTTCCATTTTTCAACTTCCTTTCTTGCTTCCTTTCGTTTCTCCGTCCCTCTTGCTTCTTTCCCCTGCTGTTTCTTGGATACGAGTTTTACTTGCAGGTAGAAAGCCGCATTGGTGGCACAAGAACATGTCATGTGATATGGGTGGGGGCATGGCATGAAACATCATATGGTTGGAGGTGGTTTTACTTTCCTTGTGGACCAACATTGGCAAAAATATTTTTTTTTTGTCATTATCGAAGGGAAAGATAAAAAACCCAAATCCTTGAAAGTACTGTATTGTCAAGGGATACTACAAAAATTCAAGGATTGATAGATTCCAAGAAAGAGCCATTCTATTATATCAATTATTAAACAGAAGCCACATGCTTTGGCGGGAGAAAGGACAAATAAGGTTCATGTGCTAAAAATAAACCCTAGGAGGAGGAGGTCCCCCCCACCTTCATGTAAGACACAACATAAAAGGTGTCAATCCCTATATTTACTGTACCAGAGGATCTTAGTGTAAACTTCCATTATCTTTAGCGGCATGATATGTCGATTAATCTAGGCCATCGATCGGAGTGTTTGGTGGTTGCTTGCTCCACTCCAAAATCTTTAGCACCAAGTTTATCTTTCTATACCCCGTGGGTGTAGAGATTCCCTGACCTCATTGTCGTTGGATGAGACTCCTTGAGGACTCATTGATCACATATTAAAATCCATGTTCTTAAGAAGGAATTGACAGATTCAAAGGCGACCTGTTTCAATTGGATTTCAGTTGAGAGCATGCAATTTTAAAGGAGTTAGATGAGTTGTTGTCTAGAGAAGAGATGTTTTGTCATAAAATATCTCTTTGGAGTCTCATGAAAATATGAGTTTTTTTTTTCATACAAAGACAAATCCAATGGAGGCAGCAGAATAAGATTTTGAAGCTAAAGTTATCTCGGATCCAAACAAACATTGAGCAGGAGGTTTATCTTGAAATTTTCTCTTTTTAAGTTGGAAGGAGTTGATGAGGAGGTGGTGCTTTAATATGTCAATCTTAATTAAGGTGGCAGAGGCCAATCATGCATTGTGTAAATAGAACACGGGCTAGGCCCGATCCAAGCCGCCCACAAGGGGCAGGTCGGACCTGACCCGACCCTGGTGTGCATGAGAAGAAATAGCCACTTAAGTGGCTGGGTCACTTCCTCCCTCTTAGATAGATTCCCAGTGGGAGTCTACAAGGGGCAGGGGTGTTAGGGTTTTGGCTTTATATAGAAAGTCTATAATCCTAAGACCTAGAGATCTGTGAATCCAAATTCTCCCTCTCTCCAGTGTTTGGGTTCTCTTTGGGATTCCATCTCTTTCTAAGGATTTGTGGCATGGAGAAGCCTGTCGTGATCATGCAGATTCGTCCGGGTGCTCGTAACCATAAGCTTTGCATTTAATCCTTCTTTCGCTGCGCTTCCGTTCACATTTAGGTATAATTCAAACCCTAGATAATTTAGATCTTGGTGTATGTAGATTAATACTGGTATCAGAGCTATTGGCTTTTGGTTTGCCCGTTTATTTTCTTTCTTCCCCACGCCTCGCTACCCTTGGCGCACGCCCACAGTAGCAGCTGCCGCTGGTGTGTGCAGGGGCACGCATGACCTAGCCGTGCACAGCAGCAACAGCAGCGGGCCATGGCCTGCGCTGCCGCGGCTATGTGCAATAAAGCGTACACATGGCAGGAGCCATTGGCTGGCCAAGCAGCTGCTGCCGAGACAAAAAAAAAAAAAAAAAACTCATTAGGTCACTTGATGACTTTTCATGATTGCAATCATGAAAAGTCATCATGGTAATTAATTGTTGAAAAGTAATGATGACAGTTTTTTTTTTTTAAACTTCAATCTTTTTTTTTTCTTCTGTTTTTATATAGCTGCTCGTGAGGTGCCTGTGCGTACAGCAGCGGCAATAGCAGGCCGTGGCCTGCAGCTGCCGCGGCTATGTGCCACAAGGCTGTTTGCATGGCGGCCAGTCCCACGATTTTAAAAAAAAAAAAAAAAAAAAAAAAAAAATATGGGTAGATTTCTTTTTTTTAGGGTTTTTTTGGGGGAAGGAGATGGATAAAGTAGAAATCCCTTCACTTATTCCCTTACCTTTTTTCCCTAATGGACTTATATTTACAGGTATGATACATTTTTAAGGGTTTTAATTGTTGCTTTTATATTTATTTTTGCTATTATGTGTTTGCAAATTTGAATTAGCAATTATAAACCCCCAATTGCGGTTCAGACCGGTTTGAAGCTATCATTGGGGTAATGCTGTCAAACATCTCATCCCATGCACAACTTGTGTTTTTTAAATTTTTATTTTTTTATGGGATGGATTTGGTGTTTGCATAGTGATAAGTTTTTTGAGATGTATGTGCGTTAGAGTTGGTACTTGGAAGTGGTACAAAGTGCAGTGCTCGTTGGTAGTTTGTAGTAGGAATTATTAATGTAAAGAGCAGGTTGTAATTTTTAATATTTTTTGAGAAGTCATGTAATGGGAGCTACTGCACTGCGTATCACAACCCCGTACCGGCTCGACATATCATTTCAAGTACCAATTTGGGTCTCTTATGTGAGTCCCTTACGCACCCGATGCATGACACATTAAATTATGGTTAGGAGATGTTTTTTCCTTCTATATTTGTTCGAAATCAATTCAAGTTATACGTCCCCAGACCCACACAATGTTAGATTTGATTACTAGCTTAGCAAAGTTTTTTGTCTCACCATATGGGAAAAGGAACCATTGATTTTAATTAGGGTTTCTTGAACAAATTTGGTTTATGGATGTATACTAAATTCCTCCCTTACACATTGTAGTGATGGCCTCTAAAAATGTAGTTGCTGACCTTAACCAAGGCAACAAGTTGGATGGCACCAACTATGATATGTGGCACCGAAAAGCCAAGTTCTTGCTTAATGAGCAAGATTACCTTGAACTCCTAACCACTAAAATGACCCCACCCGAAGTGGATACTATTGCCCGTCACTATCAAGAAAAAGAGGCTTACAACAATTGGTTTAAGAGATATCATAGTGCGCGCTTTCTTATGTTAAGCATGATGCACGATGATCTCATCGGCCAGTATGAGAAGTGCGAGACTGCCAAGTCCATGTGAGACCAGGTAAAGCTCGACTATGGTGGTACATCCACTACCAGGCTTAGGTCTATGACCTTGAAGTTTGAGATGTACCGTAAGGACCCTAAGCACACTATGGTTGAACATCTCAGGGTCGTGAAAGACAAGATCCAAAAATTGGATGACGTTGGGGTACACCTTACCGATAAGCAGTAAGTACAAGCCATCATTAGGACGTTGCCTGATTCTTGAGGGCAAATGAAGATAGTTCTAACACATAATGATACTGTCAAGACTTTTAATGAAATTGCCGCTTATGTGGAACTAGAGGCGGAGCGCCTAGAGACGACCCAATCATATGCCCTTGTCGCCCAAGCGGGGCAGCGTAAGAAAGGATCTAAGCGCAAGAGACAGAGGACCACTGAGAATCAGGACCAAGCTCAGAATGCTGCACCAACTGGGCATAAGACCACTAAGCGTTGACATGGCAAGCGAGGTGGAAAGAAAGATATCAATAAGGTCAAGTACCATAATTGCCAGAAGATGGGGCACTTCGCTCGTGACTGCACTGAAGTGAAGCAGGTACCATTTCAGCCCCTCTCTCCTCGTACTTTTGTATGTACATACGTTTTGGTTGCTCAAACCCAATCTGACTGAATTGTAGATACAGGTGCAACAAGACACAAAGCGCGAGATCGAGAAGTGTATGTAGATTATAGAAAGATTTTGGATGGCGCCCAAACTATCTATATGGGGAATGACACGAGTGAAGCAGTTCGAGGAGTTGGTACCTACTAGCTCACCTTGCACACTGGGTGCATCTTGCTACTTCATGATGTGCTATACGCACCAGAAATCTAGCATAATCTACTGTTTGTTACTGAATTATTAACTTTAGGATATTCCTTTATTTTTTATGGTGACTCATTTGAGATACGATTAGATGGTAGTGTTTTTGGATATTGTAGACTTGAGAATGGTTTTGTTAAATTAGATTTAATAATTCTTGTTATTTTCTCTTCATCTTTTGCAGTTGATTCTAATACCAGTCCTGATTCAATTACATGGCATGCTAGACTAGGACACATAGGTCCAGATAGGATGGGATGGCTAGCTCGAAGAGGCCTTCTTGGCTCACTTGCTAAAGTCAATCTACCGACATGTGAGGCCTATTTAGCGGGTAAGGTCCACCGGAAGCTTTTTGAAAAGGCTAAACGGTCAACCCAGACCCTACAGCTTGTCCATTTGGACATCTGTGGACCAATGAACGTGAAGGCACGTCATGGTGCTTCCTATTTTCTCACATTTATTGATGATTACTCGTGATTTAGTTATGTCTATCTGATCGCTCACCGCTACGAAGCGTTAGATTGCTTCAAATGCTTTGTAGCAAAGGTTGAGAATTAATAAGATAAGAGTTTAAAAACTCTATGCATTGACCGAGGACGCGAATATTTGTCAGATCAATTTAAAGAGATATGTGAGGAAAAAGGAATCACCAAGCAGCTTACTATTCCCAACACCCCGCAAAAAAATGATGTAGCAGAGCGGAGGAATAGGACGCTTTTAGATATGGTTAGATCGATGATGGCACAGGCCAACCTCCCAATATCTTTCTGGGGGGATGCTATATTGACCGCTGCCTACGTCCTTAACTGCATGCCATCACAGTTAGTTCCTTTCACTCCCTATGAATTGTGCAAAGGCGCAGGCCAACCTCCCAATATCTTTCTGGGGGGATGCTATATTGACCGCTGCCTACGTCCTTAACTGCATGCCATCACAGTTAGTTCCTTTCACTCCCTATGAATTGTGGAAAGGCGCAAAGTCCACTTTAGGGCATATCCGACCATGGGGTTGTACACGATATGTTTATAGTACCTCCCATAAGTTTGGAAAACTTGGCCCTAGAGCTAAAAAGAGTATCTTTATAAGGTATTCTGATACCTCAAAAGGCTATGTAGTGTACGGTGAACATCAAGATGGAGGAATGACAGAGAGTGAGTCCCGCGATGTGGATTCTCTTGAGACCAATTTTCCTAGCATTAGTGACGCTAGCAGAGACCTTGATTTCTTTGAGATAGAGACTGATGAAAATGTTTCACCTACTCTTGGCTATGGTGAGGAATTAAACACTCATTAAGAGATCGCCAGAGAGGGTGAGAGTCATCAGCCCAGTGGGCGTGCGCTACCTAATGAAAGCGCATAACCTGCGGGTCAAGAACCCTCTGCGTGTAAAAGTGGAAGTGGACATGTTCCCCGACTTCGTCTTAAGATTAAAGGGGACATTGCCCTCGTTTGTGTCCCGAGGGACGAGGATGAGCCAACCTCAGTGAGTGAGGCGCTCTCTTCTCCAACTAAGGAAATGTGGCAAGCTGCTATGGAAGATGAGTTGAGTATATGAGTAAGAATCGAGTCTGAGAGTTAGTTGATCTTCCACCTAGGCATAAGGCCATCGGGAACAAGTGGGTCATGAATGTCAAACGAAAGGTAGATGGATCAATTGACAAGTATAAGGCATGTCTTGTGGCGAAGGGATATACCCAAAAGGAGGGTATAGACTATGATGAGACGTTCTCCCCTATGGTGAGAATGGCCTCCATACACCTCATTCTAGCCATTGTAGCAAAGTTGGATTTAGAACTCTACCAAATGGACGATAAATATACTTTTCTCAATGGAGAACTGGATGAGGAGATCTTTATGCCTCAGCCTGTGGGCTTCGAGAAGAAGGAACATGAGTGCAAAGTATGCCGTCTCCAATGTTCCATCTATGACCTTAAGCAATCGTCTAGGCAGTGGTACATTAGATTTCACCATGCCATTACCACCGTGGGTTTTGATATGATTGAAGAGGACCACTATGTGTATGTTAAACGGTCCAAAGCAGGGTTTCTTATCCTATCCTTATATGTTGATGACATCTTGTTGGCTGGGAATGGCATTGGAATGATTGTTGCCATTAAAGAGTGGCTGTCCTCTACTTTTGAGATGAAGGATATGGGTGAGGCCAACTTTATGTTGGGCGTGAAGATTGTGAGGGACCGTGCTAGGAGACTTCTTAGTTTGTCTCAAGAGACTTACATAAAGAAAGTCCTGGAGCGATTCCATATGAATAACTCAAAACCCATTAACACCCCAATGGACAAGGTATGCATTTTGAGCCTAGACCAACGCCCTAAGAGCGATGAAGAGAGAAACCAAATGTCCAAAATACCCTATGCAGCGGCAGTACGTAGTCTAATGTATGCGATGATGTGCACGCGTCTAGATATTTATTTTGCCGTTGGCATGGTGAGCCGTTACCAGAGTAACCCAGGGCCAGTTCATTGGCAGGAAATAAAGAGAATACTTTGATACCTATGTGGTATTACAGACCTCTCGCTCACCTTTAGTGGTTCAGACTTGAGACTGAGAGGCTATAGTGATGCTAATTGGGCTAGTGATAGAGGCGAGCGCAAGTCCACTTCGAGGTATGCGTTTGTCTTGGGAGGCGGGGCTATCACTTGGAGTAGCAAGAAATAGACCTGCATCGCCCTATCCACGATGGAGTCGGAGTACATCGCATGTTTAGCAGCTGTACAAGATGCCGTTTGGCTCAGGAGGTTCTTGCAGAGACTTAGCGTTTCTGCTCACTCAGATGATGCTATGCTTATATACTATGATAGCATGACAACACTTGCATTTGCGATGGATCCCAAATTTTATTGTAAAGCCAAGCACATTGACATACGGTATCACTACATTTGAGACATGGTAGCGCGAGGTGAAGTTGTTCTGCAGCATATCTCCACTGGCAATATGTTGGCTGATCCATTTACTAAGCCTATTGCCTGAGATGTTTTCCTAGTTCACGCTAGGAACTTAGGACTCAGGCGGATTTGATATGTATTTTCTTTGGGAACACTTTGTTTGTGATGGATATTTATCTATATTTCTCTTACATTTATTAATGAGCATATATTTGTTTGAGTAATCTTGTTCTTATACATTCATTGTTTGTAAAGATGTCACCAGACATTGAATAGACCCACTCACACGAGTGATTCACCTTGGCGCTTGAGCGTAGCGAGCGAGATGAGCCTATGAGCATGTGTGCTCGATGGTGCCTTAGTTAGAGCTAAGATGAGACCTTTACTTGGTTCAACTTAGAAGATACCACACTTCTAAGTAGCCTGTTAGAAGCTGTATGTGAGATTCTAGGCAAAAACCATGCAGGCGACTGTGCTAGAAACTCAGGTTAGGCGCTTGAAGTAGCGACTAGACTAAGATCTGTATGACATTTATTTACTAAGAGTGACATGCCCACCCTAGTGGGAGTTATGCCATAGCATGCATATCATACTGCATGTGCTCATGTCGACTGATTGTGAGAGTGATCGAATGGATCCCTACTTCGTCACTGTGTGAGCCACGTGGATTATATTAATCCCAAAGTACTCTTATTATTTGAGATGATGTCATGAAAAAGGCACCCAATGACACTACTTTGACATTCTCCTTAGGATCATGGGTGATACAGTCCAGCGGGAAGCGATTGGGAAAGCTGTTGGGGATATTTGAATTGACATGAGGGGCTTAGGGAAAAGCATCAACGTTATAGCTTTGTTATGTGACTCATTGCCCGGGCGACATGTCGTATTTGTGATCGACGTAGTCATGAGTACATTACATACCAAGTTTCAGTATTGGGTAGTCTCATCCACTAGAATGTTCAATTATTTGAGTTTCTGATTTGATAGATCAACAAAATCGTTCTTGGAAAAGTGAGCTTATCACAGTCTTTTCCAAGTTGAAGCTGTGACAATTATGAAGATTCCTCTTGCACTCTTCCATTATGTGGATCAGTTGGTTAGGGGTAGGGGTGTAAATGAATAGCCAAAATCTGTTTCCATATCCGTGTCTGTATCCGTTTAGCACTATCCGAATCCGTCCGAAAGCTAAACGGATGCGGATACAGATAGGCTATAGCTATCCAAAAAGCTATATTTACATGTAAACAGATAAAATATCCGATCCGTATCCGTGTCCGTATCCGTTTAACACTATCCAAATCCGTCCGATAGCTAATCGGATGTGGATGCAGATATAGCACTATCCGAGCCGAATCCGATCCGTTTACAACCCTAGTTAGGGGGCTTCTAAAGATGGCCGTTTCATAGTGAAGTTTGCCTATCATCTTCAGTGTAACCAGCAAAGATTAAAGGATAGCTAGAGTCCATCATCTTCAAGGCTTAGTGTATGGTATAATACTCCATTGTTGGTTTGGAAGAGAATATGGAGGTTTCATACTTTACCTAAAGTAAAAAACTTACTTTGGCGAGTATGCGCATCAGGTATAGCTTCAAGAGAGGGGTTAACACCACTATAAATTCCAATTGATGCTTTATGCTTGAGATGTGGTAGCGCAGTGGAGACTGGAACTCATATCTTGTTATAATGTCCTTTTACTCAGTCAGTATGGATTTATAGCTTGTTATCACATAGGGTAAGTGTAGGTCAAACTATGGTCCATGGGATCATGGTGGTTCACCTTGGTAAACCAATAAACATTATACTTTGAGTTCCCAACATTTGGGATCTCCAGGGTTTCCCTAGGGCACCATATTTAATTTTTAGGGATTCCTATGGTCTCCTAGGGAACCCTAATGGTATTTGGTATAAAAGTTATTAACCAAATCCTTCTCTTTCTTGTCCCATAAAATTATGGGATTCCAAAGACAGAGAAATTTCATCTCTTTTCCATCCCATGGCAAGAGGGATCCATCCCATACCCAAATGCGCAGCAGAAAGAGAGTAATTCGGGTTTCTTTTGCATCCCATGAATAATCACATTATCAAAACAAGAGGAATTAACAGGAATTTTCTAACTTGATGAGTCTCAAGTGTTGCTCCTCCAATAGACAGTGGTTCTTCCTCCAACGAGCACTCCAGGTAAACAGATTTGAACCTTCAATGGTGCAGCCATGGTTCTCCAAGCCAATCCTAGATCCTCTTCAGTTCTTCAATCACAGATCTGGGTTTTCAAAACCCTAACCCTCAAAGACTAGAGAGAAAGAAAAAGGAGAGAGAAGAGATCATAAGAGAGAGAGAGGGAGACCCAAAAACCCTGGAAGGGGGAGCACTGCAAAAAACGTGGAGCAATCCCCCTCCTACATTTTTGATGTTTTTATAGACAGGGTTTTTAAAACTCTGATTGGAAAATCCCAGTGAGAATCTGACACTCTGTCTCCTCATTGGCTTAATCCTGTTTAATCCTGAAGAGCTTCTAATTGGTGAAGAAGCAGAATCTAATAGGAAATAATATAATTAATTAGTTATTTTAATTTATAGATAATTACAATTAGCATTATATCCATTAATTAAATAAATGACCAATTATTTTAACAAATTCCAAATAAACCCCTACATGATAATAAATCATCATGTACCAACCCTCTGCTAATCAACACCATCATTGTGGAATTTAGGGCATGTACACTAGTATTGCAAAACCCCATTCCATTTAACATATCCGTATAAGAGTGTCTATGTACATGATCGGGTCCCGCAAAACTCGATAAAGCATTTTAATTGAATAACTACATATAATCTATCATTTTATGTAAAATAGGTTTTGCAAAAACCATTTCCAAAACGGCACTGGATCTAGATTCTGGTCCGACCATTCACAGACAACCTTAATCTTGGTGTTCCCCAATTGGGCAGTGGAGACGATGTTGGATAATTCCTTCACTCACAAAATGTTGCACATTCCCAGAACACCGACTTTGACTCACTTGAGTCTCAGTCATTGATGAACCAAAGAATGCGGTCACATTTTGCAGTGACAAAGTCCTCTTAGGTACAAGGTCTTGGTGACACATGTCTATCCCATCCTACATCTGGCAGTAATACATGAGGGAATCGACAAAGTAGAGTCTTCACCAACATGTGAGTACTTGCATTCGTACCTTGACATCATATGTCAAGGCATACCCAATGCGACGATCATATGAAGGGTGCCCAGCCCGAACTCTAGTTGTGACTACCATTTTAAGTATAACTTATGGACACATAATGCTAAAAAATTTTATGTCACATATGATAATATTAAACCAAAATGTATAAAAGGTTCAACACAAAGTAAATCGGACCGAACCAGACCGAACCGGGTTTGATGGACACATAAATCCAATAATCTCCCACTTATACATCAAAGCCAATTTCCTATACATTTTAAACCCATGCCCTCCATATGTTTTTCAAACACTCTAGGAGACAAATCCTTTGTCATGGCATTAGATACATTTTCAGTAGTGTCCACTTTGGAGATACTCATGTCACCCTACTAGATAATCTCTCTGATGAGGTGATACTTCCGTTGCACGTGCTTGTTCCTCTGATAAGCCCTAGGCTCCTTAGCTTGTGTAATAGCTCGTCTGTTGGGAATGGATCTCTTGACAAGGTCAGGGACAACCTCCAAATTTGATAGGAACTTCCTTAGCCAAACACCTTCTTTTGCTGCATCGCAAGCCGCATGGTATTCTGTTTCAGTAGTGGAATTGACTGTAGATTTTTATTTTGCACTCCGCCACAGAATGACACCTCCACCCCTTAGATATACCATCCCAGACGTGGATTTTCTTTCATCCTTGTCAGTTTGGAAATTTGAGTCTGTGTATCCCAGAACTGACAACTGATCAGATCTAAAAACCAAGAAATAATCCTTAGTCCTTCTCAGGTACTTGAGGATATTCTTGACAACAGTCCAATGCTCTCGTCTAGGGTTAGATTGGTAATGACTCACAATACCTACTGCATAGCAAATGTCCGGCCTTGTACACAATATAGCATACATAAGACTCTCTACTGCAGAGGCATAGGGAATCTTTTTCATCTCTTCAATATCCGTCTGAGACTGAGTACATTGAGATCTGGAAAGACTGACTCCATGTCGAAAAGGGATACTTCTCCGTTTAGAGTTCTCAATGCTAATTCTAGCCAGGATTTTGTCTATATAGGTAGCTTGTGATAAGCCTAGCATCCTTTTCTGGTGATCTCTTACAAGTTTGATCTCAAGGATATAGCTAGATTCACTAAGTTCTTTCATTGAGAAAGTTGTGGACAATCACTATTTCACCGATAAAAGAAATCTTACATCATTACTAAGCAACCCCATACCCTAAGGTGTTGTATCCTAGGCTTACGCCCTTTTCATAACTCAAAGGGTGTCTTAGCTACCGACTTAGTTGGAACCCTATTCAAGATAGATAGTCATTTTTAAGGCGAACCCCCAGAAAGAAAGAGGTAGTTCACTATAAGTGAGCATCGTCTGAACCATATCCAATAAAGTCTGATTGCATCGTTCGAATACACCATTTTGTTGTGGAGTTCCTGGATTAGTTAATTGATTAACTATCCCTTGTGAAGTGAGATATTTCTCAAATTCATCCGATAGATACTCCCCTTCATGATCTGATCGTAAGGACTTGATGCGTTTATCGAGCTATCTTTCGACCTCGGCTTCAAATTCTTTGAATTTATCAAAGGCCTTCAATTTTCTACGCATTAAATAGATATAATCATATCTAGAGTAATCATCGGTGAATATTATGAAATACTTAAATCCATACCTTGCTTATATATTTATGGGTCCACACACATCAATATGTATCAACTCTAACACATTTATGGCTCTAGTACCTTTATTGCTAAAGGGTTTCTTAGTCATGTTGTCCTGAAGGCATGTTTCACAGGTAGGGAATGGTTCCACCCTCAGACACTCTAAAGGTCCATCCCTTACCAATCTACTGATTCGATCCAAGTTAATGTGACCTAATCTTAGATGCCACAGACATGTTGAGTTCACTGGAACTTCTTTACGTTTCAAATCAACATTCAAAACAATATTCGTTCTTATAGGGCAATCTAGGAAATACAATCCATTTTGCAAATATTCAGATGCCACAAAGGAATTATTAAAACAAATAACTAATTTAGAATTAAGGGAAAAACTATATCCGTCCAAAACAAGTTTTGAAACTGAAATAATCTTCCTCTTAAAAGAGGGTAGATAGTAACAATCCTTTAAAACTAAATTAACAGAACTAAAACTTAAAGTAAAAGTCCCAATAGCCATCGCCATGGCTTCAGCTTCAGTACCCATCCGAAGATGTACCTCATTTCTTTCCAGTTTCCTTGTCTACTTGAACCCCTATAATGTATTACAAATGTGAACAATGGAACCACTGTCCACCAACCAAGAATTGATTGGCTCAAAGGCCAAGTTAGACTCTTAAAAAATGTAAACGTTACATTTACCTTCTTTAGCTACCTCTGTATCGTCTGGCTTCTTGTCTTTCATAGTGGCCAGAAATGTACGACAGTTTTTTTTCTAGTAACCCTCCTTCTTGCAATAGAAGCACTTCCCTTTAGCTTTCTTATTTCCAGACATCCCACCCTTGGGTTTTAGGGCTTTACCCTTATTTCCTTTTTTCTTCTTCTTCCCATTTGAAGAAGGCTTCACATCAGTAGCATGAACCTCAGCTTTATGCTTTTTCAAGGTGGTTTTCGCTTCTACTAGTGCATTAGTAAGCTCGATGAGCTCCAATTCTTATCTGACATCTTGTAAGACATCTTAAAGGATGCATAGGCAAAAGTGAGTGATGCCAAGATCACATCAGTCTTGTACTGCAGATCAAACTTGGTCCCCATGGATTCCAGTTTCTCAAATAGATTAATCATTTTCATGACATGGTCCATCACTGGAGTCCCTTAGGACATTTTGTAGTTATGGATCTGACACTACATCAGAGTATGCACGTGTTAGCTGTCTGTTGAACAATTCAGCAAACTTATCCATTTTACCCCCTAAGGTACGTATATCCTTGACTGAGTCCAATACTGACTTTTTCAATGATCCTAGGATGTAAAGTGATGCCTTGGAGTCCCTCTTAAGGAAATCCTGCATCTCCTCATATGCCTCAAAATCATTTAGATTGGATTAAGGATGAACTTGTTCATCAAGAACCGTGAAAAGACCTTCTACAGTTAGGAGCAATTTAATGCTCTGGTACCAATCAACATAGTTTGTACCATTTAGTTTGTATTCGCTAATGAGTGTCAACAGGTTGGAATTAATGACAGCCCATTGAATTAGAATCTACAAATGTATAAGCAAAAACACACGCATATTAACAACCATCGATAATAAATTGAGCATATATATCGATGGTCTCTCATAATTTAGGTCTCCCTCATGACCCAAAAAATGAATTGGACACCTACAACCCTTACATGCATAACTTACCCTGTCGGGAGTCATTATACACACTGCGGTAGTGTGGACTAATCTGTCCACCTCATGGGCTTCCAATATTTTTTACCACCTGGGTATCATGTTTAGATCCTGTTGGCTGACATACATCCAAGTCATGCATACACCTATTACATTAGTTAGAATTATAGAATCATGAAAGATGACCCATTATCGCAGTGCCCTCTTACTATCCATACCCTAACGTATCTAGATAAAGATAAATATAGATGATCATGTGACAATGAGCCTGGCAATGTCCTGTCGGCATATGCGGGGGGTCATATCATACAACCTCTACACTTACCGTCAATAGGAGGCCATGGATATGTTTACTAACCAAGATTAATCCATATCATATATGTATTGGCATCAAAGAGGGATAAAGAACATGGATGACATCAAATAACATAATTAATCAACATTAATTATAAGTGATTATGGGATGATAACATTTTTATTAGAAGTAATTAAAAATCTCTCCTAATAAAAATTTAAATCTAACAAACTTCAAGGGTGCATCATCATGCCAAGGATGTTGCTTGCTTCAACTCGATCATCTCCTCGGTCTGATCTTCTTTCAAAGTTGGTGATCATCATCTCCATAAACTTTGAACACATGCGGATCATCATCAACATACTCTAGAAAATCTCATATCCTCTAAAAATTACAATGCAAACCTAGGAAAATTTCTATACACTTTCTTTTCCATAATAAAGAAACCCCCATGGAGAAACCAACCCACCATTTTGGGCTGCCCATGGGATGGAGTACATTTGTTTATAAAAATAAAAGAAAAACATAGAGGGAGAAAAAGAAAGAGAGAAGCATCACATCTACCCATTAATCCCATGAATTAAATCCATGCCATAAATAACCATCCACATTATTAGATAGCTAATCCCATAATCACATAGACAATGCAATATTATGTATGGGGCCCATAATCACATGGATCATTCCAGAAATAAAACATCACATTTCATGTGAAACCATTTACCCAAATCCACAATAAAATCCAATTTATTCCCAAGTGGGTGAAGTGAAGAATCTCTTCATCCCTCCTCTTCCTCCAATTCACAAAATAATAAATTAAATAAAATATTCGGTTTTGTATAATTTTTTTTGGAGGGAAAAAACACTGCCAGACACATTGGGCAGCAATCACACACATAGGGTACCATGGACAACAGCATTGGGTGTGTGCAGCCTGCATAGAGGAAGACCACGCGCGCACAGGTGCTAGCCACATGCAGGCTGTAGCCTGCATCGCGCGTGTGTGCGTGGTGCATATCACACCCCTATTCCGATAGGAATAAAATACAAAAAATAGGGGTGACTAGGATGACACACGTCACCCTATAAAGCTACCAGGATCATTGACAAAGTGTCCCAATCCACAGTCCTGTACTAACATCAATATCACATTAATATAGAGCGCAAAAGAAGCTAAATATTACATTACCAAAAGTAAACAATTGTGCAGAAGCGTTTAAGAGAATAGTTACATTATGTTCAATCACTAAGTGATACAGTAGGTTAACACCATGTTTGGACTGACCATAACATGTCGATACAAAATATATGTATAATAATGAATGTTTATACACGGCCCTATATCATCGTACTCAGAAAGTTGGGCTTCAAGTCCAGCAAGATAACCACCATCTGCATCAAAATCTAAAAAGAGGTGTACATAGGGGGTTAGCTCCACTAAGCTAGTGAGGGGATGGGGAATGCGCAGACACACAGTTCACAAATAGTCCATGATGTATGGAATTTTAATAGATTTTACACCTAGCAATCAACTAAGTCAAAGGTAGATGCTACTGTGATAACTCGGGTAAACACCGTGGGTTACTTAACTTATCGCCATAGTGAAACCTCCGTTATCACAAGGGAGCCTACGCCGGTCAAAGCCTCGATACCACCCAGTGGCAGACCTCGATAGCCATTACTAACCTTGGCCGGGCCTCTCCCACCTCCACAGATGGCAGGTGCTCTGACTATCCAACACCTAAACCCCTGTTGGCAAGGGTCATAGCATGAGGGTACAAAGATCCTAGTCACAGTTATACTACATGCATGATCCTATCATACCGAGAGGTATTTCGGGTGCACCAACGACCCATATCATCTAGCACCCGGGTACTAGCATGTCACGATGCATACAAACCAATTTGATAAGCAATTTATAAACCATAATCATTTCTGGGGTTCCGACACTGGTATAACCCCGACACTATTACCCGATGCTAGATAAGCCATACGTATCATCATAGTCACATCAATCATAATAAGATAGATAATATGCAATATGCAACATGCTTGATGATGATGCATTAACACATATAGCATGCTTAATAAATATACAAACCCAAACAAAGCCCAAAACCCACTCACAAGGATTCACGTAAATTTTGGGTATTTGAAAGAGATTGTCGGACCCACATCTCTAAACAAGTTAGACTACCTAGGGATGCGTGAGATAAGTATTAGAAGAGTGTAGGTTGGCCCCTTGATGAGTCTCAAGAGTCAAAGTCAAGTTTAACAAGAGACAGCATGGATAGACTAGGGGATAGAGGTAGCAGTGTGAGTCCGTTCCTGGTTCTGTCCAGGCTAAGCGGTTAAAACACAAGGGATGGATCCACGGATGAAACCTACCTGTGGATCCGTTCGTGCATCTGTCCGATGTTTGAGACATTCCTGAAGGGAAAGGATCTACGGACGGAGGCATAGCGTGAATCTGTCCTTGGCTCCGTTCGAGGCAGACACCAGAATATACTGGACGGATCTACGGAAGGAAGCGGATGGAAGCACAATGCCTGACCGTTCGTGGATCCGTCTGAGTTCCTATCCAAAATTTGACCGATTTTCACTTCTACCTTCAACCCCTGAGATCCAATGGCTGCAAGAGCTAGGGAGGGGGTTCTAAACCTTCCTTGGGTCCTTGGTACATAGACCAATCATTGGCCTAGGATCTTCAAAGGTTTGAACCTTTGATTGGCCAAACTAGGGTTATGGTTAATGGGAGTCAAGAACAGCAACAATGTTGCAAATAAGGCATTCTTGGGGTTCAATAGTGGTGTCCAAACCCCAAGAGGAGTCCGACATACCACAAGCACAAGAATTGGGTCCCAAGTAGAATCCTAGATCAATCCATACCCAAAATGAGATCCCCAAAACCCAAAATGGAAAGGTGGGGGGAGGAAAGAGAAGTGTGAGCTTTACCTTTAGACACTTGGAAGCCAAGATTACACCTCCACGCAATCAAGCCTCTCCAACTTAGCCTTCTTCCCTCTTCTTCCTCTTCCTTTCACCTCTCTTCAATGCCCAATCTAAGGTGGTTGTGAAGAGTAATGGCCAATAAAGGCCAAAGTTCCCTTATAACTAAGTTTTGGCCTTAGGACCTGTTTGGTTTGAGTTGCTTAAGTTAAAACACACTTTTAAACATTATTAGGACTTATGGGCCCACCAACAAGGCACACACACAATAAGGGGGCCAAGTGTAGGGTCCACCATGCCTGGGGGAGTAGCTACGAGGTCCGGGACATGGGGATGTGGGCCCACATAAGAAAATACCCAAAAAGCACGATGCAGCACCGATGGATCAACAAACCGATTCAGTCCTGTGGGTCTGTCCGTGACTCCGTCGCTACTGTCTGGGCTGAAAACATGGCAAAAGCCATTAGGCTTCAAGGCCATAAAGTGGAGGACAAACAAGTATGCATGGTTAGTGACTCACCCTTTGGTCATCACGGCGTGCCCCCCATGATTCCGAAGAGTTTCCCTATAGCGATGCTGAGTTCATCTCCGAGCGAAGTGTCTAAATGGGGCAACAATGGGTGTACCCTCCGATACTTCTCGCTTTTAGGGCTGGTACTAGGAGGGTAATCGACGAAGTTGCCATCGACGAATTTTCCCCATTGTCGGTTAAGGAACCTTTATTCAACGGGCAAGCCTGTGTAGCGGTCAATGATCTTATGACTGGGCTTGACCACCAAGGAGAATAGCTCACCGGCATACGTGGCAGCACCATCTACATGTCACAAGGATAACAATAAAAATTTTAGGACTTCGGGTGCGGGTATAACATTCCCCCCACCTTACAAGAAATTTCGTCTCCAAAATTTGCCGTACCTTGTAAATAGCCCAGGGAAGGGTATTTCGCTCGCATTTCCACTTTTGCTTCCCAAGATGCTTCTTCCTCTGGATGATTGCACCACTTCACTTTCACATAGTGGATGGGTCGGTTACGAAGGTGAACAATCTTACTATCTAGAATCTTCTCGGATTGTTCCTTGTAGGACATATCAACTACGAGTTTCAGTGGCTCCTGAGATAGAACATGGCTTAGGTCGTGAATGTATTTCCGCAATATGGAAACATAGAGGACGTCATGCACACTGTCCAAGGATGGTGGGAGTGCCAACCAATAATCCACCGGCCCAATCTTTGTAAGGATCTCGGACTCAACTTGCCCTTCTTGCTGAACCGCACCACTCCTTTAGTAGGTGACACCTTAAGAAACACCTTGCCACCGATAGCAAATTCCTGATCCTTTTGATGCTGATCCGCATAACCCTTTTGTCTAGATTAGGTTGCCTTGATTCGCTCAAGAATCAGATCCACCTTCTCACTCGTTACCTGGATCAACTCGGGACCAAGGATATGACGTTCACCCACCTCATCCCAGTATAGAGGTGTTCGATACTTCTTACCGTACTGGGCTTCGAACGGGTCCATTCCAATGGTAGCTTGGTAACTGTTGTTGTAAGCAAACTCAATGAATGAGATATGCTCATCACAGCTGCCTTGCATATCAATGGCACAGGCTCGGAGCATATCTTCCAAGGTCTGGCTGGTCCTCTCTAACATTCCAATGGTAGCTTGGTAACTGTTGTTCAAGTCTCTATACATTTTTGTGCTACCTGGATAGATTGAATATGGAGAGTTATGAGCTTCAGATAACACTTCCTTCCTCAACTGTGTATCACTGGGAATGCATAGCCGGTCTCTAAACATGAGGACTCTACTCTCAGTTAAGGTAAAGTTTAGTTCTCGCCGTGCATCCTCTTTGATTGCTTCAATGATTCCTTGAAACTCTTCATCAGAGGCTTGGGCTAACTTGATATTTTCCACCAAGGTTGACTGTATTTATTAGGCTGCCATAGACAAGGTAGCACCCTCTACCAGTAGCTCTAGGTCCATCCTCCTAGCCTCCTCAATAAGCTCTCACTGATCGCCAAAGACACTAAAGACAAGGTCTATGATTTTTAGCTCCACGCATCAACTACTACATTTACCTTACCAGGGTGGTAATTGATGGTATAGTCATAGTCTTTCTTTAACTCCAACCACCACCATTGCCTCATATTGAGTTCCTTTTATGTGAAGAAGTACTTAAGAATTTTGTGGTCATTGTAAATATCGCTCTTCTCACCGTACAAGTAATGTCTCCAGATTTTCAGAGTGAAAACCACAGCTACAAGCTCTAGATCATGGGTAGGGTAGTTCTTCTCATAATCCTTCAACTATCGAGAAGCGTAGGCCACTATCTTCCCATCTTACATCAGGACACAACCCAAGCCCATTTTGGATGCGTCACTATAGACTACCATCCCTCCAGTACCATTTGGAATAATGAGTACCGGAGCAGTAATCAGCCTTTGCTTTAGCTCTTGGAAGCTATTCTCACAGTTCTCAGACCACTCGAACTTCACTCCCTTTCGGGTCAGTTGAGTCATAGGAGCGGAAATCCTTGAGTAGTTCTTAATGAATCTTCTGTAATAGCCTGCCAGACCCAAGAAACTACGAATGTCTGCCACATTCTTGGGTGTCTCCTAGTCAACTACTGACTTTACCTTGCCAAGGTCAACTTCAATACCTTTGGCGGAAACAAGGCATCCCAAAAATGCCACCTGCTATAGCCAAAACTCACACTTACTGAATTGGGCATACAGTTGTTTCTCTCTTAAGCGTTGTAATACCAAATGGAGGTGATCTGCATGCTCTTCCTCACTCTTGGAATAGATCAAGATGTCATCTATGAAAATGATAACATACTTATCCAGGACATTGTGGAACACCCGGTTCATCAACTCCATGAAGGCGGACGGGGCATTGGTCAGCCTAAAGGACATGACCAAGAACTCATAATGACCATAGCGAGATCTAAATGTTGTCTTGCCAATGTCACCTTCCCTGATCTTCAGCTGATGGTACCCCGATTGGAGGTCAATCTTTGAGAAAACCTTGGCACCTTATAATTGGTCGAATAGGTCATCGATCCTGGGCAAAGGATACCAATTCTTGATCGTTAGTTTGTTAAGCTCACGGTAATCGATGCACATCTACATGCTACCAGCCTTCTTTTTCACAAACAACACAGGCGCTCCCAAAGGAGACACACTAGGTCTAATGAAACCTTTCTTTAACAAGTCATTTAGTTGCTCCTGGAACTCCTTCAACTCATATGGGGCCATTCTGTAGGGAGCCTTGGACACTGGAGTTGCCCCAGGTATCAGGTTCTAAGCCATCTTCTTTGGTTTGATAGGCAACTTCTTTGTAAAAGAAGGGGACATGAAGGAGAGTGATGCACCTGAGTCAAACAAGGTTAAGCAGGTAGTGAGCAAACATAAACCGTACCTGACAGACAACAAACAACCCATCATAGAAACAAAACCTACATGAATGCACATCTTAAGTTGAGTGCATTACCTGTGATAACATCGGGATCAGTCCGGGCCTCTTCATTGGTGACAGAATACACGCGTCCTTGAGTTCTGCTGGTTGGGGTAGGGAGAAGAGAGCGAACAACCGCCTTATCTTGAGGTGCCTTTGGAGACACTGTAGGCCATGAACTTCCTGGTGGGGCTTCGGGCAATCTCTACTCATGTGCTCAGCTTCTTTGCAGTTATAGCAAGTGAGGGTCTGAGTCCCATAGTGAGGGTTCAATGGGGGCCTGGGCAATTCGGGCTTGCGAGACTGAATCGGGGACGCAGCAGTGTAAGGTCCCCTTCTCTGAAACTTGCCAGATCCTCTGGAATCATAAGAGGTCATAGACCTCTTCCAGCTTGGATAGCCCTATAGTTCTCTCTTTGCTCATCTTCAATGATCTTGGCCACCTGCACTACCTCTGCATAGGTGGGGTAGTTATGCAGTACTACAGATGTGCTAATGCTAGCCCTTAGGCCTTTTTCGAACTTTCTTGCTTTGACGCCGTCAGGCTTCTGGTGAGCAGGGCCAAAGTAAAATAAGTCCTTAAATTGCTGCTAATAGTCGAAGACTACTTAGAGCCTTGGTCCAAATTCATGAACTCTACCTCCCTTCTGTCCCGAAAGTTTTGAGGAAAGAAATCTTGTAGAAAGACCTTTGTGAATTGAGCCCATGTGGCATTAGGGTGTGTGGACCAGAAGTTTTCCTTAGTGGAAAGTCACCAAGAATCGGCATTGCCCCAAAATTGGTACACCGCACACCTCATCTTCTCAGCATTAGTGCACTGAAGCACTTTGAAAATCCTCTCAAGGTTCTGAATCCAATGGGCTGGTAGCAAAGAGTCACCGCTCGGCTTCTCGAACACAGGAGGGTGGTGTTTCTAAAATTTCTCCAAAAGCATGGAGGGATCTGCATAAGCTGGTGTCACCACTAGGTTTTGTTGAACCCAAGAGTAGGAGGGAGAGGTGGTACTGGCACCACTTGTGCTAAGGGAGTCTCGACAGCAGCGGGTGCCGGAGGGGTGTTAGGCCTAGCAACAACTGTAGTTGCTAGAGGGGGAGGCACTGCATAAACTGGAGGGGGTACTTGTTGTTGTTCTCTAGAGATCTCTCGGAGTTGATTAGTCATGTTCTGTACGAAAGTGTGCTATTTTTTTTGCGCCTCTTGATGCTCCTATTGCATGGCTTGCAACATATTGCTCATTAGCGCGGCCACATCCGCACTATTATTGATCGATGGAGGTATCGATAAGGCCATTTTAGAGGCATCGGCAACCACGTCCCTAGGAGGGGAACGGTTCTGGTTTTGGTTTCGAGTATTGACCATGTTTTAGCACCTGTTCATGTTTTAAGTTGCCTGACAGGGTTAGTACACGTGAAACAAAAGGAACAACAAGATATGGCACCTCAAGGGTATAAGTACAAAGGAGGGCGTACAAGATAAGAAATAACACACATAAGGGGAAACAAGGAACATGGGGGAGTGCCGGTCCAAAAAACCAGGTCAAAAGCCCTTTAAAATGTGGACGGATTCATGGACGGAACCAGTCATTTGAGTCCATTCGTGAGTCCGCCCCAAAATAGGCAGGACAGACTGACGGATGGATTTTGCATCGTGAGTCCGTTCGTCGTTCCATCCTCAGGTTTTTGGTTTTGATCAAAATACCGAATCGAACGGAACTACGGATGGATTTTGGGCTGTGGTTCCGTTCAATGTTCTGTCCTCAGAGTAAGGCTAAAGGTCAAAAGTCCCAAAGCATACGGATTATCGGACGGATCCTTGGTCATGGTTCTGTTCGATGTTCTGTGTAGTTCAAAACACAAAATTACCCTTTTTATACTGGATGGATTTACGGACAGAACCATGATAATGGATCCGTTCGTGCGGCCATCCAAGGAATTTTCATAAAAAAAATAGGGCCACGAGTTCAAATTCATTTGGCCTTTTTTGAGGAGACGCAGCCACAGTGTAGGGGAGCCCCAGACATTTTCCGTTCGAGGTTCCATTGCCATCTCCTTGTGGTTTTGAAGCCAAAACACACAAGAATCAATCTCCTAGCACTCTAAGATATTGTTCCTTCCTCCCTAGCTTGATTTCCCAGAATTTCTCTATAGTTTTCTAGGGTTTTTGCTAATTTCGTGTTTGCTTGATTCCATTGATGTCTTTAGAGTATGAAGAACCCCAACATTGACACCACCACAGATTCTTGCAATAGTTGGGTAAACCCTCGCCCACCACAGATTTTGGGTTGTGGTTCCATTTGATGTTCTGTTCTCAGAGTAAGGCTAAAGGTTAGAAGTCCCAAAGCATACAGATTATCGGACGGATCCTTGGTCGTGGTTTCGTTCGATGTTCTGTGCAGTTCAAAACACGAAAATTACCCTTTTTATACTGGATGGATTTATGGACAAAACCATAATAATGGATCCATTTGTGCGTTCGTCCGAGGAATTTTCATAAAAAAAACAGGGCCATGAGTTCAAATTCATTTGGCCTTTTTTGAGGAGACGGAACCACAGTGCAAGGGAGCCCCAGACATTGTCCGTTCGAGGTTCCATTGCCATCTCCTTATGGTTTTGAAGCCAAAACACACAAGAATCAATCTCCTAGCACTCTAAGATATTGTTCCTTCCTCCCTAGCTTGATTTCCCAGAATTTCTCCATAGTTTTCTAGAGTTTTTGCTAATTTCGTGTTTCCTTGATTCCATTGATGTCTTTAGAGTATGAAGAACCCCAACATTGACACCACCACGGATTCTTGCAATAGTTGGGTAAACCCTTGCCAAACCGGAAATAGTTTACTGTGTTGGGAAAAACCATCTTGTAGTTTGAATGTGCTTCTAAATATCCATTCAAATAGACCACAACTTGTTGTTTAGGTGCACCCATACTTATTTGGATTCATTTGACTAATTCTTAGGTAATGGTTGGAAGAAATTTCTCCAAACTTTTAAGCATGAATGCCTTCATTGTTTCCTTCTCCAAAGTATGAAATTGGTTTATTAAGGTACCTTTCAAACATGTATTAGATCATTTGTTTGGCTTTAAACTAAAGTTTGAAAAAAGAATGTTCCTTATAATTGCATTAATTCTTTTCTAACTCCATTCTAGTTAACTGTTGGAACTCCACCACATGCATTTATATTAGGTGTTCTCATATCCTTTTGTACACTATTATATTTGCACTTGAATTAATCAGTGCATTCCTTGTCTTCTATTGCTTGTGTGTAGGTAAGCAATCACAATGGCTCCCAGGCAAAGAGGGAATAGGGCTCCCACAGCGGCACCATTTGATTCCAACCTATTTGTTTCTGCCAAGGCACAAGGGTTATTCAACGAGAACTTTCATAATAGGAAGATCCTCATGGGAAGGGGTGCCATCGCCGAGGAGTTGGTTGCCTTCAAGGTGGGGCAAAGGTTCGATAGGTTGGGGTGGTTCAACATGTTGACACTCCCCAAGTTCTATTATCCTAAGTTGATCAGACACTTCCACTCTAATCTAATCATCATTTATGAGGATGCGGTGAGGCGCCGGGTCACCTCCTTTATGAAGGGAGTACGGGGTGATCCTTGGTGTGCCTTCTGGAGGGGATCGTATCTATCACCCGCCTGGGAGGGATCCAAATTCTTGTCTTCCAAAGGAAGAGTACAAGCACTTGTATGCGATGCTCACAGATGACAAGTTCTAACACCGGGTGAACCTGATTGAGTTTGGTAGTTCTCAGAGGATCTTGACCTACTTGGCTAAGACCAATCTAGTCCCAGTCAAGGGCCACAGTACTGAGCCTTCTCTGATGTCCGCCTCCCTAGGATACTCTCTTTATGAGGGGGTGCAGGTGTGTCTACCCTATGCTATCAATCGACATATGGGACAAGCAACGTCCAAGACTCGGTGCAGGAACACCTTGCCTTATGGGAGACTTCTCACCTGTGTCTTTCTACACTTCGAGTGAACCTCGATAGTGAAGTTGTAGCAGAGAGCTTTGAGGAGCCACTTGGGCACAATGCCCTTGCCCGGATGCACATCCAGTATGACACTTTCAGTGACGGGGAGCCCATCAACCCTAATGAGGATGAGGGAGACCAAGAGAGTGGGGAGGGGGCCAAGAGAGTGGAGAGGACGAGGAAGATGAGGTACCAGTGCAGCATTTTGCAGGAGCCTCTAGTTCAAGGACTATAGATATGGGTGTTGTCCTGGTTGCCATTTGATAGTTAAACTCCAACATGGCCAAGCTCAATACGGACATGGTGTAGGGGTTCGCAGGCATACAAGGGCAGTTTGCTACATATGACTACCGATTTGAGAGGATGGAGAAGGATATCCACGACATCAATGCCTACTTGTACTATGAAGGCAATGATGAGGAGGATGAGGATAGTGATGATGATGATATGGAGGACTAGGCTCCATAGCTGCAGGAGTTATCTTTGTTCTGTTCCATTTTAGGTTTTGATATTTTTGGTGTATGTAGGAATTTAGTTTATCCAATTATAATTTTGGTGATTTCTTTTTGGGTTGTTAGTAATATACTCACCTCCAAGGGAGGTCAAGGATGTAGGTAATAGCTGGACCCAAATATATATATCTACTTTTAAATTCTACTATTGTCTCTATTACCTTGCTATTGTTCTCGGATTTCACCCTAACTAGTCCTCTTCCCAGGTCCCACGCACATTTCAATTATTCTTGTTGGAAGCTTTTAATTTAGACCCTATTGTGTAGCGTAGATCAGGAGTCTTTACTAGACTGCGATTGGTGCAGAGCATCACACTCTGATACCATGCTGTCACGCCCCCATTCTGATAGGAATAAAATACAGTAAATAGGGGTGACTAGGATGACATGCGTCACCCTATAAAGCTACCAGGATCACTGACACAGTATCCCAATCCACAGTCCTGTACTAACGTCAATATCACATTAATATCAGAGCGCAAAAGAAAGTAAATATTACATTACCAAAAGTAAATAATTGTGCGAAAGCGTTTAAGAGAATAGTTACATTATGTTCAATCACTAAGTGATATAGTAGGTTAACACCATGTTTGGACTGATCATAACAAATCCATACAAAATATACATATAACAACGAATGTTTATATATGGCCCAAGGCCCAAAAGTAAACAAAAGGTAGGAACAATCCCAAGTGTCAGTACGGTCCATAAGAACAGTCGTTGCAAGGACAACCCTCGTCGTATTCCTTAAACACAGCCTCAGGTTCCTCGGTGCCTATATCATCGTACTCAGAAGGCTAGACTTCAAGTCCAGCAAGATAACCACCATCTGCATCAAAATCTAAAAAGAGGTGTACACAGGGGGTTAGCTCCACTGAGCCAATGAGGGGATGGGGAATGTGCAAACACACAGTTCACAAATAGTCCATGATGTATGGAATGTTAATAGATTTTACACCTAGCAATCAACTAAGTCAAAGGAAGATGCTACTATGATAACTCGGGTAAACACCGTGGGTCACTTAACCTATCGCCACAGTGAAACCTCCATTATCACAAGGGAGCCTACGCCGGTCGAAGCCTCGATACCACCTAGCAGTAGACCCTGATAGCCATTACTACCCTTGGCCTGGCCTCTCCCACCTCCATAGATGGCAGGTGCTTTGACTATCCAACACCTAAACCCCTATTGGTAAGGGTTGTAGCATGAGGGTATAGAGATCCTAGCCACAGTTATACTACATGCAAGATCCTATTGTCCCGAGAGGTATTTTGGGTGCATCAATGTCCCATACCATCTAGCACTTGGGTACCAGCACTGCACGACGCATACAGACCAATATGATAAGTAATTTATAGACCATAATCATTTCTGGAGTTTCGACACCGGTATAAACTCGGCACCGTAACTCGATGCTAGATAAGCCATACGTATCATCATAGTCACATCAATCATAACAAGATAGATAATATGTAATAGGAAAAATGCTTGATAATGATGTATTAACACATATAGCATGCTTATTAAATATACAAAGCCAAATAAAGCCCAAAACCCACTCACATGGATTCATGTAAAGTTTGGGTGTTTGAAAGAGATTGTCGGACACACGTCTCCGAACAAGTTAGACTGCCTATGGATGCATGAGATAAGTGTTAGAAGAGTGTAGGTGGGCCCTTTGATGAGTCCCCAGAGTCAAAGTCAAGTTTAACAAGAGACAGCACAGACGGACTGAGGGACAGAAGCAGCAGTGTGATTCCGTTCCTAGTTTCGTCCAGGCTAAGGGGTCAAAACACAAGGGAGGGATCCACCGACGGAACCTACCTATGGATCCATTCATGCATCTGTCCGATGTTTGATACATTCCCGAGGAGAAAGGATCTACGAACTGAGGCACATGGTGAATCTGTCCCTGACTCTGTTCAAGGCAGACACCAGAATACACTAGACGGATCTACGGATGGAAGCACGATGCTGGATCCGTTCGTGGATCCGTCCAAGTTCATGTCCAAAATTTGAAGGATTTTCACTTCTATCTTCAACCCCTGAGATCCAATGGCTGCAAGAGCTAGGGAGGGGGTTCTAAACCTTCCTAGGGTCCTTGGTACATAGACCAATCATTGGCCTAGGGTCTTCAAAGGTTTGAACCTTTCATTGACCAAACTAGGGTTATGATTAATGGGAGTTAAGAATAGCAACAATGTTGCAAATAAGGCATTCTTGGGGCTCAATAGTGGTATCCAAACCCCAAGAGGAGTCCAACATACCACTAAGCACAAGACTTGGGTCCCAAATAGAACCCTAGGTCAATCCATACCCAAAATGAGACCCCCAAAACCCAAAAATGGAAAGGTAGGGGAGGAGAGAGAGGTGTGAGCTTTACCTTCAGAAACTTGGAAGCCAAGATTACACTTCCAAGCAATCAAGCTTCACCAACTTAGCCTTCTTCCCTCTTCCTCCTGTTCCTTTCACCTCTCTTCAATGCCCAATCTAAGGTGGTTGTGAAGAGTAATGGCCAATAAAGGCCAAAGTTCCCTTATAACTAAGTTATGGCCTTAGGGCCTGTTTGGTTTGAATCTTTTAAGTTAAAACACAATTTAAAACATTATTTGGGCTTGTGGGCCCACCAACAAGGCAGACACACAACAAGGGGGCCAAGGGTAGGGCCCACCGTACCCGGGGGCATAGCTACGGGTCCGAGACACTGGGATGTGGGCCCCATAATAGAAAACATGCAATAAGCATGATGCAACACCGACGGATCAATAGACGGATTCAGTCTTGTGAGTCCGTCCATGACTCTGTTGCTACTGTAAAGGCTGAAAACATGCCAAAAGCCATCAGGCTTTAATCCACACTTCAAGACCATACAGAGGAGGACAAACAAGTATGCATGGGTTAGTGACTCACCCTTTGGTCATCACGGCGTGTCCCCCTTGATTCCGAAGAGGTTCCCTGTTTGAGTTAAAATAATACCGCAAGCGTACGGGTCAATCGTAGCTACGGGTCGAACACGAGGAGATATACGCCACTCTATTTAACTAACTTAAAAGTAATGCAAAGTGAACCAAATTAAAGTGTTAAATTAAACTAATTAAATTAATAAAAATTAATGCATCCTAACTCATAAGCATCTAACAAAATTAAGGGATTAAATTGGCGTCCTAACACATGAGCATCTAACCTATCAGACTAACGCAAATTGAAAGGACTAAAAAAAAACAGCCACACATAATAACCACATAAAAAGGAATAAGAGAATAAAAGTGCATCCACAAACCACAACCATATAAAAAAAATAAAAGAAATAGAGGGAGAAGAAGAAGAAGATAGAGAGAGATAGAGGAAAGGGAGAATGAGATTAAGGGTTTAGAGAATGAGATACCTTGATGTGTTTGAATACTTGAATAAACTCACCATGGCTTCCTCTTCTAAATCTCCATGTCTTGTCATCAACATAGGAACTTAGACTAGGAAGCTTTAAACTATAACTATTACAACCATTAAACTAGACTTATGAAATCAAAACTAAGAACTTGAAATCAAAACTAAGAACTTAAGCCAAAAATAGGAAAAGAAGAGAAAATTTTACTAAGTGAATGAAATAAAAATTACACTAAAAAACTGAATTAAAATTGAACTAGAAACTAACTAAAAACTGAACTAAAAAACTACTAACTTCTTACAACCCAAAGGGCAAGGGGTATTTATAGGGGGAAGAAAAGAGAAGAGAGAAGAGGGAAGTGTAGGAGAAATATTCCCTAAGAAAAGAGAATATTCTCTTCTCCTTCCTCTTTTACAATGCCTTGAATCCTAAGAAAAAAGAAAAAAATAGAAAGAAGAAGAAGAGAAGATTGTTTACATAGACCTTCTATTTCTAGAAAAGTAAACTTCCAATTCTAACAAGTGCTTCCTTTTCTTTGTAGATATCTTCTCCAACCAATACAATCAAAACATCTTTGATTTTTCAACTTTCCATAGGTGAGAGAATATCTTTCAAAATAAATCTATCCCAAGTAGAATTTCAGAAGTGCCCTTGAGAAGTTGGAGGAGAGAGAGAGTAAGGGTGATGACTAGGATTCCTTCAAGAATAAATAAAATACCCATTCTGTCCTTCAGGAAACGTGGAGCATGGGGTGCTTATATAGGCCTCACCATTGTGTTCCTTGCGAAGAATCACCCAAAATAGACCCAAATTTCGTCCAATTTGGAGTTCGGGAGCCCAAGATTTCTCAAGTTGAAGTTGGACTGTCCAGAGCCCTCCAAATGGAATCTTTCGGGTACAAGAAATATAACTTCTAATAATTGCGTTAAGGCCCCTGCATTCTGAACTTTCGTTTCACTTTATCCCCAGCCGACTGTCAATAATTACAAATAAACCCCTATAGACCATTTTGCGTGCTTCGTTACGAAACATCCGTAACTTCTTCGTTTCAACTCGGAATCATGTGCCGTTTGAACCGTTACGAAGCTGACTCGATGGGCTACACATCCAAGCCATTAACACCTTTAAACAGCTTAAAAACATTTCCTTAGCATCATCTCCTCCATTTTCACAAGAAATCACCTACAACCTGAAAAGCACAAGAAAGCACCGAGTAACTCTGTCCAATGTGATAAAATGTATGCTTTATGCCCTAAGATTTTACACATAAATGTGCTCATCAGATTCCCCCACACTTGAACGTTACTTGTCCTCAAGTAAAGCAAAAGATAACTAACCTAGAATGCAGAAAATCCTAACTCACTTTCGTTGGAATCACGGTTGCACTTAGCATGTGCAACAAGCCTTTCAACCCCTAGGTTACCCCTAGTGGACGAGTTGTGTCTCGTGGGTGTTTGCAGTGAATATACACCCAAAATTCAATAAATCAAAAAGAATGATGTAAATTTTTCTCATGGCATAAGTAAGATAGGGCACACAAACTCAAAGAAATACTCAACTAAAGATTAAGGAGCCAAAGGTTCCCCCACACTTGAATTTTATCACCCCACAACAATTCAAGTAACAAGCATGCAACAAGTTCAAGGGATCTCCTCATATTTTCTGAACACTACTCACTTTCAAGTAAACCCCCCCATAGCATCGATGGAACTAAAGACTTAGGCATTGAGTATTGTTGACCACACTTTTTTTTTTTCAGGCATTAAGGCAAAAGTTTTTTTCTTTCTCAACCACAAACTCTATTTCTACTCCACTACTGTTCTCTGAATGACATGGTGGAGCATACACCAGACACCCAAATACTTGGTAGCTTCGCTTTTTGCATATATCCATAAGACATTGAGACATTGATGCAAGAGTTTTTTTTTTTTTTTTTTTTTTTTTTCTAGTTTCTTTCCAAGGAATTTCGATCAAGTCACCCTGCTTCATGAGGCACAGTGCCCTGTCTAGTCCCAAGGAATTCCACTTTCTTTTCTGTTCCTTGCTTTTTTTTTTTTTTTTTTTTTTTTTTTTTTTTTTTTTTTTTTTTTTTTTTTTTCATTTACTGCCACTTTCATGCATTGCCTTGCCACAAACAAATTGGTCTCAACTACTAGCCAAAAGATCAAAGGGTCCATAAAACACATAGAGGAATCTAGCCATCAAATGAAATAACGCTCATATTTTTCAATTCAATCCCTCTCACCGGATACAAACCAATTACCGTCCTTGAAAAGGGATTTTTTATTATTTCGCATGCTAGGATACCTAATTCCCTCTTTCTCTCGCTTTGCAATCAAAGAGACATATGCACAAAACCAAACTATTGTCACAATCAAAATTCACCAATTAAGCCCAACATCCCCCCCCACACTTAATTCATGCAGTGTCCTCAATGCATGCATAAAAGAAAAAAATAAGGACAAGGGAGGAGATGAAGGGGCTTACCAGATATAATCAACAAAGAGAATCATGAACAGTCATGAGCTTTACAAAAAGTGCTAGGAACAGCAACAGAAATCTCAATCCATGGCCAGTAAATGGAGAAATAGCTTCAGACCCAGAAAACACTCGACCATGAATTTTAGTAAAGCGAGAAATAATATGGAAGTTAAGAACAACTGAGAAATATTCAATAGAAAAATCTATCCTCATGGGACAGTGGAAAATGAAGGCATTAAAACTCAGGCCATAAATTCGTCCCTCCTCTCCCGTTTGCAATGTAGAACACCTATCATTCTTTGAAAAACCAATCAAAAATGGATCACAATAAGCATAAAAAGGATTATGAATAACCTCATCTAAATAATCATCAAAAATTGGAGGTTTACTCAAATCAATCCTGGCAATACAACTATCCGCTCTTTGCATAACTTGGTTTGCCAAATAAGGATCATGGAAATATGCTTGAAAAGCATCATGACTAACATTGTCCTCCTCAATAAAATCGTCAAATCTAGGAGGTTTGGACAAATCAACATGTGAGACAATGGAATCCTCAAAATGACAATTATCTAAGTTTTCCAAAGAGAGAGGGGGAGATCGAATTTCCTTGGTTTCTATGTTATCATGAAAATCTGATTCTAAATCAATAAAAACACTAGGCTCACTAAAATCAGAAATTTCAGGCAAAAGGTGGACTTCCTCAAGTAGCTCATCAAACCTCGCTTCACTAATATCCTGAGGAGACTCAATCTCAACAAATAAATCATCACGAAAAGCAGCTTGTTGGGAATGACTCTCATTAACCTCAAATTGGGGTGGTGGACTTTCAATATCATTAAATTGGGGATGGTCAGGCTGACTAGGTAATGTACCCGTTTCCTCCTCTTGCACCATGGTTATCAATTGAGAGAGTTGCTTCTCCATGGTATTTTGGCTTGTTGTGAGAAGGTCTATGTATTTCTCAAGCTCATTCAGTCTGGCCTCCTCACCCATGTTTTGAAACTCAAGGGGTTGGTGATATGGTTCAAGGAGAGGTGGCCCATTGAGATTTAATGGAGGGTTGGGCATTGGAGGACCAAACTGACCAGGATATTGGAAATTGGATGATCCAGCTTGGTTATTCCATTGATCCCACAAGAAATCGGGATAATCATTCCACCCCTGATTGTAAGTGCCAAAAGAATTATATTGAAATTGAGGACTCACATTCTCATCACCATAGCTACCCCCATAAAGATTAGGGCATCCTTCCTTAACATGGATTGTCTGGGGATGTGACCAATCAAAATTTTTCGAAAGCCCATAGTTGGGTTGGGGAGCAAAATTGTACTGGGGTGGTGCAACATTGTTCTCTATCTCATTACTTTTGGCTTTCCTAACCTGTTTAAACATTTCCTCCAAAATCATGGTTGCCTTAGCATAGGTCCATCTTTGCCCCAAAGTCTTATATGGAAGTGTATCTCCCATAATTTTAAACTAACCACCTATCCCAAATTGAGGTCTCCCTTAGAAAAATAAATAAATAAAGAAATACAAGACTAGAAAAAAAAATTCACTAAAAAAAAAAAAAAAAACATGAGGGAGCCCAAGGTAGATAGTGCATCTATCCCTCAAAAATCGTAACAGTGGTTCCAAAGCTGTAAGGTTGCCATATAGGTTGACAGCAAGGAAACCCGTATAGTCTTCACGAGCCACCTACAGGCGACTCCTAGTGGATTCTGATGTAGAGTGGAGGACTACTATACGTTTCTGTTTTCAAACTCTCTCACTATGTCGCTTTCCTGTTATCAAGAGTGGTCACCTCCAAAGATAAGTCACATGCCAATCCAAACCACCCAACGAATCATGGGGCACCAAGATTGGCTGGGTTTGGGCATATGAAGGACTTTAGATTGGGCGCACACTATTTCAAACAGAAGAGAAACAAGAAGAGGTTTTCAAAAACTGATTTTTTTTTCCAGAAAAAGAAGAGAAAATAATAAACTAAAACACTTCGAACTACTTAAAAATCAGAAAAATAAAATGGACTATAATCTCCCCGGCAACGGCGCCAAAAACTTGTTTGAGTTAAAATAATACCGCAAGCGTACGGGTCAATCGTAGCTACGGGTCGAACACGAGGAGATATACGCCACTCTATTTAACTAACTTAAAAGTAATGCAAAGTGAACCAAATTAAAGTGTTAAATTAAACTAATTAAATTAATAAAAATTAATGCATCCTAACTCATAAGCATCTAACAAAATTAAGGGATTAAATTGGCGTCCTAACACATGAGCATCTAACCTATCAGACTAACGCAAATTGAAAGGACTAAAAAAAAACAGCCACACATAATAACCACATAAAAAGGAATAAGAGAATAAAAGTGCATCCACAAACCACAACCATATAAAAAAAATAAAAGAAATAGAGGGAGAAGAAGAAGAAGATAGAGAGAGATAGAGGAAAGGGAGAATGAGATTAAGGGTTTAGAGAATGAGATACCTTGATGTGTTTGAATACTTGAATAAACTCACCATGGCTTCCTCTTCTAAATCTCCATGTCTTGTCATCAACATAGGAACTTAGACTAGGAAGCTTTAAACTATAACTATTACAACCATTAAACTAGACTTATGAAATCAAAACTAAGAACTTGAAATCAAAACTAAGAACTTAAGCCAAAAATAGGAAAAGAAGAGAAAATTTTACTAAGTGAATGAAATAAAAATTACACTAAAAAACTGAATTAAAATTGAACTAGAAACTAACTAAAAACTGAACTAAAAAACTACTAACTTCTTACAACCCAAAGGGCAAGGGGTATTTATAGGGGGAAGAAAAGAGAAGAGAGAAGAGGGAAGTGTAGGAGAAATATTCCCTAAGAAAAGAGAATATTCTCTTCTCCTTCCTCTTTTACAATGCCTTGAATCCTAAGAAAAAGAAAAAAAATAGAAAGAAGAAGAAGAAGATTGTTTACATAGACCTTCTATTTCTAGAAAAGTAAACTTCCAATTCTAACAAGTGCTTCCTTTTCTTTGTAGATATCTTCTCCAACCAATACAATCAAAACATCTTTGATTTTTCAACTTTCCATAGGTGAGAGAATATCTTTCAAAATAAATCTATCCCAAGTAGAATTTCAGAAGTGCCCTTGAGAAGTTGGAGGAGAGAGAGAGTAAGGGTGATGACTAGGATTCCTTCAAGAATAAATAAAATACCCATTCTGTCCTTCAGGAAACGTGGAGCATGGGGTGCTTATATAGGCCTCACCATTGTGTTCCTTGCGAAGAATCACCCAAAATAGACCCAAATTTCGTCCAATTTGGAGTTCGGGAGCCCAAGATTTCTCAAGTTGAAGTTGGACTGTCCAGAGCCCTCCAAATGGAATCTTTCGGGTACAAGAAATATAACTTCTAATAATTGCGTTAAGGCCCCTGCATTCTGAACTTTCGTTTCACTTTATCCCCAGCCGACTGTCAATAATTACAAATAAACCCCTATAGACCATTTTCGTGCCTTACGGAAACATCCGTAACTTCTTCGTTTCAACTCGGAATCATGTGCCGTTTGAACCGTTACGAAGCTGACTCGATGGGCTACACATCCAAGCCATTAACACCTTTAAACAGCTTAAAAACATTTCCTTAGCATCATCTCCTCCATTTTCACAAGAAATCACCTACAACCTGAAAAGCACAAGAAAGCACCGAGTAACTCTGTCCAATGTGATAAAATGTATGCTTTATGCCCTAAGATTTTACACATAAATGTGCTCATCAGATTCCCCCACACTTGAACGTTACTTGTCCTCAAGTAAAGCAAAAGATAACTAACCTAGAATGCAGAAAATCCTAACTCACTTTCGTTGGAATCACGGTTGCACTTAGCATGTGCAACAAGCCTTTCAACCCCTAGGTTACCCCTAGTGGACGAGTTGTGTCTCGTGGGTGTTTGCAGTGAATATACACCCAAAATTCAATAAATCAAAAAGAATGATGTAAATTTTTCTCATGGCATAAGTAAGATAGGGCACACAAACTCAAAGAAATACTCAACTAAAGATTAAGGAGCCAAAGGTTCCCCCACACTTGAATTTTATCACCCCACAACAATTCAAGTAACAAGCATGCAACAAGTTCAAGGGATCTCCTCATATTTTCTGAACACTACTCACTTTCAAGTAAACCCCCCCATAGCATCGATGGAACTAAAGACTTAGGCATTGAGTATTGTTGACCACACTTTTTTTTTTTCAGGCATTAAGGCAAAAGTTTTTTTCTTTCTCAACCACAAACTCTATTTCTACTCCACTACTGTTCTCTGAATGACATGGTGGAGCATACACCAGACACCCAAATACTTGGTAGCTTCGCTTTTTGCATATATCCATAAGACATTGAGACATTGATGCAAGAGTTTTTTTTTTTTTTTTTTTTTTTTTTTTCTAGTTTCTTTCCAAGGAATTTCGATCAAGTCACCCTGCTTCATGAGGCACAGTGCCCTGTCTAGTCCCAAGGAATTCCACTTTCTTTTCTGTTCCTTGCTTTTTTTTCTTTTCTTTTTTTTTTTTTTTTTTTTTTTTTTTTTTTTTTTTTTTTTTTTCATTTACTGCCACTTTCATGCATTGCCTTGCCACAAACAAATTGGTCTCAACTACTAGCCAAAAGATCAAAGGGTCCATAAAACACATAGAGGAATCTAGCCATCAAATGAAATAACGCTCATATTTTTCAATTCAATCCCTCTCACCGGATACAAACCAATTACCGTCCTTGAAAAGGGATTTTTTATTATTTCGCATGCTAGGATACCTAATTCCCTCTTTCTCTCGCTTTGCAATCAAAGAGACATATGCACAAAACCAAACTATTGTCACAATCAAAATTCACCAATTAAGCCCAACATCCCCCCCCACACTTAATTCATGCAGTGTCCTCAATGCATGCATAAAAGAAAAAAATAAGGACAAGGGAGGAGATGAAGGGGCTTACCGGATATAATCAACAAAGAGAATCATGAAGAGTCATGAGCTTTACAAAAAGTGCTAGGAGCAGAAGAGAAATCTCAATCCATGGCCGAGAATGGAGAAATAGCTTGGACCCAGAAAACACTCGACCATGAATTTTAGTAAAGCGAGAAATAATATGGAAGTTAAGAACAACTGAGAAATATTCAATAGAAAAATCTATCCTCATGGGACAGTGGAAAATGAAGGCATTAAAACTCAGGCCATAAATTCGTCCCTCCTCTCCCGTTTGCAATGTAGAACACCTATCATTCTTTGAAAAACCAATCAAAAATGGATCACAATAAGCATAAAAAGGATTATGAATAACCTCATCTAAATAATCATCAAAAATTGGAGGTTTACTCAAATCAATCCTGGCAATACAACTATCCGCTCTTTGCATAACTTGGTTTGCCAAATAAGGATCATGGAAATATGCTTGAAAAGCATCATGACTAACATTGTCCTCCTCAATAAAATCGTCAAATCTAGGAGGTTTGGACAAATCAACATGTGAGACAATGGAATCCTCAAAATGACAATTATCTAAGTTTTCCAAAGAGAGAGGGGGAGATCGAATTTCCTTGGTTTCTATGTTATCATGAAAATCTGATTCTAAATCAATAAAAACACTAGGCTCACTAAAATCAGAAATTTCAGGCAAAAGGTGGACTTCCTCAAGTAGCTCATCAAACCTCGCTTCACTAATATCCTGAGGAGACTCAATCTCAACAAATAAATCATCACGAAAAACAGCTTGTTGGGAATGACTCTCATTAACCTCAAATTGGGGTGGTGGACTTTCAATATCATTAAATTGGGGATGGTCAGGCTGACTAGGTAATGTACCCGTTTCCTCCTCTTGCACCATGGTTATCAATTGAGAGAGTTGCTTCTCCATGGTATTTTGGCTTGTTGTGAGAAGGTCTATGTATTTCTCAAGCTCATTCAGTCTGGCCTCCTCACCCATGTTTTGAAACTCAAGGGGTTGGTGATATGGTTCAAGGAGAGGTGGCCCATTGAGATTTAATGGAGGGTTGGGCATTGGAGGACCAAACTGACCAGGATATTGGAAATTGGATGATCCAGCTTGGTTATTCCATTGATCCCACAAGAAATCGGGATAATCATTCCACCCCTGATTGTAAGTGCCAAAAGAATTATATTGAAATTGAGGACTCACATTCTCATCACCATAGCTACCCCCATAAAGATTAGGGCATCCTTCCTTAACATGGATTGTCTGGGGATGTGACCAATCAAAATTTTTCGAAAGCCCATAGTTGGGTTGGGGAGCAAAATTGTACTGGGGTGGTGCAACATTGTTCTCTATCTCATTACTTTTGGCTTTCCTAACCTGTTTAAACATTTCCTCCAAAATCATGGTTGCCTTAGCATAGGTCCATCTTTGCCCCAAAGTCTTATATGGAAGTGTATCTCCCATAATTTTAAACTAACCACCTATCCCAAATTGAGGTCTCCCTTAGAAAAATAAATAAATAAAGAAATACAAGACTAGAAAAAAAAATTCACTAAAAAAAAAAAAAAAAAACATGAGGGAGCCCAAGGTAGATAGTGCATCTATCCCTCAAAAATCGTAAATTGATGGTTCCAAAGTCTGTAAGGTTGCCATATAGGTTGACACAAGGAAACCCGTATAGTCTTCACGAGCCACCTACAGGCGACTCCTAGTGGATTCTGATGTAGAGTGGAGGACTACTATACGTTTCTGTTTTCAAACTCTCTCACTATGTCGCTTTCCTGTTATCAAGAGTGGTCACCTCCAAAGATAAGTCACATGCCAATCCAAACCACCCAACGAATCATGGGGCACCAAGATTGGCTGGGTTTGGGCATATGAAGGACTTTAGATTGGGCGCACACTATTTCAAACAGAAGAGAAACAAGAAGAGGTTTTCAAAAACTGATTTTTTTTTCCAGAAAAAGAAGAGAAAATAATAAACTAAAACACTTCGAACTACTTAAAAATCAGAAAAATAAAATGGACTATAATCTCCACAACGGCGCCAAAAACTTGTTTGAGTTAAAATAATACGCAAGCGTACGGGTCAATTCGTAGCTACGGGTCGAACACGAGGAGATATACGCCACTCTATTTAACTAACTTAAAAGTAATGCAAAGTGAACCAAATTAAAGTGTTAAATTAAACTAATTAAATTAATAAAAATTAATGCATCCTAACTCATAAGCATCTAACAAAATTAAGGGATTAAATTGGCGTCCTAACACATGAGCATCTAACCTATCAGACTAACGCAAATTGAAAGGAATAAAAAAAACAGCCACACATAATAACCACATAAAAAGGAATAAGAGAATAAAAGTGCATCCACAAACCACAACCATATAAAAAAAATAAAAGAAATAGAGGGAGAAGAAGAAGAAGATAGAGAGAGATAGAGGAAAGGGAGAATGAGATTAAGGGTTTAGAGAATGAGATACCTTGATGTGTTTGAATACTTGAATAAACTCACCATGGCTTCCTCTTCTAAATCTCCATGTCTTGTCATCAACATAGGAACTTAGACTAGGAAGCTTTAAACTATAACTATTACAACCATTAAACTAGACTTATGAAATCAAAACTAAGAACTTGAAATCAAAACTAAGAACTTAAGCCAAAAATAGGAAAAGAAGAGAAAATTTTACTAAGTGAATGAAATAAAAATTACACTAAAAAACTGAATTAAAATTGAACTAGAAACTAACTAAAAACTGAACTAAAAAACTACTAACTTCTTACAACCCAAAGGGCAAGGGGTATTTATAGGGGGAAGAAAAGAGAAGAGAGAAGAGGGAAGTGTAGGAGAAATATTCCCTAAGAAAAGAGAATATTCTCTTCTCCTTCCTCTTTTACAATGCCTTGAATCCTAAGAAAAAAGAAAAAAATAGAAAGAAGAAGAAGAGAAGATTGTTTACATAGACCTTCTATTTCTAGAAAAGTAAACTTCCAATTCTAACAAGTGCTTCCTTTTCTTTGTAGATATCTTCTCCAACCAATACAATCAAAACATCTTTGATTTTTCAACTTTCCATAGGTGAGAGAATATCTTTCAAAATAAATCTATCCCAAGTAGAATTTCAGAAGTGCCCTTGAGAAGTTGGAGGAGAGAGAGAGTAAGGGTGATGACTAGGATTCCTTCAAGAATAAATAAAATACCCATTCTGTCCTTCAGGAAACGTGGAGCATGGGGTGCTTATATAGGCCTCACCATTGTGTTCCTTGCGAAGAATCACCCAAAATAGACCCAAATTTCGTCCAATTTGGAGTTCGGGAGCCCAAGATTTCTCAAGTTGAAGTTGGACTGTCCAGAGCCCTCCAAATGGAATCTTTCGGGTACAAGAAATATAACTTCTAATAATTGCGTTAAGGCCCCTGCATTCTGAACTTTCGTTTCACTTTATCCCCAGCCGACTGTCAATAATTACAAATAAACCCCTATAGACCATTTTCGTGCTTCGTTACGGAAACATCCGTAACTTCTTCGTTTCAACTCGGAATCATGTGCCGTTTGAACCGTTACGAAGCTGACTCGATGGGCTACACATCCAAGCCATTAACACCTTTAAACAGCTTAAAAACATTTCCTTAGCATCATCTCCTCCATTTTCACAAGAAATCACCTACAACCTGAAAAGCACAAGAAAGCACCGAGTAACTCTGTCCAATGTGATAAAATGTATGCTTTATGCCCTAAGATTTTACACATAAATGTGCTCATCATTCCCCACAACGATGCGGAGTTTATCTCCAAACGAAGTGTCCAAGTGGGGCGACACTGGGTGTACCCTCTGTTACTCCTCGCTTTTAGGGCTGGTAGTAGGAGGGTAGTCGACGAAGTCGCCATCAATGATTTTTCCCCACTGTCAGTTGAGGAACCTTTCTTCCATGGGCAAGCTTGTGTAGTGGTCAATGATCTTATGATTGGGCTTGACCACCAAGGAGAATAGCTCATCGGCATATGTGGCACACCATCTACATGTCACAAGGATAACAATAAAAATATTAGGACCTCGAGTACAAGTATAACAGTGCAGGCCGCGGCCCTGCTGCAGCTGCACACCGTGTGCAGGCAACGAGCGTGCAGGGGCAACAGGATGTGCACAGGGACGGTTGGGTTCCAAATTTTTTTTATTCTGGAAAAATTGGTTATTTAACCTATGATAGAATAAAAATATTACAAAAATAAAAAACTCCATCATCTTACATGGGCAAGATTGTTCCAACAACCATAACCACCCATGTGCACATGGCTAGGTTGTTATAAGAATAACTACCTTGTAACCACCCATGTGCATATGGGAAGGTTGTTATAACCATATTAACTGTCATGCCCCCATCCTGATGTAAGATATTTTACCACATAGGGGGTGACTGGGACAATATACACCATCCTAATACCTACCATGATCACAGATACAGTGTCCCAAGCCACAGTCCACCCTGTCATCAATTGGGATAACAGCAGGGAACGCACCCAAATGGGATAAATCGTTCCAATCACAGAGTTAGCGGAAGTGAAATTAAATTAAAATATGTGAAATTATAGAGCATCAGTTCTCTAATGATAACACATAGTACAATATCAATGTTTGTAACCATTTAATCTCTCCTCTAAATAAACATACAGTTTATACATGATTGTGGAATGAATACAAAAATTAAATAATAAATAATTACCCCAAGGGCACCATTCTTGGGTGTACATCTACATCCAAGTCACAACCACTGGCTCCACTTGATTCGCATCCAACGGTGCTCGTCAAGAGTAGTACCTCCTGCATATCAACTAAAAAGGGGTTGTGCAACGGGGTTAGCTACACTAGCTAGTGAGGGAGCAAAGGAAAATGCACACGCATACACACAAACAGTTTCAAGTAGAATGATGCATGCTAATGTTAGATTCATTTTCCACCTAGCACACAATTCTATCGGTCAAGTGTATGCTACTGTGATAACTCGGGAGACACTGAGGGTCACTTAACCTATCGCCCTAGTGAAACCTCAATTATCATAAAGGGACCTACGCCAGTAGAAGCCATCAGACCACCCAGTGGCAGACCCCGATAGCCCTCACTACCCTTGACCTAGCTTCTCCTGCCTCTACAGACATCATGTGCTCAGACTATCCAACACATAAACCCCTGTTGGCAAGGGTCGTAGCATAAGGGAACAAGCATCCTAGCCATGGATATACTATATGCAAATCCTATAGTCCCGAGAGGTATTCCGGGTGCATCAATGTCCCATTCCATCTAGTACTCGGGTACCAACACGGCACGATACATACAGATCAGGATGGCATATAATAGTTTCCATAATTAAATAAATTGGGATTCTGGTACCGGCACACCCGGCATCGTAGCTCGATATAATGGTGAGAATCATATCACATTCATAATAGTTCACCTTTGAATAATAATGCAATGCACACAATGCTTATAATTATATAATAGCATGCTTAAGATTGCCAAATATATATATACAACCCCAACAAAGTCACCCAGAACCCACTCACCAAACATCGAGTGTCACTCGGCTTGGTTGACATGAATCTCACCGGTGCACCAGCTATCCATCGAGTTGGGTAGCCTAAAATACAAAAGCAATCATTAAAGCATGTATAGGAGGGTCCTATGCTAGGCCCCCAAGGTTAAAATCAAGTTTCAACCAAGACAACACGAGTAAACTTACGGACGGTTGCAGCAGAGGTGAGTCCGTCCCTGACTCCATTCAGGCCAAAAAGGTAAAAACAGAGCGAGCGGACCCATGAATGGAACTTCTCACTTGGATCCGATGGTGCATCCGTTGGAGTTCTGAGACACACTCGAGAGCGACCGGACCCGCGGACGGATGTGTTTCCTTAGTCCGCCCTTGCATCCGACCGATCCTTGAGACATACTCGAGAGTGAACTACCCCCTGGTGGATGCAATAGACTCGAGTCCGTTCCTTCATTTGTCTAGGCCAATTCGAAGGGATTACACTGGGCGGACTGATGGGCAGTACCACGATTGGTGGATCCAGTCGTACGTCCGCCAGCAGTCTCTTTCGAGATTTCAAAGGGCTTTTTCTCCAGCTTGAAGCTTGGAGCACCTTAAGCACCTTAACACTTCAGGATCATGGAGGGGGTGTCTAAGCCTCCCTAGGGTCACTAGAACCTAGGTTCATCTCATGGATCCAAGATCACACAAGGATTGGTCTTAAATTGGTCCAATGGTTGGGTTTCAAGGTTCAAACCAAAGGTGAGCAGCAATGGCTGCAAAGCAGCTCAAGGGAACCATTCCTAGAGCTAGGTCAGCACCATTAGAGCTCCCAATTAGGGCCAAGCAACACCTTGCATCCCAAATGGAACCCTAGGTTAGCTCAAGCTTAAGATCTCAAAACCCTATGCTAGTAAATAAGGAAATGGAGAGGGAGAAATGGAAGATTCACTCACCTCCAATGGAGAAGCAAAACCTAAGGCTAGGTGAGCCCTCTTGCTCTCCTTCCTTCAACCATCCCCTCCATCTCTTCTCCTTCACCTTCTTCTTCTCCCTTCGTCCGGACAACAAGAGGAGGAGATGTGGGGCAGGCAGCCATCTTGGCATGGCCTCCATCTTCTTCCTTTCCCCTCTCATTCCTCTCCTACTTCCACTTCTTCTTCCTTCCTCCTTCTCCTCCTCTTGTCTCTTCTCCTCCATGGTTTGCTTGGGAGAGGGAGAGATAAGAGAATAAGGATTCTCTTATCCTTTTAAGGGTTAAATGGGCCTTAGGCCATGTTTGGTTTAGGTACCCCCAAAACACTTAGTGGTCTTTGGGTCTAAATGGGTTTTAGTTTGGGTCGTAGGGTATGTTTGGTCCAAGTCATAGGCCCTTAAGTCCATTTAGTTAGTTAGGGTCTGTTTGGGGTGCAACCTAAGTCCATAGGACTTAATTGTCCTCTAAAGTCTGCTTGGTTTGAGTTAAGGTATTAAAATCCATTATTCATTTCAGTTATCCTTTGTGAGCCCACTCTCATGGCCCACTTGACCAATTAATGGTAAGGTAAGGGTCCATATGGTCCAAAGGTCCAATTAGGATGTCCGGGACACGGGGATGTGGGTCCCATAGAAAAAATTACCAAAAGGGCAGGTGCCAGCATGGGTAGATCCTCGAGCGGATTCAGTTGGATTGAGTCCGTTCGTGACTTCGGTGCTGCTGTCAGGCCCAAACTTCAAGGAAAATTGCGGGGCTCTGACCCACACTTCCAGGACTTCAAGGGGATAGTTATAATAATATTTTAAGTTCAAGGTCATTAATGTTGACCGTTGCCACTTAGGCATCACCTTGTGGGCAAGGTCTAAATTACCCCGGGGCATAAGGGTATATTTCGGGCGCGGGTGTAACATTAACAGCCTATGTGCAATCATCCATAACTATATTCTACTATGAATATTTAAATAAAAAGATTGCATCCCATACGCAATCATTACATACAATTAATTATATGATATCCATGGGCGAGAAAGGTGGCTCTGATACCACACTATAGGTCAAATTACGATCCATGGGATCATGGTGGTTCACCTTGGTAAGCCAATAAACACTATACTTTGAGTTTCCAACACTTGGGATCTCCAAGGCTGCCCGCAGGGCACCCCAGGGTTGTCCTAGGACACCCTATTTAATTTTTAGGGAATCCCATGGTTTCTTTAGGGAACCCTAATGGTATTTGGTATAAAAATTATTAACCAAATCCTTCTCTTTCTTGTCCCATAAAATTATGGGATCCCAAAGACAGAGAAATTCCATCTCTTTTTCGTCCCATGGCAAGAGGGATCTATCCCATACCCGAATACGCAGCGAAAAGAGATCGATTCGATTTTCTTTCGCATCCCATGAATAATCACATTATCAAAACAAGAGGAATTAATAGGAATTTGCTAACCTGATTAGCCTCAAGTGTTGCTCCTCCAATAGATAGTGGTTCTTCCTCCAACGAGCACTCCAGGTAAACAAATCTGAACCTCCAATGGTGCAGCCAAGGTTCTCCAAGCCAGTCCTAGATCCTCTTCAGTTCTTCAATCATAGATCAGGGTTTCCAAAACCCTAACTCTTAAAGACTAGAGAGAGCAAGAAGAAGGAGAGAGAAGAGATCACAAGAGAGAGAGGGAGAGCCAAAAACCTTAGAAGGGGGAGCACTGCCAAAAGCGTGGAGCAACCCCCCTCCTACGTTTTTGGTGTTTTTATAGACAGGGTTTCTAAAATCCTTATTGGAAAATTCCAGTGAGAGTCTGACACTCTCTCTCCTTATTGGCTTAATCCTGTTTAATCCTGAAGAGCTTTTAATTGGTTAAGAAGCAGAATCTAATAGGGAATAGTATAATTAATCAATTATTTTAATTTATGGATAATTACAATTAGTACCATATCCATTAATTAAATAAATAACTGATTATTTTACCAAATTTTAAATAAACCCCTACATGATAATAAATCATCATGTACCAACCCTCCACTAATTAACACCATCATTATGGAATCTAAGGCATGTACACTAGTAATGCAAAACCCCATTCCATAGAACATGTTCGTATAAGAGTGTCTGTGTATATGACCGGGTCCCGCAAAACTCGATAAAATATTTTAATTAAATAACTACATATAATCTATCCTTTTATGTAAAATAGGTTTTGCAAAAATCATTTCCAAAACGGCATTGGATCCAGATTCTGATCTAACCATTCACAGACAACCTCAATCTTGGTGTTTCCTAATCGGGCAATGGAGACCATGTTGAGTAACTCCTTCACTCACAAAATGTTTACACATTCCCAGAACACTGGCTTTGACTCACTTGAGTCTCAGTCTCACTTGAGTCTCAGTCATTGATGAACCAAAGAATGCGGTCACATTTTGCAGTGACAGGGTACTCTCAGGTGCAGGGTCTCAGTGACACATGTCTATCCTATCTTACATCTAGCTGTAATACATGAAGGAATCGACAAAGTAGATTCTTTGCAAATACACACATCAAACATGTGAGTACTCGCATTCGTCCCTTGACATCACATGTCTAGGCATACCTAATGCGACGACCATATGATAAGGGTGTCCAGCCCAAACGCTAGTCGTGACTACCATTTTAAGTATAACATATGGATACATAATGCTCAAAAAGTTTATATCGTATGTGATAATATTAAATCAAAATGTATAAAAGGTTCAATACAAAGTAAATCAAACTAAACCGGACCAAACCGGGTTTGATGGACACATAAATCCAATAGTAAGTGCTTTAAGCGATACTTCTATCCAATCTTGGATATAGAGTTGGTCTTATTTCGACCGGTATTAAAAGAAGCGAGGATAGGAGACCGCAGCCTTATGCAGTTTTATTGCATGGTATATATAGAGAGTGCAGAATGATTTGATCTTTGTAGGGAAGAGTTGGCCTCTTATTGAGGTTATAGATGCTGCTCAAAAGGCTCATTTGGAGTTTCTTCAGGCTCAAGGTTCTCCAGTAGTTAAATCTGTGACTATGAATGCCAACTCCAATGCCTCTTCAAATGGTGGCCAGGTTTGGAATTCTAGAAACAAAATATTGATGCATCTAGGAGTAGTGATCGTCAACGAGGAGGATTAGGGATTGTGATTAGAGAGAACCTAATGCAGCTATGTATTGCAAAGTCTGAAACAACCTGTTTTGTTCTATTCTACAAGGCAAGACAATGGCTGTTCAAAGTGGTTTGTTGGAGACGATAGTGGATTGTGTAGAGAGGCTTATAGTGAGACGAACTGTAAGGAACTCTATTCATATATCACTTGTACTTCCCCAAATATTCATTTATCTTCGTAACCTGTGATTAGAGACATCTTAAATTTGGCTACCTATTTTCTTTCATGTAATTTTCAATATATTTCTGCTACAGATATCAACAAGTTAGCTGATTCCCTAGCCAGGAAGGCACTGTCTATGACATGTATGACACTATGGCCTAATTCTACTCCGTGATTAATGGAATTGTTATGTACCTTGTCAACTAGGTGCTTCTCATGTGTTTATGAATAAATTGGCTCTCTACCACACACACACACACACACACACACACACACACAAAGTTCTATATCTGTTGCACATACCCCTCTGTTATAATTTAGATGTATTATAACATGCCTTAATGCAAGCTTAGCTCTCTCTCTCTCTCTCTCTCTATATATATATCTTATTTACAAGGTCCTGGTACTCTAACGTTGAAGTGACTGAAAATCCCTTTTAATGTCTTTCTCCTTCCTGATATTTTTGTCTTAGTGTTTCTTATGGAAACTTTAGGTTTCTCAAAATCCTCTCTGTCTCTCTCCCAGCTTCAATGCGCTTTTGAAAATTTACCAACCAAGGAAGGTAGCTGTGTGCATCTGGTAAATACAGAAGCATGCCTACTTTTATTAGGATTGCGTCTCTTGTCTTTGAGACGAGAAGAGAGTGGTAGGTGGATACTATTAACAGACTCCTATTTGAGTAACAATCGTAACTGTATGCTCCAGGTTTGGTTTCACCGATCTCATCCATAAAAAAGAATATACGGAAGAACACTTTATGCTGCGTTTGGTTTGCATTCATGGAATGCATTTTAGTTGATAATGCATTCCAAGAAACCCTACCAAACACACCCTTAATTTCAAAATGTACACCATAAGATTCCATAAACACTTTCAATATAGCTGTTTAGTATCTTTTTCTTTAAGCACAATTTAGAGTTGAGATTTTTAAGGTGCTAGGACCCACAAAATGTTGATGTTGAGAAAATGAGATATCAAATATAGATTAAATAAAGGACCGAGTTTTCCTTCAGCCACGGTGAATATGAATTGGAATCAATTCACCTTAGGACTTCACCTATAGGGGTTTGTTAATCCTAGGATGGTGTGGTGAACCTTCAATTCACCAAATAGTGAAGAAAAACTTTCTCCTTAAATAAATAGTGAATCTAGATGTTTAAGATAATGGATGGAAAACAAGGCTGCATTTCGTACGATTTTTTGTAATGGATTATCGACCTAGAATGCATACCAAACACAAGCCCACCATCCCTGGCAAAGTACCAACAAGGCCAAAAATTCGAGATAACTAAAGAGCGAAAGTGAAAGGGGAACACATTCTTGCTTGTTTTGCTTACTTGAAACAAAACATAAATGTGATAATCACATAAGAACAAATGTGTACAATAAAGCCAGCCAACCATCAGTAGTACCAATGAAGAAGAAGAAAAACATCAATGATTCGACATCCTCTCATGTCGATCTAATCCTCTGTAATCTCGCAATCTGCAACCACAAAATCCATAGCATATGATGAGAAACACCAGGTCTCTATATTTCATTCAAAAATCAAAACCATCTTTTTTGGAAAAAGATAATTAATGGAAATTTTTATCTAATTTGTGCTGAGTGTGTTTGTGTTTGTATGTGTGTGTGTGTGTGTGTGTGTGTGTGAGAGAGAGAGAGAGAGAGAGAGAGAATGGTTCGTAATCTTGCATCGGATCGGTATCGATTACGACTGATCCCGAGATTAGACTGATCCGTCAAGGTATTCCTAGATCGTTCACTGGATCGGTTAACTTGGTTGGATCAGCCAATCCGATCCGATACTTGCCATTTTTTTTGGGTTTTTCGACCCCTTTTTTGAACATTTTTATAGATCCGTACCAATTTTTAATATTTTGTTAATATTTTTGACCGGTGGAAGCCTGATCCAAAAAAACCTGGATTTTGGTCATTTTTGACCGATCCGCATCGGTATCGGCCAAAACCGATCCACACAGAGAGAGAGAGAGAACACTTGGTCTAAGATGGGTGTATACTACTAAAACAAACTGACCTAGAAGAGATAAGCTTGAAACCCATAGTTGTAAAGCTTTGAACAAGTAGCTAAGGATTTAAGGTTGAGTGTACTTAACTTGAATTTAGAGAGAGCAGGTGAAACCAGGAGGAGGTGTTTTCCCACAAGTAATGAGGAGCTGAAGAGCTATTGGGACATAGAGATTGAGATTGAGTAGCTTGAGCTTGAGAGTAGTGCACAAGCACACAGCAGCTTCCAGTTCAACAAGCCCTTGAAGCAAAGGGCAACATTTATTCACAGCTGGGTCTCCCAGACCAATATGCACCAACCCACCAAGAAGATCCACACATGCTCCCAGCTTGAGAGTGTCAATTGGGCATGTTTTCATTGTGGGGGCAGGTGGTGGCGGGCAAGCCGGTGTTCCTCCGCCTCCACCGATGGGAGGAACTATCACTGGTGGGTTCAAGATTGGAGGGAGAGTCACTGGTGGGACTGTCACCGGTGGGATTGTCACTGGAGGAAGAGTGCTTGGAGGCTTGACCACTGGGGGTTTTACTATGGGTTTCTTGTGCTTGGGAGGGGGCTTGGAGCAAGACCCACAACCAAGGATGGGAGTGACTGAGGAGATGAAAACCATGAAGATCAGAAGGAGAGCTGTGATCTTAGGGGAGTCCATGACTATGGACTCTCTCTTTTTCTCCTTAGCTGACCTGAAAAGCACAGAAGGGAGTGTAAGAATGAAGTGTGAGAGAGTACATAAGGGAGGGGCTCTTATAGAGAATTGTGTGAGTGAAAAACAAAGCAATCACGTGAACATGACAAGGCTCAATATGCAAATGCCAAATTTTGCTAGTTGGCAAATACTAACACAAATACATGAACCCATCCTCACTTATGTAACTACCAATATTATTATTATTATTATACTTGAATTGATATGATTTAAAAAAAAAAAAAAAAGGCCATACCCAGTGCTCAAGGCTTCCGTGTTTAGTAAGGTCTGTGGAGGGTCAAATGTACGCAGTCTTACCCCTGTTTTTAGAGAGGCTGTTTCTGAGACTTGAATTCGTGACCAAGCATTCAGTAAGTGAGTACTTGATGATCATCGCACCAAACACGACCTTCACTTCAATTGATATGATATGGTTATCAATATTATAGAAGAGACCTTCTATGTAGGAGGTGGGAAAGCTGGAAGGCAATTTGAAAATCAATTTCATTTTTGTTCCTTTTAAGATAATCCCAACATTAAGATCAAAGCTAACTTAATTGAGAATTAATTAACTTTTAACCCCCCTCTCTCTCAAATAACTTCACATACGGACATTCCAATCAAATCCCATCCCTTGGATGTTGGAACTTCCCTTATCGTATCACTTCCATTTACAAACGATTTTGCAAAAATATATTCCTAAGTTATTAAATATTATTGGCGTCTTTCAACTTTATTTATTCTTTCAGACTCTGCGCGTTTCCGGATAGTGTTCCATCCAAGAGGTTGCTATCGATTTGAAATCTTGGGACCCCATCTTGGTAGTTAGCGACAGGTGCTAGTCTAGAGTTTAGACTATGGTAGTAAAAAGAACTCTAACTGGTCGCGTGGGTCATGTGCCCAAAGAGAAGATCATGTGAAATTATCGCTTAGTCCCAGTGACGTAAAAGTCTCATTCAATCAAACGCTCCTGCGCATGCTCTAATTCACTCCAATCAACTCAGATAGCATTAATTACTCTTGGGTAAAACTCCGAGAATAATTAAACAGGTGACCGGCCGGCTCCAATCAATTCAGATAGTGACCATCAAAGTATTTGTTAGAGAAACTTTGATCATGTTTAATGATCTCTTATTTAAAATCCTAATAAGAAACTATAGAAACTATAGAAACTTACCCATGAACTTGCTTGTATCATACTTCTTCTGACCTACTCCTAGTAGACTCTTCAATACTTCACTGTAGGGCATGGAAAGAATTTGAAGATATACACTGCCTAATTTTTTGTAAAATTTTGAAATCTTTTCTAAGTGAAAACAGAAAATATCTGAACAAAATCTTTATATATATATATTTATTTATTTATTTATTTATTTATATATGTGTGTGTATGTGTTTAGGAGGGGGGATCTTTGGTTATGTAGACACTGAATTTTGTCACCCCCACCTCCCGGCAATAATGACAACAGGACACAGATAGACATTAGTATCTCTCTCAAGAAGGACTTTTGCAGTGTACCCATGCCATATCACCCTCACATTCCTAAAAATGATTTACAAGACCCTTGCGATGCGCAAAAGCTGGCGATGCCGCGAAAATTTGGGGATCACACGTCCTTGTCAACCTAACGATCGACGTCACGGCGGCATCGAGATATTACGTAACGCGTCATCGCCGTATGTCCGGGCGTCACCGTAGAGCTGAGTGGACCACATGCCTTCGTTAGCCAACTTACGTAACAACGGCGTCGCAGGATTTTTTACCGCGGCACCACGGTGTTCATGTGGCGTCATGAAAAGGTAAGTTACCCTTATAAATAGAAGTGATCCCCCCTCATAACAGAGAAGAAGAGGCCCTAGCACCCCTCTACTCCATCTCCATTCCCTGGTTTATGCACCTTTGAGCTATTTCCAAGCTTTTTCAAGCTTCTTGCTTTGGTCCCCTTTCTATTCATGAGTTAGACTACGGTCACTCTGTTTGAGGTCTAGGTCGCCTAGGACCCCACCTTTTTGTGCATTTTCTAGTCTATATTTTGTCCATTTATAGCTATTATTTTGTCCGCAGTAGAGTAGTCAGAGCCTTTTTAGTCATTACTTTGTTTGAGGCCGGATAGCAAATCCCATATGCAGTTACTTGAAGTTTGAGTAACAAAAACCTTTTTTACATAGCCATTACTTTATTTGACAAGAAGGAGGCAAGCCGATCGTCCATCTCCACCTGAGCCATGGGACATCATATATTTCATATTTGGTATATTTTCCTTTATTTCTTTTGTTTCTTGACAGTTATTTGTCTCTTTCTTTCTTATTATTTCTGGTACATAGTAAATTATTTTTATTTTTTCTTTCTTATGTTTGATGCATCATAATCTAGCCTTGCATGTTGATATAAGACGTGTCATCATGAGAGAATCTTCTAACTTTAGCATCTAGTAGAAAGACAGGTTTAATTGGGCGAGATGGGGTGCTAATACCTTCCCACACTCATAACCTGACCACTTACCTAAAATCTCTGACAAGACCATATGGAATCACATAGCACTTTTCGCTCATCCCAGATGGGGCTACACCCATTAGGTCCTAGGCCTGAATCTTAGGTAGCGACCCAATTATTTTAATTTATGAAGCATGACCCCAACCCCATATGTTGATAAATCGAGATGTGATGCCATCCACAAGCCCTTGTTGCCAAGGGACCACAAAAACTTAACAGATCCTGCCCATAAGGCAGAGAAACCCGCATTCAGATGCTGCGATACTTACAGGTTATAACAAGATTGTAATTTGTAACTTTATTTTTTTACTCATCTTATTCTCGAAAGTTATTTTAATCATGGGTAACAAGGGTTTTCAAAGTAAGTTGAAAGTGACTTTTCACTATTTCATTTTCAAGAGCTGTCAGCGCGCATGTAAAATGACAAAATTACCCTTGTATTAAATAACTTTTGGGAATAAAACAAGGGACAAAAAATAAGGTTACAACTTCTTTCTTAATTCACTTTGTGATTATATATATATATTCATGGGATGTGCATATATGCTACAATTCCCCTTATTTGGCATAGCACGTTTTAAAACCATAAGGCCCACTTGTCAAAGCAAACAATATCGTGCCATCGGTAGGACTAGGTTCATGGTATTTCATTGGTATCAGAATTAGGGATGACTATCCAAAATATAATCATAGTGGAAGCGTGGATGTAGAACCCACATAGCTTGGGGATGTGCCATAGAATGCGCATATATGCTATGTTCCCCCTTTACTTGTTATTATGCATTTTTAAAACCATAAGGTCCACCTATCAAAATGGATAATATCGTGTCATTGGTGGGAATGGATTCATGATACTTCAATATATATCATCTCTCTCTCTCTCTCTGCTTTTCCTTACTTTATCGATGTAATTTTAACTTGCCAATCAAAAGAGCGCAAACAACATGAGAAGGGAAAAAAGGAGACATAGCAGTAGGGGGGATTGTGGGGTGCTAGACATGAGAAACAGTAGACCGAACAATGTGAGTGTGTGTTCAGAGAAAGAAAACATTAACACCAACAATGTGTGGGGTTTTAGGACTTCAGAGAGAGAATGGGTGGGGTATGTAGGGACATGAATGGGTGGGGTACGTAGGGAAGTGATGTTCTCTATCTCTAAGGTGAGAAAGAGATAAGGAAGATCTCTCTCTCTCTCTCTTTCTCTCTCTCACACACACACACACACACACACACACACACACACACACACACACACACACAGAGAGAGAGAGAGAGAGAGAGAGAGAGAGAGAGAGAGAGAGAGAGAGAGATCTTTCTTCTAGATTAAAAGAAGAAGAAGAAGAAGAAGAAGAAGAAGAAAGCAATAGTAAAACTAACGCTAGATGGTGATGGCAAGTTGCAGACGGTAGGAGCTCTCGAGTGATGGAGTTTCGTCAAACCCGTTCTCTGGCCCATAAATTTTAATTTATGTTTCAAGAAATAGTAGAAACAAAACACGTTTATCAAACACTTTTTTGGGGTGTTTTTCTATTTCTTAGAACAGAAAAATGGAAAACGTGTTTCTTGGAATGTTATCCAACGGACACTAAAGAAACTTACGCATGAACTTACTTGTATCATACTTCTTTTGACCTACTCCAACTGTAATCTTCAATACCTCACTGTAGGGCATGGAAAGAATTTGAAGTTATCCATTGCCTTGTTTTCATCATATATATATATATATATATATATATATATGGTGTATCTTGTTGTCATCAAGTAAGTGAATCAAAAGAAGTTGTAACCTTATTTTTTACCCCTTGTTTTATTCCCAAAATTTATTTAGTAAAGGGATAATCTTGTAATTTCACATGGACACACACACACACACACACACACACACTGTTGCACCAAGAAATCATCGAGCGGTCCTACGAGTGCCGTCACCTACAAGAGGACCAAGTAAGTCACCAGAGAGAACCGGTGTGGTTCCGGCCTAGGGCTCTCTGATGCCAAAGTGAGATCTCCTGAGCAAACAGATGAATAGAGATTATTTAAGATGAGTTGAGGCTATGAGATACCTTCTCTTTTATAGTAGTGCATGGCGAAGTGGAGAGTCCCTAGCTGATGTGGAGTCTTCTTCGTAGGTGGAGGTTTCCCTGAGTAACAGGGCTCCTCTCTGGTTGGTCTTCTTCCGGCGATATTTAGAGTCCCAATAGGGTTGTCCTTCTAGATGGATAGATCCTTCTGAAGGGATAGATCCTTCCAGATGACTAGGTCCTTCTTGAGTCCATGTGGGTTACGTGAGTAGTAAGCCAGGCTCCGAAGTCCTGTGGAGGTGTTCATCTTGTTGTTGACGTAGTGTAATCTAACTCATACTTATATCCCGTTGGAGTACGTTGCCTTGGAGGAGAGGACGTCCAGGTGGATCTTCTTTTTTAGGGACACATGGCATCTTTCGATTGGTGGGGATAATTTGTGGTTCATCATTTGCCCCCCACTCCCTTAGAACAACGTGCTCAAGAGAGTTCTTCATGCATTTGTATGTCATCCAGGGGGTTGTTGGCAAATAATTCCTCTCCAGGGGTGAGTCTACAAATTGTTGATGTGAGGAGGTTGTGGGTTCAAATCCCTCCTCTCACATCCTTTTACCTTTTTCCTTTCTTTTCTTTTTTGTATAGATATATATTCTTCTTCCTCTCTTTCATTTTCACTTTCTCTCTCTCTTGTCTTGTGCTTCCTACTTTTTGCTTTTTGGCTTTTCTTCCTTGCCTTGTTCTTTGTCCCCATCTTGGTTTGCCCCCCAAGTGTTTATTACATGTCCTTTCTCAAGCTTTCTCTTGCCCACTAGCCTTGGGAGCTTAGTGTCTTGTGGCTTGCCTTGAGCTTGCCTTTGTGGTGTCTTCTTTGTTAGAGGTGTGTCTAAGGTCTTGCTCCTTGGTCCGTGCCACACTTGGGCCTTGGCTTTGGCTTGCGCCTTGTTCTCACCCTCATCTTTTGGTCTGACTCGATCGTGCTCAGTTGGTGACACCAGCTCTCGATCGCGGTTGCCTTGGTGCGTCACACGCCCACCTGCTGTCATGTCACGTCACGTCCCCCTGCAGTCGCGCCCTTGTTGGTGCGTGGTGCCTCTGCCTCATGGGGTGCCCTCCTTGGCGCGTGGTGCCCCTACCTTGTCTTTGCGCCCTCCTTGGTGAGTGGCGCCCACCTGCATCATTGTGCCCTCCTAGGTGCATGGCACCCGCTTGCCTCGCTGTCGCGCCCTCTTGGTGAGTGTCGTCCGCCTGCCGTCGTGCTCCCTTCGGTGCATCACGCCCTCTTGGTGTGTGGCGCCCTACGTTGTACTTGCCTTCTGGATCGCTCCTCGTCGCTGACAATCACGTGACAGGTCACGGCCCACTTATGCGCCACGGTCACGATTAGTGCTCTTTTGGTGGTTGGTGCTTGGTGAGGACTTATACATTTCTCCTTTTTTTTTTTTTTTTTTTTTTTTTTTTTTTTTTTTTCCAGATATGATCTTCTCTAACTATCTCCACACGCTGATGGTTGCAGGTTGATGTCTCTCTTCGGCTGTCGGAACTGTTGCTCCGGGTACGTAGCTTGATCCTCCCCTTTCTATTCATGTCATCCTCCGATGACTCTGATTCGAGTATTGCATTGGTTGAGTCTCTTAGGGAGTCCTTGTGGGGGTCGTCCTCTCCTACGGGTACCACCTCGCCATTGCCTTCGCCCCCTGCTAGTGATGGGGAGGGGGAGGTCCCTAGAGGCTCCACTTTTGGTGTCAGAAGGGCTCACAGGGTTCCCCGGGCCTTGCTGGGGGACCCTCATAGTGTGTTGGCCTAGACTACTAGTGTCTTGACCGCCCCAGACTTAGCTTCCATCCATTGCAGTTCCATATCCCTCCTGAGATCATTCTTCGAGTCCCTGATCCCGATGACTGTGCTTACTCCCACGAAGCGGATGAGGTCTGCCTCTTTTATATTTTCCTCACCTCTGGTCTCCGTCTGCCCATTGTTCGATTTGAAGAGTTAGTCTTGGAGCACTGGTGTCTCACCCCTGGGCAGGTGGCGCCCAACTCGTGGTGAGTTATCTTAGGGGTGTATGTGTTTTTCGCCCAGGCGGGGCGTGCAGCCACTGTTCCCCTATTTTTATACTTCTATCTTCTGAGGAAGGGGGATGGCGGGTGCTATCACTTTTCCCATCGCGTTCCCAAGGGTGCTCTTGCCAAGTTCGATCCTGTTGTGGGGATCACCGACTAGATGAAGCGCTGGAGGGACCGCTTCTGTTTTGCTACGATCCCTCGATGTGGATTGCGGTCTTCCTGGGAGGCCGTTGATATTAAGGGGGTGAATCGCCCTCTTGTGCTGAGTGACTCAAAGCTCGACACCCTCCGGCAGTGTCAGGGGCGTGACTCGTTCGATGTTCATCAGTTGGATTCTGAGGCCTTCTTGTGCCTCTAGAAGTTGAGTCCCGATAAGATGTTTCCTTTTTTAGCTTACACCTACTTTTATCTTTTGCTTTATTAGTTGCTTGACTCATTTTGTGGTCTTGATGTGATGTTGTCATGCAGTGGATACGCCTCTGGATTTCCGCTTGCTCCACAATAATCTGCGAAAGAAGGCTGCTTCTTAGGGAGGTTCATCTACGGGGGTCGCAGATGTCGGTGGCTCCTCTGCGCCTATGGTCATCAGGGCCAAGCGAAAGGGCGTTCCCGGCTCTACTCATATGATGAGCTCTGGTGTGCAACTCGTCCTTCCTCATATTTCTTCGGCTGTTGACAATGCCTCGGGATCTCCGCCGCCCCCTTCTACTACCGTTCCCTCAGGGTCTTCTGCATTGCCCCCCTCCAAGGGGAAAGGGGTGAGTTCTTCCGGTGGTGCTGCCGCTGATCTTCTTGCCGCGGATGAGTCACTGGTAATCACTTTAGGGGTGCCAGAGGGTTCAACCTTGGTCGGGTCCGGTGTGTCTCGGGAGTGGGTGGATAAGGGGAGGCTTCCTACCACGAGAGTAGCCTTGCAGAGGCTCAGCGACGCGTGTCTGGTCCAGACTCTCTACCGCGATATGGCTTTGGTGAGTTATTCCTTTTGGTTTCATTATGTTCGTCGTTCCTCCTATGTTTAGAGTGTTTACTGCTTGCTATGCTGATTATAGGTCCATCAGCGTCTTGCTGAGGTGGTGCTTCGACTGGAAGGTCATGCTTCCCACGAGGTGCAGATACAGGGCGTTCTGCGCGAGGTGGAGAAGGAGCTATAGGGGTATCGTGATGCCTGTGACAGGGCCGAGGCCCTTGCGCAGAGGGCGTCAGAGGAGCTTGTGGTGGCATCAGGGAAGCTCTTGGAGGTCTCTGAGGAGCTTCGAGTGACCTCGGTTGGGGTTCTTGCTTTGGAGGAGGAGCTACATGTGTTGAGGGAGAGGTATGAGGCTGAGCTAAAGTCTATGTGCGAGCGAGTTGTAACTGAGTTCCAGATGTCTCCAGCGTTCTCGACGTTGTACCAAGCGCAGCTTCAACTGGCGTACGAAGGGGGGATCTGGGACCTGGCGGCTTGCGTCCAGGAGGTGACCCCTGGCTATAACTTCTCCGACCCGGGGTTCTCCGAGTTTACGGCGGCGCTTCCTGATGTTGCAGTGGTGGCTAGCGTCCCAGGGTTAGAGGTGGATGCTGCTTTGCCTGAGGAGGGTGCTATTTGTATTCCTCAGGTTGACATGATATCGCCTGCCGAGTCGGATGTGACCCTTCTTCCTTAGGCTTCTTAGCTTTATGGTTGTATCGGATGCGTAGACTTGTCTGACTTTTGTGTTTTGAATTTTGAGCTATATATATCATGAACTCGGTCGTTTGTAGTTAATGTGTTTTCCTTCTATTATTACTTGCTACGTAGGACCTTGGTGTTCCGGCAGTCTGGAGACCTGAGTGGCTTTGTGCCTTGGTGGCCTATGGGCCCCGGTGGTCACTAGACCTGGGTGGCATTATGCTTTGGTGGCCTTCGGGCCTTAGTGGTCAACGGACCTGGCGCTTTGGCAGTCAGCGGACCTTTGGTCATCGGACCTTGCGCCTTGGTGGCCTACGGGCCTTGGTGGTGGCATTACACCTCGGTGATCAGCGGACCTTGCACTTTGGTGGTCAGCAGACCTTTGGTCATCAGACCTTGCACTGGGTGGCCTACAGGCCTTGGTGGCGTTATGCCTCGGTGGTCAGCGAACTTTGCGCTTTGGTGGTCAGCGGACCTTTGGTCATCGAACCTCGCGCCGGGTGGACTATAGGCCTTGGTGGTCAACAGACCTTGGTGGCATTACGCCTTGGTGGCCTCCGGGTCTCGGTGGTCATCGGACCTTAGTCTTGGTGGTAGTCGGTCAATGAGCATAAGTAGACAATCGTATTGCAATCAAATCACCAGACTTCTTTCATAAATAAAAAATTCTAAATTGCCATTGAAAATCCAAACTGTGGCTGACTATCGACTCTGCTATTGCTACCTGGCTGACTGCCAACTCTGCTATTGCTACCTGGCTAACTGCCGACTCTATTGCTAGCTTTTTTGGTGATGCTTTCGGTGTTGCTTTACTGCTATTTCTGGGGTTCTCCTTACTAGTAGTACTTCTTCAGGTGTTCCGAGTTTCAGGTGCGGTCTATCTTCTTGCCCCCCGGAGTCTTTAGGCGGTAGGTCCCTGGACGTATCTGCTTGGAGATTACGTAAGGTCCTTCCCAGTTGGCTGACAACTTTCCTTCCTTCCTTGGCTCTAATGCACTTGCCCGTCTCAGTACCAGGTCACCCTGGTGAAATAGCCTTTCCTTGACCCTGGCGTTGTAGTACTTGGTAGTTCGTTGCGGTAGGCCACGTTTTTTAGTAGTGCCTTCTCCCAAATTTCATCGATGAAGTCCAAGTTTGCCCGGAGCCCGTCGACATAGGTCCTCTCGTTGAAGTGTAGTACCCTGTGGGTCATGGCGAGCACCTCTACTGGTGACAGTGTCTCTGTGCCATATGCCAGGAGGAAGGGGCTTTCTCCTGTGGGTCTTCGTACTGTGGTTCGGTATGCCCACAGAACACTTGGTAGCTCCTCGACCCACTTCCCCTTGGCTCCTTCTAGCCTTTTCTTGACCCCTTCCAGTAGGGTTCTGTTAGTCACCTCCACCTGACCATTAGCCTGTGGGTATGCTACCGAGACAGGTCGATAGTCAATGTTGTAGCTTTGGTAGAATTCTCTGAACTTGGGATTGTTGAACTGCTTGCCGTTGTCTGAGACTAGAATCTTTGGCACCCCAAACCTGTAGATAACGTCATCGCGGACAAACTTCTCCATCTCGTTCTTAGTTATTTTGGCCAATGGCTTGGCCTTGACCCACTTGGTGAAGTAGTCAATAGCGACGACTAGGTACTTTCTATTTCCGGAGGCCACAGTGAAGTTGCCCAGGATGTCCATCCCCCACGTGGCGAAGGGTATGGGGTTGAGGATCGATGTCAATTTGGTGGCGGGTAGATGGGGTACAGGGGCGAACAACTAACACTGCTCGCACTTCCTCACGTACTGTATGGCCTCCTCCTGCATTCGTGGTCAGTAGAGTCCCTGACAGAGGACCTTGTAGGCTAGGGCTCGTCCTCCCATGTGGCTTCCGTATATCCCCTCGTGGACCTCTGCAAGGGCATACTTGGCTCCTTTGGGTCCCAGACACCGGAGTAGTGGTGCCGTGGCCCCCCTCTTGTATAGTACTCCGTCCAGGATGGTGTACTTCACAGCTCTCATCCTAACCTTTCTTGCCTCAACCTTGTCTTCCGGTAGGGTGTTGTTCTGTATATAGTCAAGTATGGGATCCATCTAGCTGGGCCCTTCCTCTATGGTATTGATCTGCTTTTACTGGTATGTTGGTTCATGCAGGACCTCAATGTACACTACTCCTGCCAGGTCTCGGAACTCATCATTGGCTAGCCTGGACAGAGCATCGACAGTCGTGTTCTAGATCCTGGGTACGTGAATCATCTCGAACTTCACGAATCCCTCGATAAGTGATCGGGCACATGCTAGGTACGCTGCCATTCGCTCATCCTTAGCCTCATATTCTCCACTCACTTGGTTCACGACGAGCTGAGAATCGCTTCGGATGGATAGGTATGTTACTTGGATGGCCTTGGCCACCCGGAGTCCAGCTAGTAGTGCCTCGTACTTTGCTTCGTTGGTGGATGCCGAGAAGGTGAATCGGAGTGCATACTGGATTCGGAATCCCTCAGGGCTGGTAAGTATGAGGCCAGCCCCACTTCCTGCCGTGTTACTCGAGCCATCCACGAACATCTCCCATGATCCGCAGTCCTGTTCCTCTGGTTCATCTGCCTCCGGGTCTGTCTCGGGTAGGGTGCACTGGGCGACGAAGTCTTCTAGGGCTTGGCCCTTGATGATAGTCCGTGGTTGGAATCTGATGTAATGCTCACTCAGTTCCACCACCCAGGCTATGAGTCTTCCGGATACATCTGGCTTGTGGAGTACCTTCTTCAGGGGCAGGTCGGTAAGGACTGTGATGGTGTGGGCTTGAAAGTATGGTCGTAGCTTCCTGGCTACGACCACTAGTGCATAGGCTACCTTCTCGATCCTCGTGTACCTGGTCTCTACATCAATCAGGACGTGATTGATATAGTAGATGGGCCTTTGGACCCTGCCCTCTTCCTTCAGGAGTACTGCGCTTACGGTGACCGGGGTGGCCGCCAGGTAGACTTGCAGATCTTCATTAGGCTCTGGCCGCCTGAGTTGTGGTGGGCTTTCCAGGTACCCCTTCAACTCCTTGAACGTTCTGGCACTCCTCTATCCACGTAAAGTCCTTTGGGCTCTTGAGGTTCTTCAATGTCTTGAAGAACGGCAAGCATTTGTCTCCTGACCGCGACGTGAACCTTGAAAGGGCTGCCACCCTTCCATTCAACCTTTGTACTTCTCTAACTGTTCGAGGGGATGACATCTCCCGGATGGCTTTGATCTTGGATGGGTTGGCTTCTATTCCCCGTACTGAGACCATGAACCCCAGGAATTTTCCTGACGTTGCACTGAAGGCGCTCTTGGCAGGGTTTAGCTTCATCTGGTTCCTTCTTAGTACTGTGAAGGCTTCCTCCAGGTCGGCTAGGTGCCGGTGGGCCTGGGTGCTTTTCACAAGCATGTCATCCACGTATACTTCCATGTTACGCTCGATCTGCTCCTCGAACATCTTGTTGACCATCCTCTGGTAGGTGGCCCCTGCATTCTTCAGCCCGAAAGGCGGTGTAAGACTCATCATCCTCATGCATGAGGATCTGGTTGTATCCAGAGTAGGCGTCCATGAAACTCAACATCTCATGGCCAGCAGTAGCATCGATCAATAGGTCGATCCGGGGCAGTGGGTACTCGTCCTTATGGTATGCCTTGTTCAGATCGGTGTAATCAACACACATCCTCCACTTCCCATTGGGCTTCGATACCATGACTATGTTCGCCAGCCAGGTGGGGAATTTCTCCTTCTTGATGAACCCAGATTGGCTGAGTTTCTCCACCTCTTCCTTGATGGCTGCTTGTCGATCCAGGGCAAAATTTTACCTCTTCTGCTGGACGGGCTTCCGGGTAGAGTCTACATACAGGCGGTGTTCTGCTATGGAACGTGGTATGCCAGGCATGTTGGAGGTCAACCATGCAAAGACATCCTCATTCACTTGGAGGAGATGCCCCAACTCGTTCTTCTGCTCGTCGCTCAACAGTGAGCCTATCTGTACAACCCTGGAGGGGTCATCCTTGCTGAGTGGCCATGGGACGAGATCCTCCACTGGCCTACCCCTTCTTTCTGTCAATTCATCTCTCTGGTCGCTGACCAGATTCTCTATGCAGAGTGTCATTCTGCGGGTGTTACCATTATTTTTCTTCATAAAGGTCGTGTAACACTCCCTTGCCTTCTTCTGATCTCCCCGAACTTCGCCTACCCCGTTCTCAGTGGGGAACTTCACCTTCAGGTGGAGTGGTGACACGACTCCTTTAAGGGCTATCAGGGAGGGTCACCCTAGGAGGCCATTGAATGACACCACGGACTTAACAACCATGAAGTTCACCATGATTGCCACTTGCTGGGGGTGCACTCTGAACGTGACGGGTAGTTCTATGGTACCTCTAATGGAGGCGGTTGCACCAGAGAATCCATGGAGGTAGGCAGGCTCCGGCTTGAGCTGATCGTCTCCGAACCCGAACTGTCGATAGGCATCCCGGGAGAGCACATCTACCGATGCCCCTGTGTCTATCAGTACCCTGTGTATGGGTCGATTGGCTACCTCCACCTGTACCACCAGTGCATCCTCATGTGGGAAGCTCAGTCCTTCTAGGTCTTCCTCCGAGAAGGAGATCACTGTCTCAGTCTTAGCTATCTTGCTTGGATTCTCTGCAACTCCCACAAACCTGGCATGGGCTTTGGCCTTCCGGGTGGACTCCTGCCCCGGTCCCCCTAGTATGGTGAGGATGGGGGCTCCCTTGGTGCCACTCGGTTTTGCTGCATCTCTCCGCCCTTCTGAGCGATCTCTCTCTCGATCCGTCCTTCTTTCCTCTCTCCATGGTTCTTCTCTTTCTCGATCACGACCTCTGTCTGCTAGACCCAAACGGCCATCGCACCTTCCTGTCACGTACCTATTTAAGCTCCCTGCCCTTACAAGGCTTTCTATCTCTCTGTTCAACTGCAAGCAGTCCTCTATGTTATGCCCATTCTCCTTGTGGAAGAGGCAGTACTTGTTAGGGTTTCTCTTCTCAAGTCCTACTAGCATGGGTCGTGGCCACCGGATCAGGTCACAGTCCTGGATCTGCATGAGGATTTGTGATCGGGTAGTGTTCAGTGGTGTGAACACGGGGTTGTTGGCTCTTTCACTTCTCTCAGGACGACGATCAGTTCTTCAGGAGGGAAGATCGTTCTTCTCCTGCCGGCACTCGGTCCTTGTCCGCTTGCCTTCCTTACGGTCATCCAGTGCTGACCTCTTGTTGTCTTGGGGCTTGGCCTCTATCACTTTCTTCCTGGCCTGCAGTACCTCCACCATATTGGTGAACTCATTGCACCAGTCCAGGAGCTCCTTCATGGTCCTGGTCTCATGACGTGCCAGGTCCTTGATCAGGTCCAAGTCTCTGATGCCTCCTTCCAAGGCTGCATGCTGGGTCTGGTCGTCCAAATCTCGAACCTCCAAGGACTCCTTGGTGAACCTGGTGACATACTCCCTGAGAGATTCCCCAGGGTTCTGTACCATGTTCAGTAGGTTGACGGTGGTCTTCTTCTGCTTGACGTTGCTCTGGAAGCGGGTGACGAGCTGTTCGCATAGCTCTGCGAACGAGCCTATCGACCTTGGTCGTAGCTTGGAGAACCATGATGTAGCCGCACCCTTGAGGGATGCAGGGAATGCCCGATAAGAGACCACGTCCGACCCACCATACAGTGTCATCATGCCATTAAAATAGTTGATGTGGTCATTAGGGTCCGTGGTACCACTGTATAGTTCAAAGGTAAGCAGTCGGAACCCGGAGGGGAGTGTGGCTGACATGATCTATGTGGAGAACGGGTGTTGTCCAGGTACGGAGTGTGTCTCTCCTCTGGTCTGTTTCTTCAACCCTTCCAGCTTCTCGTCTAGGTCCCGAAGCCTTTGGTCCAACCCTTCCTCTAGTGCTTGTCCTTCATGTCCGGCAGGACGCTCACTACGACCTCGTTCATGACTTCTCCTTGATGTCCCCTCCCGCCTTGAGTATTGGCGGGATGGTGAATGGTTACGTCGCGATGAACCCTGACGCGATGGGGAGGGGCTCTCCTCCCACCGGATCCGGCTTTGTCCTGACCTGTGACTCTCCCCCAGTCGACCTTGGGCAATCGACCTCCTGGTGGATCTCTCTGGGTTTGGAACCCGTGCCCCAAGCGCCAGTGTCCTTCTACGGTCTGACCGCCCTGGGAGGTATCTCGTCCTTCTAGGGTGCTGAGAAGGCTCCCCCGGTGGAGGAATGGGTGTTTGCCTGGCGAGTTGCTGCTTCCTTGGTGGGGGGAAAGGATGCTGATCGCCTGGCGAGTCTCTCTGACCTTTCCTCCTGGAGTGGTGGTCCCCTAGGATCAGGCTCTTATCGAGGTACAGGCTCTGCCCTTGCGGCTGCAATGCCCTATGGCGGTGGGACGTCGAACGCTGCATCAGATAGTCTTGAAAGAGTCGGTGATCATCTAGTATCTGTCTCTGTAGGTCATGGACTTGACCTACAGTTGCTGGTGCATTGGGGTCGGGTACCACCCCCACCACCGCCTAGTTGTTAGGTTCGGCTACGACGACCTGATCATTGTTTGGGACCTCCACCTCCAGAGAGACATGGTTGTGGCCATTGGTTCTGCGGCGACGAAAGCTCTCCGGGGATGGTGATCCATTCCTCAAAACATTGTTGGTGGAGGCAGCGGTCTTCCTTCGTGGCGGCATTGTATGAGTATGAAAGCGAGCTAGTAGGTGTAATGGCTAGCGTCGTTCCCACAGATGGCTCCAATCTGTTGCGTCAAGAAATCATCGAGCGGTCCTACGAGTGCCATCACCTGGAAGAGGACCAAGTAAGTCACCAGAGAGAACCGGTGTGGTTCCGGCCTAGGGCTCTCCGATGCCAAAGTGAGATCTCCTGAGCAGACAGATGAATAGAGATTATTCAAGATGAGTTGAGGGTGTGAGATACCTTCTCTTTTATAGTAGTGCATGGCAGAGTGGAAAGTCCCTAGTTGATGTGGAGTCTTCTTCGTAAGTGGAGGTTTCCCTGAGTAACAGGGCTTCTCTCTGGTTGGTCGTCTTCCGGTGAGATTTAGAGTCCCAGTAGGGTTGTCCTTCTAGATGGATAGATCCTTCCAGAGGGATAGATCCTTCCGGATGACTAGGTCCTTGTGTCCATGTGGGTTACGTGAGTAGTAAGCCAGGCTCCGAAGTCTTGCAGAGGTGTTCATCTTGTTGTTGACGTAGTGTAATTTAACTCGTACTTATATCCCGTTGGAGTACGTTGCCTTGGAGGAGAGGACGCCCAGGTGGATCTTCTTTCTTAGGGACACATGGCATCTTTCGATTGGTGGGGATGATTTGTGTTTCATCACACACACACACACACACACACACATATGGTCTTATAGAAAATCCCACATTGTCTGGGATTGTGCCATGGAATGTGCATATATGCTATGACCCCCCTTACTTAGTATGACATGTTTTTAAAATCGTAAGATCCACATTTCAAATCAGATAATATTGTATCATCAGTGATGGTCTTATAGAAAATCCAACATCGTCTAGGATTGTGTCATGGACTGTGCATATATGCTATGGCCCCCCTTACTAAGTATGGCACGTTTTTAAAATCGTAAGATCCACATTTCAAATTAGATAATATTGTATCACCAGTGAGCATGGATTCGTGGTATATATATATATATTATTTCTATCCTTATCCTTACTTTAACGATGAAAATTTAACTTTCCAATCAGAAGAGCCTAAAAAACATGAGGAGGGAAAAAGGAGGTGGAGCAATAGGGGTAGGGGAGATTGTGGGGTACTTAGACATGAGAAAGAGTACACTGAACAATGCGTGTGTTCAGAGAAAGAAAGACAGCAACGCCAGCAATGTGTGGGGTTATGAGGACTTGGGAGAGAGAATCGGTGGGGTACGTAGGGACGTGGATTTCCTCTCTCTATGGTGAAAGAGAGAGAGAGTACTTGGGGTTGGAGAGAGAATTAGGGTGAGAATGCATGAGGTAAGAGGAATATCTTTCTTTCTCTCTCCCTCTCTATCTCTCTTATGTGTTAGTGTCCGTGACTTAAACATTTATGTGATCTCCTTAGGCTGGAAATCATTGGAATTTTGCGAATCCCTGAATGTGCTTTCCCTCAATTTGATGAATTGATGTGATTGGTCGGGGTCCTAGTAGTACACAAATCCCAACACCCATCACTCTATTATTCTTTTCCACTCTTTCAATGGATCCACATGTCCTTTCTCTACCCAATATGTAAGAGATGATTAAAATCTTTGACTTTATTACTTAACACATAACATTTTATGACTAAGGTTATGTTTGGAAGCACTGAATCTCCGGGCCCTAATCTCACATCAAAGCATTTTTTATTTTTTAAATTGGGGACAGTTTTCATACACGGCTGTGTAAGCCAGGCATGTGAGAGGGTGAGAGTTTCAAGGCATTAAATAGGAGTGGGGTTTTATGATTTTTCTAATTCCTTGTTAGAGGGACACGATCATGCATGCTTGCACAGCCGTGTATGAAATCTCTGACCATTTAAATTTTATAATAGAAAAAGAATGTTCACTCATCTGTGGTTCCTAGGCTTAGATACAAACTAATACCTTTGTATGCAAAAAGACAATTTAGTTTCCAATGAAATAAAAAATCATATTTAAACCAATGTTTTGTATGCATTTTCATTGACTACAACATTGGTGCAGGACTACACGATTGATTAGCGTTCTCTTGCCTATTTTATAAGAAAAAAAGATCTCTACTTGGTGATGTTTACTATGCCCTCTAGCAGGCACCATGAGATGACATCTCTGCCCCCCTTGATCCCTTGGTAGATATCCAGACATGCTCACCCATTGGCCCAGACACTTGTGTAGAGATCATGCGATCAAGTAGAAATCTCTTGCCCATTTTATAAATATCACAATGAATAATCCTCTCTATCTTTTAACGAAGTTTTTAGGCATTGTCTGTATAAATTAAAAAATAAAATAAAAAAAACACATTCTTAAGATTCATTGCCAACAAGGCGTCAAGCATCAGGATGCAACAAACGGTTGTGTTTGGTCGTGTTTGGTCCTAAGTAAAATGACATCAAAGAATTAATGTTGATGCATGAATTCATGCATGCATGCATGGTTTGAACTTGGAAACTCGTCGTATAGTGTTTCTTTTTTTTTGTGGTAAGGGTCGTATAGTGTTTCTATGACGGGACGAAGAAGAATTAATTAATTTTTGTCCTGTGCAAAACAGGACAGAATAGCGTTGCTGGTTTCCCATCATCTCATGTGGATTTAATGGCTGAGATTAACTCTCTGAAACGTATGGCTCTGCATGCCTCAGTTGGCTGGCAGAAGAGAGAGAGAGAGAGAGAGAAGTACATCCACATGATTTTGAAGTGTACCTTTCCGTCTTCAACTCAGGCAGCACACAGAATCTGGCAAAACAGTGGTATAACTGGACCAATGTGCTACCGTGGAGGAATCGGAGCGGCTGAAAGCGACCAGTGGATATAACATTCCGGGTCAACCCAAGACCCACATTATTCTGTTAATTTTTTTTCTTAGCTTGAAGTTTAGATTATATTAAAGAAAACAATAAATAAATAAAAATAAAGAGGAAGGAGGGCACATACTGAATCATTATCACCTCCAATTCCTGCCCATTTCAATTCCCTCCAATCCCTCACATAGGAGCGGAAATGACCACCTTACCCACTGCCTGAACACACTGCCCAAGGTGGGGTAGGGTGCTCATTTCTACTTCTATGTGAGGGATTGGAGGGAATTGGAGCGGGCAGCAAATTGGAGGTGATAAAAATTCGGCACATACTACCTATTACAAAATAACAAAGGATTTAAGGTTCTACCTTCGGCAATGCCATCAGCAGAAAACCTCAAACCCAAAAATGTTAAAAAATCTATGAGATGCATCCAAGAATAAATTCTTCTTTAACATGCGATGAAAGATCTAAATTTGCAGATAAGGTTTAAGATTTAGCTGCTGCCTTTGCAATGAAATCAGCTATACAATTGGCTTCCTTGAAACAGTGTGTAACTTTCCAAGTAATTGTATTGAGAAATGGCTTGAAGTAGTTCCAATCTTGTTGAATATACCACGGAAATAAACCTTTTTGCAAAGATAAATCTCGACTCCTAATTAGGGATCGCCACATGGCACGAGCATAGCAACCAAGTTTTCCATGTAACATGCGAAAATCTAATATACTCCACGTTATGTAAGGACCCTTCTCGTTAGGGGTTAGGGAATCCCCAATATAGCGAGACAGCCTCCGGAGGACTCTCGAAGATGATCTCCTACTATTGAAGTTCAATATTATTTCCCAATTCATTCATCTCTCTATGGAGGATAATATTTAGTTATACAATCAATGACCCTAACTATGGTATGGAAGATTCTCGTCTATTATCACATGTGATAATAGGAGATTGTGAAGATATACACATAGGAGATTACAAGGGATATGTAGGAGATTACAAGGGATTTGCATGATATGCAATATTACAAAGATATGCACATGTGATAATGTAAGAATGGAAAGATGTGCACATGTGATAATACAAGAATGGAAATGAGGGAAATCCGAATATTGAGAGTAAACTCAATATTCGGTCAATACACCCCCTCAAGGTGGAGGTGAGGGTGATTGAACCTTCAGCTTGTTGCACATGAATTGAAATCCAGCCGTTGGTAGGGCTTTGGTGAGGACATGGCCAGCTGATCAGAGGTCGAGATGAACTGGACCGATAGTTGACGATTTGCCACCCGTTCTCGTACAAAGTGAAAGTCAATCTCAATATGCTTAGTACGAGCATGGAACACCGGATTGGCAAATAAGTATGTGTCCCCGATGTTGTCGCACCATAGTATGGGCGGCCGTCGAAGAGGGAAGTGAAGCTCCTTAAAGAGTGCCTCCAACCAGATGAGCTCGGCAGAGGCATCAGCCAGGGCCTTGTATTCAGATTTGGTTGATGACCTGGAAACCGTCTTCTGTTTCTGTGATGTCCAAGAAATCAACTGGGGCCAAGAAAAATGGCATAGCCGCCTGTGGACTTGCGATCAGAGTTGTTTCCAGCCCAATCCGCATATGAGAAAGCCTGTAATGTGAAGTTGGTGGACCTTTCTAGAAGTAGCCCATGAGTGGTAGTGGCCTTGAGATAGTGAAGAATTCTCTTAACCTGGGTCCAGTGGTCCTCAGTAGGACTATGCATGTGTTGGCATATCCAATTTACTGCAAATGAGACATCTGGTCTGGTCAATGTTACGTACTGAAGTGCCCCAACAATGGACCTGTATTTAGTAGCATCAGTCATAGTAGCACCCCCTGGATCCATAGAGGAGGTGGCCATTGGAGTTTGAATTGGTTTGCACTCCTTCATGCCGGCCCTAGTTAATAAATATGTGATGTATCTGGATTGTGAGAGTAGGAGGCCCTTGGGATGTTTGATGGCTTTGATTCCCAAGAAGAAGTGGAGAGGGCCCAAATCCTTAATAGAGAACTCAGTCGCCAGTTGCCCCAGAATGCTGGTGACTCTAGATGGGGTATTACTTGTTACAATTATGTCATCAACATAGATAAAAAAATATATCAGCACACCCCCTTGGTGAAATATGAACAGAGATGGGTTAGTCCGTGATGCAGTGAACCCTATATCAAGTAAAAATGTGGATAGCCTGTGGAACCAAGCTCGTGGGGCCTGCTTGAGGCCATAAAGAGAGCGTACATACATGATGAGGAAGGGATTGGTCCACAAAGCTGGGCGGTTGTGCCATATACACATTCTCAGTTAGCAAACCATGCAAAAAAGCATTGTTAATGTCCAGTTGCCGAATGGGCCAGTCATGGGCCACAGCAATGGCTAGAACAGCCCGAATGGTGATGGGTTTGACAACTGGGCTGAATATTTCCGAGTAATCCAGACCTTCTTGTTGGTGAAAGCCCTTTGCCACAAGACGTGCCTTGTAGTGCTCTAATGACCCATCGGCCTTCCTTTTAATGCGGTAAATCCATTTGCATCCAATCAAGTTCATGGAGGGATCCCTGGGAACAAGTGACCATGTTCCATTTCGCAGTAGAGCATTGAACTCTTCTGCCATTGCAGCCCACCACTCAGAGACTTTATGTGCCTGACTAAAGCATGTCGGCTCTTCTTAGAGCGTAGGAGTTGCTGTCAAGGCATGTGGTGTAGAGCAACGATTGGTGCGTAATGTCATGTGAAGCAACCGGGTTGGGGGAGGAGGTGGTGGTGATGGTGATGATGATGCGGGGGAGGCGGGGGAGGGGAGGGCATAGAGGTCCTGTAGAGGGCGTGTGCGCCTAGGTGGACTAGGTGGTGTTGGTTGGGGTATGGAGAGTGGGTGTTGCAGGGAGGCCGTGGGGGGCCTGGTTGTAGTTGGGGAACGGTCCTGTAGGGAGACCGTGGGAGAGGTATGGGGAGGGGAGGGTGGTGCCATTATTGCTGCAGGTGGGGGAGGCGTGGGATGGGTGTGAAGAGGGGCCATAGCCCATGGGGAAGGGGAGGGAGTGGTGGATGTGGGAGTGGGTCCCAAAATGGGTGTTGTTTGAAATGGGAAGACTGATTCATCAAACTGTACATGGCGGGCAATATACAACCTATTCGTGGCCACATGTAAACATCGATAGGCGGCATGAGAAGGACTATACCCTAGGAAAACACAAGGTGTGGAGCGGTAGTCCATTTTGTGAGAATTATATGGTCTAAGATATGGGTAGCAGAGACACCTAAAAATGCGCAAAAATGAGTAGTTGGGTACTTGGTGATAGATGAGTTAAAAGGGAGAGACATTGTTAGAGACGCGGGACGGCATGCGGTTTATTAAGTACACAGCCGTGTCAAAAGCAAAGGGCCAATACTATTGGGGACCAGAGGAATAGGCGAGAAGAGTGAGCCCAGTTTCAACGATATGGCAGTGCATGCGCTCCACAAAGCCCTGTTGTTCATGGGTATGTGGAGCGGAGACACGATGTTGAATGCGAATTCATTGAAAATGGGATGATAGTGTCCGGTATTCACCCCCCCAATCGGTTTGTATGGCCTTAATTTTTTTAGAAAATGTCCTTTATACAAGAGATTGAAAGGTTTGAAAGACTGAAAAACATCCGATTTATTTGCAAGTGGGTAGAACCATATATAGTTTGTGCAGTCATCCACAAAAATAATAAAGTACCGGTAGCCTTCAGGAGAAGGAACATGAGAGGCTCCCCACACATCACTGTGAATGAAGTCTAGTGGAAACAAGCTACGAGTGTGTGCTTCCTTTAAAGTAAAACGATGAGATTTTCCTAATTGACAAGAAGAACAAACACCAAAATGCCGTGTGAACTGACATGGCAAATTATTGACTCTAAGCATAGAACGAAGAACTGTCTCATGTGGGTGTCCCAGCCGCTAATGCCACCTATCAAAGTTTATGTTTTCAGCCACATGAACACTGGGAATAGAATTTGTTTTGGAGGATAGTTGATAAAGCCTGCCCTCACTCGGTCCGGACAGAAGAGTGGTCTTGGTTGTGTGATCCTTGACAAGAAAAAAAGAAGGGTGAAATTCAAAATATACATCATTATCACTAGCAAATTTTTGAACTAAAAGAAGAAATTTGGAAATGGTAGGAACATGCAAAATGGAATTTAAGTTAAAGGAATGGGAGAGAGGGAGGATAAAGTGGAATAACCAATATTGTGAATGGGTAGTCCCTTAACATTCCCTACGTGCAGTTGATCGGCACCACCATACGTGTCATAAGAGGTCAAAGACTGGATGTCAGCGGTGACATGATGGGTAGCTCCAGTATCTGGGTACCAGGTAAGTGCAAATGAGGGTTGATAAGTGGGCGGGTATGATGGGGTTGGGAGGAGGGGCGGGTGGGTGTAGTGAGCTGCGGGTGATGGATTATTGGTATTTGGATAATAGGGTGAAGGGTATCCATGGGTTTGGGAATTGCGATAGTAGCAGTACTGGGCTATGTGATTTGTCTGGTTGCAAATTGTACAAAACAAGTTACCACAACCACCATTAGAGGGGTAGCCATGGCCAAAAATAGCCATCACGCCCAAAATGGCCTCTACCCCTTTGAGAAGATCGGCCAGCAGTGGAACCCGAGTCATTAGAAGGGGTCCTTTGTGCAGTGTTAGCCGATGGTGGGGTAGAGGTGGTGGTATCCGTTATATGCATTTTTTGAAAAGATTTAATGCTTTCCTGACTTAGCAGTAGACTGCTCAACTCTGAAAAAGGAGGAGGCTCCAGGCGAGCCAAAATGGGTGCCACCATTCCCTGCATATCTGGCACCAGTGCCCGTAGTACATAGTTATTGAAATCCGCAGGTTTTAAAGGATTTCCAGTGGTAGCAAATTCATCAGTAATTATCTTTGCACATTGAAGATAAGCCGCAACAGACTCATCAGGTTTCTGTTGAAGGTTACGAAGTGACGTGCTTAGATTCATCATCCGAGTGGAGGATGTGGAGCCATAAGTAGACTGCAATGTTGTCCAAATCTCATAACTAGTAACCTTGTCAAGAACAAACGAGTAGACTTCTTCAGAGAGTGATGAGAGGAGCATACTAGTGATGGCAGCATCTTGTTGTTGCCAATCGGCCACGGCATCAGCGGCTGTGGGGCAAGGATTTGTGCTAGCAACATAGGAGAAGAGACGTTGGCCTTTGAGGAAGGCCACAATCTATTTACGCCAGGCCAAGTAATTGGTTGGTGTTAACTTGAGAGAGACATAGTGGTGGGCATTGGGGAGAAGCTTAGAAGCAGAGTTGGTGGTGGTGGGCATTGGGGAGAAGCTTAGAAGCAGAGTTGGTGGTGGCGACCACAGAGGAGGCCACATCTTCAGGTATAAGGGTAATTGAAGAGAAGAATGTAGAAAAGAAGAAGATGAATTGAAAAAAACCAAAGAGGATCGGCTAGAGATAGGGCATTGGCCTTCTAGCTCGGATGACCATGTTGAAGTTCAATATTATTTCCTAATTCATTCATCTCTCTATGGAGGATAATAGATAGTTGTATAATCAATGACCCTAACTATGGTATGGAAGATTCTCATTTATTATCACATGTGATAATAGGAGATTGTGAAGATATACACATAGGAGATTACAAGGGATATGCATGATATGCAATATTACAAAGATATGCACATGTGATAATGTAAGAATGGAAAGATGTGCACATGTGATAATACAAGAATAGAAATGAGGGAATTCCGAATATTGAGAGTACACTCAAAATTCGGTCAATACCTACCATAGTAGTCTTCCACTAAGACTCATCTTCATTATAGGGAAAACCTACCATCAGGAGGCACGATGTACCATCTCTTGGGAGATACTACTGTCTAACTATAAATACACAGAAGAACCCTCAGGTAAGGGATCAAACACTCTTCACCCTTGTTTTACCATTACTCAGCAAGTTCTTATTGTTGCCTTGAAAACTGACTTAGTGTCACGTACCCCACCTCTACAAGACCGGCATTGTGACTGGATATCTGCAAATAGCCAACTAGACCTACCAGGATCCACACGTGCAGTGTTCTAGGCTCACAAACCCACACATCATAAACTATTTCAATAAATAACAGCGGAAGCAATATAATAATAAGGAATCATATTAAGGGTTAACTAAGGTGATAAAATTAATATAACAGTTTTATCCCAAAATTCAAAGTATCAAGACGTAACCATTAATTACATATCCCGGTAAATACAATCCAAGAGTCCAAATATCCAAAAAGAAATATGAACATTGCCACACCATGGTCACAGTGCTCCATAAGCGCAGCTATCATAGGCGCATCTTGGCTCATGCCCATCGGGCTCTAGGGCCCACCAATCTCCTTCCATCTCTATGAAGGGTACAATAACATCCGTGCTTAAAGTATCCATCATCATCTAAAAAAACACACCCACACGTGGTGTGAACTTCAACAAGCCTAGTGAGGGGATGGAACAATCACAAATAGTCCATCAAATGAATGAATGCATAACCCATTTTTATTAATAATCAAACAATACAACTAAGTTTCTGGTTAAGTGCCACTACAACCCAAAGAGTAGTATCCCTAGTCCTGGAATCGTCCATCGGTCACCCAGTGATATCAAACCCCAGTTGTAAGATAGGAGTTTGTCCATCCTCGAATGTGCCATGGGTCACCCAACAAACCCCAAAAACCCCATCCTGGCGCTACGGTCTCGAGATTAAACATCGATCACCCGAGCTTGGTCCGCCTCCGACAACAATCACGTCATATCTCGGAATAATCTCATCAAGCCTACCATAATGGGTCATCCAACATCTATCCTACTGTTAGCAAGGAGTCATGGCATAGGGTTTGTTTATCCTAGCCACATACATTTCTATCATCAGTAATTGGAATTACCCTCGACCACATTTCTCATCCGTCTCCTTAAACATTCACACACTATACAATAAAGTATGATGAATGTTGTACCAGAATCCACCATCTGCCACACCGCAAACCCATTTCCAAGTCCTAATGCAACAGGTATTTCTAATTCAAATGGCATGAAATAAATACAACATGGCATGACAACCGGGGTATCAGAATCCTCCCTCGTCCATGCCAGATTCCATCATACATAACCAATTCACATATCGAACAAAGAAATACAATTGACAACATAAGTAACATCAAAATAGTAAATTGACATAAGCATTTCATATTATAGTAGTCATCAAAAATAAATGCACATGCATACAATATACAACAAGTTATCTAATTTAGAACACTCCGTAAATTAAATCAAACCAAACCCACTCACCTTGTCTACTGTCTTTGTGAAGATCCCCGGTAGAAAATCCTAATTAAACACACCATGTTTCGCCTCACCGGGTGTCTTGTTTCTACCTTATGTTCAAGTGTGAAAATATATCATTAATATCCACAAATACCCTTCAAAATAGTACTCAAAGAGTTCCCCAAATGTCCTATTGCATAGGCCGATACAAGGTCAAACTATACCTAATCGGTTGGTGACAGCCGGCTGGCCACCCAACCTTGCCAGTAGATCAGGCAAAAGCCCAGGGTATTGGACCATTAGACTACCGTTTGATCACTTTGGGTTGAATTGATCGACTGACAATGATCAACCAGCTCCCCTATGAGCTGATTTTCAGCCTTAGGTTGGGTCTGGCACTTGGAGTGGCCAATGGCTTGATAGTTTATACCCTTGACCCTCACATTAACTCAATAAACCAATCTTCAACTAGGGGGACCATCCTTGGAGGATCCAAGATCATTCCATTGGTCTATGGCAATCGAATAGGTTTCCAATTTGGGAAAAACAACCAAACATTGGAAAAAATAGAAATCCTAAGCTATATGAGCTCTAGGAAAGTATTAATCTCAATAATAAACCCCAAGGTAAGAGGATTACATAGAGAGTAGTACATTTCTACAAAACTGCAACAAATAGTAGAGAATCTAGGATTAGTTCCTAAGTAGAAATGGAGAGGAGAGTGTGTGGAACTCACCCACAACTCAAGGTATTGATAGATGTAGCTGTAGACTGAAGTCTTTCCTTCTTCCAAGCTCTTCTTCCTCCTTTCTCTTGCTTCTCTAGCTTCCTCTTCTATTTTCCCCAATTTAGTATGTAATAAAAGAGGATGTCCAGTCACTTTCTTATTTATAGACCCAGACACTTAAGGCCTATTTGGCTGGAGTTTCCCAAATATAAAACTACATTAATCCCATTTAAGCCCAAGTGGGTCCACCACCTTAGCTCCATTTTGGACATGGACCATGGTCTTAATCCATAGCATAGGGGGTCATACAGGTGAGGGATCAAATCCTCAATATACAGGGTTCCACAGCCACATCATCACTTAGTTGTGCTGTAAAAAATTGTCGGCTGATCACTACCAGTTTGTCTTGATTAGTCGGCTATGACCAACTGGCTATTGAGTATAGCTTGGTTTATTTGGGTTTTCCCTAGTTCTTCCCCCTATTTTCAAAGGTGTTTCATCAGTGATTAGGTACTATAAAGTGTGATAGCCAACATGTGAAATTGTATGTTAAAACATCAAGGTTGGTGTGCTTACCATCAATCAACTGGAATCAACCATTGCTGTCCAAAATCACCAGTATTGACAGTTGTAGGGGTTGTACCTACACACAAGTCCAAAATTAGTTTAGGCTTGTGGTTTCGATGTAACATTCCCCCCTCTTTAAAGAAAATTTCATCCTCAAAATTCAGCATACTTGAAGAGTCGAAAAGGTGAGGGTACTTTGACCGCATCTCCTCTTCTCGTTCCCAAGATGCTTCTTGCTCTAAGTGATTGCTCCACCGCACCTTTAAATATGAGACGGTACTGTTACAAAGATTATGCTCTTTATGGTCGATGATTTCTATAGGCATCTCTTCATAAGTCATATCAGAGGCAAGCTCAGGTGGATCTTGAGTTAAAATATGTGTCGTGTCGAGTATGTACTTTCGTAGCATAGACACATGAAACACATCATGAACTCCTGCCAGTGATGGGGGTAGTGCTAACTTGTAAGCCATAGGTCCGATCCTAGCCAAGATCTCATATGGTCCAATAAATCGGGGGCTGAACTTACCCTTCTTTCTGAACAGCATTACCCCCTTGGTTGACGACCCTATAAGAATACTTTATCCCCAATATCAAGCTCTAAATCCTTCCACCTCAAGTCAATATAGCTCTTTTGTCTTAATGGTGCTGCCTTTATTCTGTCTCTAATCAAATCCACTTTCTCAGAAGTGGCTTGTATGAACTCCAAGCCCATAATACGTTGCTCGCAGACCTCATCACAATACAGAGATGTCCGACATTTTTTACCATATTGGGCCTTAAATAGTGTCATGCCAATGGAAGCTTGGTAGCTGTTGTTATAGGCAAAATCTATGAGTAAAATGTGCTCATCCTAACTGCCCTTCAAGTCTATGGCATAAGCTCTGAGCATGTCACCTAGGGTCTAAATAGTCCTCTCCGATTTCCCATCTATCTGCGGGTAAAAAGTTATGCTGAAGTTCAATAGTGTGTCCATGGACTTCTGAAATACACCCTAGAACTTGGATGTAAATCTGAGATTGTAGTCAAAGATAATACTAACTGGGACACTATAGAGACGTACTACGTTGTGCATATACAATCTGGTTAATTTGTCCATCGAAATTATTTGTTTGATTATGATGAAATGGGCTATCTTGGTTAGACAGTTGACAGCCACCCAAATGGCATTCATACCTCTAGTGGTACGAGGTAGTCCAGTAATAAAGTCCATTGTAATATTTTCTCACTTCTATTTTGGGATAAGTAGTGATTGTAGCAAGCCATGTGGCCTATGTCTTTCTGCCTTAACTTGCTGGCAGACCAAACATTTTCACACATGTGTAGCCACATCTGTCTTCATACCCATCCACTAATAATTTTGTTTCAAATCCTTGTACATTTTTGTGTTGCTCAGATGAATGGAATAAGGACTATGTGCTTCCTTCAAAATAATGCCCTTCAACTCATCATCTGCGGGTACCCACAATCTGCCCTTAAATTTGAGAATGCCATCCTCGGTCATGGTAAAATCTTCATACTGCTGCTTCTCTTCCCATATGTTACCCATAATATTTTGCAATTCCAGATCTGAAGATTGGACTGCAATAATCCTCTCCCAAAGGGATGACTGTACCCCCAACGCTACTAGTGCAATGGTAGTACCTTCCATCATCAACACTAAGTCAAATCTCCTGGCTTCTTCAATAAGCCTCTCGTTAATAGCCAAAGATGCTGAAGATAGCATTTATGATTTCTTGCTGAACGGATCAGGCACTACATTGGCCTTGCCTGGATGATAGTGAATGGTGCAGTCATAATCCTTCATCAATTCTAACCACCGCCTCTATCTCATGTTAAGTTCCTTCTAGGTAAAGAAAAATTTGAGGCTTCTGTGGTCACTATAGATCTCACTTTTCTTTCTATAGAGGTAGTATCACCAAATTTTCAAGGAAAATATCACCTCTGCCAACTCAAGGTCATGGGTAGGGTAGTTTTTCTCATAATCTTTTAATTTTCAGGATGCATAGGTAATAACCTTGCCATTTTGCATGAGCACACAACCCAAATCGAACTTTGAGGTGTTACTATACACTGTCATCACAGCGGTGCTAGTCGGGATAGTCAACACTAGAGTTGTGACCAATCTCTACTTTAATTCTTGAAAGCTCTTCTCACAAGCCTCAGAGCATTCAAATTTCACTCCCTTTCGGGTCAGCAGAGTCATGGGGGATGATATACATGAGAAGTTTTATATGAATCATTTATAGTATCTAGCCAATCCCAGGAAACTACGAATCTCACTTACATTCCTTGGCGCTTCCCATTCTAGCACCGCCTTTACTTTCCCTGGGTCTACCTCAATACCCTTGCTTGAGACTACATGTCCCAAAAATGCAAATTGGGGAAGGCAAAATTCGCAGTTTGTGAACTTTACGAAAAGTTGCTTCTCTTAACCATTGCAACACTAGCTTCTAGTGCTCTGTATGCTCCTCTTTACTCTTTGAATATATCAAAATATCACCAATAAATACTATAACAAACTTATCCAACATGTCAGGAACACCCGGTTCATTAAGTCCATGAACCCAGCTGGTGCATTGGTCAACCCAAAGGACATCACGAAGAATGCATAATGTCCATAACGGGTTCTAAAAGCTGTCTTGCTCACATCACCTTCTTTGATCTTGAGTTGATGGTATCCAGATCTTAGGTCAATCTTCAAAAATACTTGTGCACCTTGTAGCTGACCGAACAGGTCATCTGTTTTGGGTAGTGGGTATTGGTTCTTGATGGTGAGTTTATTAAGGTCATGGTAATCGATACACATTCTCATGCTACCATCTTTCTTCTTAATAAGAAACACAAGTGCTCGCCAAGGAGACATGCTAGGTCTGATGAACCATTTCTTTAAAAGGTCTTGCAACAGCACTTGTAACTCGAATTCAGTGGACACCATCTAGTATGGTGCCGATCCAGGGATCAAATCAATCACGAACTCCGTCTCCCAGTCCGGTGGTAGTTCGGTTAAGTCATCCGAAAACACATCCAGGAAATCCTTTACTACCTTCAATTTTGACAAAGGTTTCACCTTTGCTTCGGTGTCCATCACTATGGCTAAGTAGCCTTGGTAGCCTTAGTCAATCAACCTCTTCGCCTGTAGGGCGGATATGATCAACTCCTTGGGCTTCTTTGCCTTGTCCCCCTTATAAATGTATTCATCACCATCTCGGGGCCTAAATAATATCTTCTTCTCGGTACAATCCACATGAGCCCTATAGGCAGACAACAAGTCCATGCCTAAGATCATGTCTAAGTCCACAATGTCTAACTCAAGTATATGGCCTATCATCTCTCTAACCTCAATATGCACTGAACAAGGCTTCTAAACTAAATCCACATCCACAATGCTCCCAATTGGAGTGCTAACTGACAAACCATGAGTCAAATCCTTAGGTGGTATCCCCATCCTACTACCAAACTTAGGTGACACAAAGGAGTGGGATCCCCTAGAATCAAATAATACTCGAGCAGGTATACAAGAGATGGGTAGAGTACCTGTAATAAAAAATTCTCTTAGCATGCAAATAAACATGAATGCATGTATATACATTGGATAGTTTGGTGGTTATACCTGTAACCACACTAGTGCTTGCCTCGGCGTCCTCTACTATCCCCGTGTAAACATATCCCTGAGGCCTTTGGCCTTGCTGTGGCTGTGGGGGACAGATAGCCAGCTGATTGGGCTGTTGTCTAGGAGGAATCATAGGGGGTGCATCTTCTATCCTATGCTGGGGTTAGGTCCTAGAAAAGTGTTCCGTCTAATTGCAGGTGAAGCATCGAGTGTTTGGCCCTACCAGCCGAGCTGGAATTGCGGGCAATGGTGCTTGGGGAACTTGACTTGCATCTGGTCTCTTGTATAGTACCGGTGTAGAGTTAAAAGTATGGCACCCTGGGCACCTTGTTGAATCCTCTAAATTCTTGTGTTGGCATTGGCCTATTGCCGGACCCGTGGTGCTGGATATGTGTGTCCCTCAAACCCGGTTCAATCCTGTTCGACCCAGTTTATTATGTATTAAATATTTCAAACATTTTTGTTTAATATGATCACATGCGATATAAATTTTTTACCCAAAAGCCCAATGTCTTTACCCTCTATTTTTTTTAAAAAAAAATACAACAAAATTAGGTATTCCTTTTTGGTCATATAAAGGCCTAAGAGATTTGGGGGAATAGGGGATACATGCCACATAACCTCAGTAATTTCTTAGGCATGTCTACCCAAGCCTAATCATGATTTAAAACCAACTATATTATAATTGATCATGATAAACCCCAAGACAATAGGTGAAGACCAACCTAGGGTATCCATTGTGCTAAATAAGCATAGGATCCAACACATAATAGTGTGGGTGTATGTTTGAATGTAGATAATTTCAAATAAAACACCACATGACATTACAATGTCATGCTTGATGGCTTAGTCATGCATAGTAAGGAAAGTTAAAGGCATTCAAATACTATTCATATAACTCCATCTTACTTGACCAAGGGAGAGTGGAAAATTTCAGCTTTAGGTTGAGATTGTCTTTCCAAATCTTACTTAACCTTGAAGCTTTATAGAAAACCAAGAACATGATTACAACTCTTCACAATTTAAATAACATGAAGATTTTGAAGGAAATTACTTGCATACATGCTCCATCACGTTTTTCGGGAAAAAAAGTAAGAAATTTCAACATAGGGTTGGGGGAAAAAATTTGATTTTCATCTAAATTCGTGAATGAAGGTGTAAGTGTGTGATTGGGTTGTGCAAGCAACTTTCCCTTAAACAAATAGGGGACTAAGGCCGTACTTGAGTGTTTCCATCTCAAGAAAATCCCCAAAGTTATAAAAAAAATTCAAACCCAAGGTTTTATAGGATGAAGGAGAATCCAAAAATCTTGAGAACTTGGTGAGGAGAGATTACCTTGAGACGATTTGGGTGTGAAATCTCGGATTTTAGCTCCAAAATCACCAAGAGAGTTGAAGGAGAGCACGCACGGTCGCACCTCTATGTCCTCTTGAGTTCTAAGACAAAAAGGGTTTGAGAGGGAAATGAAAAATTTAAGTCGCAGGGCCCTCTTTTAACTTAAAATCCCGACAATCGCAGGGGCGCTCGGACGTCCAGGTGAAATCATCTTTTCAACCACCCCATGATCGAAATAAAATATACAGGGCGGTCGCGCGACAGGTTTTATTCCCTGTTTGCAACCGCCCCTGCCACCACCCAAATCCAGAGGTGAAATGTACTGGACGGCCGCACGGCCGATTTCATACCCTGTCTGAAAATCGTACTTGCAACTGCCCAGGCTAAAAGGGCTTTTGGGCCAGTTTTCTTGGCTAGTCTTTTTCAAACCTCTTTTATATCCTATAAATGGTCTTTCCTCTATACTAGGACCTATCATACATGTGCTTTGATTTGAGAACCAAATTAAATTGAAATTCCTTGTGGTTTGGAAATCTTAGTATATGTATGATGGTTTATTACTATGAACAGGTACAAGCTATCGTTCGTACCCGGTCTGGTGGAAGTCATTCTCCTCCCAGAGATGATGATTCAGATGTCCTGAATGTGGTTCTCCCAGCATCCCCTCCTGTCTAAAACAATGTGGATGTGACCGCGCTACTGGGTAACCTGTTGCAGGCGATGCAACAAGAAACGAGGGTGATCATGCAAAACATGAACGCCCAACTCCAAGTTTTAGTTGTTGATCGAGAGAGGCAGCAAGTGCTCCTTCCTACACAAGTGCCTCCTCCTGCACCAGTGCCTCCTCCTGTACAAGTGCTCCCTCTGCAAGTGCCCCCTCCAGTGCATGTCCACCTCAAACACCTACAGCAACTATTGCACGAGGTACACCACCCCCGACTACTACTGCTACTGTAGTACCCCTAGTACAAGTGGTGCCAATAACACCTCCTACCCCAGGGGCCACCCCAGTGCGAGCGGTAGAACCAGCTTGGGCCGATGCCTCCAAGCTATCAGAGAAATTTCAAAAGCACCGCCCTCCTACCTTCAACAAGTTGACCAATGTCTCTATTTCCAGCCCATTGGATCAGAGATTTGGAGAGGATCTTCGAGGTGCTCCAGTGCACTGACATGGACAAGATCATATGCGTGGTGTTCCGATTCAGGGGCGAAGCTGATTCCTGGTGGTGGTCCACCAAGGAAAACTTTTGGGCTTTGCATTCCAATGCCACTTGGGAGTAATTCAAGGAGGTTTTCCTTGAAAATTACCTTCCTCGGAGCTTCTGTGACAAGGAGGCCGAGTTTATGAGTTTGTTCCAGGGGCCCAAGTCGGTCCTTGAGTATCAACAATTGTTCGAGGAGCTCTTCTACTTTGCTCTTGAGCACATGATTCTCCTTTCCTCATATTCTAGAACCTGTTGAATCTTCAAAAACCCTCAAGATCATTATTTACTTAATTTTTTATTATTAAGTATTTGATTTTTTTTCGGATGGATTTTTATCGAAGTATTCGGATTTTTTTTTGTTATCTCTAAACGAATACAGATGTCCCTAAACGGATATAGATGCGGATCGAATTCAGATTTTTGGTTATCCATTTACAGCCCTAACTAAAACCCTATAGGGGGTTTGTGAACCCTAGGATGGGTTCAAAAACCTTCACTACATGGTGAAAGAAAACTTTCTTCATAAATAAAAGTGAAAGATAATGTATATTTTCAAAGTTTGTTAATAACCCGAAGGGGGTAGCTTAGTTGGAAAGGACCAACTCTTCAGAATTAAGAGATCATGAGTTCAACTTTCCTTGGGGCCTACCATACCAAAAATAAAATAAATAAATAAAGTTGGTTATTAACTTATTATTGGGCTAACCGAATATTCAAATAACAAAACAGGGCCAAACCCGGCCCATTGCGCCTGGCTGGAATATTTCAACCAGATCGAGGGCTGAGGTGGGCTTGGGCTGGCCGGGTTTTCAAAAATCCAGCCCAACCCGGCTCTTTCACACCTCTAATTCTTCTCTTAATGAAAGAAGAAATGTGACTAAGAGCTAGAGGAAAAAATAATTAGGTTACAAAATATTTGACACCCTAAGAGATGTCAATAAGAAAGAAAAAAAAGAGATGTCAATAAGAAAATCCGTACATAAATACACAATACATAGTTTTACACATGCATATATATTTGGCACCGGCCTGGGCTGGGTTCAATTTAAGGCCTTTGACCAACCTGCCCCGACCCGATTCAACATTGGGGCCTGAAAATCCCAACTCTAGAGCAGCCCATGGACTAAGAAGCCCATTCCAGGCCCTGAAAATATCGGATGGGCTTTGGGCAGGCTTAGGCTCAACAGACCAAACTTGTACCCCTACTAATGATCTTTCTTTTAATCTTTGTATTAGGCTAAGTAGAGATATCCAGATCCTCTCCTGCCGAGCTGCCCGGCAGGACCGTGCTGCTCAGACATGGTGCTGCGTGCAATGACCGCTTTACCCCACTCGGGCAAGGCGTTTGGGCAGGGATAAGGTGGACATTGCGCGCAACACCGTGTCTGGGCAGCACAGTCCTGCCGAGCAGCTCAGCAGTAGAGGATTCAAATTGTAGGCGTAAACTCATTTATTGAGAACAATAATTTGTGTTGAAGTGATTAACTCAACATGTAATAACTGAAGTACTAATGGAATTAAAAGGGGAAAATATTAATCCAGTATATAAAATTGAACAATATCATCACCAACCTTGCAACCAAACTCTATGGCAAGAAACCACAATACCACACTAGCAAAGACAGAATCACATGAGAAGTACTGGAGGGGTAAGGAAGGACATTCTTGAATAATTCATGTTCTAACTAGGCACACTTGAAGCCTGTGGGAATGGACTTCTCACATATGGTACTCAATAAGCTAAGGGCAACAGACCATTCCAAATTGATACCAGCAATATTCTCCTTAATGACAGTGCAGAGACAAACAGCAGCTTCAAGGTCAGCCAGCCCTTGAAGCAATGCACAACACTTGCTCGAAGGCGGTGTCCCGACGACTGTGTTCACTACTCCGAGCAAGTCGACGCAGGCACCAAGCTACAGTGTGTCTTTAGGGCAGAAGGGGTTTACTGGGGGAGCCTTAGGAGGAGGCTTGCTGCAGGGTTCACAAGCACTAGCAAAACCTCCATAGAAGAGGAGATAAAGTATAGCTACAACAGATATCTTGTTAGCCATGGCTTTACTAGTTCTGAGTCTTAGTGGTCATAACTAGTGAAGGCTTCCTTTTAAAGGGTGTTTGGTTGAGTGGAAGAGAGTGAAAAGCCAAAAGATAAGAAGAGTTGAAGTTGAATTTTGTGAGTTGTGCAAAGGGAAATTTTTTGCTTTCTACTCACTCCTTTAGTTGATTCTACTAATAGTAATTGAACTGCAGAGATGGAAGTATGGGACATCAATAATGGCTGCCAGCTTGGAACTAACTTGGCTGCTTCTTTCTTGTTTGTCTGTGTGTCTTTGTGTTTGGTCCTTCCCTTATCACTTAATACTCATCTTTTGTGATACAGGCTAATCACAACAGATATATACATGTTTCATCACATGGGAGAGCTAGAATGCTAGATCAAATCTTATGGCAAAAAAAGTTATTTAAGAGTATTTCTATATAAAGGGGTTTTTTTTTCGTCAAATAATTTGTAATTTTATTTTTTATCCTTTTTGTATGGTACACAGTTTTTTCGTTATAAAGGTAATAATGTCATTTCACATTTGTACAAAAACAATGTACACCACAATGAAATATTTTGCTAATGACATACTATGTCATTTTCAACTTATTTTGAAAACCCTTTTATACCCCTATTTAAAAAAAAAAAAAAAAAAGGAATAAGGGAAGGATATTATAAGAAGACGTCAAGTTCTAAATACACCTATAGAGATATCATTCAGACACCACAAGATGAAATATATTAGATACACAGTTTCGCTCAGTATATCAAAGCAAGACTTCTGTATCATTGAGATGGACAGATAAGCAGTTTTGCTTAAGCTTTTCTATTTTTCATATAATTCTATGAGAAACAGTTTTTTGTCCGAGAGTGTGGCCTATGCCAGCACTCCTAGTGTCTATCTCTCTCCTCAAAACAAAAGGGTAGAGGTGTCTTTTTATATGGGAAAGAGAGAGATAGACTCATGGAAGCGCTGTCAAAAGCCACACTCCTAGACAGAGTTCTTTTTCCCTAATTTTATTTACCTCTTGAAAGAATGTCCGTTAAAAAAATTAGATGCATATACATTGTGAAAATGAATTTACAACTTGTTCGTTTACCAAAAAAAAATTTGAATTTTTGTTCGGTTACATTACACAGGTGGATCTATGTTAAATAAAAAAAAAAAAAACAGACCCATCTCACTAGTACGATAAATGAATAAATAATTTTACTCAAGTTTGGTCTAAATTAAAAAAAAAAAAATAACAAAACTGATATGATTAAAATTTCATCCTGGAAGTTTGGGTTCAAGTTCAACATTGATCTCATTTGAGAGTAAATTTACGAATGGGATGGGTGTAAAGTAGTTGGTCACTATGAATCAACCATTTAGCACTATGTGACAGATCATGAGCCGTTAAATTGTTTTTTTTATAAATAGGAATTCATTTAGATAAACGGCATGATATACAAGGTTGGGATACAAAGTACAAGAACCCAAGGAGTGGAGTATGACCATATTGTCTTACATGCCAATGACAAGGTCTTCCTGACTAGGGGATAGGCAAAACCAATGGATTCCTTAGAGGTAAAGTTGTAGACATTAGACACAACTTACAAGACAAAATGATACATGAAAATATATCCTTGAGTATAGAAGAAACCACCAATGAAGGACAAAGCCCTATATGTGCCCACTTTGATGTCTAACATCTTGCCTAATCTCAGAGTTCTCAACTAGATTCATGTCATTTCTACCGAACTACCAAAAATGGATATAGCCTATGTTGGACAAGTCTGTGTTCATCAAACCCGGTTTAGTCCGGTTCAACCCGGTTCACCTTTGTATTGAACTTTTATACATTTTAGTTTAATATTGTCACATGCGATATAAACTTTTTGATCATTATGTGTCCGTAAGTTTTACTTAAAATGGTAGTCACGACTAGGGTTTGGGCTGGACGCCCTTATCATATGGTCGTCGCATTGGGTATGCCTAGACATGTGATGTCAGGGTAAGAATGCGAGTGCTCATATGTTTGATGTGTGCATTGGCGAAGAATCTACTTTGTCGATTCCCTCATGTATTATTGTCAGATGTAGGAAGGGATAGACATGTGTCACCGACACCCTTTGCTTGAGGGAATCCTGTCGTTGCAAAGTGTAATCGCATTCTTTGGTTCATCAATGACTGAGACTCAAGCAAGTCAAACCCGGTGTTCTGGGAATGTGTGAACACTTTGTGAATGAAGGAGTTATTCAACATGGTCACCACTGCTCGATTGGGGAACACCAAGATTGAGACTGTCTGTGTATGGTCGGATAAGAATCTGGATCCAGTGCCGTTTTGGAAATGGTTTTGCAAAAAGCTATTTTACATAAAATGATAGATTATATATAATTATTTGAACAAAGTATTTTATTGAGTTTTGCGGGACCTAATCAGATGCACAGACACTTTATATGGACATGTACTATGGATTGGGGTTTGGCAATACTTGTGTCCATGCCCTAGATTCCATAATGATGGTGTTGATTAGTGGGGGGGGTTGTATATAATAATTTGTTATCATATAGGGAGTTATTTAGAATTTGCTATTTTAATTGGTTCTTTATTTAATTAATGGATACGGTGCTAAGTGTAATTATCCATAAATATTAAATAAAGTAACTAATTAATACTTTCCCTATTAGATTCTGCTTCTTCCCCTTTTAGAAGCACTTTGAGTTTAAACAGAACTGCCAAACTCTGAGAGAGAGAGAGACAGACAGACTCTCACTGGGATTAATTCTAATCCATTCAGGGTTTTTAGAAAACCCTAGGCCTATAAATAGGGGACCAAAACGCAGAGGGGGCAAACAGTGCTCTACGTTTTTAGCCTGACCCCCTCTCCTGTGTTTTGGTCACTCTCTCTCCCTCTTGTGATCTCTCTCCTTCTTCTAGTTTCTCTCATCTGTGTTTGAGAGTTAGGGTTTTAGAAACCCAAATCTGTGCTGAAGAATTTGAGAGCATCTGGGATTGACTTGAAAAACCTTGGTAGCGCCATTTGGAGGTTCAGATCTATTTACTTGGAGCGCTCACTGGAGGAAGAACCATTGTCTATTGGAGGAGCAACACTTGAGGCTCACCAGGTTAGCAATTCTCGATTGATTCCTTTAGTTATTAATATTAATATTTATGGGATGCGAAAAAAACTCGAATCGATTTATTTTTGCTGCGCATTCGAGTATGGGATGGATCCCTCTTGCCATGTGATGGATTAGAGATGATTTTCTCCGTCCCTAATGCGTCCCATAATTGCGTGGGACACATGAGAGAAGGAGAAACCCTAACAGGGATGCATTAGGGTTCCCATGGGCAACCATGAGAAACTTTAAAATTTAAATGGGGCACCCATGGGACACCATGGGATAACACAGGGTGTACAAAACCCTAATTTTTCTATATATTGGTTTGCCATGGTGAACCATACTGATCCCATGGACCGTAGTTATGCCTACAGCCTAGAGATTTTTCGGCCTTCCATTCCAATTCCGCTTTCAACATTGGGAACTTGGCCAGTGTTTGCTCTATCCTCCGGCCCATGAAAATGGAGGAGAGTTGAGGGTGGAAGATCTAATGATATAGGAAAGATTTTTCAAGAGAAAGGGAACAATAACAGTTAGTTGGCCACTAAGGTCCGTTGACCACCAAGGCATTATGCCACCAAGGCCCGTTGGCCACCAAGGTCCGTTGACCACCAAAGCGTTATGCCACCAAGGCCCATTGGCCACCAAGGTCCGTAGACCACCAAGGCATAATGCCACCAAGGCCCGTTGGCCACCAAGGTCCATAGAAGACGTAACACCACTAAAGACTGCAGACCACCGGGGGTTGCAAAAGTAAGAGAATCATCAAAACAAAGAAGGTTACATACATGCAACACCCATATGGAAGGAGGTAAAAAGTTAAGTACATACAATCCAAAGAGAGATCACAGTAATTCCAAATCAAAGTTCATAAGTTCCTGAAGCACCACACAAGCAAAAGTCAAGAAACCTCCCCTAGGGGAGTCGCATCCTCCTCGGGAGGAGAATTCATCTCAGCCTCGGGTGGGCATGCCACACCCTCCTCAGCAGGAATTGTGCCCTCGCAGGTCGAATGACGCCCTCCTTGGGCACCACAGTGCTCTCTCCCTCAGGAACATCAGAAGACGCAGCAGCGACTGAGGTCCAAGCAGCAACACCCGCAAACTATGAGAAATCATAACCAGGGGACTTCTCCAGAATGTATACGGCTAAGTCCTGGATCCCCGCATCATATATCCCCTGGTTTTCTCTGTAGAACCAATCCGTAACCTCTGAAGACTTCTGAAACTCCTCCACAACACGCTTGCCGGCCTCAGTCAACTCCACCTCACGACTCTGCCTCATATCTCGAAGCTCCGCCTCCAAGACACGAATCTGAGCCGAACTCTTAGCCTCCACAACCCCACATCGAGAAGACATGGCTCTGAGCTCCTCAGCCAGCCTCCTCACCCGAACGGTGGCCTCCTCTCGGGCGACCCGATGCTCCTGGAGCTCCCTCTCCATGCCACGTACTTTGCGAGTCTACAAGATCTCCTAGAACGCCCTCTGCTCGAGATGAAGTATCGCCTCAGTAGTAAGACTGAACCTATAAACAACAAGAGCATTAGAAGCCAACCATGCAATAATACTAAAGACAAAAAATGGAGAAGTATGACTCACTGAAGCCAAGTCCTGATAAAGAGAGAGCACTAGAACCGGGTCACTCATCCTTTGAAAGGCCGCATGCTTAGCAGGAAGCCTCCCCAGATCCAACCACTCCTGAGGCACACCTAGGCACGTTAAGGCCGCACCCTCCGGAAGCTCCCAGGGGAGCACCAGATTGGACGGGGTTGGTAGAGCAGCAATCGATGGAGGCGACAGATCGGCGAACATACCGACGGAAGAGGCCACTCCGTGCGCAAAAACAAGAGGGGGAAGAGTAGAAGGCCTTGAAGCCCCAATAGCCGACCTCGGTCTTGGAAGGATAACTCGCGGACCACTCCTCGTGCTACTGGGTGGATCAGGACCCCCTTTCCGCTTGACGCCAGCAGAGGAAGGGCTAGAGGTCGCGGGAGCACTCCCACCAGAAGATGAACCGCCCTGAGTGGCTCTTTGCCGCAGGTTGGCACAGAAGACATTGATGTCTGGCTAAAGGTCCACTGCATGGCAACATCCAACGATAGATAAAGTAAATAGCCAATACACTAAGAGAAGAATACAAGTGTTTGAGTTAAAATAATACCGCAAGCGTACGGGTCAATCGTAGCTACGGGTCGAACACGAGGAGATATACGCCACTCTATTTAACTAACTTAAAAGTAATGCAAAGTGAACCAAATTAAAGTGTTAAATTAAACTAATGAAAATTAATGCAACCTAACTCATAAGCATCTAACAAAATTAATGGATTAAATTGGCGTCCTAACACATTAGCATCTAACCTATCAAACTAACACAAATTGAAAGTAATAAAAATGCAGCCACACATAATAACCACATAAAACGGAACAAGGGAATAAAAGTGCATCCACAAACCACAACCATATAAAAAAAAAATAAAAGAAATAGAGGGAAAAGAAGAAGAAGATAGAGAGAGATAGAGGAGAGGGAGAATGAGATTAAGGGTTTAGAGAATGAAAACCTGAATGTGCTTGAACCGGACTGAAATTGCTTCCTCTTCTAAATCTCCAAGTCTTGTCATCAACTCAGAAACTTAGACTAGAAAGCTTGAAACTAAACTAGAATTATTACAACCATATTGAAGACATAAAATTAAAGCATGAATCAAAAGCATCACAGCCATGAAATTGAAAGCATGAAATCAAACTATAATTTAGAAAGCCAAAAACTAGAAGAAGAGAAGAAGAAATTTCACTAATTAATTGAACTAAAAACTGAATTAAAACTAAACTAAAACTAACTTAAAAACTGAACTAGAACTAACTTGTTACAACCCAAAGGGCAAGGGGTATTTATAGGGGGAAGGGAGAAGAGAGAAGAGGGAAGTGGTAGCAGAAATATTCTCTTCTCCTTCCTCCTTTACATTGCCTTGAATCCCAAGAAAAAAGAAAAAAAAATAGAAAGAGGGAGAGAAAAGAATCCTAGATACATAAACCTTCTATTTATTAAAAAGTAACTTTCTAATTCTAACTTGTGCTTCTTTTTCTTTGTAGGTTTCTTCTCCAAGCAATGAGATCAAGGCATCTATGACTTTTCAACCTTCCATAGATGAGAGAATATTTTCCAAATTAAATCTATCCATAGTAAATCCTAAAAGTGCCCTTGGAAAGTCGGAGGAGAGAGAGAGCAAGGGTGATGACTAGGATTCCACTCACAATTAATAAAATGTCAAATCTGTCCTTCAAAAAACGTGGATCATGGGATGCTTATATGGGTCTCACTGTTGTATTCCTTACGAAAAATCACCCAAAATAGACATAAATTTTGTCCAATTTGGAGTTCGGGAGCCCAAGATATCTCAAGTTGAAGTTGGACTGCTCCAGAGCCTTCCAAATGGGATCTTTCAGCTGACAGAAAGATAACTTCTGATATTTGCATTAAGGCCCCTAGAATCCGAACTTTCACTTTACTTTGTCCCCGGCTGCTGTCAATAATTACAAATAAACCCCTATCCACGGAAACGGCCGTAACTTCTTCGTTTCAACTCAGAATCAAGTGCCGTTTGAACCGTTGTGAAGCTGACTCGACGGGCTACGCATCCATACTATTAATACCTCAAAATTATGCTAAGGGGCCCACTGTAATCACATTCAAATTTGATTGATTGGCATGATTCTTTTAGTGCTCAATCCAAACTTGGTTTTCTTGACTCTTGGGCGTTTTCTACTATTCTTAGCATCTTTTACTCCATTTTCACAAGAATTCACCTAAAACCTGAAAAGCACAAGAAAGCACCGAAGTAACTCTGTCCAATGTGGTAAAATGTATGCTTTATGCCCTAAGATTTCACACATAAATGTGCTCATCAACAAGCATAAAGATCAAGTGCAGGAGACAGTAGCCTTACCAGGACTCAGCTTCCAAAGAAATAGGAAGGCCTCCGAGTCTAGCTCCCTGACGTTGAATGGATCATGTCCCAGACATCGGTTGAGGGAATCGCCCTCAGAATCACTCAACTTAAGGTCGTGGTTGACCCTCTTGAGGTCAATAACCTCCCAGGTGGATCACAGTGAGCATCGGGGGACCATAGCAAAAAAGAAGCGATCCTTCCAATACTTCACTGCCCTAGTGATCTTCTCGAGGAGCTCTAAAGTGGCATAGGGTCCCTTGGGGACGCGATGAGCGAAGTGGTAACATCCACCGTCCCCCTTCTTCAACAGGTAAAAATACAAGAACAGGGGAACAGTGGCAGCACGCCCCATACAGGCAAAGTACACATAAAAGCCTAGAATAACCCTCCAGGAATTGGGCAATACTTGCCCAGAGGTGAGGTGCCAGTGCTCTAACACTAACTCGAAAAAACGGGGAACAGGAAAGTGAAGACCCTGGCGAAAGAAAGTGCGATAGAGACAGATGTCGTCCGCCCGGTGAGAGAAGGCATAGTCATTGGGTCCGGGAGTACGAAGCACAACGTCTGAAGGAATGTGGTACTCCTGGCAAAGGGAGACCAAATCTGAAGGGATCAGGATACTGGCAACATAACCCGACCTACTAGCGGGGCCAGTGGCAGCAGGCGCCACCCTAGAAGACCTAAGACCTCTAACAGGGCTAAGGGTGCTGGAAGGTCCCATTTCCCCATCACTAGCACTAGGGGAAGGCACTGAAGATGGGGTATCCACAAGAGAAGGCGACCCAAAGGAAGGCTCCCCCGAGGGTCCAACCACGACCGTGGCAGGGTCAGAGTCACTAAAAGATGACATGAATAACACTAGGATAGATTACTTACTTAGAAAGTGATCTCTCCCAAAGACAAGAAGCTGACACCAGAAGGAAGAAGACCAGCTGCAAAGGTTAACTAACAAATCCATGAGAGGTAATTCACGGAGGGCACATCCAAAAAAAAAAAAAAAAAAAAAAAAGAAGGAAAGAAAGAAAGAAGAGAGAGAATTTTTCACCTCAAAAGGATGGATGGACGTGACCTTAAATGGGCGTAGCTTCAAACAGGCGTGGCCTCGAACGGGTGCGGCCTCCGATGAGGACACATGCACGACCTCTAGCGCAGCCCCAGGCGCGGCCTGGTGTCATGGGTGCGACCTCTAGCACAGCCCCGGGCGCGGCCTGGTATCACGGGTGCGACCTCTAGAGTAGCCCCGGGCACGGCTACTGGCGTCAAGGCGCGACCTCTCGTATGGGCACTGATGGGCGTTGCCTCCTGTGTAGGCACGGGCACGGCCGCAGGCACGACCCAAACCCAAACCAGGTTGGGTAAGATCAGACTTGAACGGAGTGAAACCTTGAACGAATGAGCACAATCCCACGATGGACGTGACCACAAGCAAGGCACCAAGCAAGCACCAAGCAAAGCACCAAGCAAGGCACCAAGCAAGCATTATGCATGCACTAGGGCCAAGGACCAAAGGAGAAAAAGCCAACAAAAAGGTCACACTAATCTATGTTGTTTAAAGACAAACACATGATGGGCACCAAAAGGACAAAGGACAAACAAGAGCAAGGAAGAGAAGACTTCAAAAAAGTGGGAGACAAAAAGTGAGAGCGAGATGATGAGAAAAAGTAAGAAGTGAAAAGTGAAAAAGAAGAGAGAAGGAAGGAGATATATATATGTACACAAAAAAAAGAAGAAAAGAGTGTAGGAGGAGAGGTTCGAACCTACAACCTCTCCCACCTCACTAGAAGATTTACATGCAAGCCCCTCAAGAGAAGCTCGTTCAAAATGGACCCCTCACTACATATAAGCATTACTCTCTTGGACATTCTGTTCCAAGAGAGTGGGGGGCAAATGATACATCCAAGATTATACGAACCGATCAGAGGCTGCCACGTGTCCCAGTCCACGAAGTAACCCGTTCTAGAAGTAGGGGAGAACCAGCTCGGACGCAGGCCTCAAGGAAGATCACGGGAGCGGCCTCACCCACAAGCGCGACCCCCACGGGCGTGGCCTCACCCGCAGGTGCGACCTCTCCCACGGGCGTGGCCTCACTCCCCGGACGCGACCTCTCTCCTCGGGAGTGGCCTCCTTACCACGGGCGTGACCTCTCCACGGGTGCGGCCTCATAGGCGCGACCCCCAGACATGACCTACGCGAATGTCGAGACACCTAACCTATGATCCAATCATCACTATAGACATACGCAACCTCCAGGACTCTAGGCCACCGCCTAGAAGTCACGTTGCCCAGACGAACTCAAACACCAAAGGAGCTATCACCGCACACGAGGATATCTATCTATTAAGAATCCCAACACCACTGGGATACTCCCTCCCGTAAGGAGGCGACCAACCATGGAAGAGCCCTGCTACCCAAGGTCTCTATCCACTCTACGGCTCACTCGCCATCAAACTGGGACTCTCTACACTGCCATACTCAACTATAAAAGGAAAGGTACTCAACCCCATCAGGGGACATCTTAACTTATCTTGAATACTACTATTCATTTGTTTGCTCAGAGAGATCTAACTTAGGCATCGGAGAGTCCTAGGCCGGAACCACACCAGTTCTCCTTTGTTACCCAAGGTCTTTTGTAGGTTACGACACTCGAAGGACCGCTGAGCCATTTCTTAACACAATAATACCCACACATAATAATTAATTATTATGTCCCAACCCACCACTAATCAACATCACCATTATGGAATCTAGGGCATGTACACATGTACTGTCAAACTCCATTCCATAGAACATGTCCATACTAGAGCGTCTGTGTACATGATTGGATCTCGTAAAACATGATAAAATATTTTAAATGAAAACTACATATAATCTATCATTTTATGTAAAATAGGTTTTGCAAAAACCATTTCTAAAATGACACTGGATCCAGATGCTGATCTGACCATCCACAGACAATCTCTATCTTGATCTTCCCTAATCAGGCATTGGTGACCATGTTGAGTAACTCTCTCACTCACGAAATGTTTGCGCATTCCCGAAACACCGACTTTGACTCTCTTGAATCTCGATCATTGATGATCCAAAGAATGCATTCACATTTCGCAGTGACGAGGTCCTCTCAGGTATAGGGTCTCGGTGACACATGTTTATCCCATCCTACATCTGACAATAATACATGAGGGAATCAACAAATAAGATTCTTCGTCAATGCACATTATGATGTGCACTCGCATTCGTACCCTGACATCAACATGTCTAGGCATACCCAATGTGACGGTCATATGATAAGGGTGCCCAGCCCAAACCCTAGTCATGACTACCATTTTAAGTAAAACTTATGGACACAATGCTCAAAAAGTTTGTATCGCATGTGATAATATTAAACCAAAATATATAAAAGGTTCAAAACAAAATAAATCGGATCAAACCGGGTTTGATGGACCCATAAATCTCTGAGTCAATTTTGGCAATTAAAATAAAAAATAATTAAAAAAAAAAAGAATGAGTTGCATTAAAGACAGAGAAGAGGAGAGGAGAGAGAGAGAGAGAGAGAGAGAGAGAGAGAGAGTAATCGACTTTGTGATTCGTAGTGGAAATCCACACATTGGGGCGTACCAGAACCTGATCCGGACCATAGTTAGTAAATCCGTGTATTTTACATGTATAATATGCGGATCCAAACGTTTAATTCAAAAAGTCACATTTTCCCGTATAAGTCGCTAGAGTCTGATTTATATGTGTTTTCTATGGTTTGAAGTATTACATTTAATATGTATTAAAACATTTAGGTTATAAAAAAAAATGAAATTAAACCCATAATGAAATAATGCCAAATCCCGATTCCCATTTCCTGACCCTTGCCTGTTGCACTAATCCCTTCGAATGAGAGAAAACCCCAAATCCATCATTCCATCCCTTCTTCTTCCTTTCGTCCGAGTGGCTGAAAAAACCAAAACCACCCCTTCTTCCATTCTACTCCGTCTTTGTTCCCAGTGGCCGGCGATTCAATACCCCTTGCTCCCTTGCTTGGCAGGAGGGCGACATCTCCGTTGTTCTTCTTCTCCTTCTTCGTTCGGCCAACAAGTCTACTATCTATGTGTTGGAGCCATTTTTAAGTGGGGCCCGTGACCTGGTAAGTTGTTGAGGGGGCCGTTATGGGGAGAGCCACGTCAGCAGCTTCCAAGGAGAAGGGTGGACCTCGTCAAAGGTGGTTGAGTAGGTCACTCCTACTTCTAAGGAGGAAGGGGGGGATCACTATCATCACAACGGTGGGCCCAGGTGAGCATGGCGAAACGTGCTGAAAGGGGGGCCACTTGGAGATAAGAGATAGGGTTTTTTTAGGCCAAGGGATCAGCCGCCACTATGTAGAAGGGGATCATTATAAAAGGAGCAAAGGCTACGACAGAAAAGGACACACACATACAATCCAACTTCTTGGCATTATCTTTATTGTTTCTTGTTTATCAGCTCTTTGCTTTAGTTTTCTTAGTTTCTGGAGGGGTGTACTTGCCATCTCACCAAGCCAATCATTGGGGAAGAGACCAGGGGGTGTTTCTACCCTTGCGGACTTGGACTTGGTTGTAACTGGTCAGTGTATTCTTCTTGTTTATTAATTTAGTAATCTTTATTTCGTACACAGGTTAGTCCCTTCTCCTTAATCAGTTTTTTACGAGCTTTTGGTAAGCCCCGTTGAGCCCGTTGCCCATAGAGTCTAACCTAAAGGACCTTGGAGATAACTTAGGCACGAGGGAACCCTACATCTCTCTGGTTGGCAGTAAGATAGGTCGCAACCCCAGTCCATTTGAACCTGCGTCAAAGGTTTTGGCATGCCCTGCATTTACCATAACCCACGTCATCCTGTGAGTGTTGGATATTTTTCCACCAACACATTTTGGCATGCCCTGTGGGACCCTCATAGACTTAGGATTCGGAATGGGACCAAAGAAGAAAGCAAATAAGACTCAGACTAGGAGAGAGATAGCCGATGAAATGGTTAACCCCTTAGCTGCTATAGACGGCCAGGAAACCGAGGGTTCTGACTCTCAGGACACAGGTAGCAGCGGAGAATTATCGCATCAATTCGCTATAGATACACGACACCCTGGAACCCATGACCTCGGATATGAGACACTTGGTGACTGCCATCAGGCTGGTCATCGAGGATATCCGTAACTTGATTAAGACTCAGAACCAGGCCGCTGAAAGTCAGCAGGTCTGTTTTGATCGCTTCATCAACTGTCAGGAATTACGTCTAGACCAGCTCATCACGGTCTTGACCACCCAGAGGCAGACCGCCCCGCACGGACTAGTCCAGCCTCTAGGGTTCGCACCACCGGAGGTAGCAGCATCCCAAATGGTAGGAGCCAAACCAGACACAGGCCAGACAGGCCGCAGGCAGCAGTCCACATTCACCGGGAGTTCCAGCCAGGCCCCTGTATCAGGGGACCAACCAGTGGCTTATACTAACCTGCTGTACCAATCTGGAACCAGAGCAAGCACTATTCCCACTCTGGCGTTTGCTAACTCCGTAGGACGAATGAAACCCAGGCCGGATCGGCCTTTATGCCTCTAGCAGCAGCAGTCGAAGCCTCGTTCGGGGCCCCGATAGCACAGCAAGGTTTCAGAACTGAGGCCAGCCAGTCAGGGGCAAACACACAACCGTCCCCCGTGGCAACGGGGGCGAATGCAATCCCTGTGGGAGGATACCAAAGCCAAGCTACGGCTGGAATCCCTGACCGCAAGGGAATAGGATACACGCCAACGTGACCCTCTACGGGGTCATGGGTAACAGCACCCAATCAAGCCGTGAACCCAAAACTGGCCATGGGGAATAGGCCGATACTCGATTATAAGGAATTAACGCGCCTGATACAGAACAGCATAGACCCTGCCTACCGGTCATCTGCTCGATCGATCTACCAAAAGCCATACCCAGAATACCTGGACAACATTGATCTGGGGAGGAATTGGGAGGATAATATGTCCACCATCGAGTACATTGCCAGATTTACCGTACAATATAGGAGCCTGGGGGTGAATGATGCCATAAAGCTCAGGCTTTTCCCCAACTCCTTGACAGGTGCGGCTTTCACATGGTATTTTTACTTACCAGCCAATTCTGCACAGAATTGGCAGGAGATGGAAGAGTTGTTCCATATGCAGTTCTATAAGACTGAACCCAATATCACAATTGGGGATTTGGCATGCATGCGCCAGGAGCCAGGGGAGACTGTGGACAAGGTTGTCAACTGGTTTAAGCTGGCCAAGTACAAGTGTCCCACCCTTTTACATGAGGGTGAGTATACAAAAATGGCCCTTGGCGGGCTAAGCCTAGAGCTTAGGAAACACTTTGTCGGCCAAAACTTTACGGACCTCGGCCAGCTAGTGGTACAGGCAGCACCTTACAAGGCCCTGCCAAAAGAGGAAGGGTAAAAGAAGGCCTCCTCCATTAGGACATATTACAGAGAGGCCGCGTCAGGTAGTTACCTACTCTTAGGGGCAGGAGATTCTAAACCGGTCAGCTTCCTGGACTGTAAGGTTGACGCGACAGAAATAGCCGAGGGAAAACCCTACGTTTGCAAGGCCCTAACTAACCAGGCCGCGAATGATCGATAGGCTGAACCCCCAGCAGACTTTCGATGCTGGGGTAAAGTACTCCTTCGACATCTCTAAGGCCGAGCTTATTTTTGATTAGCTTCTAAAAGACAAGCAGATCAAGCTGTCGTTGGGACATCAGATCCCAGTAAGTGTAGACTTAAAAGACCAAAAGTATTGTAAATGGCATAATACCCGCATGCATATGACTACTAACAGTGTTGTGTTGCGCAATACTTTGCAGAGGGCCATCACAGAAGGGCGAATCAAATTCCCCGAGAAGGAGAAAAGAGTAATGCTGATTGACAAAAATCCTTTCCCGGTCAACATGGTCACAACTGATTTGTCAAAGACCGCTAGCACTGCAAGCGGGATCACGGCCAGCCCCACCAGGCCGAGAGAGGCAGGACCTGATGAACTAGGACAGGCAACCCAGGCAGACAGTTGCGATCCATAGGCTGTGCCCGTAAGAGAAGCAGTAAGCTCTGTTGTGCCAGGAAAAGCACCGGCGATGGTGGGGAGACATAGACCTATGATTGGGATGCTTTGGACCGCTCACAAGACTTCCAGATAGGACAGATCACCCATCGAGCATCAAGGTGACTACCAGGTGGCCGATGGTAGGAAGGACGCCCCCCAACCAAAGCCCTTCAGTTCGTTCAGAGAATGGAGCAGCGGTCCTGTTCACTCACTGCCCAAAGTGCCCAAAGAGGCACACACTTTTCAATGGGGGGTGTGCACTCAGTGCAAGCGACTGATCGAAGACCAAGATCCCACCAGGGAAAGGCTGGCACCTGCTCAGGAAATGACCCCCCTTGGGCAAAGGCTCATGGGAAGGAAGGCTGAGAGCTAGCCGCGCACGACACGGTCTAGTAGGATGATCAGGCAAGGAGCTGCTTCACAACCTTCGGTCAGAGACCATCTGGGCAGGATGCCAGTGAAGCAATGCTTGGCATACGACGTGGTGGGCCTGGACTTCAATGAAGACCTATGTTAGGCAAGGATGAGGCTAAAGACGATTCATCCCAAGCCCGTCAGGATGGACGAGTGGACTATGGCCAGCCATCCCAAGTTACCCACCGAGTCCAAAAGAATGGAAATGACCAGGACCCAAAAGAGGAGGTGGCAACAGAAGCAAGCCACCCTGAGATGGGCTTAGGCAACAACGACGCAGGTCAACGTAGAAGCAACTAGGGGATGGTCTGTGCTTAAAATCCTCCGGCCGCAGTAGAATGGTAGGGACCCTGTTGACAAAGGGCAAGCTCTGGAGTCTGAAGTGTTAGATTATAAGACCGAAGAAAGCGACTTTGAAGTCCTGGTGAATCAATCCCCAAACCAGGAAGACGGTCAGGCGGCTGAGGTCGCTGGGTGGGCTGAACTGGGGGACGTTAGCCATTCTGCCGCACAGGGTGATACACCAGAAGAGGAGACTAACTTTACCGAATTCATAAACATGATGTTTGTCTCCGTGGAAACATAGGTTCAAATCTCCATGGTTTACGTTCTTCCCCAGATATTTCAGTATCAACCAGGATAGGTGAACTAGCTAGAAGGCAACGTTCTGGAGGAGATAACATCTTGTGTGATGGACATCGAAATAGTTCTCCTACGAGACAAAGAGGAATAGCCGGAGAATGTTCAAACAGTGATTACCAGAGAGACCGAACGAATGGTCCATACCCCTATAGTTAGGGGGCGAGTGCCTGACGTCCTGGGCAAGCCCTCAAAAGAGATGTGCCAACACTTGAAGCCATTGTACGTCCAGACGCATATGGAGGGCAAGCCTATTTCAAGAGTATTGGTTGACAATGGGGCGACCATCAACATCCTCCCGGCTAGGATGATGAAGCGGCGGGAAAAGGACGAGTTGGATCTTATTCCTACAGAGGTGTCTGTAACAAACTTTCTAGGAGGCGCCACGAAGCCCAAGGGTGTGCGACCCATAGAACTAAAGGTTGGGAGTGCATCTCTATGACAACATTCTTCATCATGGACACATCAGCCCATTACAACGCCGTCCTAGGGCGAGACTGGATACATGCCAATTTGTGTGTGCCCTCATCCCTCCAATAGATCCTCATTTTCTGGCACGGTGAGGGTGATGTCAGGGTAGTCACAGCAGACAGCAGGCCATTCGTGGTAGAAGTAAGTCATGCTGATGCCATTCTTTATGAGGGACGTGTTAGCCCCATCAAATTTGCAGGATCAGATGAGTACGGGCGACCGACGTCTCTGGTCATAACAGCTGTTGTAATGCAACCAGTACTTCAGGCCAGGAAAATGCCAAAGCAGCTAGGATTGCCGTCCATTCAGGACAAGCGATTAAACATCACCAGTAGTTATGATTAAGACAAGTAGCAAAGCAATAACAAACATCCTTCGGAGGCTGACAGTCTTGGGCCTGGAAAGGAGGATGTCTGTTGAGGAAGGTTTAGTGGCTGAAGTAACGGCCAGGGAATTAAAAGAACTTAAGGCCAAAATTAGGATGGAGGACTTACAGCCGGCATCGTCAAAGATGGAAGAAACACCAGCGGAGGTACAAGATCCATTGATAGAAGTTAACTTAGGAAGCAAGGATGATAAACGTCCTATCTTTGTTAGTAGTCTGCTTAGTCATGTATTTTGGGAAAAGCTTATAGCTCTATTGAAGAAATATAAAGATTATTTTTCTTGGGATTATTCTGAGATGCCAGGTCTAGACCGAAAACTGGTCGAACATCGACTGCCTAAGGACACCTTTAGACCAGTGAAACAGTTGCCCAGGCGCATGAATCCGGATGTCATCCTGAAAGTAAAGGATGAGATAGAGCGACTACTCAAGGCCGGGTTTATAAGGCCTGCCCGATATGTGGACTGGTTGTCTAACATTGTTCCGGTAGCTAAGAAAAATGGAAAATTAAGAGTATGTATTGATTTTCTAGACTTTAATAAGGCCACCCCAAAGGACGAATACCCAATGCCCATAGTAGACATGTTAGTGGACTTTGCATCTAGGAACCAGATAATGTCTGTCATGGACAGGCATGCGGGCTACAACCAAATATTCATAGCTGAGGAAGACGTGCCAAAAATGGCCTTCCGCTGTCCTGGAGCATTAGGGACCTACGAGTGGGTTGTGATGCCTTTTGGCTTGAAGAACGTTGGAGCCACCTACCAAAGGGCTATGAACGCCATCTTCCACAACATGATCGGCAAATTTGCTGAAGTCTATATTGATGATGTGGTGATAAAGTCCGAAGCTGAGGAGGAACACTTAGGCCACCTTGAGAGGGTATTCGAAAGGATGAGATCCCACGGCCTTAAAATGAATCCTCTTAAATGTGCATTTGGGGTAGCAACTGGGAATTTCTTGGGTTTCCTTGTTCACAAGAAGGGGATAGAGGTAGACTGAAACAAGACCAAGGTCATCAGGGAGGCCAGGCCCCCGACGAACAAGAGGAAGCTCCAGAGGTTTCTCAGGTAGGTCAACTTCCTCCAACAGTTTATATCAAACTTAGCAGGACAAACTAGGGTGTTTTCCTCCCTGCTAAAGTTAAAATCGAGGGAAGACTTTCGTTGGACTGTCGAGCATCAGAAGGCATTCGATGCAATCAAAGACTACCTGGTCAGGCCCCTAGTATTAGTGTCGCCAAGAGCGGGAGTGCCATTAAAACTAGACATCACGCATGCCATCAATCTTCGCTGGGGGTCCGCTGGCCCAGACAATGAGGCAGGATAGAACAGACAGTGTTTTAACTCAACCAAGCTCTGGTTGAGGCCGAGCAGTGTTACACGCCAATGGAGAGGCTATGCCTAGCGTTATTCTAGTCCTGTTCCAAGCTACGGTATTATTTATTACCAACCACGGTCGAGGTCATATGTCAGACCGATGTCATTAAATACATGCTCACACGACCAATCTCTAGAGGTCGAGTGGGGAAGTGGGCCCTGGCATTGGTAGAACTTGCCCTCCAGTATGTTCCTCAGAAGGTCGTGAAAGGCCAGGCCTTGGCCGATTTCCTCGCAGACCACCTGCCTGTATAGAACAGTGGGGATGAAGGGCAAGAAGAAACAAAGGAAACCGGACACATTGGCATCACCCCTTGGTTCCTGTCATTCGATGGGTCGAGAACTAGTCAGTCAGCCGGGGCAGGGATAGCAGTCCGATCCCTATAGGGGGTGGAAACCCAGTTAGCAGTACACTTGGGGTTCACCTATTCAAACAATCAGGCCAAATATGAGGCCCTCATCATTGGGATGAAGATTCTCCTCGTTATGGGGGCTAGGACCGTTGAGATAAGCGGGGACTCTCAACTTGTGGTTAAGCAGGTAGCAGGGGAATACCGTTACGAAAGCAAACATTTGGTCCGTCACACCTGTTGGCAAAGAACCTGATGGCTCTATTTGATGATGTGTCAATAAAACACGTCCCTCGGGTAGAGAATCAGACTGCCATCGCCTTGGCACAGGTAGCATCAGGCTTGCGCCCCACAGAAGACTGTGTAGACCGAACCATTGTCATACGAAAGCAGTCGGTCTCATCGGTCTTTGACATGGACCATGTAGAAGTGAACTAGGTAGAGGACACTTAGCTAGACTGGAGAACCCCAATAATCCAGTACCTAAGGGACCCAAGCCCTAGCATGGATAGGAGAACCAAGTATAGGGCGTTGAGTTATGCCCTATTCAAGAAAGGGAAGGACGGTTTTCTACTTAAGTGCATTAGCCTCAATGAGTCTATGGTTGTTATGGCTGAGGTGCATGAGGGAATCTGTGGGTCACATCAGGCCGGTCCTAAGATGAGGTGGCTAATCAGGAGACATGGCTATTATTGGCTGACCATTCTGGTGGACTATGTAAAGTATGCCAAGGGATGTCAAGCTTGTCAATGGCATGGTCCGATGCAGCAGGCCCCTGCGATGGAGCTCAACCCAGTAGTGAAGCCGTGGCCGTTCAGGGGATGGGCAATGCACTTAATTGGGAAGGTGACGCCGCCAGCTACGAAGGGTCATTGCTTCATAATCGTTGCAAAGGACTACTTCACCAAGTGGGTTGAGGCCGTTCCCATGAAGATGGTCACTCAGATTGAGGTTATCCAGTTTCTTAAAACCCAAATAATTCATAGGTTTGGGTTGCCTGAGACTATCACATACGACAACTGGTCAGTCTTCACTGGGGACCAAGTCCTTGAGTTTGCCACGAGTTATGGGATCACCATAACTCATTCCACGCCCTACTACGCTCAAGGGAATGGGCAAGCTGAGGTAAGCAACAAGGTGTTGAAGAATTGCTTAGCGAAGGTGGTAGAAGAAAACCCTAGAAGATGGGCTGAGCTATTGTCTGAGGTTCTATGGGCATTCAGGATGTCGCAGCGAACAAGCACTGAGACCACACCGTTCGCCCTTACCTATGGGCATGACGTAGTCCTTCCCCTAGAAATAAGTGTCAGGTCTGCAAGGGTGGCGTACCAACAGGTGTTTACGCCTACCACCTATAGTGAGGCCATGCTGGCTGAACTGGAGGATCTGGACGAAGAACGCTTCAGGGCCCTTGACCGAGTTTTGGCACAAAAGGCGAAGGTGGCGGTTGTATATAATAGAAAGATGATGCCCAAGAGTTTCCAGGAGGGCGAGGTGGTACTAAAGGCTATCCTTCCGGTAGGGACTAAGGATCCCACTCATGGCAAGTGGTCTCCCATGTGGGAAGGGCCGTTTGTGGTCCATCAAGTGTTAAGAGGGGGAGCGTACAGGCTAAAAGAAATGGAAGGAGATGTGCACTTAAGGCCCATAAATGGGAGGTTCTTAAAAAGGTTCCACCCCACTATGTGGGATCTGGGGTAGGGGCATCAAGACAAAGCCAATCTAAGGCTAACCCAATGGTCAGGCCGTGGAGCAAAAAGAGTTAAAGTATCATCGCAACAAGGAAAAAGAAGTGTTCAAGACTAGGGGACATCTGCCCTAGATTTGTACCAGGCACATAGGCCTAAGAAAAGTCTTCTTTGGGGAATGACCCCCATAGGTCATCCCACTGGGATTCAAGGTTTGCAACATCCTGGTTGGCAGTGGCTAACTGGGCAGTCTGATCACCCATCAAATTAGCGGCCTCAATAGTGGCGGCCCGAAGAGTCTCCGTGTTTTTAAAAGGACTTTGAAGTTGGCGAAGGAGGGCTTCGCCAGTTCTTCCTTCTCTTCTTTGGCTCGTCGAGCTGTAAGCAGTTCAGCCTCTAAGTGAGTGATCTCGGAGCTCAGGGCATTGATCTCATCCTTAAAGTGCTTGTTGGTTGTGCCTGACTCCTGAAGCTTCGTTTTGGTTTGCTCCCACTCAACGCACAGGCCATCCCCTTCCTTAATGAATGTTTCCAGGTCATGAACCGCCTTGAGAGCCCATGATACGTTGGTAGTCAGATCTGGAATGATGGTCACGGCTTTGCCGACTCATAACTTGCCTGAGTTTGGAAGGGTGGTGCAGGCTGACAGAGTTTGAAGTGGCTGGGTAAGCACGAGAAAGTGGTCTAGATCAAGTCCTTCCTTGGCAGGGAGCTGCTGTTCTACAAACTCAACAAAGGCGCGCTTTGCCTCCTCGACAGCTGAAGGGGGTGGGGCTGGTGTGCCCACAGGAAAAGCTTCCCCAAGGGGGGTGAGGCAGCCAGCCAGGACCGAGTCAAAATCAAAATCTTGTCGAAAGAGAAGATCGGTCAGAGGATGCCTAACTATACCGGCATGCAAAGAAACTATCGTCAGGGCGTACCACCAAATCAGGTGAAGGGCTTCGGACTGAAACAGGGATAGGACTAGAGGTGCCTACTTGCTCCCCCATGCTAACAACTTTCGAGAAGGGCAGCAAAACAATGGGAGCAGGTGATTTGGAGACCGCCTCATCATGAGAGCATGCGACCGGAGTGTCTTCCTCTGAACCTGAAGCAACGTCCAGGAGAGTTGGGGAGGATGGTACATGAGCTTTCACAAGGCGGCGCCTTGAATGCCTCAGACCGAACGGTGCTTCCGAAACTTCTTCACTGGGAGGAGCTTCCTTAAGGGACTACTTGGAGGAGAGTTTCTTAGTTGCCTGCTTTTGTTTTTTCTAGGGATACCCCTTTGACAGTTGGCTGGTGGGGGCTAAAGAAGGGGTCCTATGTTTCTGGGAGGTATCAGCTCTGACCGAGCTAGAGGGCACAGAACGGGTAGGACGGGCCTCTGGAAAACATTAAGCGGCAGACCGTTAGTCAGAAAAACAACAGTGCATAAAGGAATACAGGGTTACAGGGGTACCATGCTTGGCAGGATTAACGGCCTGGACGGCAAGCCTCGTACGAGCAACCTCGTAGTCATCAGCGTAGGAGCCAACAAATTCAACCCAGCCAGACCACATCCAAAGGTAGGAGTTTACAAGCTCAGCCATGCCTAGGCCGACAACGGGTAAGGCAGGTTTCCAGTCCATGAAGGCTTTGAATGAGCGGTCAAAGCTGCTCATATCCACGTAGGCCCTCTTAGCTACCTTGTAGGCGTTTATAGGCGGAGCAAGGAATTCTTTGCGCTTTTCATGATGGATTCGGTCTACGGCCAGGTTGTGATGTCTCTGCATAATGCAATGATCTGGGTGGTATTTGATGCCAAAGGCCTCTTCGTACCAAAGGATTGAGTTCAAAAGTGACTTACTTGGAGCTTGTGGGACCGGGGCTTTGCCTTTGCTGGGGTCGTCCTCCATCTATAGTTCGGAATCAGAGTCAGCATCATCAGTAATTGGGGGAAGCGCCTCAGTAGACAGGGCGGTGAAGAAGGTAGACCACCATGCAGAGAATTCTGGTGTGGCAGAAGGCTCCGGGTCGAGTGGCTCAGGGAGGAAATGGGACATCACATAGTCACTCATGCTGGTGACGATCTTAACGTGGCCTGAGATCCTTGACACAGGATGGGTTGGTTCCCCTTTATTCTTAGAAAAGTAGCACGGGAGGGGGACGGATTGCATCAGACCGAATTGGCAGGCGCACCATTGAGGGTTGTATACTTCAAACCCGCAAGTGTTATTCCCAGAAGGCTCTAAGGTAACTCCAAAGTGCAGATCCCTGTAGACCAAGAACTTGCGCCATAACTTTGGGGCAGATCGCAGGTTGCGCAGGACGTCCGACAGCCATGGGGAGAGGTCCTTATGGAGGTGGAAAGGTAAGAACAGCGCGGGAGCATGAGATTCCTCAAGACCAAGAAAGAGGAATCGTAATCCTGCAGGGTAGGGCATTCTTCTTCCGCTAACTCCTGCATAAAGTACAGGCCGAGGGTATGGCACTCGAGGATGGGGGAAGGAGTATAAAAGGCTGGGAAGTATGCCCGTAGCCAAATTTGGAGTAACCAAAAGGGGCCGCCACCAGATTCGAAGTTGGAATTGACTATGGTGCTGCAGCCCCTATAGAGAGAGGACAGGACGAAGGAGGCTAGGTCCACAGAGTGCCCTTGGGCCAGGGCGTTGGCCAGGAGCAGGTAGGTTTTTACGATCTTATTGGATTTGACACAGACCAGATAGCGGTAGATCCAAAAGAGAAGAAAAGCCACGAGTTCGGCCTCAGAAACAGGGACCTCAATCCTGCGAACAAAGGATAGGTACATGCTGTAGCTAGCCTTCTTGGTAAAGTCCAGGCCGTGCTGTTCTTCGAAGCCCTTGAAGTCTAGGGTTTCAAGGGAGGCCCCATGGAATACGGGGCCGATGGCCTTGAGGCCAGTCAAAGCCCCCACATCTAGAAGAGTAGGGCTCATGGGCCCGCAAGGGAAAAGGAAGACGTTATTAGAGCTAGGCCAGAAGTGCAGGGCAGCCTATAAGAGAGGGACGTCGGGAGGAACAGCGGTGCTAGACATGTCTAGGGCATCAAGAATCCCTAGGGCCGAGAGATGGTCATGCTCGGTGACCACGACGCGGCATACCCACGTCTCCCAGTCTGGAAGAAAGGAGGGCTACAGGCGAGTAAAAGGCTTGGGTTTGACGCTGAACGCAGCAGAGGAGCAAAGAAGAGTAACCTCCTCCTTGTATTGGGGGAAGTTAGGGATTGGCATCAGCGTGTAGGGCTGGGCAGGACCTAACACAAACAAAGGGGGGTCAGGGAAAGGAATCAATACCTCAAAGCGGGAGGAAGGTGGAAGCTGAGCTTGCTTTGCCTTTAGAGTCTTCTCCAAGTCTCATTCCTTGTGAGAAATCGCACGATAAGGGGGGAGGTTCTCCATGACACAGCCAAGGCCGTGGGCGATTGGGGCAGAATGAGAACGAAAGGCAAGAACCCAGGAGGGATGGCGCTTTAAAAAGAGGAAAATGGAGGGAATTTATGGCACCAGCCTTAGGTAATTCAAAATTTAAAAGGGGCGTTTTATGCCGCGTGAGGATTATAAGGCCGACGGTGATGTCGGGGCCGATGTACTGATTGAAGGGGCAGCTTCCCCAGGGTGAGGAAGTGTTTGCATCATAATTAGGGCGTTGGGGATGTCCAAGGAGAAATGCAAAGGGCGCACAACTTCCTGATGCTAGGTGGGCCACGTGGCACCACCTCGGGAAGTTATGAGGGGCGATTGTTGAAGCCATTTTTAAGTGGGGCCCATGGTCTGGTATGTTGTTGAGGGGGCCGTTATGGGGAGAGCCACGTCAACAGCTTCCAAGGAGAAGGGCAGACCTCGTCAAAGGTGGTTGAGTAGGTCACTCCTACTTCTAAGGAGGAAGGGGGGTGATCACTATCATCACAACGGTGGGCCCAAGTGAGCGTGGCGAAACGTGCTGAAAGGGGGGCCACGTGGAGATAAGAGATAGGGTTTTTTTAGGCCAAGGGATCAACCGCCACTATGTAGAAGGGGATCATTATAAAAGGAGCAAAGGCTGCGGCAGAAAAGGACACACACATACAATCCAACTTCTTGGCATTATCTTTATTGTTTCTTGTTTATCAGCTCTTTGCTTTAGTTTTCTTAGTTCCTGGAGGGGTGTACTTGCCATCTCACCGAGCCAATCATTGGGGAAGAGACCAGGGGGTGTTTCTACCCTTGCGGACTTCGACTTGGTTGTAACTGGTCAGTGTATTCTTTTTGTTTATTAATTTAGTAATCTTTATTTCGTTCAAAGGTCAGTCCCTTCTCCTTAATCAGTTTTTTAGGAGCTTTTGGTAAGCCCCGTTGAGCCCGTTGCCCATACAGTCTAACCCAAAGGACCTTGGAGATAACTCAGGCACGAGGGAACCCTACATCCCTGGTTGGCAGTCAGATAGGCCGCGACCCCAGTCCATTTGAACCTACGTCAAAGGTTCTGGCACGCCCTGCATTTACCATAACCCATGCCATCTTGTGAGTGTTGGATATTTTTCGACCAACACTATGAGTGAAATGAATCTCTCTCTCTCTCTCTCTCTCTCTCTCTCTCTCTCTCTCTCTGTCTGTGTGTGTGTTCTCTCTCTCTCTCTCTCTCTCTCTCTCTCTCTGTGTGTGTGTGTGTGTGTGTGTGTGTGTGTGTGTGTGTGTGTTCTCTCTCTCTCTCTCTCTCTCTCTCTCTCTCTCTCTCTCTCTCTCTCTCTCTCTCTCTCTGCTGTGTGTGTTGTTGGATTTGATTTTAGCTGCCTCATTATTTGCTCTAATAAAATGGGAAGATTATTGTATGCTAAGTTCCAAATATGTTTGAACAGTTAATAATACAATATCTGTACAAAATATTCAGGTTATTCTATGGTTTCCTTTGACTCTTGAAAGAAACCACAGAATTATGGGTTATATGATGGTTGATATATACATTTTCTTGTTATGGATTATATTTTGTGGATTTTCTTGTTTGATGAGATAATGTCAATGATGATATTTTTGATTTGTTAAATGATTGTCGACATGCTCAATAAGTGTTCATGAAAGCATGAGAGATTAGAATTTAGTTGCAAACAATCAGTTTTAGTTCATTCTTAATACCAAAATAAACCCGTATTTTTGCTCCCAGATTTTTACAAAGCAATTGTATGAAACACGTATTGTATCATTGTCGTACGTTTTACTGCGCCAGATTTGAAAAGTATTATTACCGTCTGACCCGTTCAATTGTCGTATGTATTTGATCCTGTATCATTGTCGTTCCCGAACTTCCTAACTATGATCCGGACTCTATCAACGATGGATGGCAATTGCATTTATCATTAACATATTACACCTTTTGTAAAGCAACATCTATAAAATTAAGGCAACAAATTGTTGTCTGGTCATGCAGTGCCTGCATCAGCACTGAGGCCAATGAGAGCGCGCACAAAGTTATCAACACAGATGGGGATTTTGATTTCAGAAGGGCTTGGGTGGTAATTTCAGTGCTCTTGTGTCTAAGCATTGGAGCCAGGGGACCATAGTATTCTTTTTACCATAAAATTAATTTCAAAGTTGTTTTCAAAATTTTGTATTACATTTCAATAAAATAATTTTTTTTATTTCATTCTCATACATTATCCCTTTTCATTTAAGATTATCTAGGTAAAATATTTCAATCGAAACAAACTAAGCTATACAACACTGCAATAGTTTAATAACAAGTCGTTATGTGTAAGGACAGATGTAATAATAGCTTGATAATCTTTCTCTATATTTTTTTTTTTTTTTTGGATTAAGAGCTTGATAATCTTTCTCTATATTTTTATTGGGTGATGTAGACATCTTATTTTGTCACCCCAGAGCAAACTAAGCAATGATGAAACTGATTGTCCCAAAGTTATGTTGGCCCATTATTTATAGCCCATGAGATTTCCCAAGTCCCTAGTAGCATTCCAAATCCTTATATGGTTTAAGATTTCTGTAAATTGCCTAAAAAAGTGTGTTCAAAAATTATGAAAATGGTTTTGTCATGCAGAGAAAAGACTAAACCCTAAACCCCAAAGAACCAAGACCCCTCTCCAGTTCAGGTTCATACTTGAACTAGCCCCAACCCCAGTGTCAAGCTTCAACTAGTCATGGAATTGACTGAGGCTGCGGAGCTGAGGCTGGTGCAATTGTTGCTTTAGTCGACGTCGGCCAAATTCCATTTTGTGTCCGCCAAATTTCTTTTTGTGCCAAAATTTGTTGCATTTCCAGATTTGTGGACTCTTCGATACCTAGTTTGCATTGGCTTCTACCTTGCCTTTGTCAACTTAAAACTCACCTAGACTCATCTATAGACACTTAAGAACGTGATGGAGATTACCATAAGTATTGGAATTTATCATAAACCTTGTTGAATAGAGTTTGTATCCATCTATAGCTCAAAACCTACCAATCCCCTTAGACTAGGAGTTCAACAAGAGTTAGGATAAGGAATATTACTTGCTTTGGACGTGGTAAATATCCTAGGCTATAAATACAACCCCATCCTCTATATGGCATTAAACCCAAAAGGCCCCTCGGAGCTTGTTTCCTTGGGTTCATGATCGAGGTCTATCCCAAAGTATAGGAAGATCTGGGCGAGCAGTCTACCATATGGCAAAGTGTTCTTGTGGTGAGGATTTGCCACCGCATGGGCCATGTGCTGAATAATCACATATGGCAGGCATATATGCTGGCCAGTATAAAGGGAGTACGTCAGTGATGCTGCCATCAAGGGAGGTTGAGTGCTATGTCCTTTGGAGGGAGCCAAGTTGGTCTTGCCTATGAAGGTGAGAACCCGCTGAGAAGGAGGAAACCTTGAAAGACCATTATTTTCATCAGACTTGTTGTTTGTGAGTGCTTTGAACAACTTCTGATTGTCTACTGGGGATAAACACCTGTTGGGATCACTGCCTGGTGCATAAAAGACCCTGTCTGCTTCTGCAGAAATATCCAAAAGAATCCCCAGCTCCACCTCATTGAAAGCAATTGTGACCCCCTTCACAAAAGAGGTCAGCCTAACGCCCTCCTCATCCTCCTTAACCAACACCAAATTTGAATAGAACTCCCTGACTAATATGGGGTAATAAAAGTCAGGATGAGTCAGCATGCTATTCCATTTCAGCCTGCTGAACCTGGTGCCCACCTTGAAGGCAAGCAATTCCTCCACCACCATGTCCCTCTCCACCAAGATTTTTCTGTCATGAAGGTGCTCTCGAAAGATTCCTTCGGTCTCTGCCGATATGAACCTCCCCACATTATAGGCAATAGGAGGAGTTGACACTATGTCTAACTCCCTTCGCCTTTTAGGAGCCATGAGTATTTTCCTACACATAAGACACCACCCAAAAGACAATACTAGTGAGCCAAATTGAAATAAATAAAATATGATTGGCGAGTATAATTATAAATGCAAATGCCTATGTGGTATGGAAATTTTTGGATGAGAAGGTTACACAAAATAAGACATGACTACCATTGGAAATATGATTAACTTGGGAAAAAGAGACAAGATTTATATGTATACAAAATCCATATAAAATCCTTAGGGCATAAGCATGAAGGGATGAGATTGATATGAACAACCTATGCTCTTGGCTACCCTACATCCCCAATCAAGTATCAAACAAGTAAACGGAGTTAAATGAAAACCCCAACAAGAGGCAAGGAATTGATTATCATGAAGAGAAAGGGAAGGGGACGAATTTGAAAGATTATACTAACAACCACATGAACAAGGAAATATGCTTGAGGATGTGTCTATGAAAATATTTTCTATGAAAATTTAGGGCATATAATGGATTAGCCATGCCTTTGAGAGTTTTCCCAAAGTATCGAGGATTTGAGAATTTTATCCCAACCAATACCTAGAACAATAGATGTAATTCAACAAAAATGGCAAACATGACAAATAATCTCTAAAATCCTAGGAAGAACTTCTAAAATTCAATAAAAAAACACAATATGCATACAAAAAAAAATTTAGTGTCATTGATCGATTAGGGCAAGAATCAATCAAAAAACCTAGTCTCAATTGTAGACACTGATTTTTGTCACCCCCCTAATTGGCGATGATGACAATGGGACATGGAAGATGCACGACGCACACTCCCTCCTTCTAGACCCAAGATACCTGACCCATAAGACCAAGAACCATGCTGATCACGAAATGGCCCATTTTAGGCCCAAAAACAAGGAAAAATGGCACTGCGCCCCCACGACGCCGGGACTCCTTCCCGTGCATCGGATTTTCACGGCGCCATGAGGGGATGTGACATCAGCCTACTGACGTCACCCACGGCACCGTGAAAAAGTCCCCCATGGCACCGTGGATGACTTATTTGGCCAGGAGAGAGAGGGGGTCCCTCCCTATAAATAGGAGGGTCCTCTCCCACATTTCCCAAGGAATTTTGGGTGGAGAGACCCTCCCCAAGTGATTCCTAGCCTCTTTTCTTCCCTTTTCACCCTCATTTCTCCTCCTTCTCTCATGAGAGTGTGAGTGCTTGAAGTTTTCTTATGGCGGACAGTCCTTCGATTGTCCCTCTGAGTATAGAGCACTTTTGGCTCCTTGGCGTTGTTATCCCGTCTATGCACGGATAACCATCAAAACTCCTTTATTACAGACATTATTCTATCTGTTTACTCCTCTCCAAATCACTTGATAGAGCCGTTACTCTGTCGAGAAAGAATCAACGTCAGTCCATTCGTCTATCTCCCCTGAGCCAGGGGAATACAACCATACAGGTATAATTACTTCATTTTTGTTGATTCAATGTAGTCCTTTCATATTTCATCATTTTAGTCTGTATTTTTCATATATGTAATGTAGTTTAATATGCTTTAGTTCAATTCATAGCATCTGAATGTAGTCTATAATATCCCCCATCCCCGTAATAAAAGAGAGAGAACATTCATCCTTATGTAGCATCTAACACAAAGAGACCGGCTTCAGCCGGGCGAGGTGGGTGCCTAACACCTTCCCACACTCGTAACCTGACCCCTTACCCGAACCTTTGGTCAGACCATATGGAGTCACGTAGCCCGATTCCGCTCACAATAACCCGGTAACTAGGATCTTTCTTTTGTTTGTTTTTTTTATGTTGTGTTCGAAAATGCTTGGGCAATGACGGCATTTGAAGCCCACATTCAGAGAAGCCCAACCGGAACTTTGATGATGGTTCCAATTACTTGAGCCAAATAAAAAAAAAAGAAAAAAAAATAATATGATAAAATACAAACAAAAAAATAATAACAAAAAAAGAGAAGAGAATTAGAACCAAAAAAAAAAAAGATTGTTGAATAAGATTTATTCCTTCTTAGGACTTGAACTAGACTATTCTTCTCTTTTTCGTAGAAGCACAATTCTGTCCTTGCCCATCTGGATCCGACGCGGTGGAAGGCTAACTCGAGCCAGCCCACCATTCTCCTCAAGATCCCTAATTCCTTCTCATTCTTCTAATTCCTCTTCTGAGATATCACTTGTGAGTAACATGAATCCTCCGGAGGACCACTTGTCTGAAAGTCACGTCAAAGATCGAGTGGATAGGCTGTAAGTAGACATGGCCAAAATGCGGCAACTCATGGCACAACTAGTTCAGTCGATCAATGAATTATCTAAGGGTGGATCCATAGCTAGACCAGCAGAGCAAGGAGTCCAAAAAACTAACCCCGCAACCCTCAAGACTCCAATCATCATACCAGCAGAAGAAGGGGAAGATAGCCACCCTATGGACCCTCCTGAGACAGAAAGGGAGAAGAAAATGAGAGAAAAAGTAGCCGAGTTGGAAGTGGTTGTCAAGGGCAAAGTTAAAGAAAAAGATGAAGAAGGCCTGGTGTTTTTTCCCGAACGGAAAATCCCCGAAGATTTCAAGTGAAAATTGGATAAGTTCAACGGATCGGGAGATCCTAGGGCTCATCTCAAGATTTTTGCCACCACTGCCAGATCATGGGGACTTTTTGAAAACCAAATGGAACAGGCATTCTTGTATTCTTTGGCCGGATCTACTTTGAGGTGGTTAACCCAGCTTGATCACACTCAAACCCAGTCATGGGCCTCTATGGTTAAAGCCTTCACTAAGCAATATTCGTACAACACCGAGATGGATATTACTCGAAGAGAATTGGAAACCTTGAGGAAAGAACCAAGTGAAGAATTTTCAAATTACATCATGAGGTTTAGAGAGAAGGCTGTAAAGATGTGGAACAGCCCTACTGAGGAGGAGCAGGTCGAGATATTATTAGAAAATCTATACGGGGAGTACCGTGAGAAGATATACTACCAGCACATCAAGACATTTGATGCTCTTATGACGATTGGGAAAAAGATTGAAGACAAGATCTTTAAAGAAAGGTAGAATCAGGGTATGACCCGTGAAGCATCAGGAAGCTATTTGGCAAGGAAAAGCCCAAGAGCTAAAGGAGGAAATACTGTAGGGACATGCAACTAGGTGGCAGAAGTCCAGGTGGTAGCCGCAGGATCCACCCCTCTTGTGATCCAAACTGAATCTGAAGCATCCAGGAGGAATTTCAACTTTGAAGGAATGACACCCTCATTGTTATTCACTAAGCCCAAGAAGCAGGGAATGATCAATTCAATTCCTCCTAGGCCTGTGGATTTGGGCAATCCACCTACCTGGTATAAGCCCAATCTGTACTGTCATTACCATGACCAACAAGGCCATCATACGGATAGATGCCTAGCTTTTAAGCATGCGATCCAGGACTTGATTGACGAGGACAAAATTGAACTTCAGAAGAAGCAGCCGCCAAATGTCATCACAAATCCTCTACCTAACCATGGAGTAAACATGCTTCAAGAGGATGCCGAGCAAGCAGATCCTACCACTTTGATTCATCCAGTCGGGAAGAGGAAGCTAATGAAGGCACACGTCTATATAGCAATGTTGACCAAGAAATTTAAGGAGGAAAAAGAACCACAGATTTGACAAGAGGTATCTCAGGAAGTGGATCGGCCCGATTCCCCTTTCTATCATCCAAAGTCAGAAGGTGCTACATGGGTAGAACACCAGATACCTGCATGGAAAATCTCACAACCACTGGTGAAGGGGACCTATTCCCTAGAGTCATCTACAGGGTCAGTAAACATGTTGTAGGAAGAGACACCATTCCAAGATCCTACTACATTGATCCAGCCCATCCCGTGGTATTTAGGAAGAGATGAGCAGTCACGGCAAGCACGAAAGAAAGGATGCAGGTTTGTGTTTACTGCGATCGAACCAACTGTGACAGGAATATCTGAACAGGCGGGCAACCATGTGATCAAGGCAGAGGTATAGCATCTATCAACCGGCTTCGAAAGTTGGATTTCTTGGAGTATGGATTAGAGGGTCTCGAGACAATGACACCATTGTGCAAGTATGGTTTCTCATCATCCGAAATATGTCACCTGGTTCTTGAAGAAGAAGAAGGGAATGAAATCACCAGAGTCACACCTCAGCTCCTTAAAGCAGTCTCAACACTGACTATTGGACAAGCTATGACCGAAGAAGTCTCTCTTATCCATATAGGGGGGATACTAACAACACCTCAGATGAGGTAGACGATCGAGAATTCCACGCAGGATGGATAGAGTATGCCGAGCAAAGTCCAACGATGGAGGACAAAGGAGTAGAAGCGATGGATTGGGTAAATAACATCGAAAGCAATGATAATAATGATCCTACCAGCCTTATTCAACCCATATCATCAGATGAGGATGAAAGCAGAGATGATGAGGAGATATCATCTCCAGAGGTCCCCGGAGGCGATTGGACGGTGTCCAGAGAAGATTTTGAGCGTTGGAGCATGAGTGCCTTCTACCAGATCGCAGATATACTTGATGTTTCCACCAATACTCAAGAGATCATGCATAAGGCTACTTCTCTATTTCTAGATCTGGTGTGTAGTAACTTTGCAGCACGTTGTGAGAGCTTGGTGATGCCAAATGGGAGCGATGTACTCAATTGAACCCTCCATGAGCTAAAAAACATGACTTGGTTAGTCAATGCTTTGGCCTGTGATCTGTTCGGAACTCCTCCAGAAGACCTGGTCTTATATTTAGATTCATTCTCCTATCCGGATCCACCCCGAAGAAGTGAAATATGGGACGCATGGATCAATGATATCGGCCTCAGGGAATTTAGAATGACCCCACCAGGGGTATTTTTCCCATGGACATCGATATTGAAGGGGAAGAGCCATTAAAAGAAGAACAATCATCTGAAGAAGATGAAAGTGAGCAAGAATCTGCATCAGAGCAATCCAATGATGAAGTGTCCGAAGGGGAAGAAGAAACAGAGGATGAGGAACCTTGGCAACCAAGGACGCGTCTAGAGAAATAAGAGAACATTTGTGGACCCGCACCATGGGAATTATCATTCCAGGTGAACAAGATCCACCGAGATGTAGGTAAAATCTAGAAAATGCTCATGAGAATGGTGGTCTTGGATGATAAGTACCAAGAAGAGCTTCAACAGTAGGAACCTATTAAAGAACAGTGGGCGCTCCCTCAAGTAATTCATCATTTGGAAAACTCTGTAAAGCTAACTTTAGCCTTGGCACAAGACCTATGCGGGACTCCTCCCCTGTCTCTGTATTAGGGTAATAGAGAATACCATGCATGGGCAAGAGCACATGACGATTTCTATATGTGTCATGTCAATGAGGGAGGGGCAGTAAATGACCCAACAGGGAATATCCATCCAGTTATTTCAAGCCCGGAAGAGAGGTCCGAAACTTTAGTTTCTCAAGGAGAAAAGAAGGATCGTAACTTCTATAAGTCATTGACGGAAGCAAGAAAGATGTACCAAGCAGCTTTGGAAGCCTTTCATGCCATTAGCCAATTGATGCCAGAAGAATCTCATACAGTCCAGTAGGTTGCTGAAAAGCAAGAAACCTTATCAGGAATCCTAAATCAGGCCCGGAAGTCTATTGTGGCCTTATCTGGTGAAGGAGGTAAAACCCAAATTTATCCCAAGGGTCCTCTTATCATCACTAATAGTGACGAAGAAGATGGAGACTTTTGCCCAGTCCAGTTGGTCATCAAAGAAAGAGAGTCAGATGTGGTGGAAACCAGGAGTGGCTGAAACTTCAAGAATAAAGAGTTGACAATGGAAAAACATCGGTCTAGCCAATCAACGGCGGTTGTTGAGCCCAAAAACCGAGTACTAGACCAATTAAAGAAAGCCCAAGCTAATATCTTAATCTGGGGATTATTAATGGCATCACCAACCCACCGAGAAGCTGTTTTGAAAGCTCTTACCAAGGTTCAAGTGCCCATAGAAATGGGGCCTGAGGAATTATCTCACATAGTGGGGGCCACTTATGCCATTCAATCACTCTTTTTCTCAGAAGAGGATTTACCCCTAGGAGGAAAGAATTACAACCGGGCACTTTACATTACGGTGGAATGTAACAAGAATCAGGTCCCCCCGGTTTTGATAGATAATGGGTTCGCCCTCAATGTAATGCCCCTCAAAGCAGCCAGATGCATGGGTTTATCTCTAGACAATATAAAGTCGTCCAATCAAACCATCAGGGCATATGACAATTCCAAAAGGGAGGTAATTGGGATTCTTACCACCAGTGTCAAGATTGGACCAGCCTGCTTTACCACTTTACCATAGACTTCCAAGTCATCGACATTCAAGCATCCTTCAATATGTTGCTTGGAAGACCATGGCTGCATTCAACAGGAGCCCTAGCATCAAGTCTTCACCAAAATCTGAAATTCATATATGACCAGAAAGTGATTACCATTTTTGGAGACCCAGAAATGGTGCACACTTTGGCCAATATTGAAGTAGTTGGTTCATCCTCGCAGGAGATACAGTTGGGTGGGTTTGAAATCGGCCACATTTGTACTACCTCTGCAAGAGAAGAAGATCAGAATCTAGGGAAATTCCTGACAATGTGGAGCGAGGCCTCTGTAAAGATTATGAAAAAGATGAAATATTTCCCTGGATTAGGATTGGGAAAGAACCAACAGGGGGTACCGGCATTCCCAGAGATACCAGCCAATGCCAACCGATGTGGATTAGGGTTTAACCTGAAGGACCCAAGGAAGAAAACCGCAGGATAGAAGAATAGTGCGGCAAAAGGTGAGCCATACTTCAAGACTCTAAATGGGTACTTCGTGAAAGAGGGAGAAGACCTCCCATACTGTGGAAATCAAGAACCATGGTTCAATCAAGAGTAGGGCAAACGTGTACTAGGACTTAAAATATTCTTTGAGAATGAAGTGGACTGGATAGCCATGGAATTGGATCAATCCAGCAAGAAGGAAGTCACAGGGGATCAAGGGATCGACGAGCTATTCGAAGTGGCGATGATCATTGAAGAAGAGGAAGAAGGACTAGCACCACATCTTCTAATACAACCTCTCTAAGGATCCATAGCAAATTGAGCAAGAATGATGGAAGATTTCCATATTAATGAGTCTGAAGTTGTAACCAGCTCTAGCATAATGTTGTCTAAGTCTGTTTCTGAGTCTGTATCTGAGTCTTGTGAAAATATCCAGTCCATCGGGTCTGTCTGTACTCTTCCTCTTATCATGAATGAAATTTCCGATTCTGAGTATGTTTCTTCTTCTTCTTCCTATTCTTCTTATGATAATGTCCTAGAACATCATAATCTATTAGAACAATTAGAGCAAAGAAGAGCTCAACCCGTCCGAGAGGGCAACCACCCCGTAAATATAGGGACCAATCAATGCCCTCGAATGATCAAAATTGGTGCTTCTCTCAACAATGACGAAACATCCCAAGTGATCTCTCTCCTCAAGGAATTTGAGGAAGTCTTCGCTTGGTCCTACAAGGATATGCCCAGCATCGATCCAAAGATTGTGCAACATTAACTACCAACATATCCGGAGGCTCGCCCAGTCAAGTAGAAGTTAAGAAGGATGCGGCCGGAATGGAGTGAGAAGATCAGGGAAGAAGTCATCAAACAATGGAATGTAGAATTTCTCCAAGTAACCCAGTACCCTCAATGGTTGTCCAATATTGTCCCAGTCCTTAAGAAAGACGGGAAAGTCAGAATGTGTGTGGATTTCCATGACCTAAATAATGTCAGCCCGAAGGATGATTTTTCGTTACCCCACATTGACATTTTGGTAGACAACACTGCAGGCCATGCTCTACTGTCCTTCATGGATGGTTTCTTAGGATACAACCAAATTAGTATGTGCCCGAAGGACAGGGAGAAAATTGCCTTCACCACACCCTAGGGCACATTTTGTTACAAAGTAATGCCTTTTGGGTTGAAAAATCCTGGGGCAACATATCAAAGAGCGGCAACGGCTATCCTACACGACATGATACATAAAGAAGTAGAGGTATTTGTCGATGATATGATAATCAAATCTATTGATTGACAAGGCCATTTTGTATCCCTCAGAAAGTTTTTTGAAAGAATCAAAGAATACAAGCTAAGACTGAACCCTCAGAAGTGTGTGTTTGGGGCCAGAGCAGGAAAATTACTAGGGTTCCTTGTCAGCGAAAGAGGGATAGAAGTGGACCCTGACAAGATAAAAGCCATCACAGAAATGCCACCACCCCGGACAAAAAAAGAGGTACGAGGCTTTTTAGGCCCATCCAGTACATCAGCAGATTCATATCCCGGTTGACATCCACTTGTGAACCTATCTTCAAACTCCTAAGGAAGAAAGAGCCGAAAGAATGGAATGAGAAATGTCAAGATGCCTTTATGAAAATTAAAGAGTATCTACTTTCTCCTCCTATACTTGTCCCTCCAGTGTGCGGTGAACCTTTGCTCCTATATTTGTTAGTAGAAGAAACAGCGGTCGGATCAATGATGGCCCAAGTTGGCAAGGCGGATGGAGAAGAGCACGCAATCTATTATGGGGAAATTCCTCAAGTATAAAACTCGATATGCTCCAGTAAAAAAGGCATGTACATCTCTAGTTTGGGTAACTAAGCGCCTGAGGCACTACATGGTGTCACATCCTGTCAGGTTGATCTCTCGAATGGATCCAATTAAGTACCTCTTTGAGAAACCAACATTGACAGGGGGAATGGCTAGGTGGTTGTTGTTATTATCAGAATTTGACATAACATATGTCAGTCAAAAGTCTGTGAAAGGGCGGGCAATCTCCGACCATCTAGCAGCATTTCCCTCAGAGGATGATTCCCGAGCAACAGAGGACCTCTTCCCAGATGAAGATTTACACTCCATAGAAGCCGAACCGACTAGAGAGTGGCAATTGTACTTTGATGGAGCCGCCAATCAAAGAGGATTTGGCGCAGGGGTATTATTGATAACCCCAGAGGATTTTTACTTGTCGATGGCCTTTAGACTGGAATTTAGTTGTACCAATAACATAGCAGAGTATGAAGCTTGTGTTATTGGGTTAGAAATGGCTCTATCTGTAGGGGTTGACAAAATTAAAGTTTACGGAGATTCCTCCGTTGTGATCTGTCAAACACAAGGAAAGTGGAAGACTAAGGATGAGAAGCTGAAGCCCTACCAAATTTATCTGGAACAACTGACTCAATGCTTCAAGGAAATTTCTTTTGAGTATCTACCCAGGGATAGCAATCGGTTTGCCGATGCTTTAGCCACTTTGGCGTCCATGGTAGAATGTGATACCCGGGATAAGATCCAACCTTTCTTTATAGAAGGGAGGACCTGCCCAGCCTATGGAGAGCCAGTCAATGCACTCATCGAGGATGGAAGGCCTTGGTATGCTCCAGTGGTCGACTACATCAAGGAAAGAAGGTACCCCCAAGAGTTTTCAGAAAAAGAGAAGAGGCATTTGCGAAAATATGCTACTCAATTCATCCTCCAAGGAAATTTGTTGTATAAGAGGTCTTATGATGGTATCCAACTATTATGTGTAGATGAGGATCAGGCTCAAATCATTATGGAAGAAATCCATCAAGGAATATGTGGACCACACATGAATGCAAGGATGCTGGCCAAGAAAATTCTCAAGATGGGATACTATTGGGTCACTATGGAAGCTGAGTGTGCTGCCTTCGTAAGGCGATGTCATAAATGCCAGATATTTGCCAACATCATTCATATTCCTCCGACAGAGTTGCACTCATTAAATGCCCCTTCGCCATTTTCTACCTGGGGATTTGATGTAGTTGGTAAAATAACTCCAAAGGCTTCAAATGGACATCAATTCATGTTAGTCGCCATCGACTATTTCATAAAATGGGTGGAGGCTCAATCTTATGCAATTTTAACTTTTGTCAAGGTGGCAAAGTTCATAAAAGAGAATCTCATCTGTAGATATGGTGTGCCGCAACAGTTGATTTCAGATCAAGGCCTGCATTTCAGGGGAAAAATGGAAGAACTCTGTAACCAATTTGGCATTAAGAGGCATAAGTCTACTACTTACCGACCACAGACTAATGGAGCAGTAGAAGTAGCCAACAAAATATGAAGGTCATATTGCAAAAGATGGCAGACACACATAATGACTGGGCAGAGAAACTTCCACTGGCCTTATGGGCATATCGGACATCCATTCGAACCTCTATCGGAGCTACCCCGTATTCTTTGGTATAGAGGACGGAAGCTGTATTACCGGTAAAAATTCAGGTCCCTTCTCTTCGAGTCTTACTCGATAGTCAATTGCCAGAAGGGGAATGGGTAAGGGCCAGATACGAAGAGCTCAATCTCCTAGATGAGAAAAGGATGAAGGCCATGGACAATCTCAAGAAATATCAGCAAAGAATGGCTAGGGCATTCAATAAAGGTGTCTGCACTCGAAGCATTGAAGAAGGAGATTTAGACCTTAGAGAGTAGCGAGCTCCAATTCATGACCCAAGAGGAAAGTTTCGACCCAATTGGAGTGGACCCTATAAAGTCAAGACCATATTGCCAGGATAGGCGGTCCAACTCTTTGATCTTGACGGAGTAGATCTTCGGGGGTTGGTCAATATGGACCAGCTAAAGAAGTATTTTGTCTGAGATATGTGAAGCAATTTGAACTATGTTCGACCTAATTCCTCCAAAGGGATACGTAGGCAACTCGATGTATTCGGGTACGGTCTCAAAAAATAAATAAATAAATAAATAAATAAATAAATAAAATATATATATATATATATATAAAAAGAGAGGGCATTGTGTTGGTTTCCTCCCATAAATTCTGCCAGTCGGCGTCCCTTGCACATATGAGTAAATCTCGCCATTTGACCTTCTATTCCTTGACCTAGCTTAGGAGTAGAGTCATCTAGAGCTAGTTATTAACGAAGGATTCATTTATTCTATGTCGCAAAATGCTAACCCAATCCTTGATGCAGGTAGTATAAGGGGACCAAAGAAAGAAGGACTCGACGAACAGTTGCGCCAGTGGACTCTCTGGATGAATGTGGATGAGCCTACACTTCTAGAGGATCACCATCTGACAGTATTGGGAAGAATCGGTTGCTTCAAGCTCCATCATGACTTACTAAGGGAAGTGTCGAAGTGTTGGAACCCCCAATTGCATGCATTCCGCTACAGAAAAGTCTGGCTGGCTCCGACCATTGAAGAATTCTGGGCTTGCATGATGTCACCCCCTCGAGAAAAGTTGTTCCTCCCAACCATGAAGAAAGAACAGCTTTTCAAAAATTTGAAAGATTTCTTTGCCATGAATAAGGAGGTAAAGCAAGTTCTCAATTATGATAAGGTGGATGCGTTGGAAGTTGTGAAGATCTTTAACAACAATGGATTTCAAGAAGAAAGATAGATCCGACGCAGAAAGTGGGCGTACTTATTCTGTATGATTGGGAGGTACTTGTTAGCATCTCCGGGAAAAGGCATGTCTCCAATAATTACAGAAGTGGTTAAGCAAATTGAAGAAGGATGCGACATTGCTCCTACCATTTTAGCAGAAACATTCAAAGGGTTTGATACCATGAGTCAGTCTCAGAAATACGGAACAGACTTCCTTCATGGATCTCCGACGGTGTTCCAAATATGGTTGATGGAAAAACTAAAATTGGTAACACCAATTCCATGTCCTCACCTCCGGCCTATGCATTATCAAATAAAAAGGGAAAAGTCAGAATTCCACAAGGTCCAAGACTGGAAGAAATATTTGGAGGAGAGAGATGTCCAAGAAATCCAATGGAACTGCCCTTGGATGAAGGCCGAGATAGAAAAATCAGAAACATCAGGGTACAATTATGTGAGATTCATGGGTTTAACTCACACCAATTTTTATATCCCTTCCTTAGTATCACCAAGGTAGGAACAACCTAAGTTAGAGAATTTCATAACTCTAGAGATGTTGACACAAGAAGTGGTGATTCTGTTATCCGAAAAATGTTACAAATAAGTGATATCAATTTTATGTTCCTATCTTTACTTGTTTGTCTGTCCTTTCTCAATTTCTCTGTCCTTTCTCATGTAATGAAACCATTTACCAATGGAATTTGTGCTTCTAAGGAAAGGGATGGAGTCTCATGTGCATTTCAAAGAAAGAAATATCCAATGAATTCATAAATAATTCGTTTATGTGTACAAAAAAAAAAGAAGAAGAAAAATGTACATAAAAATTGCACCAGTATCCATATAAAAAATATATAAACAAAAAAAAGGGAAGAGGGGAAGGAGAGTAAATGTACATAGTTGTAACAATACTTCCAAAAAAAAAAAAAAAAAAAAGAAAAAAAAGGGGAACAAAAAAAAAAAAAAAAAGAGGAGCGGTCACGACTCAGGGGACTAATCGTCAACATCCAAGCCTTCCCCCTCTCCGCTTTGGGACTCTATCAGGGCATCCCTCTCGACCTCAGCTCGCGTAAGGTTGAGCTGCAGCTGCTAATTTGTAAGCCTAAGTCTCTCAATCTCTCTCCGGCAATGGTCGAGCTCAACCCTCTAAAAAAAAAAAAAAGAAAGAGAGAGAGAGGAAAATCAAAAGATAAGCATGAATAAAAAAAAAAAAGAGAGGGGGGGGGGGGAAAGAGACGAAGCATTACCATCCTATGGCCCACGTCCACATGTGAGATGATCGTCTCATCCATGCTCGCCATCATGCGCCTCATGTCGGTGTATCGGCTCGCATCCACCTAAACATGATAATCATCCAAGATGTCAAGAATTTGAAAAATAACGGATGAAGTTAGGAAAGTTGGATGTGCTTACCCCATCATAAGGAAGAGGGAGGCCTAGGTCCGTGTCTGCAGCCCGAGGAGGTGGTAAGATGACCTCAACCATCCCAGGCTCGTGGTGGCGAATAAATTATGAACGATACCCTGGAATGTGGTCATCTGGACCAGCAATCCATAGGGCTGGAACCTCTCTAGAAGGCCCAACACCTGACTCCACCTCCCCTACTCGGGAGGCGTGAGAAGAGCTCCCACCACCATAGACCCTTGGAATCATGGGGCGACCTGGAAATTGTCAAGAAAAGAAACAAATCAGGATAAAAGCTAGCTTAACAATCTAAGGAGAAGAGGGAAAAATTGAGAAAATCTTACCTGAGGTCCCTCGCGGGTGAGGGGGACGCAGACTGTCTCTCGGAGAAGGAAGTTGGTATAGTCCGTCTCAGCTAGCACCAGCCCAGTTGCAGGCTCACCAACCCTCTAGTGCTCGATCTCATCCCGATCCATCAAGGCTGGCTGATGGGCCTGAGCAGGAGGAGGGCAAGGCACCAAGTGAGCCTCAGACCACAGCAGGGACACTCGCTCTCCCAAGTAAAAGGCAAACCCCCATGGGCCCTCGAAGAGGACCCTGCGAGTGGAGAGAGCTGAGGCCCTGTCAAACAGGTCCTGTTCTAAAATCATCTCCCCCAAATAAGGGCGGAGAGAAGCCTGTCAAGTAAGAGTCAGGATCAATGCAAAAAAAAAAATAAAAGGGAGAAAGAGAAGAAAAGAGAAAATAAGATAAACAATCACTTTAGATTTACCTCGGTAGGCTGCAGCTCGCTCAGGAGGCTGCAAATGGACCCAAGGTCCTTATGGCAACCGCTCCTGAGTAAATGGGACTTACGCCATCGCGTAGTCCGAGGAAAGGTGGTTCTGGGGTCATCCCCAGGTCTGAAAGTGGGGACCCAAAATCGAAGGATCTCATAGCTCCACGTCTATAATAGATAATCATAAATGAGCTCAAACAAATAAGAATGAGATAAAAATAAAAAAGGGAAAGAGAGAAAGGCAAAGTTGAGAGAACTAACCCATAGGACGTAGCAGCATCCGATCAGGTTCGACGACCCCATAACCAGATAGTCTAGCATATCTAGGAAGTAGGCGTTGAACCCCCCCAATTGTAGCCCGCGGCCACGTCAAAGTGCTCAAAGAAGCGAACATATGCGGCATCGGCTGTCATCGTACCCATCATATCGCTGAAGATCACCTCCGACAGCAAGAAGAGGAGGAAGCATCGAGCCTGCTGATCCTGAAGGACGGACGGCGACTGGTCTGTAACGACCCTCTCATCCCAGGTACCCCTCAGGACCGATGCGGGGATCTCTCTCCGTGTAATGGCAATCCTCAACTGCTGCCTGTAATACTCTAGGCGCTCCGATGGCTCCGTCGAGGCTATAACCCTCTCCTCTAGAGTCAGTGTCACGGGTACCCCACCAAAGGGTAATCCCGTGATCATGTAGAAATCTAGGGGGGTGATCGTCGCCTCACCAAAGGGAAAGTGAAATGTATGGGTGCTCGGCCACCACCTCTCTATCAGAGCCCTCACAGTCGGGCCGTCCAATTCGCGGGCTAGGGATGAGGCGATGTGTCCAAACCCAGTCTCAACCACCCACGACTGTATAGCGGGGCTGAGTATGCGGTACCACTCTGAAATAGCCTCCAGCCCACAATACTTCTTGGACGAAGGAAGGGGGCTGCCCTGCAAAGAAAAATAAGGCAAATGGTTAGCTAAAAATAATTGGGACAATAATTAAATAAATAGTAAAAAATAAAAAAAAAGAGAGAGGGAGAGACTGTAAAAAGGGGGTATTACCTCGACTTGCATGCCAAAAGACACTTAGGGTAGTGTCTGATGGCCTTGCTTTAATTTACGTGCCACGAGGTGCCTAGGGTGGTATCTAGAGGCGTTGCCTAGATTTGTGTGCTAAAAGACACTTAGGGTAGTGTTTGATGGCATCGCTTTGATTTGCATGCCAAAAGACACTTAGGGTAGTGTCTGATGGCCTCACTTTGATTTGTGTGCCATTATGTGCCTAGGGTGGTATCTAGAGGTGTTGCCTAGATTTGCGTGCTAAAAGACACTTAGGATAGTATCTGATGATCTCGCTTTGATTTACGTGCCACTAGGTGCCTAGGAGGGTATCTAGAGGCATCATCTAGATTTGCATGCCAAAAGACACTTTGGGTAGTGTCTAATGGCCTCACTTTGATTTACGTGTTACTAGGTGCCTAGGGTGGTATCTAGAGGCGTTACCTCAATTTGCATGCCAAAAGACACTTAGGGTAGTGTTTGATGGCATCGCTTTGATTTACGTGCCACTAGGTGCCTAGGAGGGTATCTAGAGGCATTACCTAGATTTGCATGCCAAAAGACACTTAGGGTGGTGTCTGATGGCCTTGCTTTGATTTGCATGCCACTAGGTGCCTAGGATGGTATCTAGAGGCATTGCCTAGATTTGCATGCCAAAAGACACTTAGGGTAGTGTCTGATGGCCTTGCTTTGATTTATGTGTCACTAGGTTCCTAGAAGGCTATCTAGAGGCGTTACCTAGATTTGGGTGCCAAAAGACACTTAGGGTAGTGTCTGATGGCCTCACTTTGATTTGCATGCCACTAGGTGCGTAGGATGGTATCTAGAGGCGTTACCTAGATTGGCATGCCAAAAGACACTTAGGAAAGTGTCTAATGGCCTCGCTTTGATTTACGTGCCACTAGGTGCCTAGGATGGTATCTAGAGGCGTTACCTAGATTTACGTGCGCATTAGGTGCTTGGGGTAGAATCTAGAGATGTTACCTCGAATCTATGCGGTGAGGTATGAAGCTAATGTAAATAAAATGTAGAAATTGAAAGGGAAAGAGTAAGAGTACTGACCTGGCCCCATATGGAGCGGCAACCAAGGCGGGCAGTATCGGCTAAGGTAACCCCTAAAGGATACCATGCAACTCGAGCATCGCGAGCGGTAGTGCCAAGTAGTGGCTCCTGGTGAGACTGGCGTCCTCGTCGGTGGAAAGACATGATGTGAGTGAATAAAAAGGGAGTGAAGTCAAAAATCAAAAATAGCAGAGCTTCGCAGCAAAAATGAGAGTGAAGAAATGAGGGAGGGAGCCCTCTATTTATAAACTCTCCTTCGCGCCTACGGCGCCGTGGAATGCTCCACGGTCCCGTGGGACAGCGGCCCACGGCACCGTGGAGGATTTCCCACGAAGCCGTGCATGCACGGTGCCGCCCATACACGAGGCCGTGCGGACCAAGAAAAAAAGAAAAGAAAAAAAAAGAAGAAAAAAAAAAAGGGGGGAAGAAAAGAAGAAAGGACATAAAAAAAAGAAAAAAAGAAGAAAGGAAAGAAAAGAAGAAAAGAAAAAAAAGAAGAAAAAAGAAAATAGAGAAGATAAAAAAGAAAGAAGAAAAGAAAAGAAAGAAAGAGAAGAAAGAACATAAAGAAAAAAAGAAAAAGAAAAAGAAAAGAAAATAATAATAATCCCCAGTGTAATCCCTCAATACTGAATGCTTCGGTCTAGTGGTGCCTTATCACCCTCCAAACTTGATGGTTTCGGTCGAGTGGCACCTTATAACCATCCAAGTTTGACTTTCGGTTGAGTGGTGCCTTATCACCCTCCAAACTTGATGTTTTCGGTCGAGTGGCACCTTATAACCATCCAAGTTTGACTTTCGGTTGAGTGGTGCCTTATTACCCTCAAATTTGATCTTCGGGCTGAGTGGTGCCTTATCTAGATCTTCAGTCGAGTGGTGCCTTATCACCCTCCAAACTTCATGGTTTCGGTCGAGTAGCACCTTATAACCATCTAAGTTTAACTTTCGGTTGAGTGGTACCTTATCACCCTCAAATTTGATCTTCGGGCCGAGTGGTGCCTTATTTAGATCTTCGGTTGAGTGGTGCCTTATCACCCTCAAAATTCTATCCCAGTGGAGTCCCTCATATTCGATCTTGTGGGCCGAGTGGTGCCTTATCTAGATCTTTGGTCGACCGGTGCCTTAGCACCCTAAAAAATTGTTTGAGCAATGCTCACAAGATAAAGATTTGGTTCTTCCGAGTTTTTCTTTTGAGGATTATCGAAAGATTTCATCATGATTAACCACCTGTTTTTAGCAACTCTGTCGCCTTTGAGCAAAGCGTCAGCAGTACATGCTCTTGGTGACAAAATTAGTCGGTCTTTTATCTTTACCCTTCGGCTATTGGCATAGGCCTCGGCCAAAGAGGAGCAAACTGTGTACCGGATTTCTACTCCCCCACGGTGCTGTGGATGACTTATCTGGCCAGGAGAGAGAGGGGGTCCCTCCCTATAAATAGGAGGGTCCTCTCCCACATTTCCCAAGGAATTTTGGGTGGAGAGACCCTCCCCAAGTGATTCCTAGCCTCTTTTCCTCCCTTTTCACCCTCATTTCTCCTCCTTCTCTCATGAGAGTGTGAGTGCTTGAAGTTTTCTTGTGGCGGACAGATCCTTCGATTGTCCCTCTGAGTATAGAGCGTTTTTTGCTCCTTGGCATTGTTATCCCATCTATGCATGGATAACCATTAAAACTCCTTTATTATAGACATTATTCTGTCTGTTTACTCCTCTCCAAATCACTTGAAAGAGTTGTTACTCTGCCGAGAAAGAATCGACGTCAGTCTATTCGTCTATCTCCCCTGAGCCAGGGAAATACAACCATACAGGTATAATTACTGCATTTTTGTTGATTCAATGTAGTCCTTTCATATTTCATCGTTTTAGTCTGTATTTTTCATATATGTAATATAGTTTATTATGCTTTAGTTCAATTCATAGCATCTGAATGTAGTCCATAATATCCCCCATCCCCGTAATAAAAGAGAGAGAACATTCGTCCTTATGTAGCATCTAACACAGAGAGACCGGCTTCGGCCAGGCGAGGTGGGTGCCTAACACCTTCCCACACTCATAACCTGACCCTTTACACTAACCTTTGGGTTGACCATATGGAGTCACGTAGCCCGATTCCGCTCACAACGGGTAGGGCTACACTTAATGGGTCCTAGGCCCTAACCCTAGGTGGCGACTTCACATTATATTAGCATATTTTAATGCATGATCCCAAACCCCTATTTATCAATATTATACATTGATAATATTATCCATATCCATATACACACACACATACATCTCCCAAAACCCTATGTCGCCATATACCATAAGGGCTGAGGAACCCTCGTCCTGAGGACCACAGTACTTACATCAATCAATTTTAGCATGGTTTTGATGTTCATATAATTAAGAGGATGCAATCTAAGGCATCATATACACCAAGATTTGAAATGTTTATCCCTAATCGATGGGAAGGGGAAGAAAATGAAAAGACACAACCAAAAACCCTAGAAATGTAAAGGAAGAGAGAAAGGAAGGGAGAAATAGGGAGAGAACCTTACCTTGAGAGAGGCGAAGATCGATCCTAGGGCCTTGGCTTGCCAAAACCACCAGGGAGGGGTAAGGAATGCTTGAACGAAAGTCCTTTGGAGAAGCTTTTGCCCTACGATTGTGTTCTTCTCTTTTGGAGCCACAATGAGCTTGAAAAACTCATGGCTCTATTTTTATAAAATTCTACGAACGGACGCACGAACGGATCCACTATCGTGATTCCTCCCGTGAATTCATCCAGTACAAAATTGTAAATTTTTGTTCTTAGAGCTGCACGGAACATCGAACGGATCCACCCTCTTGAGTCCATCCGTAGTTTCGATCGTCTCAGTATTTTTACCAAAACAAGCTTTCTGAAAAGGGACCAACGAACGGACTCACATTACATAATCCGTTCGTTAGTCCATCCTACCTATTTTGCGATGGAACCACGAACGGACTCACAGCATTGATTTCGTCCGTGAGTCCGTCTGTTTTCTTTTAAGATTTTGAGCCCAAAATTTTTTAGACCTTTTGGCCACACCTATATGTGATGATTATGTGCCTATACCCTAGTTTTACACCCATGTTGATTGGCCCATTAGTGATTATTGTTTGATCTAATTGGGAACTATGGTGTCTAAATGGTAGGGCCTACGTCAGCTGGGCCAGCCAGTGAGAAATGGAAGGCATTACTATAGGTTGTGGTGATGCGACCCTATAAAGAAGAGTTACCCTTGAGGTTGAAAATCCTTAAGCCTAGTGGGCGAATGAACCTAAAGTAGTTAGTGGAACCAACCCTACACGGAATGGAAACCTTAATAAGAGTACCAGATGCAAAATTTGTGTCCGGACAGAGCAAGAAGGGTGACGACCTAATGTCAAGCTTATTACCTTGGACAACTTAGTCTAAAATGACTAATGAAGACCTAGAACAATTAGAAGTCGTTTAAGACACCTCGCAAGCTAGTGACAACCCTATTTGGAATTTTACCTGGTACATCTAAACTCTTAATTATACCAATAGGTGGTGTCTCATGTCGTGTTTAGATTTTCCAAATAATCTATTATGCCATACCTAAGACTTGCCTACCCTTGTGAATTTACGTAGGTGACAGATACATTCTTAGGGATATGAGTATAGTTACTGAACTTATACTAATGTATATGTGTGAATTTAAAATAAATAAAATACATTCCTTAAATCTTGAAGTGTGTGGCTAGACTAATTTCTCCAGCACTATAAATGCGATTTTGCCTCGACTTTACTATGTTAGCTAGTTTAAGCCCCGACCTTGATCAAGTTGATTGTGGGTTAATGGGCAATGTAATTGGTAATGACTGGGTAGGTTAATAATTAAGGCCTGATTAAAAGAACTAACTTGGACCGAAACTAGTAAAAGATTGTTTGGTTCTCGAAAGAGGTCCATTGTAGACTTTCTCTAATGGGTTGACAGAGTTGTAAATTTATGAGGTTGTGAAGGCTGAAACTAAAGGATGTAACAAGACCTCCAATAACAGATACGAATGGGGTAATGGGTTACTAAATGCATTCCCTCCGTACTGGGAGTGAACAATAGGAGATTCCATCAATATTCTAAATCATTCTAAAGTTGGGTTAGGTAATGAAATAACCCGAAGTGAAAGCACTCAAATATGAACCCTATGTTAGGGACTAGATAAGGTTAAATCTGGTAACTCAAGGATGACCAAGGTGTAATAACGACCTGACCTGGAAGATCTGAGGGACCTTTTGTTCCTTGTGGCTTAATTTAGTATGTGAGGCCCTGTTTTCTCTGATATATTGTAATCGTCGACTCTTAACCCAATTGAACCCAGGGTTACTGTGAACCGCACCTCTGTGGTAATGCGACCTTATAAGGAAGAGGAATTGTAAGTCCTGACTTGCCGTGCCATATAGGCACTGCCTCATCTTGATCGGACCCCTAACTTAGTCCTTATAGTGTTGTTATTTAACAGTCCTCACCCATTGAGACCTTTAGACGCGTCAAATTTCGGGGACAAAATTTTTAATAAGATTGGGGGAATATTACACCCGCACCCGAAATATATCCTAATACCCTGGGTCAAATTAGACTTTACCATCGGGTAATGCCACGGTGGCAATGGTCAACACCTAAGACCTTGAACTTATATTACTATTATAAGTGTCCCCTCAAAGTCCTGAAAGTACGGGTTAAAGCCCTACAACTTTCCTTGGGATTTGGGCCCTGACAGCAGTAACGGAGTCATGAATGGACTCACTGGACTGGTTTTGTCCGTGGATCCATCCGTAATATTTTTTGCCATTTTGAAGTATTCTATGTGGGACCCACGTCCCCATGTCCCGGACACCATAACTAGACCTTTGGACAAGATGGACTCTCACCCTTACCCTCTTGTGGCTAGTTGGGCCATGAAAGTGGCCCACAAGACTTAAATAAATAATGAGATCTTTTATTCTAGCTTAAACCAAATAAACCTTAAGAACTAATATGCCTTATAGGACTTACGGTAGACCCAAACATGTCCTAACTAAATAGACTAATTAGGAGGTAACCTTGGTTAAACAGGCCCTAAGGCCTCTTTTGACCCTTAAAAGATAAGACTAACCTCATATTCTCCAATCTCTTCCCCTCCAAGCCACACCGTGGAGGAGAAGAGACAAGGAAGAAGAAGAAGTAGAAGTAGGAAGAGGAATGAGAGGGGAAGGGAAGAAGATGGAAGGCATGCCAAAGAGGTTGGTTGCACTACCTTCCCTCTTGTTGCTCGACCATGGCTTGAAGCAAAGAAGAAAAAGGGAAGAAGGAGAAGAAGAGAAGGAAGGAAAGGAAGAGGAGGAAGAGGAGGTGGATCTTCAAGGCTGACTAGGGCAAGGATTGGAGTTGCACTCACCAAGGTATGACCTAACTCTTGGTACAGCCCTCTTTTCCATTCCCATTCTTGATTAAAGTAGATTCCTTGAGCTTGAGCTAACCTAGGGTTCCATTTGGGACTCAAATGGAGCTCAAATGGTGAAGACCCAACCCTATTAAAGGCTTATATTGGTTGCTTTGCAGCCATTGTTGTTGATCTCTTGGTGTTAAACCACCAAACCCTACCCTTGGACCCAATGGAGCTAAACCCTTATGTGATCTTGGATCCATGAGGTAGGCCTAGGTTCTAGTGACCCTAAGGAGACCTAGGACACCCGTCCATGACCCTGAGTGCCATGTGAACTCCAAGTTCCAAGCTGGAGGGAAAACCCTAAGAAATCTCGAAAAAGAATTTTGACCGACGCACGAATAGAGTCACCATCGTGGCTTAGTCCGTCAATCCATCCAGTGTATCCCAGCAACTAGATTCGAACAGATGCAGGAACGGATTTACTCTGTTACCTCCGTCCGTGGATCCGTTCCCCCTCGGGAATGTCTCAGGGATCGAACGAATGCAGGACGGGTTCATAAGGCACTTTAGTCCGTAGATCCGCTCACTCCCAAGTGTGTCTCAGGGATCGAACGAATGCACGAACGGATCCAAGTAGAAGTTCCATCTGTGGATCAGTCCCTCGTGTTTTGACCTTTTGGCCTGAACAGAGTCAAGGACGGACTCACCCTGTTGCTTCCGTCCGTGAGTCCGTCCGTGCTGTTTTGGTTGAAAGTTAAGTTTAACTTTGGGGGCATAACATAGGACCCCTCTATACATCTTTTGACGTTTGTTTTTGTATTCTTAGGCTACCCAATTCAATGGATAGCTGGTGCACGAGTGAGATTCATGTCAACCACGCCGGGTGACACCTGAGTTCAGTGAGTGGGTTTTGGGTGATTTGTTTGGGCTTGAATATATATATTAAGCAATCACTATCATGCTATTATATAAAATATAAGCATTTTACGCATTGCATTATTTATCTCAAATGTGAACTGCTATGAAGGTGATGTGATATTGTTCTCACTATTGTATCGAGTTACGGTCCCGAGTGTATCGGTATCGAAACTCCATAATTTAATTATAAAATTTATTATCTGTCATCCTGATCTATATGCGCCGTACCATGCTAGTACCCGGGTACTAGATGGAATGGGACGTTGATGCACCTGGAATACCTCTCGGGACGATAGGACTTACATGTAGAATATCTGTGGCTAGGATTCTTACTCCCTTATGCTACGACCCTTACCAACAGGGGTTTATGTGTTGGATAGTTTGAGCACCTGTTGCCTGTGGGGGAGAGAGGCCAGATCAGGGGTAGTGATGGCTATCGGGGTCTGCTACTGGGTGGTCTAATGGCTTCTACCAGCGTAGGCTCCCTCGTGATAACTGATGTTTCATTGGAGCGATAAGTTAAGTGACCCTCAATGTCTCCTGAGTTATCACAGTAGCAAATACTTAACTTAGAATTTGTATGCTAGGTGGAAAATGAATCTAACATTAGCGTGCCTCATGAACTATTTGAAATTATGTGTTTGTATGTATGTGCATTCTCCTTTACTCTCTCACTAGCTTATGGAGATAACCCCGTTGTGCAACCCCTTTTTAGTTGATATGCAAGTAATCTCTTGATGAGCACCTATGGATGCGAATCAAATGGAGCCGGTGGCTGGGACTTGGATGTCGATGTACACCTAAGGATGGTGCCCTAGTGGCGTGATTTATTTATTTATTTCTGTATTCATTTTTGTACACGTATAAACTTTATGTTGAAATATACTTAGGAGAGAAATGAATGGTTACGAATATTCCAACTGTACTATGTGTTATTATTAGAGAACCGATGCTCTATATTCACATGATTTAAATGAATTTCAATTTCGCTAACTCTGTAATTGGAACGATTTATTCCATTGGGTACGTTCCCTGCTATTATCATGACTCGATAACAGGGTGGACTGTGGCTCGGGACACTGTATCTATGATCCTGGTAGGTATTGTGATGACACCTATCGTCCCAGTCACCCTCTTTATTGTAAAATATCTTTCATTAGGATGGGGGCGTGACAAAGGTGGTGAGGGTAAGCTTCGGAAAAAGGTTAACAAGTAAATCCACAACAACTATACAGGTGTGAAAACATGCACAAGTAATACAAAATGTAAAGACATATAATAATATGTATATATAGATCTAAATAAAACAAAACAAAATGATCATAACCATATTTTCTTATCACCACTACCATAATGAAAAGTATATATGACAACAATCAACAAAAGATGCATCAAAAGAACGTAAAATAACAAACACATCACTCCCTGATAGACTAGTGTGAACTAGTTACCATACACTGGTCAAAACCCTCATGATTGCGGCGTATGAATTCCAGTTATGATCAATTATAACACCACTATCCCCTCTCAACATCAAGAAACTAATGGAAAAACTAGTGACCAAACTTGCCCCAGACCGAGTCAAAGCCCCCGTAGGTTTTACTAGCAATGCCCTCCTGGGGATTTTTTTTTTATCATCTCCCTGTTTTTAATCGTCCATTTAGTTCCAATAAAGATAAGCTCGTACCTCAAAAACTTGCCAACTTATCCTTACCCCCACATATTCACCAATGTCGGTAAGGTAAATAACAAAATAACAATCAAGGGTTTGCTTATAATTTAAAGCTATACATTCAAGTTCGGAACTTAGGGGTAATGACTCCCCAATTCCATCCTAACACATGCTATTGAAAAGAATGAAAACAAAGTATGAAAACAGTAACTTTCATCAATATATCAATGCATAAAGTGAAGAATAATAATAGGAAAGATTAGGCAAAATCTTCGCAATCACTTATCCAACAATAACATCAATGAAAATTAAAGGATAAACCCTAAACAAAATCAGATTTTTATGCATCATCCATAAACATCATGCATTAGGTTATAATCATGAAGAATCATTCATAGACCTTCCTCATACTATCAACAAATAAGCATTGGATTCATTAGTCTATAAACATGACATTATTAAAAAATTTTCACACACACATATGTGAATTAAATCATAAGAAAATCACCATTCCTTGCAAGCAATCATGTGTGAACAATTTAATTGAGTAAAAGTTATAAATGAAATATGTTTTTGGCATGATAAATCTCAAGATAAAACTAAATTCTAGATTTAAAATAATGTTTCAAAACAAATTTTATATGTAAGAAAAATATCAAGTATAATGGTTGAAGATCTACTCACCTTGTGTGAAGCGACTAGGGTTTCTATAGGTGACCTCAAATAAATGCTTCAATGGTGTTGATCTACCTCTTCCTAGTTCAGCATCACTTTAATGGAGTCCTATGAGTAATTTAATGATGAAATCAACTTCAAAGTATTACTTAAACTTGGATTTGGGAAACAAAGATTTTTGATAGAAAGACCTACCTTCAGTAAATTAGTGATATCTCTATGCTCAGATCTCTAATTGGGTTGATTCAAGTTGGGTTACTAAGATAATTGATGAGGCTATGTTTTATCATGAAATAAGATTTTCTCAATTTGGCTCCAAAAGGGTCAAAATTGACCTTCAACTGATTGGTTCTGCACAGTCCGAATCTCCTTCTTCTTCTTCTCTTCCTCTCTATAGTCCACAAATTTTTCTCTCTCCCTCTCTCTCTCTCTCACACACACACACACACACACACACACATTTATGATAAAGGGAATAGGGTTTGGGATTTGGTTATGAGAATTTATTCCTAACAAGAGAGAAGGAGATGAGAAGAATTCAATTTAGGCCTGATTTGGTATGATTTCTATTTCAATTTAAGGGGGTGATTTCTATTTCTAAAATTGTTTGGTTTGATTTTTGCACCTTATTTCAGTGAAATAGAAATTCTGAAATAGCTAAGGAGTTGTTTCAGAATTTCTATTTCATTTGATTTAGCACTCTTGCTCTTGAATGAACACATGGTTAATTTCATGGGCAAAGTAGTAATTTCATGATAAAAATAAAACACCGCATTTCTTCTCCTAATGGTCTCACCATCACCACCCCACTCTCACCATTGCCACCCTTTTCCTAATGGTCTCACCATCACCATCCCACTTCCACCATTGCCACCGCCACCACCACCACTGCCACCACTAACCTTGTTACCACCACCATCACTACCCCGCTACCACCACCACCACTACTACCCCGCTACCACCACCATCACCACTACCCTGCCATCACCACTGTCGCCACCATTGCCGCTGCCACTGCTACCACCGCCATCACCACCATTGCCATCGCCACCACCACCACCCCCACTACTTCCATGTCACCACTACCCTGTCACCAACGTCACCACCACCCCCATCCTTCCCAAAGAAATATAGAGAATCTATTCTTAGAATTTTAATTATCAAATGGATTTTTTTATTCTTGAAATATTTTATATTGACACAACCAAAACAATTTCAATATTTTGACCAAAAATCTATTTGTTGACTATTTCAAGAAATCAATCCAAAATTGAAATAGAAATCATACCAAATCAGGCCTTGGTCTCTAACTAGATCTTTTTACTTTTCCTCCAATAAAAATATTTTAAAAGAAATCTTGACTTAAGGTTTTAAAAAGATTTAGAGTTAGTAGTTTAATTTTAGTTAAAATTTTTCTTATTTTATTATTATTATTTTGTTCTTAGTTGCTTAGAACCGAAATTCTCCAATCTCTCTCATGCGTGGAACCTCCCTTACCATCCTACATTGTCTCCTCTCTATTTTCCTTTTTTTTCACTCCAACTCTTTTTCTTTCTTTCCTTTTTCTTCTATTATTATTATATATATATTTTTTCAAAAACATGGGAGAGTTCCCACATCTTCACAATTTCCTAATTAGCTAGTTGTGATGTGAGGCCCACCATAAGGTAAATTCATAAAAATAAAACTTCTTAAATTCATCCACAATGTAAGTAGGCAAAATTGAACCTAAGACCTAATAACTTGTTAAACTAAGGGTCCAACTAGTAGACTAGATTAGTAGTTATTTATTACTTTCCATATAAAATCATGTATTCTTTTAACAAACCCTAGTTCTATACTTAGGCAAGGAATAATTCAAATTAAGGGTGTTACACTAGGACAAAGATATTGAATTGAGTAATGACTAATGAGTACCGGCATCACCGCGTGTCCGGCCTTGCTCTGCAGCATTGGTTCCAAAATTTCCCAATGCATCCCTAAAAGTCTTCAACTATAATCATTTGAAAAATATTTAAAATTAGTAATGACTCATTACTATTTAGTATTGAATTGAGTAATTCCAAATGAATTATAACTTATAAGACTCACCTCATTGTTGCATATAGCTTGTAATTTACTATTCGGCTCCAACTTGGCAACTACTTCTTTTACTGCGTCAATAAGGCTACCATTCAACCCAAGCCTATGACTATATTGGTACTTGGGGTTCAAATAATATGTTGAAATTGACATTACATATTGACTAGTTAGTAATATATCTTTCAAATTAACTTTAAAAGATGTAATTACATAACAAAACAAACTACACTCACCAGCCTTATGTAGTGGATGCATAAGTTGATTTTCCCAACGCTCCTTGATAATTTTGAGAAAGAGTTTACTACCTCGTGGATTTGCATTGTAAACACCTTCATTCATCAAGTTTATGGCAGCATATAGATGTGGCATGGTTAGTCCCTTGAGAACAGAATCAACTATATGCAAAACCTTGACCATTGGGTCCAGAAGTTGTACCACTTTATACAACTTTGACCAAAAGTCATCTGATGAAATGGTAGCTTGTGCTTCCCTACCACCATGGGTATTGGACCAATTCCAGTTGAACCAGTCTTCAGAAGCAAACATAGATCTAAGTCCGGACTTCTTGGTCTCTATACTCTTGAGTGCAATGTAGTTGGTGGCGAATCTAGTTATGTCTGGCCTCACCAAGTTACTCCAGACTTCTTGGTCTCTATACTCTTGAGTGCAATGATGTTGGTGGCAAATCTAGTTATGCCTGGCCTCACTAAGGTACCCCCACACTTCTCCCTCAAGAGGTTTAATGCAAACCCATGGTTGTAGACAAAGTTGGTCATTTGCCTTGCCTTTTCCACAACATGTACCAATTTGATCTTTCCTATATCTTTCAACATGAGGTCTATAAAATGGGCAGCACATCGAGTCCAAAACAACCGATACTTACTGTTTTGCATCAACTTCTCACCGGCACTCTTGTAGTTGCTTCCGTTGTTCGTTACAATTTGGACAACGTTCCCCACTCCTACATCTTCTACCACTTCCTTCAACAGTTTGTAGATATACTTTGCATCCTTTTTCTCCTTGGATGCATCAACAGACTTCAGAAAGACTGTCCTCCCATCACAATAGACCATAAAGTTGATGATGGACTTTCTTGTAGGACCAGTCCAACCATCACACATTATGGTCAACCCATAGCTCTCCCACATCCCCCTCATTTCATTGATGTAGTCTTTAAGCTCTCTCTTCTGCTGGGGCAAATACACATTCATAATCTCATGTGGGGTGGGCCCCTTATACCCTGGGTCAGCCTCAGCAATGGAATCTATCATAGTCTGATAAGAGGGGCCTTGTGTTGTGTTTGCTGGGATGGTATTGTATAACATCCACTTAGCTATAGATTCCTTCACCATCCCCTTCAAATTTTTCCATGCTCCCTTGATTTTTGGTTGCTTGTTGCCTTTCTTTCTATAAACACCAGGTGCTTGGTGAAGTGCTAAGTCATCTCGTGGTGATACTACTGGAGATGGTGGAGGCGGAGCTGCCCTCGTACTCTATGATCTCCTAAAGGGATTAGGTGACCCACCTGCTTTAGATGTACCTGCTCCTCCACTACCACTAGCACCAGCTCTAGAGGTACCAGCTCCTCCACTACCACCTACTCTCTGTCTCTCCCGATCCTCATGATAACTGGCTCTGCTCATCATCTGTGCTCGTCTCCAATCCCTAGCCTGTCGCTCAGTCTCTATATCATCAGAAACATAGACAGGATCATCACTGTCATCATCATCATCACCATGATCAACATCATCATGATAGCCTCCCGCTGTACACCTCACTGCTTTCTCAAGTTCCACTCTTGCCTTCTCCCTTTGAGCCTTCCTCTTACTCCCTCCCTTCATGTACTCAATGACAGCCCTAGATACCTCAACAGGGACCATATGACATGAGACCACTTCAAAAGAATTCCCAGCTAGATGTTGTTTGAGTCTAGGAGCACCACCTCCCAAAAACTTCTGATGACAGTAATTACATTGTGTTTTTCTTTTATCTCCATCAATTGGAGTGCCATGCAACCACGCAATGTCACCCCTAGTGCGCCTGGGTGTTCTCTCCTCCCCTTGGCCCTGGGCCCGAGCCGGCTGCCTCTGCCCCTCTTGCCTCTGGCTCGGTCATTTACCACGGTCCTCCATAATCGGACTAGTTTACTGTTGCATGAATAAAAGACAATTCATTAATCACTGAAGCTCATCAGTTCTTTTAGTTTAAGAGCACTAACACAAGTATATAACTATTTAGTATTTTTCCCCTAACCCTCATATTTTTCTCATATTTTTCTCATATTTAAAAATAATTTTTTAAAATATTTTTCAAATAAATATTATCCTAGCACAACAAAACCAAAATTATATGCAAATGGGCAGCAATAAAACAACATGTAGAATTTACTTATAGCTATTTTGTATTTTTCCCCTGACCCTCATATTTTTCTCATATATAAAATAATTTTTTTAAATATTTTTCAAATAATTATTGCCCTAGCACAACAAAATCGAAAAGATATGTAAATGGGCAGCAATTAAAAAGTATGTACAATTTACTTTTATATTTTTCATTAATTTTAAAACAAAAACCTCATATTTTTTCTTTTTTTATTTTGCTATTTTTTTGAATTTTTTAAATATTTTTTATAATTTCCAAAAATTAAAATAATTAATTATTGGCAGAAAAATATTTTCGACACCGTGAGACCGTAGATCGGCCAATGGTATCTAACATATATTTAATTGATCACCATACAATATATATAACCCCTATTATTTTTTTATTTTTGTTGTAAGAAAACAAATTTTTGAAGCAGAAAAATAAAAAAATAATATATATACCAAAAAAAAATTTCGACACCGTGAAGTTGTAGATCGGCTTCTGGTGTCTAACATATATTAATTTCATCACAAACAAACATATTGATCATGCATTTCCCCCAAAAAAAAAAATTTTGAGAATATGGTTTTACCTGGAATAGTGGAAAGGCTTCACAGATGTGCTAAGAAGGTGTTTCCGGCGTAGATGCGGCGAGAACATTCGAAGAACAAACCCAAAATCACCAACAATGAGTGAAAAATGGGCTTTGGAGACCAAAAACTCGAAAAAGAAGACACAGGTGAGCTCTCGATCGAAATTTCGATCGAGTCTCAACGAAACAGTGTATTTATATAAAGTGGTTTATGTATCTTTAAGTCGATATCTCACGAGATGAGATATTGGCTCGAAATTTCGCGAGACGATCGAAATATTGTATTTTTTTTATTCGAAGTCACGTTTCGTCTCGACCTTGTCGAGTTTTTCGAAATTTCCGAAATCTCAATCGAGCAAGGAGATAATTTATCAAACACAAGGTGAAGAATGTGAACAAAACATACACAGTCAAAAACACGTGGTGAGGAAGCAAACAAAGAACTATCAGGATAAAGAATAGAAAAAGGGATTTTATTATTTAAAAAACACGATGGCATACAATTAATAAGATCACAAGCAATGAGGACAGCATAACACCAAAACCGTTTGGGAACATTCATGTAGACCATAATGGACCAAACCACTTCCAGTAAGTACCTATTTTCACGTTTGGCCATTCCATTTTGCTGTGGAGTGTACGAGCAACTAGTTTGGTGAATAATACTAATCAAAAATCTCAGATTGGGTATATTCAAGAGCATTATCAGAACGAAAAATTTTAATTGACGTATCAAACTGATTTTTTATTTCCTGATAAATTTTTTTGAATACAATAAGAAATTGAGTCCGGTCTTTCAACATGCAAGGTTCTAAAACTCGGTCTCGACCAGGTCGAGTTTTCCAAGATCTCAAGATCTCGCCGAGACACTGTATTTTTTTTTATGTTTCAAAATTATGTTTCGGTGGGCATATAGCCATAGTTGGCTCCAAAACTTTTAAGGTAAACTTGTTTTAGGCTTAATAAACATATTTAAAGGTTCACATTGAAAAAAGAAAAACACCCAATTTGGTGTTTTGGATTTGCACCCCTGGTTGGCAGCAAGGTTTAATATTTCGCGATATCTCGGTATCTCAGGCCTACCGAGATATCTGAGATATCCGAAATATCGCGAAATATGATCGAAATATTGTATTTTTTCTGCAATATTTCGGGGGTCCATCTCGGAGGGTATTTGGCCATATCTAGGCCTAAAACTTCATGGACAGCCTTATTTAAGCTTAATAAACACATTTAAACCATAAAATTTGCAAAAATATGAATTCAAATTGGTGTTTTGGGCTTGCACCTCTGATTGACATACAGTCGCCGACCCTAATGTATAAATAGTTAAATACACATAGAGTCATAGATTAGGCAGTTAATATTTAATAATAGTATTTAACTTCATCACATATCAAGTTAAAACCAATACACATTGATGAGTACCATGATTCTCATAAACTTCATAATATTCAATAACTTAAAACTCAATAGCTCAAATGCTTAAAGCCTTAAAGGTAATACACTAAGTGTCAAAGTCACAAGACTCGCAAGTCACAACTCACAAGTTCATAGATCAATGAAATCACAACTTAAGTTACAAATTACAAGTGCTAAACTACTAATAGTAGTTGCTGTGCCTCCCTGGATCAATCCCACTCATGCCTCGCTGGAGTCGACGTCCATTGCTCTCTGTTTGAAGGACATATGTGGACCACGGAATAGAATCGGAGAAGAAACGAGTGTAGTCATCCACAAGTGTCACGTAAATGGAATCATCAACATACTGTAGGTAACCTATCCTAGGATATAAGCTAGGGTTACCAATCGATCCAGTCTGTGAAGAAGATGATCCACTGTGATATGATGTTGGCGCCGGCGCAAGAGGCGATGGCATTGGCTGCATGTATGGCTGGTGAGGTTGGTAACTAGGTCTGCTAGGGTATGCAAAGATGTTATCTACAAAAGATGATCCAGTATGTCCCTGGGACTGGGACTGGTAGTTATAGTCCCCTACCCACTAAACTGCCCATATGATGATGATCCATATCCATATCCACCGTAAGGTTGTAATGCACCATAATCCGATGCTAATGGAGTGGTATGTGCGTCAAAAGATGGGGCACGCCAATGTCCAGTCGGTCCTCCCTCCCTATCACCCATACTCAACCCACCAACAGAGCTAAATAGGTTATCAATGTCCATGTGATCAGGTTGCAACTAAGTTTGTCGACCCCTACGCTTCCTGTTGTATGTATGTAGGGGGCCTCTTGAGGGTGGGGGTGCGGGGGCACGTGCTCCGTGGTCCGTATCTTGTGTGGCATGATCAAACTGTCTCTCCAGTGAATCGGAGTGCCTCTACAGGTGCCGTATCCTGGGCCTCCTGGCCTACCACATAACGCTCTCGCATGCCGTCAAATTCTTCACCAGCATTACCACCACCAACATCACTACCACCAGCATCACCATCACCATCACCACCACCAGCATCACCATCACCACCACCAGCATCACCATCATCATCATTTGAGGACTTAGACCAGTCTTCATCATCAGCAACATTGCCACCAGTGGGCTGGAATGGTATGGGTGAGACTTCCCTTGCATGTATCTGACCCTCGTCAGCCATATACTCGTCCACATCAGCACCAATCTCAGAAGCTATCATGGGGTCGGGCCTACCTCCCTCCTCATCCAACACTAGCTCACCTCTATCCCTCACCCAATCCACAATAGGGTCCTCATCGTTTGAATCAACTTGAAAGATGTCAGCTAGATCAATGGTGCCCCTCTGTCCCTCATGTCCCATGCGTATGTGTTGCAGTTTCAGCCTCAAGTTGTAGTGCACATACACCATGTCAGATAAACGTTGAGACCCCAATCTGTTGCGCCTCTTGGAGTGAATGAGTGCAAAGGTACTCCAGTTCCTCTCACAACCAGATGCAGAACATGTTTGGGCAAGGACTTTAATTGCTATTCTTCTTAAGCTTTCAGCCGATTCCCCATACAACACCCACCATTCAGCTGCATTACAAGTTTACAACAAAAAAGACGTGTCAAATGTTGTTTCAACTTTCAAATTTCAATACATATGTAATTTAAAACTTAAAAGAATTACCAGCATCACCACGTGCTCTGCCTTATATCGCAGCCTCAGTTCCAAAACTTCCCAATGCAACCCTAAATACCTTGATCTACACCCATGTGAAAAATTAGTAAGTACTTCTTCACTACTTATTTGAAAGCATCAATAAGTTGAGTTTCCAAATGAACTCACCTCATTGTTGCAAATTGCTTGTAGTGCACCATCTGGCTCCAACTTCTTCACTATTTGTTTCACAGCATCAATAAGTTGAGTTTCCAACCCAAGTCTATTGTTATATTGATACTTAGGGTTAAAGTAGTATGCTGAAATATGACATATAGAATAGAGGTATTGTCAAATGCATAGGTAATTAGTAAATAATAATACTATGAATTAGTAAACATAAAACAAATTTACTCACCAGCCTTATGCAGTGGATGCATAAGTTGATTCTCCCAGCAAGCATTTATGATATCTAAGAAGTGTTTGTTACTACGAGGAGCCACACTATAGACACTATCTTTCATCAAGTCTATTGCAGCATATAGGACTGGCATGGTTGGGCCCTTCAGAGCGGAGTCAGCAACATGTAGAACTTTAACTACTGGCTCCAAAACTTTCACCACTTTGCCTAGTTTGGTCCAGAAGTCCTCAGATGACATCGTTACTTGTGCTTCCCTCCCATTTGCAGTCTTGGAACCCTTCCATTAAAATTACTCCTCAGAAACAAACATGCTTCTCAGCCCGGCCTTCTTTGTCTCAATGCTTTTGAGGGCAATGTAGTTAGTGGCAAATCTTGTGATGTCAGGCCTAACCAAGTCACCCCCACATTTTTCCCTCAATAGATTGAGTGCATAGAAGTGGTTGTATACAAAGTTGGTGACTTGTCTTGCACTTTCAACCACAGTCTTCACCAACTTTAACTTTCCCATATCTTTTAGCATTAAGTCAATGCAATGGGCTGCACAAGGAGTCCAGAAGAGCCGATACTTACTATTGTTCATCATCTTCTCACCGGCCAGCTTGAAGTTACTTCCATTGTCCGTTACAATCTGGACAACATTCTTAATACCCACATCTTTTTCCACTACTTCCTTTAACAATGTAAATATATTTTGCATCCTTTATCTCTTTGGATGCATCCACGCATTGAGGAACACTGTCCTCCCATCACAATAAACCATGAAATTGATGATGGACTTTCTTCAGAGGCCTGTCCATCCATCTGCCATTATAGTCACCCCATATGTCTCCCACATATTCCTCATCTCACTAATGTACTCATCAATCTCACTCTTTTGTTGAGGTAGATAAACATTCATTACCTCATATGGGGTGGGGCCCTTGAATCCTGGGCCAGCCTCTGCAATGGTATCTATCATGGTATCATAATGGGGGCCTTGTGCAGTGTTTTCTGGGATGGTATGGTATAGCATCCACTTAGTTATTGATTCTTTAACCAATCCCTTCATCCCTTTCCATGATCCTTTGATTCTGGGTTGACTGCTTCCTTTCTTCTTATGAAATTTAGGATCAGATGTTGATGGTGGTACTGGTACTAGTAGAGGTGTTGGAGCTGCCCTCACACTTAGTGATCTTTTAAAAGGATTCAAAGTTCTAGGACCTCCAAAACTGCCAGCTCCTCCACTACCTCCTACTCTTTGTCTCTGCTGATCATCTTGAAAGCTTACTCTACTCCTTGAAACAGTCCGCCTAAAATCCCTAGCCTCCTCTGCTGTTTGTATGTCATCAGATACTACAATGTCATCATCATCATCATCAGAGGAGGAGGAGGAGTCATCATCATTGTATCGTCTTCCTCCTCCCATCGAACTCCTCACTGTATCCTCAAGTTGTTCTCTTATCCTTTGCTTGTCAGCCTTCCTCTTCTTCTTTCCCCTCGAACTATCACCAATCTCCCTGGCTACTTCAGTAGGGACTATATGACAACCTACAACATCTTTAGATCCTCCAGTCAGATGTTGTTTAAGTCTACTGGACCCACCTCCCATAAATTGCATGTGACAATAGTTACATATAGATTTTCTCTTATCCCCATCAATGGGAGTACCATGTAACCATGCAATGTCACCCCTATGCTGGCTGGCTGGTCTCTCTTGTTCCCTCTGTTCTCTTTGTTCCCTCCGCCCCCTTTGTTGACTACTTTCCCCCACCTTTTGCTTGCCCTTCGCACGTTGTCTATCACGATCCGCCATAATGATACATGTTTACTACAATGTAAGTAACACAAATAATTAAAAAACTTAATGTAGATGCACTTCAATTGACACTTTTAGATTACTAAAACACTTGTATAGTTATTTAATATTTTTCCCCTAACCCTTATATTTTTCACATAATTAAAACCAATTTTTTATATATAATGTTAATATAAGTATTGACCTAACACAACAAAACCAAAAATTAGTAAACATAATATATATGTAATGCATTTCAAAACATATAGAAATAACTTTCATATTTTTTCATTATTTTTTAAACTTAAAACTCATATTTTTCCTTATTTATTTCTGTTTTTTTAATTTTTTATATATTTTTCTTAATTTTCGAAAATTAAAATAATTATTTAAGAGCAGAAAAATAAATCCGACACTGTGAAGCCATAGATCGGCCATTGGTGTCTAACATATATTTAATTCATTACCATCTAAGTCATATTACCCTTAATTATTTCCTATTTCAGTTGTAGGAAAATGAATTTTTAAAACCAGAAAATAAAAATAAAAAATACATATGGGAAAAAAATTTCGACACCATGAGGCTGTAGATCGGCCTCCGGTGTCTAACATATATTAATATCATCAACATCCAACAACATTTGTACAAAGTATTTTTAAAAAAAATAGTTTTAGAGAAATAGAATTTACCTTAAATAATAAAAATAGACTTGGATGATGAGCTTAGATGACCCTCCGACGTCTTCCCGGCGACAAGGAGCTTCAGCAATGCTTGGATGAGGCTTGGAAGGGAGGAAGAAGAGCAAAAAATGAGGAAGAAGAGAGAAAAATAGAGTTTCAGCAGCTCTCGGTCGAAATATCGACCAAGAGCTGCGAAATATGGTATAAAATGGCCCCTTACGTGACACTATTTGTCACTTTTTCAATATCTCGCGATATATCGTGAGATCCACGATATATCGATATATCGACGAAATATTGTATTTTTTGGTTTCGGATCTCGGACATGTCGAGATATACGAAATTTGGCGATATATCGCCAAAATTTCGCGAGATTTTAAACCATGGTTGGCAGTACAGGCCAAACCCTTAATGTAATATTGCCTATTCTACACATTATTTGAATGATATGAGACATAATTGGCAAGTAAAACAAGTAAATTATGCACATAATATTGAATAATTATTTAAGAAATAGTTAAAGACTTAAAGTTTCTACTATAAACCACAAGATACAATGAAGTGTTCACAATGCATATTACATAGACACCCAACCTAAGTAAAATGAATAATACATAAGTCATAGACACCTTACTACCCTAGTCTTCCACATCTTAACTCCCAAGTCCCAACAATACAATACTATGACTCTATGGGTACTGAGGAGGTCGAGATTCTCGAAATATTCGAAATCTCGGTCGAGTTTTTCGAAATTTGACATTTTGTTGTTTCGTATCATATCTCGTCTCGACTAGCTCGAGTTTTCCAAGATTTTCGAGATCTCACGGAGATCTTGGCAAGATTTTGAACTATGTCAACAGATAAACCCAAGTGGAACGAGTATAATCGTTCACAAAACTAAAAAAATAAGAAAATCCTAATCTATTACGAAGACAACACGGACTAAAAATGTCAGATTGTACTAAAGAAAACAATGAAGAACTTCTCAGTATAGTACAGGCAGGAAAGGAGGCACGGTGATGTTTGCCCAATTCATAGGCATCACATTCAAGATGAGATGCAGACCTGCAACAAGGAACCATTAACTGAAGTTTAGGTAGAGAAGGGTGACCAAGACATAAATGTCATTACATAGTAGAGGGCATGATAGTAGATGTAGCTGCAATAGAAGGTCCTATGCCATCCAGGTAATACAGACCATTGCACTCAAGCCCACCACCAATTGTCTTCCTTGTCTGAAGGTCCTAAAGAAAAACAATAAGAATGATAGAATGTCACAGAACAATTTAGAGATTTCGTAAGTTGACTGATAGATAAGAGGCTTAGAGATAATTTGAGAGAGGATCATGGAGGATGTAAGAGAAACATCTATGTGACCAGTTACCTAAGTTGATAACCCATCAGCAAGGATAACATCAGAAGAGGTTTGAAATTGATTCATTTAAGAAAACAGCTTTAAGTTACCAGTCATATGCCATGAAGCACCAGAAATCAATAAGTCAGGAGGTAGAAGAAAGGTATAAGACTGAGTTACCTTTATATGTTAGGGTGGCGGTAGAGGTGGAGGCAAAATTGGCTTCAAGTTGTTGAAGGCGTTTAACTAGGCAGTTATAATCATCACGAGACACAGTGGATGAGGTACCCGATGTAGAACTCTGAGTCATATCACTAGTAGGTTTCTTAGTAGAAGTGTCAATCATAGTCATATTGGCCCATTCAGGTTTTCCACAATAAGAGCATTAGCGGGAAGACTTGTCAAAAGACTGATAACTAGTACCTCTTCCACCAAAAGACTGATTTTGGTACCTCTTCCATCAGTACCACGGCCACGACCCTTGGATTGGCCAGGACCACGTCCATGACCACGACTAGCAACAAAGGCTGAACTATCTTTGGAAGTAGGATCAGACTTAGATGAATTAGCCAAATGATTGAAGCGAAAGAAAACTTCATTGAGAGAAGGAACCTTCTTTCCTTTGAGTAGTTGACGGTTCACAGACTGATAGTCACAATGCAACCCAACAAGAAATTTAGCAACATGAAACTCAGCCTGTTGGTTTACCTAAACCAAATTGGTGGCAAGTGGCTGATGTATCTGGAGTTCTTCAATCATTCCCTTATAAGTTATAGCTGGCAAAGTATGCATTCAAAGATTTATCTCCCTGTTGGAAAGTGAAAAGCTTCTCATAGAGATCATACATACAGGAGATATTCTTTTCTTGAGAAAACTTTCATGCAGATCATTCCAGACATCCTTAGCAAGGATGTCAAACATCACGTTGGATGCAATAGCAGGCTCAACACTGTTCCATACCCATTCTAATGACAGAGTTCTCACGCATCCACTCATCATGAGCTGCAACAGTGGCAGGATCCTTTGGATCAGAAATAGGGAGATGATCCATAATGTACTTTATTTTTCCTTTGGCATGAATATATGCTTGCAAAGCCTGGCCCCATAAGAGAGAGTTTGAAACTCTAGATAGTTTGATAGTAGTGATCTAAACTTGGACATTATCCGTTAGTAATTTAGGATCAGCCATATGCAAAGAACTAAAACTCGGAATTCGACCAGGTTTCGACCTTGGGAAAAACCGAGTTGACTCGAGATCTCAGTCGAGTTGGTGCAATTTTTTTTAACTCGAAACCTGGTTTCGGTGGGTTTTAGACTTAGTTTGGGTCTGAAACTTGGTACTCAGCCTATTTTAAACCATTTAAACACAATGGCGCTATCAGATTTTGCAAAAACAAAGTCCAAATAGGAGTTTCAATTAATGGGAAACCAGGACAGCCACCTACTTATGCCAGAAACCAGGACACACACTTATTTATGCCTTGTATTTGTATTTCATTTACTTAAGATATTATTCATAAATAAGCAAATATCCCCTCCTATTTGAATCCAATAAAAATAGTTAAAAAATCAAATTCCAAAAGGAAAAAAAGTCAACCCACCAGTTCAAGAACAAAAACTAGATTTTCGGCGGTAGATGCAACTTTCAACTTTCTCTAATGCTGGGGTCTTTCTCAAATCTAAAAATTCCATAAATCTTAATATGGTAAAACATAGCTAAAAACCAAAAGTGCGGTAAAATATTAATTTGTTTTGATGTCCAAAAAATATATTTTCATTCAGAGCAATTTTGACATCATTCGCACACACCAAATTAAGTTTGACCGGTACATAACTCCTTCAATATAAATCATATTTAAGCAATCTTTGGACTTATTGGAAAAGATTGCTTAAATATGATTTATATTTTAGGAGTTATGTACCGATCAAACTTAATTTGGTGTGCGCGATGCTGTCAAATTGCTCTGAATGAATTTTTTTGGACATCAAAACAAATGAATATTTTACTGCACTTTTGGCTTTTTGCAACGTTTTACCATATTAAGATTTATGAAAATTATAGATTTGAGAAAAACCCCAACATTAGAAAGTTGAAAATTGCACCTACTGCTGAAAATCCAGTTTTTGTTCTTGAACTGGGGGGTTCACTTTTTTTTCCTTTATGAATTTGGTTTTTTAATTATTTTTATTGGATTCAAATAGGAAGTATTTGCTTATTTATGAATAATATTTTAAGTAAATAAAAAACAAATATAAAAAACATTTACTTAAATGATATTAGCCATGAATAATATTTGAAGTAAATGAAAAAACAAATACAAAAGCATTTACTTAAATGATATTAGGCATAAATAAGTGTTTGTCCTGGTTTCTGGCATAAATAAGTGTTTGTATACCAAGGTTTGCATAGATAGGTGTCTGTATAGTGTATACCAAGATTTCCCACCAAGATCTCGAGATCTGGCACTCATATAAAAGAGTTTGGGTCGAGGTCTCGTGAGATCTCGAGATCTCCGCTCGAGTTGGGGTACTTTTTTGTTTCGTATGCCATCTTGTCTCGACCCCGGGAAAAACCGAGATCTCGCTCGAGATCTCACAAGATTTAGTTCCATGGCCATAAGAATAATTTATCAAGTCCAAGTAGTAGCAGCAGTAGTAAATCAATCGGCAACGGAATAGAACCTGATTAGGGTTGAAAAGAAACCCAAAAATAGTAGCAGCAACAATAACCCAATCGGCAGCAGCAGTAGCAGGAATAATGATAGAACCGGCTCTTGAATAGAACCAGCTTAGAGTAGATAAAAATCCAAATATATCAGCAGGATTAGGGTTTGAAAACTCAAAAATAGCAGTAATAGAACAATTGGCAGTGGTACGGTTTAAAAACCCAGAAGTAGCAGCAGGAAACTTATCGGCAGAATTAGGGCTACAACACCCAAATCTTGAAAAAAAAAAAACAGTAGAATGTATGAGATGCGTGCTGTACCTGAAGAAGGAAACCAGCTCTCAAAGACTCAAAGTAACTTATTGGATCAATTGGAGAAAGTAGTGTGATAATTATCCCTCACCAGGTAAAAGAAAATTGCTTCGAAGAGCAAGGTAGATCGAATCTGCTGTAGTGTGATAATTATCCCTCACTAGGTAAAAGAAAATTGCTTCGAAGAGCAAGGTAGATCGAATCTGCTATCTTCAAAATAATGGTAATCCACTGATTGGATCAGAAATAGAGGTAGAAGTATTCTTAAACTTGAACAGCAGCTTCAACTTGAGAACCTCCAATCGATTCTTGACTTCAGGTAAGAAGTAGTAGTAAAACCCAGGTTTTCAATTGAAAACTTCATCTAGCGTTTAATCGTCAGCAATATGCAGCATAGGGTGTTGCACCCTTCGAAGAAAAAAAAAAAGATTTAGAAGACTCTCAAACCAGAATCGCAGATCAGAAACAACCTAATGGTTGTGCTCTGATACCATGTAACAGTGCAGAGCCTTAGAACACCAGAACCGAGAGGATGAAGAGAAGAGAAGAGATGGAGAAGGAGAATGGAGAAGAGGGGCAGGGACTGATTAGAGACTGATGATCGAATAATGCAGTCCCATGTCTCATGACTTTATTTATATATATGTCAAAGTTACAATCAAGGATTCCCATTATAACTAGGAATCATAGAAAAGAAAATAGAAACATAACGTAACTAGGACTCAAACTGGAAACTGAAACTAGAAATTTAATCTAATTACATTAAAATAGGTATCTCGATTAGAATAAGAATATTTTAATCGAGATACTCATAGCTCGATATACTTCAACAAAAAGAAATTGGCTACTAACTTCCAAACTACCCAATTTTCTATTGTAGTTAAAAAACAAGATTCAAGAAATGAAACAGCAGTTGCGGCAACTACTAGGGTCCGGACAGAAAATCTGCAACCGTTGCAGGAACTGAAACTCACTTCATATGACGCACCTCCTGAAGCTTACTTCCAAACTGATTCTTGCTTCTAGTTATGTTATAACTTCTACCTTCAAAGCTCTTAACTCTTTCTGGGCCCATAATCCACAGGCCTATTTAGTCTATTTGTGGTCATAGAACAACACCACTGTGTAAGAATCCAAAATCCAATTCAAGGCCCAACTCCTAAACCATACCTGTCGAAGTATGATATCTGTACAGAGGAGGAGCCTCTAGACCATGAACTTGAGGACATACATATTAGTAATTTCAGTTTCTGAGGCTAATTTCAAGTTCAACGCTCAAAATGGTTGAGCATTAAAGCTTGTGATATGATGCTGCTATTGAAAAATTAATAACACTAGGTGACATACCGTCCAGAAAGACTCAAAAACTTTTGGCGGATTACAGAGGATTGCTAGGCCCAGCCTCTCAGGGTAATGATTCTGCAATACATGAGCTGTTTCACGAGTGACCTTCACTGATATGCTTCCCATGGTCCACCTTTGAAAGTCAATCAGCCATACCATCTGCTCCTGATCTGAGGCCAAATTCATTATGGCGTTCTCCATACAATAAACCAAATATTTTATCTGCCCTCTTGTTGAGGTGGTGTTCTGAAGAAAGAAAGAAAGACACCATTGAACCAAACTTCTCCCCATAGATAAGTGAATAAGGAAATAAAACATTTAAAATATGTATTGTTCCAATGTTTCATGTAATCCATGGTTTGCATCTTATGTTACATACCTGGAAACCAGGTCTCATGACAAGAACAGGCCTTCCATACTTGTCTAAGTAGTTGGACCTGTAGATCTTCCCTGTCTCAGCTTCAGAGGCAATGTCTTCCTGCAAAGTACAAATGCAATGACTTCAGTAACAGAATAAATAAGCCCCATCCCTCTTAGCTTGGGATTTTTCGTTTAAGTATGTCTATATTACTTATCAAGCCAACTGTCATAAACTTAGTCACAACTCACACTAAAAGCTCTAAAGTTTAGCACACACAAGGCTAACCAAATGCAGCTGAGCAAGTGTGCCACAATCCCACAATTGTTAAGCATCAATACTTTTATAATCTCCACTTTTTCAATTAACAGAATTAACAGATGGGAGAGTTGAACTTCTTCATTGTAATAATATAAGATTATGTAGACAAGCTGGCCATATTGTCTCAGGTGGAGCAAGACCACATTGGGCCATATAGCAGGTTGGATGGGCTGAAATTTTGTAGACTGGTAGACCCCAAGGTTCCCGACCGAAATGTCAAGTTTCAACCAAAAAGGAGTTTGCCACATGGCAGAATATAAATTGAAAATTTTAGGAACACCAACAGGGTGTGTGGATAACCAAGGGGAGGCATACATACATGGCAGGGTTTGACATTACATGGGAGGGCAAATGATTAAATTAAAGTGTCAATTTGACAATCCATACCATTTCCCTAGATATCTAATGGTCAAAATTACCACACCTTTATTCATGGGGCAACTGAGAGATCCTTCCACCTAAGAATCTGTGGACAGGCTGTCTACTTATCTTTTCTCCGAAACCTAATCACCCACAAGAAAAAGTTGTAAAGAGACAGTTGCATACCCAGCGGATCTTTTCTGGCTTGTATTCAAGCCTCCACTTCAAGGATTCCTTCAGCATTTTACATGCTTTCTTCGCATTCCAATTCCTTGCTTTGAGATACCTCAACATTGAAGCATCCGAACAGAAGTTTGGCAACTTGTCAGCAATAGGACCTATAAGCTGTCTAATTTCATTGATCTGAAAGAAAATAAGAACTATCATTAGTTCGCCCAATAACAGTATCTTTTCATTGAGCACTTTGTTGACAATTTTTTTTTGTCGAAGAAGCACTTTTCAATTAAGGAAAATTCTATACTGTAGAATGGTTGTAAGGGGAAAAAAGTGCCCATTATGACAGGAGGACAAAGAAGCTTCCCACCCTTCTCAGCCATATACTGTATGCAGAAAATCTGGCACACAAACTAGCACACATTTAAAGGATATGAGACCATTATTCCATGCATCCCATTCAGGATGTCTTCCAGACCAGATGATTTTCATAATCCCATCTATTTCCAACATTGGAGAATACAGTGGGCAACCAACCAAAATCCTTCCAAAAGGATGCTCATATTTATCCAACAGGCTAATTGTTCAGTGACTGCAGTCAAAAGATTTCCTTGAAGAGAACATGATTCTTCATTATAATAATTGCCCTTTTGGAGGTCTGCGAGATGCACAGTGGAGGCAGTAGGATGGCTTCAACATAGCCTTCCATTCTGATGTGGGTATTCACACAAAGACTAAAATAACATTTTAAGATTAAAGATCAGACAAGATAATAATATCCTAGTAATCATTACTGCTGAAATTAAGATGTACCTTGGTTTGCTGCTCTTCATGTGACAAAGTTTTTTCTATCCCACTTCCTTGCAGTTTCATGGAAGACATCTTTCCAAAAATGAATGGATCTAATACACAGCTGAAGGAGATTATAGGAATCAATGATAACAGCTCACCATAAATTTCAAAGTTAATAATAACATGGAAAATGTAGAGCTCCAAAGGACATCTTGGGTAAGTTAATCAGTTCAATATGAAATAGCATGCATATAATATGAGATTTTGAGAATGCACAATATCTTGTACCCTTTAAATATAATGTTAATTTTCCACACCAAAGCTCCTATTGGAAAAGGTCAGATGCATTATCAGTGTCGATTTTTAATCAAGGGCATTTGGTAAGAATCCATTGAAAATACTTGGATGTTTGCACCCAATTTAGAGCATTCAAATAATAAATCAATTCATGAACAGGGTAAAATGACTTCGAGAGAAAGGTAAGAGAGGACATGCAAGGCTAGGATTAACAAGTATGGCTCAGAAAAGAGTAGAACGACAAAATAGGGATTCATGTAGTAGCTGACGCCATTTAGTTGGGTATTATATGGCTCCTTAAGTCAACTTCCAAAGTAACCATATCATCCAGCTTGACAATGCTACAGAAATTGTTATAGCATAATTATTATAGATGAAAAAAAAATACCCTAATCTTTTGGCATCTCTGTGCCTCGAGAATTGAACAGATTGCCTGATTTGAATTTAAGAGAAGTTCAAAGATTAAGGTCAACATATGCCTTAGTGAAGATGTCCCTAAAGAAGAGCCAAAGCCGCCTAAAAGCTTTAGGTAATTTATTTTTTCAAACCTTGTTAGACAAGGCAGGAGAGGACTTTGTGAAGCTGTCCTCAATATCTTTTGATCAACAAAACCTCTCTGATATTGAAGAAATGTTTATATCCTCAACTGAATGTGGAGATTAACAGACTTCTCATACCTTTGGCAGGTCTGTCTGTGCTGCACGACACATAGTTGGATGACACATCTATTTTTTTGTTCCTTTTTTGGCAGTAGATAATTGACAACATACTTCTTTCCCATCAGATTGCTAGAGAGTTGCAAGTACTAACACAAGAGAGGTTCCACTCATTTCACAGGGAAGATTCAACAATGTTATGACTGCTTACAAATCAAATGGACCAAATTAGGACAGTTATGCTTCAAACCATCTCTAACTTTTTCTTGCTCAGAATGCAGTAAATAACCGTGTCATTTCACAACCAAAAATGAATCCAATAAAAACCGCTCCCAGGTAATTTTGGCATTCTCCACAAGATTTTGCAGCCAAAATAACCATTGATTTAATCTACAAATCTAGTCACATGAAGCCTATAGGCTGGACCAACTGATCAAAATTTAATATAGGCTTGACATCAAAATATCTCCCAACTATATAAAAGTTACTTCAGCCTTGTCCCTACATGAAAGGGGTGAAGATGGTTCTTGAACCCTGTTCTATGAAGCCAAAAACTCACAGAACCTATTATAACTTATCAAAATCCAGAATCTTCAATAAACGATGCCCTATGGGTCGGTGCTCAATTCCACAACCCCAAAATCATTCCTTTCCGCCAAAAGAAATTATCAAATAGAGAAACAGAAATCAATTTAAAAACCCACGTATCTCATGTAAACTATTGGCGGGAAAAAGTGCCCACCAGAGGGAAGATTAGAACAACATGAAGGAACAAAAAACGATCACAGCTCAAAAATTTAGAAAAAAAAAAACGTCATTGATTCTGAAAATTGAACCTATATAATGAGAAACAACAGAAACCAAACCAAATGAAACCTCAAATTAACAGAGGTGAACAAATTTTTACCCAGCCATGAAGAATCTTAACCAACTCAACAAAAAACTGGTCATTCAAATCATGATTAGGGAATAAACATCACAAAATTCCAAATAAACAACATTTAAAAGCGCAAAGAAGAAGAGAAAATGCATACCTTGTCTGAGAAGAACTTCGACCCAACCCATAAAGAAATAAGCTTCCCTGAGAACAGAGGAAAGCTGAGTTGAAGAATAAAACGGAAAAGTCTGGTATCAACTAACCAATTTGGAAAGAAATTTAAATACAATAAACCAATTCGGTAAGAAATATAATCACCACAAATGAAAATCACAATCTGATCTGTTTGAAAACAGAGAGATAAGGACAAAATCTCCTGTTCAGAAGGTGTGCGTTTGATACTGTGACAGCAGCGATAAATGGATGAAGAGAGCAGCACTATAAAATTATTTTTCATCCCCAACCCCCAAGCCATACGTAGCACGTGGAACCTCCTCCCATTTTTGGCGTTGGGTGTTTACCCCGAAAAACAATAAAAAAAAAACTCTGCTTGAATTTTTTTTTTGGTGATAAAAAAGAGAACTCTGCTTGAATTAGGTAAGCCGTTTAGCAGCAAGGTCATTGAATTTTTATCCACTGTTGTGCCATTGTGCGGCGCAGCAGCGGCTATGTGTACACAGTGGGCCGGTTAGCAGCAAAGTCATTGAATTTTTATCCGTTGTTATGCCATCGTGCGGTGTAGCAGCGGCCATGTGTGCACAGCGGGCCGTTTAGCAACAAAGTCATTGAATTTTTATCCGCTGTTATGTCATCGTGCGGTGCAGCAGCGGCCATGTGTGCACAGCGGGCCGTTTAGCAGCAAAGTCATTGAATTTTTATCCGTTGTTGTGCCATCGTGCGGTGCAGCAGCGGCCATGTGTGCACAGCGGGCCCCAATATGCACACATGGCCGCTACTGCGCCGCACGATGGCACAGCAGCATTGCAATGCACAACAGCGGATAAAGGATCCATCTTATCAAAAAAAAAAGGTCATTCAATCCACAATTTTTCATTTGTTTCCATATAGATATGATACCAATCCGGATCGGCCCGTATCTGTTGGGATCAAATGGTTTTAACCTTAAATTTCAATAAAAAAATCAGCTTTATTTACATTTTCATCCTTAATCAGTACTCTTGGATCGGTATTATATCGGTCTTGAATCAGTATCGGTCGCTATCAATACTTATACAAATTGGCCGATCCAATACTGATTCCTTGAACCATGAGTAATAGGGGTCCTGAAGGTTATGGGATCAACTCTCTTGTTCGCAAGACAATTGTTAGTGTAGTTGAGTGTAGGTGTCCTGGGAAGTCATGGGTCCATCGAACCCTAGGGACTATCTATAAATAGAGGGTCCCTCTACATTTGAAGATGGAGAAAAAAAGAGAGGTTTTGGTCTCTAAAGAAGTTCTGTCAATTTTTCTTCTTTATTTTGACCCTCAAGGACCCTGTTGGTGACTAAAGCGCAGAAGTCCTAACGATGTCTAGGAGACCCTATTGGTGAAGGCGTGGAAGCCTTGCTGGTGTTTAGTCCATATGGCGTCGTAGTACTGTTCGAAGTGCGAGCAATAGGTTCTTTCATCCCCGGTGACGCCATTACTCTGCCTGAAGTTCGAGTAGCATGAGTCTCACTTATAGTCATTTCTCTGCCCGAAGTCTGAGTTACGAGCCCCCTCCCCCCCCCCCCCCCTTTTACAATGGTATTGTTGTTACTCTACTCAAAGTCTGAGTTGTGAAATACATCATTTATAGTTGTTAGTTTTCCAGCCAAGAGAGAAGTAGGTATTTTGTTCATCTCCATCTAAGTCGGGTGGTCCCTCATTTTTCAATTTTTAAGTTTTTGGTAAATTTCACTGTCAAGTAGATATTTTCATTCTGTCCATTTATTTTGGTATAATGTAGATAATTTAAGCATATTTTTGCTCATTTTCGTTCTTTTCATTATTTTAAGCATATTTATCATCTTACATGTTAGTATAAACTACATCATCATGGGAGAACATTCGAAAATCAAGCATCTAGTAGAAAACCCGGTCAGCTGGGCGAGATGGGTGCCTAACACCTTCCCCCTTTCATAACCTGATAACTTACTCAAATTCTCTAAGCATGCCATATGGAATTATGCAGCCCTTTCAACTTTTGTTGGATATGGCTACACCCATTGTCCTAGGCCCTAATCCTATGTAGTGACTCCATTTTATTTTTTAATTATTGCATGATCCCAAAACCCTCAATAATTGCCAAGGGACCACGTGAAACAAGAAAAGTTCTTTTGGATTTCCCGCCCGTAAGGTAGACATCCAGACCTATATCCTGGAGGACGCGGTACCTATACCAAGCCATCTGTGACCACTGCCACATCATCGTACTACCTTTGCCAGCTATAATGCCACTAAACTCTGTATGTTATACACTCAACTGGACCATCTCATTGTGCCTTATTGACCCTCGTTGAGCCATGTGTAATTGCTATGACACTACCATCTATCTGCTTAACCACTTTGTTGTCTGCTTTGCCCATACTAAATGTTGCGTCAAGAAATCACCACAGGTTGTCTCCTAGCTCTGTGGCCTACACAAAAGAACAGAATGAGCACAAGAGAGCCGGTTAGCTCTGGTAGGGGACCTCCAATGCTTAAGTCAGATCTCTCTTAGCAACAGTTAAGAATTCAACAATCAAGATGAAGATTTGAAGGGTTATAGCTGAGTATATATAGTGTTCATGGTAAGTAGAGACAATGGTGGAGAGTCCCATTTTTAGTAGGTTTTCCATTCTTAGTAGGGAATTCATAGTAGAGTCTTTTTAGGAGTGTTATCCCTAACAAATAGGAACCGTGGGCACTACTCTTTGTAGTTTCCTTGTGGGAGTGAGTCATTGCCTATTATAGGTTGAACTGATTTCTTCCCACATAGTGGGTTACGCCGTTTTATAATCGAACTCTTTACTGAAGGAGGCATGGATGTTGCCCATTGGGCTTTAGGTAATTACAACGATCTGATGACATGTCACGATGCCATTGGGTGGCTAGATTTAGGTATATCAGAAGCCCCCACTCTGATAAGACTGTTAGGGTTTGCCGGAGTAGAAAAACACATATCTTTCTTCGCTGCAAGGGTTTGCTTCATTTTCCGTTGATAGGTGTCTTGTATTTGCTTAGCTGTTCGGCATTTGATTTTGCGTTCTTTGAATATCCTCTTCGACCGAACGACGATAGATTTTTGTGTTCTCAATCGAACAACAATGCCCCCATATCCCCAGACTGAACGATGACTCAATTTATTCGCTCGACCGAGTGATACCACTATGTTGGCCCGTTCACGCTATCACATTTGTCATTTTCTTGCTTTTTAGCTGAGTACCTTCATGCTACGCATTCCCCAGCGAACATCCATGAATGGTAACAAGTTCCTGATCTCTGACCGAACGGTAACTTTCTTTTCTCGTTTCTGTCAGTTTTCTTAGGTGTTGCTATATTGCGGTTGAATGTGTTGTGGGTTCTGGTTGTCAGTCCATGTGTATAATGTTATGGTACCTATAACTTCAATGTCGTTCAGGTTGTTGGTACGGACATCGATGTGCTTGATGGACTTATTAGAGAGTGCCATGTCATCAGGTGTGCTGCTCGGGGTAGGGGAAAATTAAAAGGTGCCTTTTCAATTTCAAAATTGTCCTTTCACACGTGCATCTATTCATCTCATGGGCGCAAATTTTACCGGGCATTTATTGCTCCATCTCTCTTCTTCTCCAGTCATCCTTTCCTATTAAGTCTCTTTCTTCATTGTTTTTCATCTTCTCTGCCTGTTGTACCAAGAATCTTGCCGAAGGGGAATCCTTTGGTAGTACAACTCTCAAGCTAGTTCTGGGCTAGTAGAATTGGGAAAAAACGAAGATGGCTCTGCGAAGTTCTCTTGGTTTCTTTATTGACCGATGGAGAATGAATTTACAGGAGTGCATAGGGCTCTTATTTATACAAATTTGGGGTTCACCCCTTTCCTTTTCGGTAACGCCTCCTCTCTTGCGGGTTTTATTAGGAAGCTACTATGGGGGGCCTTTTTCCTCTCTGCGAATCTTGGGATCTTGTCATACGTGGCACATGAGATAAGATTAATGGTATACCCCTAGTTGGAAGTTGCGTAACAGCCTGGGTGGGCCCGTCCTAGCTAGTATAAAGGCTTCTGGCATGGTTCTTTGAAGCCACGTTTTGGAATGGGGTTGCTTGTGGTCCAAGGTAGGCTAGGTGTCAGGCGGGGATTGGTTGCATGAAAAGTGGTATATCATTTGCCCCCTACTACCTTTACCTAAGGTGAGGTAGAGGGAGTATATGTCCTTGGTATCCCGTGCTGGTTCGTATGTAGCTCGGGTTATGCGTGGATGATGCTAGTAATGGATGGACCAACCCTTCTTGTATTTTGGAGCCATAGTTTCTTCTGGGTCAGCGTTACCCTCCGTCGGTCTTTTATGACCATGCCGCCATTCGCCAGCGTTTGCATGTGGGAGCAAAATACTTTCCGATTTTCACGCCTTTTGAGGGAAGCTTGATGGGATGTCATAAAGTTTTGAATTTAAACCTTCTAGCTTTTCCCAGTGTTTCTTTGTAAAGGTAATTTTTTTTTTTGTCTTCTACATTGATGCCTTTTCTTCTTCTCCCTTCTGATATCTGGGTCGTTCAAATGGAATGAATGGATAGATCTGGGGATCTTATTCCATTGCTCCCAAGGGTATAAATTGTTCTAACTTCCTTGGTCTTTCATTCTTCATCGCTTTCAAGTTCTTCTGCTAGAAAGTAACTTTCGAGCTTTTGTAGTCATTTCACCCAGTATCTTCTTCTTTCTTCGACTATAATCTTCCTTGCCTCAAGTAAGTTTTCCTATTTCCTTTCTCTTTATTCTCTTTGCTTTTCTGTTCATTTTGGGAAATGGGGAAGTCTAAGAAAAGTTCGATCTCAGAAGCCAATAAGGAGGTAGAATCCCTGTTAGATGAGGGAGAGAGATTGTTTCATGGAGAGGTTCCAGATGGAAACCGGGGGGACTCACCCTCGGTCGTCCGCAATGGATGTTGTAGCTTCTAGGATCCCCATACTAACTCCTCGAAGTTCCTCTGGTGCATCTGCCAGTAGTTCTAGCTGCAGTTCCAAGAAGTCATTGGTCAGAAGGGGCTATCGGGTTCACCAACCCTAACAGGATCCCACCATTAGAAAATGGGTGGATGAGATCCCGTCCATTCTGACAGAGTATAATCTGTGGGAGATCCGAAACGTTTATGGCATGCCGGAGTCTGTTGATCTCAGGGCTCCTTCTCTCGAGGAGAGGTTAAACCAACCGCAACCTAATGAGGTGGGCCTCATTTTGGACGCCTTCGAGCCGGGGCTCTGATATCCTCTTCCCACCTTCATTTCTTTTCTCCTTAGGCATTATAGAGTTGCCCCTAGCCAACTAGTTCCCAACTGTTGGAGATGCGTGGGAGCCTTTATGGTCAGATGTTCTCGGTTGAGAAGATGCCCCTCCCCTGCTCTGTTTATTAGATGTTTCACCTTGAACCAAAATAGCGGTCATCCGGGGTGGTACTATCTTTGCCAGCGTGATGTTCCCATTGTGTGTCTTCTCCCATCAACCATTCATGGTTGGAAGCAGAGGTTTTTTTGGGCTGCTTGTGAAGGGCCTTAGTGTCCCACTGTATGGGATTACCCCGATACCACTGCTCGGAATAGAATTCCTCCCCTTGACCCTGAAGATCAATCCACTCTGGAGAAGATGATGGTTGACAGGAGGCGTGTTAAAGTAGATGCCATCGACACCCTGGATATGAGCGAATTAGAGAGGGGTGAGCATCTCAGGGATTTATCTTTTTTCGTCTCCTTGTAGATCTTCATATGATGTTAACTCTTTCTCATTTTTTGTCTTGGTTGTAATGGAGTTTCCTCTAGATTCCCTCACTACATTTATGGAGAGTGAGAATCTTTAGGTGCCTGGGGAAGATATCCTCCCTCCTCCTGACAAGAGTAAGAAAAGAAAAGCGGTCTCAACTGAGCATAACAATGATCTTTCTAAGAAGGGATCTACCAAACCTCCTCCATTGCCTTCTCAAAGTATAAAAATTGTAGAGCATTCCTCGGACAAGGGAAAGAAAACCTCTTTTTCCGATTCGAGCACCCAGGAGGAGGGGTCCTTCGCAGTTCTCAAAAGTTCCCTGTACTCAAATATGACCAAGAAGAGCAAGGGAAAAGAGAAAGTCAGCCTGGACCTATTTGTCCCTAAGTGGTTGATTAGTACCGACCAGAAGGTAATCAACGACGTCGCTGCTGCCAAGAATTTGGCCCTAAACTGTATTCCCTCAACCAACCAAGACTGGCTTTCCGAGATGGATGATGACACGCTGGAGAGGTCCACCCTTGCATGGGCTTATGAGGTGACACCTCCCTCCTTTCTTGATATTCGGTTGTCAATCCATAGTTGCTGATCTTTACCTTGCTCCAGGCTTTGGCTTTTGACTTCGGGCTAGTGGAGCGCAAGAGGAGAATTGCTTCTGTGTATATAGACTCAGAGAAGGAGATCCAAGATCTGAAGAGAGCTTGCCGCGATAGCGAGGATTGAATTCATATCCTCAATACCGAAGTGAAGGACTTGAAGGTGGGGAAGAAGGTTGTGGAGGAGCCGCATGCGGAGGTGGAGGCGAAACTTGCGACGGCAGAGAAGTAAGCTAAATCTTTCTCAACCTCCCATGAGAAGGTCAAGGGGAAGCTGGCCAGGAAGGAAAAACTGGTCGAGGATCAAAAGAGTGAGATTGCCGCTTTGAGGTCCCAACTTGAGGACTCACGTGTCAAGGCTGTTGAAGAGTACATCAAGTCAAATTCTAATACCACAGGGCACCTAAAAACGACCTTAAAGGCCTATCTGAAGACGGCATACTCCATTTGGCGGCAAGTAAAGGAGAGGCAGCCGGATTTTGATTTTGGGGGCATATCCAAGGTGGAGTCCATGCTTGTCCAATTGGAATCTGGCGCTTAGGTCCCCTCCTCCTCGACGGGTCAATTGGATATCCCCCGGCCGCATCCTCCCTCCGTGATTCCCTCCGTGGCTAGTACCGAGGTTGGTGGGTCAATTTCGTTGGTAGGCACGGTAGAAGCTAATGTTTTGGTGCCCGAGCAGATCGAGACAGATATCCCAGATTCTGAGCAAGCCATGGCACCAAAAGGTGCCCAGGGAGAGGAGATTCTTCCAGTGTTGTCCACCGAGGGTGTGGTTATACAGGATCCCAAGACAACCAGGCTACTCCTGTAGTTTAGCTTTCCTTATGTTCTCTCCTCTCTTTTTTTTTTTTTTTTTTTTGCAAGGTGTAACTTTGCCCCTTGAGGCATTTACCGATGAATGGTCTTATTCCCCTTATTTTCTGTGCTTCCATGCTGACATTTTTAATTTTGCCTTCACCTAAGCATAACATTTCTCTTTTCCTTAGGATAACCTTCTAATGTACGGTAATATGCAATCTGACACCGCAGAGCAAGAGAGGGAATTACAAGCTCAAATAACGGCATACGCCAATGCAAATGCTGTGCTAAGAAAGCGCTATTCTCGCCTGGAGAGAGAATTAGAATATTATAAGTCTCTCGAGCATTGGGAGGAGGACCTACTGTCTAGACTGGAATTTTCTTGGGACATTGTTGATAATGTGGCTGAGTATCTCTGGGCTGAAAAGTATGTTGCTGCCAACCTCACTATCGAGCATGTTATAAAATCAGCGGCCTTCAAACGCTTCAGCGAGGACAAGGCCCTAGAGGGGGCTCAACATTTATACGATAAGATAAGGGAAGTTGCCCCCCATTTCAAGTGGGGGAAGATTAAGTTGGGCTTTAACCCTCAAATTCCTGTACGGGAGGTGGTTCTTGACCCCTCCTCCCTCTCAATAGTATTTTTTCCTCCTCGGAATATTCCCGTGCCTTTGCCCCCTAATCCTCCATGTCCCGAGCTTAAATACTTGTAAATACTTGCATTTTATCTCGAGTGGCAGTAACTGCTCCTTTTTATTGTATAATTTTATGATCGTATTTGGCATTTTTCTAGTGTACTCCGCTTGGTGTTTATTTAACTCACGTTGTTTGGCTCCTTTACTTTTGCCAAAGATTTTTTTTTTTTTTTTGTGTTTGTGATGTTTGACCTTCTTTTTAACATAAATTATCTTTATGATGAAGATCTTCTTCCAAGGGATTACGTGCGTATTTCCCACGCAAACATTTATTGCCCCTGTGATGGTTAGTGCTTTATTTACTACGCCATTAATGAAACTTAAGTTAGAGCCGAATCCCTGCCTCTGTATCTGGACCCTTTCTCCCTCTTTAAAAGGCACGGGCCTAATGAAGCTTGGCCACGTGGCTTCGGCAGTTATTTCCCTTAATTTGGGTGGTTGCCTTTTGGTATCTTTCTCTAGGATTGAACCGTCACTTGATCCTTTAAATAGCGCTTCCACCCTCCATTTCTTCTATTCTTTGTGGGAACCATGAGTCCCTTCCGTGTATGCTTCCCCTGTAGTTCTATTGAAGTTCTTAATTTTTCCTGGCATTTTGGATGCCGCTACCTTTATGGTCATAGAGGGTGCATGTTTTTAAAGGCTTACCTTCCTGTAGAGGTTGTCATTTTCGGCTTCAATCTTCAATTGACATTGGCCCCTACAGTTTCGATCCTCAATCGACACACAGTATCTTTTGGGTTTTTTTTGCTTTTGGGCCACCTTTCTGCGTAGTGTGCCCTCGTCAATGTTTGGGGGTGTTATGCTATCGCAGAGAGGATGAGAGTTTGGAGGGGGCTGTTTCTTTCCGACCCTAATCTCCTCAGGATTCGAGGTGTGTTGACTCGATGCAAACAGGGCACTGGAGGACCTACACCAATGACACGCTCGTGCTCTTCAAGCTCCTCGCTTCCTGGAGACGTAGGTGGCCGGCAATGGGGGCTATTTTGGGCTTTGGAGGAGTTTACAAGCCCCTCGATGGTGATTCCTAGTTGGCAAAGCAACTCTCTCCTGGCTTCTCAGGGTCGCTTTGGAATAGGCCGTAATGCATCATGAATGTCAGGGTTGATCATTCACTACCCGATGTTCTTATTATGGCTACGCCTGTTTCATATCTCTCATCCCCTGGTTCGTGCACTCTTCAACGCTCTGCTTGGGAGGATCAAGACGAGGCACATCGGGCTTGTGGTTTAGGTGCATTCTAGTTTGCCATGTTTTCTCCTTCCAACAGAAAAATCTGTCTGGAACCGAGCACAACTTGATCCTGGTGTCTGTAGTACCTTTGTGTGTTTCTGTAATGATCTCATGTACTTTTACTAGCATTTTGAAATGTCAATAAAGAATTTTATTCTCTGAATGACTTCTGTCTATATTCTCTATTCCTTTTTGGTAGCTATACGTTGAACACGGTATTCTCTCGGTAGCCTGTTGTATAACCCATATTCATGCTCGGATTACCGTCTTCTTTATTGGGGAAGAGCCCCTATGGTGCAACTCACCATTATGGTCGAATGACCATTATTTTTGTTGGGGAAGCGTCCCTATGGTGCAACTCACCATTATGGTCGGATGACCATTATTTTTGTTCGCACATAATTGGAAGCAATATATGAAGTTTACTTAAATAACTCAAAATTTTATTGCAAGAAATAACCATTGCCATGATTTACTAAATAAGCATTAACATTCTTATTTATGTTTGCTTCCTGAGGCTTGGAAACAATATCTATTTTGATTCAAGACATGAAAATCTTGATTCAAAACAAATGGGAACTGACCTTATTGATAGAATTTTCATAAATTTTCTGCATTCCAAGATCGTGGTATGGGTACCCCCTCCAAAGTCTCCAAATGGAAAGCTCCTGGCACCACCTATTTGGAGATTCTGTATGCCCTTCCCAGTTGGGCGCTAGCTTATCCATTGATCTCAGATCGGAGGCCTCTATCTTACATAGGACCAAATCTACTTGGTGAAATTTTCTGAGTTTGAGCTTTGAATTGTAATGGCGAGCCGCTCGCTGCTGGTGAGCCACATTCCGTACCTGAGCTATTTCTCAAATTTCCTCCAGTAAGTTTAAGTTTGCTCTTAAGTCTTCATCAATTCCCTAGGATTGTAGAATTGCACCCTTGTTGATGTCTCCCCTATCTCCACGGGGATTACTGCTTCTGTTCCATATGCCAACATGAAGGGCGTTTCCCCAGTTGCAAGCCTCGTGGTCTTTCGGTATGCCCATAAAATGCTTGGCAAATCCTCCACCCATAATCCCTTGGTTGTCTCCAACTTCTTTTTGATTCCATCTAGTAGAATTTTGTTCATGGCCTCTGCTAGGCCATTTAATTGTGGGTGAGCTACCGAGGTCTTTCTCAATTGAATCTCGTATTGATTGCTAAATTCCTTAAACTTTTGCTCAAACTGCTTTCCATTGTCAGTGATGAGAGTTCTTGGAATTCCATATCTATAGATGACTGAGTGGAAGAAGAACTTCCATACTTTTGCTGCTAAAATTACTGCCAAGGCTTCTGCCTCTACCCACTTGGTAAAGTAATCCATAGCCACGACCACGAACTGCCTACCTCTGGAAGCCTTGGGGAAGGGTCCCTAGATATCCATGCCCCATTGCACGAAAGGTAATGGGCTTGAAATTGAAGTGAGCTCCGTGGCCGGTTGTCACGGGACTGGCACAAACGTCTGGCACTTAAAGCATTTACGAACAAAACTCATTGCCTCTTTGTGCAGGTGTGGCCAAAAATATCCTTGTCTGATGACTTTATGGGCGAGTGCTATGCCCCCCAAGTGTTGTCCGCAAATTTCGTATGTATCTCCTATAGCACATAATCTGCTTCAGACGGCCGAAGACATTTCAAGTATGGCATGGCATAGGCCTTCTTATAAAGTATTCCTCCTGTCATAGTATACCGTGTTGTTCTCATTCTTACCTTCTTTGCTTCTTCCTTGTGCCAGCAACGAGCCCCTTTGGAGGTAGGCTATAAAAGGGTCCATCCAGCAAGGCTCCATCTCAATGGGTAATATGTCCTCCACTTCTGCTATGCTCGGTTTGCTAACCACATCTACGTATACGGTCCTACAGAGGTCTTGAAATTCTGAGGTGGCCAGTCTAGAAAGGGCGTCAGCTGATGCATTATGCTCCCGAGGTACTTGTAATATTTGAAAGTCGGTGAACTCAGCAATTAGATTACGTACTTTGCTCAGATATTGTGCCATGCACGGTTCCTTTGCCTCATATTCCCCCTTGACTTGATTAACCACCAACTGGGAGTCACTATGGACGGCAATATTTTTCACTATAAAACTTTTGGCTAAATTCAGACCTGTAATTAGGGCTTCATACTTTGCTCCATTGTTGGTGGTCTGGAATTTAAACCTTAGTGCATATTACATTGAGAATCCTCCTAGACTTGACAGTATCTGGCCTGCGCTACACCCGTTTGCATTGGATGAACCGTCCACGAACAAGGTCCAAGTTTAGGTCACCGCGTCAGTCTCTACATTTGGGTTTATTTCTTCCTCGGGTAAGGTACACTCAACGACAAAATCCACTAGGGCTTGGGCCTTGATGGCCGTGTGGGGCTTATACTGGATGTCAAACTCCCCCAGCTCTACCGACCATGCCACTAGCTCCCTGAATGGTCGGGTTTGGCCAGTATCTTCTTCAGAGGTTGATTTGTGATCACTTCTATGGTGTAGGCTTGAAAGTAAGGCCTTAACTTCCGAGCTGCCGTTATCAGTGCATAGGCATATTTTTCCACATTGCTATATCTTGTTTTTGCATCTAGGAGCACCTGGCTAACGTAATAAATGGGTTTCTGCGCCCGTCTGTTTCCCCAAACCAATACCGCACTCACTGCCATCGCAGTGATGGCTAAGTAAAATTGTAGGGTGTCTCCTCGTTCCGATTTGGTCAGGAGTGGCGGCTGAGCCAAATATCTCTTCAACTCTGTGAACGTTGTTTGACATTCCTCCGTCCATTCAAATGTGAGCTTGGTCCCCTTTGTTTCTCTTTCTCGTGCATGGTTTTTCAAAGCCTTGAAGAAGGGAAGGCATCGGTCACCCGAGGTTAAAATGAATCTTCCTAGCGCTGCTACTATTCCCATCAGCTCCTGCAATTCCTTAACTCTACCGAGTGGACGCATCTCCAATATGGCTTTGATCTTCGCGGGATTAGCCTCTATTCCTCTTTTAGAGACCAAAAAGCCAAGGAATTTTCCTGAGGTGACACCGAAAGCACACTTGGCTGGGTTCAACTTCATCTTGCTCTTCCTTAAGACTTGAAATGCTTCATCGAGGTCAGTGATGTGGTGCTCTGCCTTCAGGCTCTTCACCAGCATGTCACCTACATACACTTCCATATTGTGCCCTATTTGATTTTTGAAGATATTGTTCACTAGCTGTTGGTACGTGGCCCTGGTGTTCTTCAATCCAAAGGGCATATGAGTATAACAATACGTATCCCTCCCAGCAATGAAAGAATTTTTTAGGATGTCAGGTTCATACATCCTGATCTGATTATATCCTGAGTAGGCATCCATAAAACTTAGCATTTCATGTCCCATCGTTGCATCTATCAACAAATCAGTGCGAGGCAAGGGATAGAAGTCTTTAGGGCACGCTTTATTCAAATCGGTAAAGTCAATACACATCTGCCACTTGCCGTTAGGCTTGCGCACCATTACAATGTTAGAAAGCCATTCTGGGTAAACAGCCTCCTCTATAAAACCTGCCTCCAATAGTTTGGTTACTTCCTTGACCACTTTCTCTTGCCTTTCTGGGGCAAAAGTCCTCTTCTTATGGAATACTGGTTTTGCAGTTGGATACACACTGAGTCTATGCTCGGCTAACTCATGATCCACGCCCGACATGTCTTTTGCTGACCACATGAATACATCTGCATTGGCCCTTAAGAACTTGATGAGGGTCCTCTGTTCGCCACTCAAGCTTGCTCCAATCTAAACAGTATGCTTAGCGTCTCCTTCGATAATCTCTATAGGAACCAAATCCTCAGCAGGTTCAGTCCGTTCTTGCTCGGTGTCTCGGTTATCATCTAGATTGATCATGAGCATCTGTGGCTCTTTTCCCTTGGCTCTCAAGTATCCCTCATAGCATCTCCGGGCGGTTATCTGACTTCCTCGACACTCACCTATTCCCTGACCAGTTGGGAATTTCATCATCAGGTGCGGGGTGGAGACCACTGCCTGCAGAGCATTAAGCCCGAGTTGCCCTAGTATTCCATTGTAGGTGGAGTTCACTTTAACTACCAGGAAATTCATCTACATGGTAGCAAGTTTGGGCTCTGTACCCGCAGTCACCAGCAACTCAATTGAACCCTCGACCTGTACCGGGGCCCCATTGAATCTATATAGGGGAGATTCAACCTTTTCAACATCTCGGGCTTCAAGAGCATTTTTTCAATGCGTCATAATATAGGATGTCAGTCGAGCATTTATTGTCCACGAGAATCCTTCCTACTGTGCAGTTGGCGATAATCATTTTGATTACCAGAGCATCATCATGGGGGATTGGATGTCAGATAGATCTTCATTTAAGAAGGTGATCTTATGGTCAGTCTTCCTCCTCTTGTCTAGTACCTCAATCTGGAATACACTCCGAGCATGGTGTTTCCTGGAATTGGAGGTTTCTCCCCCCAGGGTTGAGGCTCCGTAGATCATGCCCATCTCTCACAAGGGGGCATTCTCAGCATGTTTCTTCCAATGGGTGTGATTCTCCCTATCCGGCCGAGCAAGTGATCGGGGCCTCTGCTCGGGTTCTCGGATGCGATAGTCTTATCTTCTATCACTACCCTCCTTCTTGATGAACCGACCCAGTCGACCCCTCTGGATGAGCACTTCTAACTCGTCTTTTAGCTATGATGTCATTGCTATGGTCCTGGTGAAAACAGCAGTATTTGTTCTTGTTGCGCTCGTGCGTAGGTTTCACCATTTTGGCTGGCCAGCGTAGAGTCACCTGGTCTTTTATTTCATTCAGGATATATGCTCGGTTATGAGTAAGAGCTGTGTAAGCAGGTTCTGGTTCCTCACTTTTGGGGACCCATGCCTTCCCGTACTCTCTCTTCTTCCTTTCGTCCTTCAAGCCTTTGCTGTGCTTGGCGCCAGTTTCTCTTGCCTATGTGTCTTTCTTTTCTTGGACTTTCTTCTCGGATTTGCCCTCCTTTTCTTGCTCAGCGGCCAGAACTTTGGCCAAGTTGATGTACTTCAGCGTGAGAAAAGCTCATACATATCTCCCTGTTCATCCCTGATTAGAGATTTCTTTAGCTCCACATCTCGAATGCCACTGCGCAATGCCTGAAACTTCACCGTCTGATCCAGGTTCCGTACTTCTAAAGCTTCCTTGTTTAATCTGGTGAGGAAACTTCGGATTGACTCATCAGGGCACTATTTTATGGCCAAAAGGTTGGCTGTAGTTTTCTTATGGACTCTGCTACTTACAAAGTGAGCCAGGAAGGCTCGCCCCAGGGCTACAAAGCTAGAGAAGGAGCGCGGCGGGAGATGCAAGAACCATTGTCTAGTCGCCCCCTTCAAGGTGGAGGGGAAGGCTCTGCACATAATGGCATTTGAGGCACCCTAAAAGAACATAAGGGATTTGAAAGTTTTTAAGTGATCTTTTAGATCTGTGGTGTCCGCGTATTGCTCTATAGTCGACATCTTGAACCCTTCGGAATTTCCAACTGAATTTCATCCGTAAACGCCAGGTCAGTAGTAAAGTGGAAGTCAAGACTCGGGGCAAGATTCTTTCCTTATATGACCTCTTGGATCTGGTCCTAGAGCTCCAAAACCTTGTCATTTAGAGCTTGTTCAACTTTGGTCATTAGGGAACCCTAATTCTTGGCGTTCACCTGTTCTTCTCTGTCCTTCTGCCGGTCGTTGTTTATGTTGCTATGGTTCTCGCTGTGCTCCAGGGATGGCATTCTTTCTCTTTCTTGCGGTGGAGGCGGGGGTGCTTGGATCCCCTGCAAGAAGTTATGCTGCATCTCCATCATCTCTTCCATCTTATCCTGCTAGCGAGTCTGCAACGCATCAAACTGTTCCACCGTCACGTAGCGCGGGGGGTCTCCGAGAGATCTCGAGTGAGATTCCTCCTGCTGTGATTCATTAACCTCGAGGATGGGGTCTTCCACCACCTTTTGGGAACTAGCAGGCTGGCCCAGGTCTCTTTCCTAGGCAACGGCGGGAGGAATAGTGGGAGCGGCAGCTACTACGGCAGCGACAGCGGCGGCTCTGGTGGCTCTAGACTGATTTTTGGTGTTGGTCATGGTGGGATCTTTACAGGTCTACTTTCCTCGTTTCCCACAGACGGCGCCAAAATGTTGTACCAAGAATCTTGCCGAAGGGGAATCCTCTAGTAGTACAACTCTCAAGCTAGTTTTGGGCTAGCAGAATTGGGGAAAACGAAGATGGCTCTGCAAAGTTCTCTTGGTTTCTTTATTGAGTGATGGAGAATGAATTTACAAGAGCACATAGGGCTCTTATTTATACAAATTTGGGGTTCACCCCTTTCCTTTTCAGTAACGACTCCTCTCTTGCGGGTTTTATTATGAAGCTACTATGGGGGCCTTTTTCCTCTCTGCGAATCTTGGGATCTTATCATACTTGGCACATGAGATAAGATTAATGGTATACCCCCAGTTGAAAGAAATTGCCTGGGTGGGCCCATCCTAGCTGGTATAACGGCTTTTGGCGTGGTTCTTTGAAGCCACGTTTTGGAATGGGTTTGCTTGTGGTCCAAGGTAGACTAGGTGTCAGGCGGGGATTGGTTGCATGAAAAGTGGTATATCACTGCCCTTTCTGAGTTCTCTGTGTTTTCTTCTTGAGGACTTCCTCCCCTTCTTTGCAAGTGTTTATGGGTCTACATTTTCTATGAGTTAAAGCTAGAGCGATGCCTTAGGCTTTTCTTCTCTTGTGCTTTGTTCTCTCTTATCGACCAGTAAGTCCTCTTCTCCATCTTTCCCCTTTGCTTTTTGTTGCATTTGATTTCTGGGTTTATCTTTTTGAGTACTATGGCTTCTTCTTCTTCTAATCAAAACCCTCGTGTGAACCCACATGCTCAGAAAACTCTAATTGCCTCTGCTAATAGGTTAATGTATCCTGGTAAGAGTTTAATTCCTCCTAGGAACCTTAAAGCCATAGTCCCTCAGTTTAGGGAGGTTTTGCCCCCTTTGGGGTGCACAGTACTTGTTGGTGTGGCGGACTTGGCCGTGCCTGGCACCGCTAGAGACATTACTATTGCATTTGCTATCAACCCTCATTAGGCAGCCCTAGATTACCCTGCTTCGTCGAGGTAGAAGATTTGTTAGAATATTGGAATAGGTACCATCTTTCTGCTAGTGCGGTTCTTAGGCTTCCCAGGTCCGGGGAGTCTGCTTGCTCCCTGTCGGAGGGAGAGATGTGTCTGTACGCAGGTTTCTTGTTCGGGAGCCTAAGGTTTCCAATCGGCAATTTGATCATTTCCAAATATCCCCTCCCTAATTCATGGCAAAGTGTCATAGGGTTCATACTCCTTGTCACAAGTCTTGACCATCCCCTCTCCTTTTCACTATTTCTCCATCTCTAGCAACTCACCACTCAACAGGGGAGGGGATGGTATAGCTTGAGCCAGCGGAGACCAGCTTTGGTAGCATAGACAAAACCTGTGAAAAAATTCAAGGCATTTAGTTCATCTCAGTACCAGAATAAAAAATAATAAATAACGATAAAAAATGACAAACAAAACTATACTGTGCTCATATACTTATAAAAATCTTGAGCAAAGGCCTCATTTAAAAGCTTCTCCAGCTCGCCTGGATCTTGAGGAAGTTGGTATTTGGAAACCCACTCCCTTGCCACAACACCATCATCCATAACTGAATCCCCGACCTTTACATTCCATCGAATAGAATAGTTTGGCTCAGCGGAATCCTTGAGTCGAGGTTTGGACTCCATTAGGCCTTTCCTTTATCTTCGGGAGAAATGATGACCTTATCCTTATCGACGTACTTGGCGAGAGGGAGAGCCATTTCCTCCATTCTCCTCTTGGACTCTTTCCTACCACGATCGTTCTAGCGGACCCAATCATCTTTGTCTTTGATAATGATAACTATGGCATTGGGGGCACAGTCCAACCGCCCTTTTGAGATTTGGGTAAGCTTGTTTCACCTGCTTTTCCTTTTTCCCGCTGACCCGTAGTTGGCGCGGCTGCTCCGCTAGGCTCCTCCTTCTTCTTGGAGCTCTTAGCCTCATCCGCCTTCCTTTTCTTCTTGAGAGCGGCTGGGGCAAGACTCTCCTTATCCAACTTAAAAGTCACTGCAAGAAAAGACAGAGCTGAAAAGGTTAGAATAAATTTAAAAAATCTAGGAACTGAGCCCCGCCGATTAAACTCACCCAGGTTCATTTCTTAAGAATCTTTGGAATTCAGCTTCTTGACATCAAACTTCTTTGCCTTAACGGCCCGGGCAATTGGTCTCTCTTCCTCATCATTAAGTGGAAGAGATCGGTTCACACACTTCAACCCAATCTCGAACCACTCAGATCTGAAGGGCGACCAGGGGATGTTGGTATAAAAGAACTGATCCTTCCACTTCTTGACCGAATTGGGCATTGCTTCAAAAAGTTTATGCCCCTTCTTGTTCTTGCCTAAATTATGTTGGGTAAAGTAAAACCACCCGTCCTTGTTACATTTCTTTAACATAAAATAAAAAGAAAATAAGGGTAGGGTCGACTCACACTTGATTCTTTTGAAAAACACATAGAAGCTGAGGATGATCCTCCAAGAGTTTGGAACGAGCTGGCATGGAGTCAGAAGCCAATGGTCGAATATTTCCTTAACAAGTCCTAAGATAGGAAGCCTGAGCCCATTAAAAAAGGACATCTTATAAAGATTGACCCAAGGTTTCTGCGTGTGGCAAACCATCTCATCTTTCGATGGAACTCGTAGGAAGACCTGGTCAGGAATCCCATACTTCTTCCTTATTCGGATGAGGTCGGACTCCACCAGGACATTGGATACAGTATCAACACTTTCCTCTTGCTCGTCTGATTCGGACCCTTCACTATCGTCGTCATCATCATCATCATTGGTATCGACCTAATCCTGTTGACCGGCCTGAATTGGATTTCCATGATCGACTGAACCTTGACTCTGTACAGCCTTGACATCGACCTCTTCGGCCTCGTCTGCCTCAATGGCAGGACTAGCGATTTGAGCTCTCCTTCCCAAATTAGAACGGTTAACTAAGGAACTATGGATCTCTCGATCGGGTCCCACTGTTTCATCCTGATTAGGACGAACATTTTCTAGGTCACCGCCAACCGTCTGATCCCGTAACTAAACCCCTTCAGAAGCCAAACTGAGAAGTTCCTCAGCATTAAGGCTACTTGAAGTGGTAGGATCAGAACCTTGGCAAAAGCCCTCTACTGAACCTTCTACCTCAGGTAATTTCTATTCACTACCGCTATAAACCATGGTTAAAAAACTTACTTTTACTGATCTGAGCAAAGATTTCTTCCCGAAAGCAAGAGAACGATCACCGACCTGAGGACCAATCCGAACTAGCTGTGTGACCTTCAGAACTTCAAAAGTGAACAACAAATGAGAGAAAAGAAGGTTAATGCTCTCCTATTTATAGTCGGAAGGAGCAACAATCCAACGGATGAGAATCGATGCAATGAATGGACACGATCGAGAAACGCTTCAACTACCCGAGGCATAATAATGATGCCCTAACACATGGCAAGGTGGCAACACACTGATCGAGAATGCGTCACGCATAAATTCCCAAAATAGAACGGCCCGGCTCATGCATTATGAACAAGAGCAATGACGGGGACTCCTACTCACCCGAATCGTCACCGAACCAAATGAGTGGGGGGCATTTGATATACCTATGTTTGATCAACCAATGACATTCGGCCACGTGTCCTCTCATCGGATTAGGTATGCACCGAGCTAATCTAATTATAACAAACATAAGTCAGAATAGGTTTACATGGCGGTCATTCCCGAGAGACTAATATTGAAGCTCGGATCGGTAATACCACGGGCGTGCCGACCTTATTACATCTACTAATCAGCAAGCAAGTTGAAGACAAGATCACTTCACCCAGTTCATGTATTTTACATGAGCTAGACGCATGACCCTCTAGGACAGGTGTCCTCTCCATAGAAGCTCCACCTACGCACTTTGGAGACCATAGCAGCGATCTAGCATTAGTAAAGAGCCTATGATGATCTACGATCTTAACCCTATCAATAGCCAAGCATCAAACAGGTAAAAGAGGACTTCACTTCTTGATTCTCTCGACTTTGAGATTATTTGTCATGACGTGTTAGAGTGGGTGAGTCACCGCACGACCCTACCGTGTGTGGCTGTGACACCGCGTAATGGTACCATGTATGGATGCGGCATCGTGCGGAGGGGCCACGAGTAGATGCGGTATAGTGTGGTAGGGCCACGCTTGGATGCGTCACCACGTGGCAAGGCCATGTACGACTGTAGCACCATGCGGCAAGGCCGCACTTGTGCTGCTGTGTTAGGCCGTAGTGCCATGCATACGGTGTTGTTGCGTGTGCGGTGCATGCTCCGCAGGGGTCATGACACTAGTGGCACTTATGACTTTGCGGTGATGGGGGATGGGTTTCTGGGGACATCGTCAGTCATTTGCATCCAATTGTTGTCATTGTTGGGGGTGGTGACTAATCGTGTCATTTACTGGTAAAAAAAAAAACCCTAAATTAATCTAGCAAGTAGCAAGTAAGGGGTCGATCTATGGGGAACTGGAAGAAATATTGCAAAGTAGGAATTAAGCTAATTAAAGGTAACTAGAAATTAAACTGAACCTAGAACAATGATAAACAAAGAATAATGTGAATGATAAGATGAGAAGAACTATCCTCGGGTTGAATTCACTCTGTTAGATTGATTTTATTCACTATCTCGCATATTACGGTTCACTGCGGGTACAAGCCCAATGACACCACAAAGTATAGGGTTCCTCTTAGATATATAGGGTATCTTGACAAGTACTATCGTCCTTCGCTACAAGGCTTAGCACGCTTAGTTCGTTCAGTTATAACCTATCTTCGGTACAACCACATGGAAAAAGAAAACTACTAGTTGAACGAATCAATTGAATCACAAAAACAAAAGATCCTAACTAGAAGTCATCATTAAACCAGATCAAAGAATTATAGAAGTCTTAAGATTAAATAGTCAATGTGCAAAGTAAATAAAATATATTAACTTCACAGAGTTTCATCTCCCTAAGAATAGGTTGGGAATTTAGCTATACATGGCGATCAAGGGAGCACAGCTACAGTCGATCTTCATGGCAGCAACGACAGCAATGGTGATCTCAACGTCTCCAAGTAGAAACCCTAAGACCCTCTCTCCTCTCTTGGCCGCACGAGTATCGTATTCCCTCTCCTCTCTTGCTCTCGGTGGGTAGATACCTCTCGAATCTGTATTCTGCCCCCCTTTTTAATGAGTCCCTCTCCCTTCGTGGGAAAATGTGAGATGGGTTTTTAAAATTAGAAAAAGGAAAAGATAAAGGAGAATCAGGTTGGAATAGGGGAGTAAAAGAGAGAGGTAGGTTACATATGAGATAGGGATGAGAGAGAGATGGAGAGATGATGGGGTGGTTTTTAAAATTAAATTAAAAAAAAGAAAGAGATAGAATCAGGTTGGAATAGGAAACTAAAAGAGAGAGGTAGGTTACGTATGAGATGGGGATGAGAGAGAGATGGAGAGATGATGGGGTGGTTTTTAAAATTAGAAAAAGAAAGAGATAAAAGAGAATAATCATGAAATGATGATTGGAAGGAGAGATAAATAGGACTTTTAAATCTTCCATCTTTCTAAATTACACTCAAGCCCCTCTTCTATAATGTATTCCCAAGCTAGCCCCTTTAGCATCAAATATCTGCAAACTCCAATATCCCTGTAATAACCAATAATTCAAGTATTTTAATGCAATAAATCATAATTATTGGACAAGAGCTGCTAAATTAAATAAGAAATACATATATAAATATAGCTCGATCAGTGACAAAATTCATCGTCTATAGTTTTCCCTCTTTGGCTGAGGCCTGTGCCAATAGCCGAAAGGCGAAGATAAAAGATAGCTTGATTTTGTCACCATGAGCATGTACTGTCGTCACTTTGCTCATAGGTGACACAGTTAAATGATGAAACTACGTTTCGGTAAATCTATCGATGAATCTTCTTGTGTTCAGAATGTACTGCCGTCACTTTGCTCATGGGTGACGGAGTTTTGAACGATAAAACTGTGTTTTGGTAAACCATTCGGTGAATCTTTTTGGGTTGAGCATGTACTGCCGTCACTTTGCTCAAGGGTGATGGAGTTTTGAACAATAAACTGCATTTCAATAAACTGTTCGGTGAATCTTCTTGGGTTGAGCATGTACTGCCATCACTTTGCTCATGGGTGACGGAGTTTTGAACAATAAACCGTGTTTCAATAAACCATTTGGTGAATCTTCTTGGGTTGAGCATGTACTGTCATCACTTTACTCATGGGTGATGGAGTTTTGAACGATAAAACTGTGTTTCGGTAAACAGTTCGGTGAATCTTCTTGGGTTGAGTATGTACTACCGTCACTTTGCTCATGGGTGACGGAGTTTTGAACGATAAAAATGCATTTCGGTAAACTGTTCGGTGAATCTTTTTGGGTTCAGCATGTAGTATCGTCACTTTGCTTTTGGGTGACAGAGTTTGAACGATAAAACTGCGTTTCAGTAAACCGTTCGGTGAATCTTCTTGAGTTGAGCATGTAATGCCGTCACTTTGTGCAAGGGTGATAGAGTTTTGAACGATAAAACTGTGTTTTGGTAAATCGTTCGGTGAATCTTCTTGGGTTGAGCATGTATTGCCGTTAATTTGCTTATGGATGATGGAGTTTTGAACGATAACATCACATTTCGGTAAACCGTTCGGTGAATCTTCTTGGGTTGAGCATGTACTGCCGTCACTTTGCTCATGGGTAACAGAGTTTTGAATGATAAAATCGTGTTTCGGTAAACCGTTCAGTGAATCTTTTGGTTTGAGCATGTAATGCCGTTACTTTGCTCATGGGTGATAGAGTCTTGAATGATAAAACCACGTTTCAATAAACTGTTCGGTGAATCTTCTTGGGTTGAGCATGTATTGCCATCACTTTGCTCATGGGTGAGGGAGTTTGAACGATAAAACTAAGTTTTGGTAAACCGTTCGATGAATCTTCTTGAGTTGAGCTTGTACTGCCGTCACTTTGCTCATGGGTGACAGAGTTTGAACGATAAAACTGCGTTATGGTAAACCATTCGGTAAATCTTTTTGGGTTGGTGTGAAGATGTGATGGCATCGCTCGACCATGCTTCTGGTGGTGCGAGGATGAGATGGCATCGCTCGACTGTTCTTCTGGTTAATTGGAAACCTTCTATTCAAATAGTGTTTAGGGCTCCTTAGGATAACACATTTTTATTTATTATCATTTCCTCATCCTATCCTTCCTTGATAGGTGTGATGCTACGAGGTGTTGGGAATTCACGTCCATTCTTTACCGGATGTGGCGGTTCCATATATCCCAAGGGCCTCACATTGGGGGATAGGGAGATATACTACCATCGATAATCATCAATTGTGCATTCAGCTTAACAACTTGACCGTCAATCAGGTAATGCCAAACCTTTCTAGTTATTGTTACTCAAGCATGAAGGTTGATCTTTCTTGGAACTGCTTTCAGGCCCGATGGCGGCCTTTTGATGAGGTAGAGATAATCGAGGAGGATGACAGGGATGAGTATACATATGCTCTTGCGCTTACCCAGAGGTGGATAGCTTTTGATAGTCCAAGTGGGGTTGAGCTCTATTTAGGAGAGAGGGTCACTCTTCAGTGGTCCACTATCCGGCTGGTACCCCGGCCTCCTCCTTCCTCCATGGATACTGCCTTTCTGTCGCCAGATATTGATGAGTTGAGGGTTGGGATTCCTGCCATGGGGTTGACTTTACCTGATTAGAACTACCAGGAATTACTTTACTAGGAGACAGTCTGCGTCCCTCTGACTCGGGAGGGCCCTGTGGTATTCTTCCAAACTTTTCTCCTCTTGATATTCCTTTCTGTGCTTCCTTTTCTTTTTTGTTTGAAATCCATTCTTTCATCTCTTTTTTGTAGTATCTGGGTCACCGCCTGATCCCAAGTGTGTACAGAATGCCTCTTCCTTTTGGTTGTGGTGCTAGCTCTCGTCCACCTCAGGGTAGGGGTCCCAATTTGTGCATTACTAGCATTAGTGACCACTTCCCCGGGTATCAAGGATGGACTATGCCTTCTCTAACGGATGCCAATCTCCACACTGCTTTACCCATTTGCAAGGTCCCTGACCACGACTTAGGGCTCCCACTTCCCTTTAATGGGGTATGTCACTTTTCCCCCACCTTTATTAGAAGATTCTTTGGTCATGATAATAATTTTGGGCTTTTGTCACAATAGGTTGATGCTGAGTGCTATGCTGACATACGCCGGATGCAGGCAAGCATAAACATGATACTTTCTGAGCGGACAAGTCACATTCAACAACTGGTGGGTACTTTCTCCTCTTTTTTTTTTTTTGAGAACTTACTTTCTTGAAATGAACTCATGCCCTCGCTCACTAGAGTGCCAAGCTTGGTGATATGAGAGAATCTAGGGACCTTTTTGAGGACCGCAGTCGGATCTATACAAAAGAGATAGACATCTTTGGAGATAGATGGCATCCGTAGAACTCGTCCCTGTTCCGTTCATGTCGCATGGTGGTGATGAAAGCAGTGATGATGATGGAGAGGATGAGGGCAATGATGAGTAGGATGCTGAGGATGATGTTTTATCCTCCAGTGATGAGGATTAGGCTTCCTTCCTCTTACCACTTTTTTCTTCCTTGTTGTTATCATTTATTTTATGGTTTTAAGAAACAAGAATTGCTGGATGGTAGTTTTATTATTATGCTTTGGAACAAAAAACATGTTAATCACTTAAGACACTTACCTTTTCCTTTGCAACACACAATTCCACACAGGCATACTATTCACATCCCTGTTACACGTGTAGGCTCGACACACATTAAGGGGACAAGATCGAATGGGTAGAACTTTGTCCCAGTGAGTCAGAATGGCTATGAACAAGATGGGTGGATTGGTCATTCTTCCCTTCCTCCATGGGTAGCTTTGTCATTTTCTTTTGCATGGTCATTTCGTCCTGCTAGGCCGAGATTCTTCAATGACTGGGAATCAAATCCTATGGACAAAATCCATCTTTAATCTTGCATGCTCTTGCCTGGTAGACTGCCCCAAGGAAATGAATTTTCTTCTTCATGCCCCATCATCCTCCTTATCTTGGATAGATATTGCCCCAGTGACAACCTGATTCTTCTCCCAATATTCCCCTGGTCACCTTGCTGGATAAAAGGGAGAATACACTACTGCTAACATTATGATCCTCAGGACTTTACAAGCCATAAATTCCCTTGATCTTGGTAGACAGGCCTTTTTTTTTTTTTGAAATCATTGGGCCGTGTTTGAGTTAAAATAAAACCGCAAGCGTACGGGTCAATCGTAGCTACGGGTCGAACACGAGGAGATATACGCCACTCTATTTAACTAACTTAAAAGTAATGCACAATGAACCAAATTAAAGTGTTAAATTAAACTAATTAAACTAACGAAAATCAATGCATCCTAACTCATAAGCATCTAACAAAATTAAGGGATTAAATCGGTGTCCTAACACATGAGCATCTAACCTATCAAACTAAAGCGAATTGAAAGGAATAAAAATACAGCCACACATACTAACCACATAAAAAGAAATAAGGGAATAAAAATGCATCCATAAACCACAACCATATAAAATTAAAATAAAAGAAATAGAGGGGGAAGAAGAAGAAGATAGAGAGAGATAGAGGAGATGGAGAATGAGATTGAGAGTTTAGATAGTAAAACCTGGATGTGCTTGTATGAATGTAAATGAAAAGCTTGAATACTTGCATAAACTTACCATAGCCTCCTCTTCTAAATCTTCAAGTCTTGTCATCAACTTAAGAACTTAGACTAGAAGACTTAAAACCTAAACTAGAATTAAGAAATTACAACCCAATTGAAGACTTAAATTGAAATTAAAGCATAAACTAAACCTATTATAAGCATTAACTAAAAATTATAAAAGCAAACTAGAACTTAGAAAAGCCAAAAATCATAAATTAGAAGGAGAAGAAGAGAAGAAATTTCACTAAGTGAATGAGCAAATTTTTATAAGAGAGGTAGGGGGTATTTATAGGTGGAAGAGAGGAGAAGAGAGAAGATGGAAGTGTAGGAGAAATATTCCTAAGAAAAGAGAATATTCTTTTCTCTTTCCTCTTTTACAATGCCTTGAATCCTAAGAAAAAGAAAAAAATAGAAAGAAGAAGAAGAAGATTGTTTACATAGAGCTTCTATTTCTAGAAAAATAAACTTCCAATTTTAACAAGTGCTTCCTTTTCTTTGTAGATATCTTCTCCAAGCAATAAAATCAAAGCATCTTTGATTTTTCAACCTTCCATAGATGAGAAAATATAAATCTATCCCAAGTAGAATTTCAGAAGTGCCCTTGAGAAGTTGGAGGAGAGAGAGAGTAAGGGTGATGACTAGGATTCCTTCAAGAATAAATAAAATACCCATTCTGTCCTTCAGAAAACGTGGAGCATGGGGTGCTTATATAGGTCTCACCATTGTGTTCCTTGTGAAAAATCACACAAAATAGACCCAAATTTCATCCAATTCGGAGTTGGGGAGCCCAAGATTTCTCAAGTTGAAGTTGGACTGTCCAGAGCCTTCCAAATGGAATCTTTCGGGTACAGTAAAGTAACTTCTGATAATTTCATTAGGGCCCCTAAAATCCGAACTTCCGTTTCACTTTGTCCCCATCCGACTGTCAATAATTATAAATAAACCCCTACAGACCATTTTCACGCGTCGTTACGGAAACGGCCATAACTTCTTTGTTTCAACTCGGAATTAAGTGTCGTTTGAACCATTGCGAAGCTGACTCGATGGGCTATGCATCCATTTACACTTCTAAAAAGCTTAAAAACATCTCCTTAGCATCATCTCCTTCATTTTCACAAGAATTCACCTAAACCCTGAAAAGCACAAGAAAGCACCGAGTAACTCTGTCCAATGTGGTAAAATGTATAATTTATGCCCTAAAATTTCACACATAAATATGCTCATCAGATTCCCCCACACTTGAACGTTACTTGTCCTCAAGTAAAGCAAAAACAAAAACTAACCTAGAATGCAGAAAATCCTAACTCACTTTCGTAGGAATCACGGTTGCACTTAGCATGTGCAACAAGCCTTTAAACCCCTAGGTTACCCCTAGTGGACGAGTTGTGTCTCGTGGGTGTTTGCAGTGAATATACACCCAAAATTCAATTGTAAATAAATGCTGCAAATTTTAATTATGGCATAAGTAGGACAGTGCACATAATCCCAAAAAGTGTTCAACTAAAGATCAAGGAGCCAAAGGTTCCCCCACACTTGAATTTTATCACCCCACATCAATTCAAGTAACAAGTATGCATCAAGTTCAAGGGATCTCCTCATATTTTCTGAACACTACTCACCTTCAAGTAAACCCCCATAGCATCGATGGAACCAAAGACTTAGGCATTGAGTATTGTTGACCATACTTTTTTTTTTTTTTTCAGGCATTAAGGCAAAAGTTTTTTTTCTTTCTCAACCACAAACTCTATTTCTACTCCACTACTGTTCTCTGAATGACATGGTGGAGCATACACCAGACACCCAAATACTTGGTACCTTCACTTTTTGCATATATCCATAAGACATTGAGACATTGATGCAAGAGTTTTTTTTTTTTTTTTTGAGTTTCCTTCCAAGGAATTTCGATCAAGTCACCCTGCTTCATGAGGCACAGTGCCCTGTCTAGTCCTAAGGAATTCCACTTTCTTTTCTGTTCCTTGTTTTTTTTCTTTTTCTTTTTTTTTTTTTCATTCACTTCCACTTTCATGCCTTGCCTTGCCACAAACAAATTGGTCTCAACTACTAGCCAAAAGATCAAAGGGGTCCATAAACACATAGAGGAATCTAACCATCACATGAAGTAGCACTCATATTTTCAAACTCAATCCCCATCACCGGATACAAACCAACTACCATCCTTGAAAAGGGATTTTTTTATTATTTCGCATGCTAGGAGGGCACCTAATTCCCTCTCACTCTCGCTTTGCAAATCGAAGAGACTTATGCACATACCTAAAAACTATCGCCACAATCAAAATTCACAAAATTCAAAATTCATAAAATTCACAATTAAAGTCCAACACCCCCCCACACTTAATTCATGCAGTGTCCTCAATGCATGCAGAAAAGAAAGAATAAGGACAAGGGAGGGGATACATACCAGGATATCAGGGGTCAAGGTAAAGAGGCTCATGGAGATTCATGACCTCTTCGTCAACTGGAGTAGGCATCTCTATGTACGGCTTCAATCTTTGGCCATTGACCTTGAAAGTAGCTCCTGACTTGGATTGAGGACTTCAACAGCCCCATGAGGATAAACTTTTGAACAATATAGGGCCCATCCCATCTAGAACGCAGCTTACCTGGAAAGATATGCAAACGAGAATTGTACAACAAAACATTCTGGCCTACCTCAAAAGATTTGCTCAAAATGTGCCTATCATGGAAAGCCTTGGTTTTTTCCTTGTAAATTCGGGCATTCTCATATGCCTCATTCCTAAGCTCTTCCAACTCAGATAGTTGGAGTTTCCTATGGGCACCTGCAGTGTGTAGGTCAAAGTTAAGTTTCTTGATAGCCCAAAAGGCCTTGTGCTCAATCTCTACGGGTAAGTGTCATGCCTTTCCATACACCAGACGGTACGGAGATTGACGAAGATCGGTCTTGAAGGCTGTCCTATGGGCCCACAATGCATCTACCAATCGGTTAGACCAATCCTTGCGGTTCGGGTTGATGGTTTTCTCAAGAATTTGCTTGATCTGCCTATTTGAAACCTCAACCTGGCCACTGGTCTGGGGATGGTAGGGTGTGGCCAACTTATGGACGACACCATATTTTTTCATGAGGGCCTTAAAAGGCCGATTACAAAAATGCTTGCCCCGATCACTAATGAGAGCCCGGGGAGTACCAAAATGGGAGAAGATGTTCTCCTTTAGAAATTTCACAACCACCTTGTGGTCATTGGTCTTACAAGCAACTGCCTCAATCCATTTGGACACATAGTCCACAGCAAGTAATATGTATAGGTTACCAAAAGAGTTAGGGAAAGGCCCCATGAAATCAATACCCCATACATCAAACACCTCAACCACCAGAATTGGGTTGAGGGGCATCATATCTCTCTTAGTAAGACGCCCTAAGGAATGGCATGAAGAACATGCCCTGCAATAAGTAAAAGCGTCTTTAAACAGACTAGGCCAATAAAATCCACACTGTAAAACTTTGGCCGCAGTCTTATTAGGCCCAAAATGACCTCCACAAGCCTGATCATGGCAAAAAGATAAGACAGATTGTTGCTCATGATCAGGGACACATCTCCGGATTACTTGATCCGGGCAGGTCTTAAAAAGATAAGGATCATCCCAAAAGAAATACTTAACTTGTGAAAAGAAACGATTCTTATCTTGGGTGGACCAATGTGCAGGTGTCACACCCGTAACCAGATAATTAACAATGTCAGCAAACCAAGGTTCACTAGACACTGCCATCAGATACTCATCAGGAAAATTCTCGTTGACTGGAGAATCAACAGTCAAGGAATTAGGCAGCCGGGATAGATGGTCTGCAACCAAATTTTCACACCCTTACTTATCCCTAATTTCAAGATCAAATTCTTGTAACAAAAGGACCCACCTAATGAGGCGAGCCTTGGCATCTTTCTTCTCGCACAAGATATTTGATAGTCGCATGGTCGGTATAAACAATCACATGTGATCCAACCAAGTAGGGCCTAAACTTCTCTAAAGCAAACACAACAACTAAAAATTCTTTCTCAGTGGTGGTATAATTAAGCTGTGCATCATTAAGAGTCCTACTTGCATAATAAATCACATGGGGCAATTTATTGATTCTTTGCCCAAGAACAGCCCCTATAGCAAAATCAGAGGCATCACACATAAGTTCAAATGAAATTGTCCAAATTGGAGCTTGAATAATGGGGGCTGAAGTCAACGCTCTTTTCAATTGCTCAAAACTATCATGACACTCAGAAGAGAAATCAAATGGGCAGTCCTTTGCCAAAAGAGAGGTGAGAGGTCTAGCTATCTGGCTAAAGTCCTTGATGAATCTTCTATAAAAACCTGCATGGCCAAGAAAAGATCGAATGTCCTTCACACTCTTGGGTGGTGGTAAATTGGCTATAAGGTCTACCTTAGATCTATCAACCTTGATCCCTTCTTTGGACACAATGTGACCAAGAACTATACCTTGCTTTACCATGAAGTGGCACTTCTCCCAATTCAGGACCAAGTTCTTTTCTATGCATCTTTTAAGAACCAAAGAGAGATGATGTAAGCAATTAGAAAAAGTAGAGCCGTGAATAGAAAAATCATCCATAAACACCTCTAGGAAGTGCTCTACCATATCAGAAAAGATACTCATCATGCACCTTTGGAATGTAGTAGGGGCATTGCAAAGCCCAAAAGGCATACGCCGGTAAGCAAAGGTTCCATAAGGGCATGTGAAAGTGGTCTTATGTTGGTCCTCTAGAGCAATATGAATTTGGTTATAGCCTGCATAACCATCAAGAAAACAATAATATTCATGGCCAGCTAGTCTCTCTAACATCTGATCAATAAAAGGTAAGGGAAAGTGGTCCTTCCAAGTTGCCGCATTCAATTTCCTATAGTCAATGCACACTCTCCATCCCGTTTGGATACGGGTTGGAATCAACTCATTATTAGCATTCTCAACTACAGTGACTCCTCCTTTCTTAGGCACAACCTGCACAGGACTCACCCATTGGCTATCAGAAATAGGATAAATGATGCCATGATCCAAGCATTTTAGGATCTCTTTCTTGATTGCCTCTTTCATCACAGGATTAGCCCTCCTTTGGGGTTCCCTAGAAGGTGTGGAACTCTCCATCAGATGTATATGATGTTGAACAATGGAGGGGCTAATACCTTTGATGTCAGACATAGTCCAACCTATGGCTTCCTTATTGTCCTTTAGAAGCTTAATTAACTCTTCTTCCTGAATAGAAGCCAAATCAGAAGCAATAATAACAGGAAGAGTATGATCATGTCCTAAGAAGACATACTTGAGGTTGGAGGGCAATGCCTTCAACTCTAATGTGGGGGGCTCAATAATAGAGGATTTGGGAATGGAAGTGGATAGGGGTCCAAGGGGCTCCAAAGGTGGTTGGATGCTCCAGACCTCAGATAAGGGAGTATCATCAACACCCTCCAATTCTTGCATACATTCTTGAAATCCCGAATCAAAATCAATCTCAAAGAACGTATCAATATCATCGGAAATCCTTGAAGCATATGCACCTCTTCATCCATGTCAGTCGCTTGCCCAACCTAAACACATTGAAGTCAACAGAAGTATTGCCAAAAGATAATTTCATGAGACCATTCCTGCAATTGATTAAAGCATTACTGGTAGCTAGGAATGGTCTACCCAATATGATTGGGATTTGGTCCTTGAAGTTGGCAGTGGGTTGGGTATCTAAAACAATAAAATCTACAGGAAAAATAAATTCTCCAACCTTCAACAGGACATCCTCAATCATTCCCTTAGGAACTTTAACCGATCGATCTGCAAGTTGAAGAGTAATTTTGGTCGGTTTCAGTTCTCCCAATCCCAGTTGTTGGTAGACATGAAAGGGTAAGAGGTTCACACTTGCACCAAGGTCCAATAAGGCATGATCAATCGTAGTATGGCCTATAGTGCAAGAGATGGTGGGGCTTCCCGGATCCTTATGCTTGGCTGCTACTGGCTGTGAGATTAGAGAACTAATGTTAGCAGCCAAGAATGCCTTTTTGGGCACATTGGTGGTCCGCTTTTGGGTGCATAAGTCTTTGAGGACTTTAGCATAAGCAGGGATCTGGGCAATAGCATCCAACAAGAGGATATTCACCTGAACCTGTTTGAACACATCCAATATCTTCTCCACAGAAGGAGACTTCTTGCTAACCAACCTATTTGGGAAAGGGGCAGGTGGGGTATAAATTCTTTCAAGGTTGGTCTTTTTAACTTTCTCAACAGAATCCTCTTTGGTTTTCTCAACCAAATCATCTGGTATATCTTTAGGTTCATCAGACGAACCTGAAATAGTAGGCACTTCAATGGCCTCTTCAGAAGGGGGAGAGTCAACAGGAGTATGAGATGATAAAGACTGAGGTGCACTAGCCTGTTGATACTCACGGCCACTCCTTAAAGCATAAACAACATTTACCTGTCTGGAGGGCCCTTGGTGCTGTTGGCCTTGTGCAACATTGGTTGGAGGAGCTTGGGTACCTTGCTGAATATGAACCTGATGCCTAGGATTTGGCTCAGGCTGGCTAGGTAACTTCCCTGTTTCCCTCTCATGCAGGATTGTGACAAGCTGGGTGAGTTGTTTTTCCATGTTATTGTGGCTTGTCATGAGAAGAGCTATCTTGTTGTCCATCTCATTCAATCTTGTTGCCTCTCCTATATTGGTAAACCCTGGGGGTTGCTGATAAGGTGCAAGGAGAGGAGGCCTAGCAGAATTAATAGAAGGTCCTGGATGAGGACGAGGGGGAAAGGGGTTAGGAGACATTCCTTGGCTTTGTGGTGCATAGTTGGTCCTTTGGGTACCAACCTGGCCTTGATGGTTAAAGTTGGATGGGCCTGCTTGGTTCCCTTGATTCCATGAGAAATTGGGGTGATTTCTCCATCCTGGATTGTAAGTATTGCTATATGGGTTATTTTGGTAGAGAGCACTTACATTCTCAGTGTTGGAATTGCCCACCAAGGTGTTGGGGCATTCCTCAGAAAGGTGTCCAGGGGTTTGGCACCAACTGCATACCGACACATGGTTGACCTGGTTGACCGGATTAACTGGTATAGACTCTTTAAGAACTATGGACTCCAACCGTTTTATGAGGCTATCAAGTTTGGCCTCCTTGGCTGGCATACCCTCAATGAGATACCCCTTAGTGGTCCTTTCAGCCTCTTGGGAAGATTCCCATTCCCTAGTCTTATCAGCCAAATTGGTTAAGAATGTCCATGCATCATTCTCCTCAGAAAAAGAAGTAAAGCCTGTTGGACACATAGACTCTACAAGTTGCTTGGTCTGATAATCAATACCCTCATAAATAATTTGGCATAGCTGCCACAAGTCAAAACCATGGTGAGGGCATTCTAAGAGGAGGTCCTTGAATCTTTCCATGAATTTAGAAAAGGACTCATGTGGTTTCTGCCTGAACTGGAGGATGTCACTTTTAAGCTTATTAGTCTTGTGAAGAGGGAAGAATTTTCTCAAAAAGACAATGGTGAACTCATCCCATGTATTAATGGAGTTTGTTGGCAGTCCATAGAGCCACTTCTTGGCCTGGTCTTTCAGGGCAAAGGGTATAAACCTAAGCCTAACTGCATCATCAGTCAAATTCTGGACCTTAATTAGAACACAGACCTCCTCAAATTCCCTAAGGAAGAGATATGCATCCTCATTAGCCATCCCATGGAAATGGGGTAGCATGCTGATGAAGTTGGTCTTGAGTTCATAGTTATTCCCTGTAACAACAGGCAGACTAATGCATGAGGGCTGTGCAGCCCTGGTGGGGTAAAACCTATCCTTAAGAGTCTTGGGTTGTTGGTCACCCATAGTCAAAGGTGGTAGAGAAGGTGGTCTTCTAATAAGACGATTACTTGAATCACGAGTCCACACCTTAGCCACTTAAATAGATATGAGGTCTCCTTTAGAAAAATTAAAGAAAAATAAAACACTTAAAAAAAAAATAAAAAATAAATAATAAAAAAAAAACTAGAAACAAGAGGGACCTCAAGGTAGATAGTGCATCTCTATCCCTCAAAAATCGAAACAATGGTTCAAAAGCTGTAAGGATGCCATATAGGTTGACAGCAAGGGAACCCGTATAGTCTTCTATAGCCACCTACGTGCGACTCCAATATGGATTCTGATGTAGAATGGAGGTCTACTATACGTTTATGTTTCCAACACTCTCACTATGTTGCTTTCCTGTTATCAAGAGTGGTCACCTCCAAAGATAAGTCACAAGTCAATCCACCCAACCAAGTCAAGATGTAGCGTCATAGGTAACTTAATCCTATGAGGGACACCAAAAGATGGAGGGTTGAAGCATATGAAGGACTTTAGATTGGGCGCACACTATTTGAAACAGAAGAGAAACAAGAAGAGGTTTTCAAAAACTGATTTTTTTTTTTTTTTTTTTTCAAAAAAAAAGAAGAGAAAATAATAAACTAAAACACTTCGAACTACTTAAAAATCAGATAAATAAAATGGACAATAATCTCCCCGGCAACGGCGCCAAAAACTTGTTCGAGTTAAAATAAAACCGCAAGCGTACGGGTCAATCGTAGCTACGGGTCGAACACGAGGAGATATACGCCACTCTATTTAACTAACTTAAAAGTAATGCAAAATGAACCAAATTAAAGTGTTAAATTAAACTAATTAAACTAACGAAAATCAATGCATCCTAACTCATAAGCATCTAACAAAATTAAGGGATTAAATCGGTGTCCTAACACATGAGCATCTAACCTATCAAACTAAAGCGAATTGAAAGGAATAAAAATACAGCCACACATACTAACCACATAAAAAGAAATAAGGGAATAAAAATGCATCCATAAACCACAACCATATAAAATTAAAATAAAAGAAATAGAGGGGGAAGAAGAAGAAGATAGAGAGAGATAGAGGAGATGGAGAATGAGATTGAGAGTTTAGATAGTAAAACCTGGATGTGCTTGTATGAATGTAAATGAAAAGCTTGAATACTTGCATAAACTTACCATAGCCTCCTCTTCTAAATCTTCAAGTCTTGTCATCAACTTAAGAACTTAGACTAGAAGACTTAAAACCTAAACTAGAATTAAGAAATTACAACCCAATTGAAGACTTAAATTGAAATTAAAGCATAAACTAAACCTATTATAAGCATTAACTAAAAATTATAAAAGCAAACTAGAACTTAGAAAAGCCAAAAATCATAAATTAGAAGGAGAAGAAGAGAAGAAATTTCACTAAGTGAATGAGCAAATTTTTACAAGAGAGGTAGGGGGTATTTATAGGTGGAAGAGAGGAGAAGAGAGAAGATGGAAGTGTAGGAGAAATATTCCCTAAGAAAAGAGAATATTCTTTTCTCTTTCCTCTTTTACAATGCCTTGAATCCTAAGAAAAAAGAAAAAAAATAGAAAGAAGAAGAAGAGAAGATTGTTTACATAGAGCTTCTATTTCTAGAAAAATAAACTTCCAATTTTAACAAGTGCTTCCTTTTCTTTGTAGATATCTTCTCCAAGCAATAAAATCAAAGCATCTTTGATTTTTCAACCTTCCATAGATGAGAAAATATAAATCTATCCCAAGTAGAATTTCAGAAGTGCCCTTGAGAAGTTGGAGGAGAGAGAGAGTAAGGGTGATGACTAGGATTCCTTCAAGAATAAATAAAATACCCATTCTGTCCTTCAGAAAACGTGGAGCATGGGGTGCTTATATAGGTCTCACCATTGTGTTCCTTGTGAAAAATCACACAAAATAGACCCAAATTTCATCCAATTCGGAGTTGGGGAGCCCAAGATATCTCAAGTTGAAGTTGGACTGTCCAGAGCCTTCCAAATGGAATCTTTCGGGTACAGTAAAGTAACTTCTGATAATTTCATTAAGGCCCCTAAAATCCGAACTTCCGTTTCACTTTGTCCCCATCCAACTGTCAATAATTATAAATAAACCCCTACAGACCATTTTCACGCGTCGTTACGGAAACGGCCATAACTTCTTTGTTTCAACTCGGAATTAAGTGTCGTTTGAACCATTGCGAAGCTGACTCGATGGGCTATGCATCCATTTACACTTCTAAAAAGCTTAAAAACATCTCCTTAGCATCATCTCCTTCATTTTCACAAGAATTCACCTAAACCCTGAAAAGCACAAGAAAGCACCGAGTAACTCTGTCCAATGTGGTAAAATGTATAATTTATGCCCTAAAATTTCACACATAAATGTGCTCATCAGGCCGCATCAAAGAGAGAGAGAGAGACAGAGAGAGAGAGAGAGAGAGAGAGAGAGAGAGGGAGAGAGACTGACGAATAAGAGGATAGAGCGAAAATATGGAGAGTAGAAAAGATGGATAAGTAGATGGATGAACGGAGAATTGTATGTGTGGGAGGACCGAACTTGACTGCTCTTTTACCAAGTTGCCTACGTACACCTTAATTAGGGATCAGGTCAAATGTATTCAGGATAAAGATGTCGTACTATCGAAGCCTTGATAATAAAGTTCCATCATAGCCGGGTGAGCTTGAAGCTGTTGAGGAGAATCTCATAGTGATTTAGCCCGAGAGGACTTTACTAGGTTGTAATGGGGCTTAGGACTGGGTTCCAAAGGATGGTAAAGGCTCAAATCTACCCCTAGGGTCCAACCATGTCATGACACTTTTGCTCCCACAATTCAACCAGGAATCTGATAGTTGAACCTTTTTTTTCTTTGGGATTTTGACTATTTTTCCTTCTAGAAGTGTAATCGAGATGTTTGGCAATCCCTCTCGTGTTTCAACTGAAAACTTTGGTAATTTAAATCTCGAAGATTGGTTGACAATTTTGGCAATTCCATCCCCGAAGGAAATTTGGCAATCTTCCCCCATGGTCTAATTGCTCCTAAGATCTTGAGCCAATGCATTCTCTCTCTCTCTCTTTCTCTCTCTTTTTCACTTTTTTCTCTTTTTTTCTTTGATTTATCATTTTTTTTCTCATTATTTTTTTTAGCTTGGCCAAACTTTGGTTGTGGAGACGGAGCTTCTTTTCCCTTTTTTTTTTCTTTTTTTTTTTTATCCTTGGGAAACATATTGCCCTTGCGACAACACGGAGACTCCTTCCGGTTAGACCCTAGAAGCTAATGGGACATTTGATAAGCAGGAGGATACATGGATAATGGGGTGTAGGTGGGCCAAGATGAGAATTTTAAAGGAAAAAGGCTAAAGCACAACTGGGGGACTAGCGGATTTTACTGTCTTCATATTTATTTGGGATAACTAGCAGCCCAAGGGGGCCTTCTTTAATAGGCTTTATAAGATGAAATCTTCATCTAAGCTTCTAGCTCGTTGGAAGGGGATCAAATGTATGGAAAGCTCAAGATCTTTGACCATCAAGACTTTGACATTGGATTTTTTTAGTTTATTTTTACTAACAGTCATGAGATCATCATGAACTGCTTTTTGAATGATAGTAAAAGGAAGGAGATTGTATAGAGGGAAAGGAAAACATATTCCTTAATGGAAAATACACTATGGATGAGATTACAGAAGGAAATTTGATTGAATGAAAGACCTAAAGACCTAAGGGATGCAGACCCAATGATGACTTCAGTGCGATCTTGTCTACACAAGAGTAAAGTGCTGTTGCTGCTTCATCATCAAACTGTGCAGTTTCTACCATCAAAAGTGCCCTTCTAACCTGAGTTGGATACTGGATTCATTTTACGTCGGCCAGCAAGACTGATGCTCATCAACATAGTTTAACACCTTTGGGTGACAGTGATGTCCTCAATCAGTATCTGTCCCTATTCCATTGGAGGAATATAGAGAACTTCCTTTAACAACCCTGCCTGTTTGCATCCTTGCAACCTTTTGGGTGACCATCATTGATTGAGGCATTCGACTTGTCATAACCTCATCTGAGGGGACTGACAAAGTTCGGATCAAGGAGGTGGGATCGAACTCTGCTAAATCTTCTTCAAGAACATTGATTGTTTGATCATTAGGCTGTTGTTCTATCCCTATCTTGACTTGCCCTGCGTTTATTAGGTCTTGGATTGCATGCTTGAGGTGTATGCACCTATTAGTGTGATGACCATTTTGTTCATGGTAGTGGCAATATAAAGTTGGCTTCTACTAGGTGGGTAAATTAGTCATATCCACATACTGAGGCGGCACCACATTCAGCATTCCTTCCTTCTTTAATTTGAAGAAAAGGTGGATAGGAGTCATGTTGCCAAAAGTGAGTTCTCTTTAAGGGAGTATCCATCCAGCTTGAATCACCAGAGGGGGAGTGAGGACTATTTTATCTTGAACTTCAGTGCATCGGGTGAAACCAATCGCGTTCATTTCTCGACCTTCTCCTTTTACTCCTTCAGAGTTTCTGTCTGAGTAAGTCTTGGAAACTTCTCTCACCACACCTTGGGTTGTCTCCCTTTTGCATGGCTCATTGGTAACCGTGGATGTTTCAGGAAGCTTGGGTCATTGGGGGTAGAGATAATCATGATATTTTCCATACGAGTTCTCCAGGATTATCTCTACCTGTTCTACTTTCGTTAGACGGCTCTACATTTTTGTGGCCTTCTCTTTAAACCTTGTGATGAAATTGGATAACCCTTCATTCGGCCCTTGCCTTAGGGTTTCTAACTCATGTCGAGTAACATCCACTTCGGTGTTATATGAATACTGCTTATTGAAAGCCTTCACAGTTGCCAATCAAGTCTGAGTTTGAGTCTGGTCTAGTTATGTCAGCCATCTTAAAGCCGGTCCAACCAATAAGTAGTGAAAAGATTGACCCGTGTGATTCTCTGTAAGATTCCAGGTTTTGGCCGTAGTTGTGAAAATCTCGAGGTGGGACTTAGGGTCTCCAGTTCCATTAAACTGGTCGCGCTCCCATTCAAAATCTTCTGGTATCTTTTCTTCCAGACAATACACCAAGTCATTTTTGAGCTTCTCACGAGTCATACCTTTGATAGCGACTTCAGGTTTCAAAACTCTCTCTCTCGTCTGATGCTCCCTTTCAGTCTCAAGATTCCTCTAGGATGTGTTGGTTGTGGTGACTTCCTTCTCTTCCATCACAATCTTGGCGGGTACCCTAGACATTATCAGGGCTACCTTGGGGGTTATAGGTTGAGTGTGCTCCAACACTTCAAAAGTATACATTGCATTTCCTTGGGACTAGGCTTGCACTATCTGCAAAGTTTGTTTCATCAACTGCTTCATTTTTGTTATCTCTTGCTGCATGTGATTCATCCATTGATTCTATATTTCTTCTGACGGGCCGGCATATGATGGATCCATGGTGCCCACACTGGGTGATGACCTTAATGGACTCTGCCTGAGTCGAGGAATGGAAGTACTTAAGACCTCTAGGGACCAGAACGGACCAATTTGGGTTAGCCCATTGTCATGACGGGCCCACATGGATAACAAGAATTATTCTTGATGTGAATTATACTTCACAAAAGTAAGAAAAACTTATAGGACTTGAAAAGATTTTTTTATTATTTTTTTCGTTATTATTTATATCAAAATATATATACAAACAAGGTTAGTCTACAACAATTCACCTTTGACCTCTTGATTCCATCCTATTCAGGTAATCAATGGTGTAATTACACCAACACCAAGGATTAATCAGGAAATACCCTTATAATCTCAAAATTGATGTAGTGACACCATAAATCTTTCGTTGTTCGATGGTTTTTTTAAGGCTAAATTCAAATTGTCACACAGCAATAAACAGAATGGCCTAATTAAGAATTTCTTTGCGGTCTATCCTTTGCTAATATGGAATGCCTTGCATTGCGGGATAACCAGAGCTCCATCGTTGACGTACTATATTAGATGGTGTATCATTCTCCAAGGGACAATCGAGGCCACATTTGTTTTTATACGCTAATCAAAATAGATATGTCGCTTTTGATGAGGGACTATTAAGGGACAATAGAGCTCTTTTCCATGACAGGCAATCCATATTAGGAGGGATATATCACTCAGAATCTCGCTTACAGTCCTAAACAGACTATGTTAGCTTGTGATGTATCCTAGTCGTATATGGTCTAATTTCCTACATGATGCATGCAATAAGTAGGTTGATAGGACAGAACAAGGTTACCTTTGACAGAACCAATATACCTATCATTTTACGTGAGTCATGGGTACGTGGTCCTTTTTATATACCTAGGGAATATATCACGCGATCTCAGAGTAATCAACTTATTGCCCTTTTTGGGTAGCGAAAGTATCCCATGACACACTAGTGAATACCCTCGTCGATGATTCTAAACCCATAAGGTAAATATCAAGGGCTGACTTTGCTGCGAATTACCCATGACTACACATAGGGTCCAACAACTAACCACAGGGCTAACGAGGCCAAATGTGTTCTCATGCCGTGTGTGTGTGCATGATAGTGGTGCAAGAAGCGGCCATCATCTAATCTCAGAGGACTTAGTATGATGTGTGCCACCTCCCCGGGAGTAGAGGCACAACACAGAGTACCCTCGTCTTTTGATTTCACTTTGAACATGATGTATGATGCAGTTAATACAATAAGGGGTTAGCCAAACATGGTATCAATCAAACAATGAATAAGGGAGAAAATTCTTACGTTCAATAGTAGCATATAGTATTGAAAGCTTGACCATTAATCCCCAGCAGAGTTGCCACTGTGAGGATCCATACCCGCCGTGCCGCAACAGGTGGGGCTTTTTGTTGCTCCATGATGGAGAGAGAGAGAAGGAGTCTTCTTGATGTCAATTATCGGGGGGTGGGGTTTTTTGTTGCTTCTCGTGTAGTCCTGTGAAGGGCTACATGATTCCGTTTGGTCTGATCAAAGATTCGGGGTAAGTAGTCAGGTCTTTCTACTAGATGCTGGTTTTCAAATATTCTCTCTTTATGAACGTCCTATACCCACATATATGGCTAAATAAAGATGCACAAACTATTTAAATAAATTAAACTATGTTATACTAACTACTATGTACATTATACAGGGATGCTTAAGAGTCTACATTGTGCAACATTGTGCAAAAATTTAATGTTAACGGTAAAAATTTAAACTTATACGCTTTAAACCAATGCAATTATGAAAAATGCAATGTGAAAGACGTCCCCCTGGCTCAGGTGGAGACAAATGATTGACTTTGTCCTTTGTCGGACAGAGTTACAACTTATAAGTGTTGAATCTTTAGGTTTTGGATAGAATAACGACATTGTAAGGTTTTAGGAGTTGAATCCCTGACTCTCGGATAGAATGGCTACGCCATAGGGGGATTCCTGATGTAACGCCCCCAGAACCACCCTAGTGGGTTAAGGACATTGACGGTCCACAAGATCGTTTATGTCAAGGAGATATGAACTGGAGTAGAACAAAAACACAAACACATGTCTAAAATGTATAGATTAAGACTTCAACTAAAGTAGGATAGTTAAACTAAGCTATTACAATTTCCAAATTAAGCTTAAAATTCTGAAATAAATGTTACAATCTCCAAAATTAAATTAAACTCAAAAAAATTATAAGTTCTTCTAAAATTGAAAGAAAGTGTAAAGGTTCTAATCGTAGTTGTCCTCTTCTAATCCGAATGCATCGTCCTCTTGAACCTCCTCCTCTAATACATCCTCACATCCAGGTTCATTAAAGTTGTTCATCTGAAAGGTTGTTACACCTGCACCTGAAATATATCCTATGACCTTGAACTTAAATTACTATTATAAGTGTCCCCTCGAAGTCCTGGAAGTACGGGTCAAAGCCCTACAACTTTCCTTGGGATTTGAGCCCTGACAGTAGTAACGGAGTCACAAACGAACTCACTAGACTAGTTCTATCCATGGATATATCCGTATTATTTTTTGCCCTTTTGAAGTATTCTGTGTGGGACCCACGTCCCCGTGTCCCGGACACCATAACTAGACTTTCGGACAAGAAGGACTCTCACCTTTACCTTCTTATAGCTAGTTGAGCCATGAAAGTGGGTCCACAAGACTTAACTTAAATAAATAATGAGTTCTTTTATTTTAGCTTGAACCAAATAAACCATAAGAACTAATATGCTTTATAGGACTTAGGGTAGACCCAAACATGTCCTAACTAAATAGGCTAATTAGGAGGTGACCTTGGCCAAACAAGCCCTAGGGCCTCTTTTGACCTTTAAAAGATAAGACTAACCTCATATTCTCCTATCTCTTCCCCTCCAAGCCAAATCGTGGAGGAGAAGAGACAAGGAAGAAGAAGAAGGAGAAGTAGGAAGAGGAATGAGAGGGGAAGGGAAGAAGATAGAAGGCATGCCAAAGAGGTTGGCTGCCCTACCTTCCCTCCTGTTGCTCGATCAAGGCTTGAAGATAAGAAGAAAAAGGGAAGAAGGAGAAGAAGAGAAGGAAGGAAAGGAAGAGAAGGTGGATCTTCAAGGTTGGCTAGGGCTAGGATTGGAGCTCCACTCACCAAGGTATGACCTAACTCTTGTTACATCCCTCTTTTCCATTCCCATTCTTGATTGAAGTAGATTCCTTAAGCTTGAGCTAACCTAGGGTTCCATTTGGGACTCAATGTGAGGTTTAGTCCTTAAATGGAGCTCAAATGGTGAAGACCAAACCCTATTAAAGGCTTCTATTGGTTGCTTTGCAGCCATTGTTGCTGATCCCTTGGTGTTAAATCACCAAACCCTACCCTTGGACCCAATGGAACTAAACCATTATGTGATCTTGGATCCATGAGGTAGGCCTAGGTTCTAGTGACCCTAGGGAGACCTAGGACACCCGTCCATGACCCTGAGTGCCATGTGAACTCTAGGTTCCAAGCTGGAAGGAAAATCCTAAGAAATCCCGAAAAAGAATTATGACGGACGCACGAACGGAGTCACCATCGTGGTTCCGTCCGTTAGTCCGTCTAGTGTATCCCAATGACTGGGTTCGAATGGATGCATGAACGGATTTACTCTATTGCCTCCGTCCGTGGATTCGTTCCCTCTCTGGAATGTCTCAGGGATCGAACAGATGCAGGGACGGATTCATAAGGCGCTTCCATCCGTGGATCCGCTCGCTCTCGGGTGAGTCTCAGGGATCAAAAGGGTGCAGGAATGGATCCAAGTAGAAGTTCCGTCCGTGGATCCGTCCCTTGTGTTTTGACCTTTTGGCTTGAACGGAGTCAGGGACGGACTCACCCTGTTGCTTCCTTCTGTAAGTCAGTCTGTGCTGTTTTGGTTGAAACTTAAGTTTAACTTTGGGGGCATAACATAGGACCCCTCTATACATCTTTTGACGTCTGCTTTTGTATTCTTAGGCTACCCAACTCGATGGATAGCTGGTGCACCGGTGAGATTCATGTCAACCACGTCGGGTGACACCCGAGTTCGATGAGTGGGTTTTGGGTGATTTGTTTAGGCTTGAATATATATATATTAAGCAATCATTATCATGCTATTATATGAAATATAAGCATTTTGCGCATTGTATTATTTATCTTAAATGTGAACTGCTATGAAGGTGATGTGATATTGTTCTCACTATTGTATCGGGTTACGGTGCTGGGTGTACCGGTACCAGAACCCCATAATTTGATTATGAAATTTGTTATCTGTCATCCTGATCTGTATGCATCGTGTCGTGCTGGTACTTTAGTACTAGATGGAATGGGACGTTGATGCACCCGAAATATCTCTTGCATGCAGTATATCCGTGGCTAAGATTTTGCTCCCTTATGCTGTGACCTTTACCAACAGGGGCTTATGTGTTGGATAGTCTGAGCACCTGTTGCCTATGGGGAAGAGAGGCTAGGTCAGGGGTAGTGATGGCTATCAGAGTCTGCTACTGGGTGGCCTGATGGCTTCTACTGGCGTAGGCTCCCTCGTGATAACTGAGGTTTCATTGGGGCGATAAGTTAAGTACCCTCAATGTCTCCCGAGTTATCACAGTAGCATACACTTAACTTAGAATTTGTGTGCTAGGTGAAAAATGAATCTAACATTAGCATGCATCATAAACTATTTGAAATTACGTGTTTGTGTTTATGTGCATTCCCCTTTGCTCTCTCACTAGCTTGTGGAGCTAACCTCATTGCATAACCCCTTTTTAATTGATATGCAGGTAATCTCTTGATGAACACCTATGGATGCGAATCAAGTAGAGCCGATGGCTGGGACTTGGATGTTGATGTACACCCACGGATGGTGTCCTAGCGGCGTGATTTATTTATTTATTTCTGTATTCATTTTTGTACATGTATAAACTTTATGTTTAAATATACTTAGGAGAGAAATGAATGGTTACGAATATTACTACTGTACTATATGTTATTAATAGAGAACCGATGTTCTATATTCACATGATTTAAATGAATTTCGCTTCCGCTAACTCTATAATTGGAATGATTTATTCCATTGGGTACGTTCCCTGTTGTTATCATGACTTGATAACAGGGTGGACTGTGGCTTGGGACACTGTATCTGTGATCCTGGTAGGTATTGGGATGACACCTGTCGTCCCACTCACCCCCTTTATTGTAAAATATCTTCCATCAGGATGGGGGCGTGACAGAGTGGTATCAGAACAATGATGCTCTGCACCGACCATAGTCTAGCGTAACCTCTTAATTTACTCTCCACAATTAGGTTCTAAATTAAAAATCTCAAGAGCATAAATAAGTGTATATAGACATAGAAGAAGACTGATTGTGGTGAAATTGAGAACCTAGAAGATAATAGTCAAGTATGACATTTAGGACTTGAAACATAGGCTGTTAAGTGATAATCGTGTTAATGTTTTGTTAGGCCCTGAGTGAGTAATAGGTGGACAATCACATATGACAATTCAAAATAATCAATGATAAATCAAATATAATAACCCACAATTATCAAAAAATGATCCAGATGAGGGAAATAACTAAATATATAAACATATATGTATATAAAATAAAATCCAACTACCAAATGGTTCCAAATTCCTCCTTGGGAGTGATTGTGTCATTCTCAACTCAAAATACATGATTCCATCCTTCCCAACCCAAAATGTACAATTCCATTACCAAACTTCCAAACCAGCTGATCAAAAATAAATAAATAAATAAAAAAAACCAAGCAAACAAAGAAAACTAAAAGAAAAATAGTTCCAACCACATCCGATTCAAAGACAAGTAAAGAAAGGTCTGAACAAAAACAACTTCAAATTTTCTGGGAGAGAAGTAGGCTAATCCTCCATGCCATCGCGGTCATCAGTCCTCTCGCCACCACCATGGCCGAGAAAGGTTTTGATGTCGCTCAATTCCTTATCCATTCTCTCGAGACCCGGACACTGAGAGGAGAACTGCTTCTTGACATCTTCAAAACCTTCCATCATCCTCTGGTTCATCCGCCCAATGGCCAACAGAACATCACTCCCACCTCCCTCTCAAGCACCAAAAGTCCCTGCAGCATATGGTTTGGATCCCATGAACTCAATGTTATCATTGTCACACCCCAAACCACCCCTAGGAGGATTAGGTAGGTGACCCGAATTGCGTAACGAAAATCGGCCAAATCCCACAGATCTAGAAGCAGTTAATACATTCACGGACACACACATCCATATCATTACCACAAGTAAGATCAAAGTGTTGCAGATAATCTACAATTATAAAGGAAAGAGAAAGCGTAGCGATACGGGAAATGATTGTGATATATATACATAAGTAAAGTTGTTCCATTCCCCATTACAACCCACAAACTGAACAGTAAAAGCTGGCATATACATAAGCAGTTATGAATTCACCTAGAGGGGGTGAATAGGTGAAGGATGGAAAATTAAAAACATTATTCGAAAATAAAACAAATTATTAATGTAAAGACGACCAATAAACAAGTAATAATTAAGAGAGTGACACAAGAGATTTATAGTGGTTCGGCCAACACTTGCCTACGTTCACTCCTCTCATCTTAGAGAGAATTTCACTATATCAAATCTTGAGTAAGAGCAAGAGGACTCGTACAACTCTTGAGAAACGAGCAAGATGACTCAACAACAACTAATCTTGAGTTAATGAGCAAGAGGACTCAACCTATTCTTGATTCTGGGCAAGAGAACTCAACCTACTTATATAAAGTAAAAGTGATACTAAGGAATTTAGAATTACCTCAAACCTTAGTAAAGATGTGTTACCTTTCAAACTATTAAGCTTTAATGCAAATATGAATGAAGGGAGCAAAGTGAGATTGAATGCCTTGGATTGGTGCTTGAATTCTCACTTGAGAGTGACTTGTTCTTGGAGGCTCTTGATTGTGATTAGTAATAGTGTTTAGAGCCTTAAACAAGTGGGTATATATAGGCTAGATGGCTTAAATTAATTAGGAATCTAGATTAGGATTAGATTGCAAAAACTATATATAATCCGGTATGTTGGATGCCAATCCGGTATGCTGGATCACCTAATTTCCTTATAAAATAGAGGAATAACGGTTAAAAAGTTAAACAGTGATTTACGGATCCGATATGCTGGATACTCATCTGGTATGCCGGATCAGTGCAAAACTAAGCTAAAATGGATCCAGAGGGCTACTATGAGTAGTTTCCTGAGATTCCCATTAATCCGGTATGCCGGATCAGGAACCGGTATGCCGGATTGGGCAATTTCAGTGGAAATTTGTCTAATTTCAATAAGGGTTTGATTTGGGGGTTTCAAACTCAAAAGGTCACATGTCTAAGGGGTCAAATTACCTCTTAAGGACATTCTAAATGGATGTATGCGTGCGTGTGTGCATTACATCAATTTGTGACGTAAGATTACAAATACAATGTCTTCAAAAAGTCTTCAATCTTTAATAGGCTTTTTGGTCTTCAAGTATTGACTTTTAACTTCCATGTCTTTGGAATCATTGTGAGCAATTATTCTTGTATACGCTCTAGTATTTGTTCTTGTGTATGCTCCCCCTCACTTGGTGCTACGCTCTCATCTAAACACTTTAAATAAATGTTAGTCCAAGAGAGGCTTTATTTGTTATCATCAAAACATTGCTTGGAGTGTATAAGGTGTTTTTCTCAACAATCTCCCCCTTTTTGATGATGACAAATAATCCAAGTGAATAAATAAAATAAGAAATAAAAATTTCAAAGTTAAATAACAATATATTTCAAATCCAAAGATAAACATGCATACACATTAAACTTCAAAAGATGCAAGTACATATTTTCATTCTCAAATATTCTCCCCCTTTGTCATTGTCAAAAAAAGAGGCATTACACATCATGCATTAGGATCAAAGGGTGGAATAGGTGGAATAGAGCTTGAAGAACCGGGAAAAGGTGGTCTAACTCCTTGAGGGGTGATCCCTTGTGGAGTAGCTCCCTGTGTGTCAAGAGATAGAAAGCCAAGATTGAGAGGGAGTTGATGCACGACATTAAGAATCTTGTCTTGGCAACCATTTAGAGAGTCAAATCCGGTCCTCACATCATTGCGAAGAGAAGTAACATCATCTTGAATTCTCTGTTGACCGAATTCAAGTTCCATGATCCGAGTATTTGCTTCGTCCATGTAATCATCGATGCTAGAGACCCACTCAAGTAGAGAAGGAGGGATTTCTTCATGTGCTTAATGAGCCGGTGGAGCATCGTCATCCAAAATTTCATCAGCTTCAATGAAAACATCGATAGGAGGGGGAATAGCAATGGTGTGGAAGCTATTGCGAGTAATGTGTTGAAAGGTGATGGAGGAAAGGTGATGGTGGATTCCTCCTCTCGAGTAAGATGAATACTAAAAGCTCAAAAGAGACGAGTGAGAAGCCACCCATAGGGTAGATTAGTATGCCTTTGGGGGTCAGCACACGATTCCATATACCTTATAATGAAGTATGAAAGACAAGTGGGTGTATTGATATAAACACAGAAATTGAGATAGGCTTGAGGGGTGAGACACTTATTTCGATCACCTCCCCGAGGGATTTAATTGTGTTGAATAATATAGGAAATGACATGAGGGATGAGGCAAAGTCTTCCAGTTACCATGGTTGCCGCTTGAGGATCATATTGCTTCAAGATGGAGGAGTAAACTTCTTCATGGTTTATGAAGTCTCTAAAGATAATGCTTTTTGAAGTCTAAAAATACATGGTCCATCGCAAGAGAGTCCAAGATGGCGAGCAAAATTGGCAATGGAAATCTCTATGTGAACACTCTTCACATAAGAGTGGAGTTTCAAGGATTCATCCGCCCCGCTGAAATAGAGATTTGCATAAAAGTATTTGACTAAATGAGGGTAGCAAGGTTCCACCATGTTGCGAAGGGGTTACCAACCAATATCTTTGAACCTTTCTTCAAGTCTAATACTATTGAATGAAAAGATATCAACTTCACGGCCTTCCTTGATTTTTTGGGCGAGATAGAGGGGCCAACTAGCACCGCAATCAGGAGAGCGAAAGAGACGATCTTCTCCTGGAGCATAAGGTTGCCTTGAGGAGCTTCCGGTTCTTCCCCTTTTGGAAGGTTGTTGTCTTTCGGGCACAACATCCTTGCCTTTTCTACTCATATTGAAAGAGAGAGAGAGAAAGAAATATGAAAAGGAATTATGTATTAAGTGAGAATTAGAGTATAGAGTGAATAATGAGTGAACAATGATCAAGAAAATGACAAAAAGAGAGACTTATATAGGCTTGAAATCAAATGTAACAGATATAAAACGGTCAGAAATCAAATAATCCGGTATACTGTTTGAAGATTTGGTATACCATTTCAAGCAGTAACGGTAAAAAACAGCTAGAGTTACTAATCCGGTATACCGCTTTGAGATCTGGTATACCGTTTTAGCAAAAAATAGAGAAAAGAAACAGCTTTTAAAAAAAAATCAAAATGGGTCACACAAGCCAAGGTCTCTTCTAAGAGAGCAGAATCTTTCTTCACTTAAGGGTTTTGTGAAGATGTCCGCAAGTTGCTTCTCGGTGTCAGTATAATCAAGTCGGATTTCACCTCTTTGAGCTATATCATGTAGAAAATGATGACGAATGTCAATATGTTTAGGTCTGGAGTGTAAAATCGGATTCTTGCTAAGATTGATTTCACTTGTGTTATCACATTGGATAAAGGAAGTGCCAAACTTAACTCCGTAGTCTTGGAGGGTTTGCCTCATCCATAGCACTTGTGCACAACATCATCCTGTGGCAATGTATTCAACTTTGGTGGTAGATAAAGCAACTAAGTTTTACTTTTTACTGAACCACAAAACCAAACATGATCCAAGAAAGTGACAACTATCACTTGTACTTTTTCGATCAACATGACAACTGGCAAAGTCGGCATCAGAGAAGCTAATAAGGTCAAAGTCATTATCCATAGGGTACCATAGGCCAATGGTTGGAGTTCCTTTTTAAGTACTTAAAGATCCTCTTTATAGTACTCAAATGGGATTGCATAGGTTTGGCTTGAAACCTAGCACAAGCACAGACACTACACATTATATCTGGTCTACTAGCCGTTAGGTAAAGTAAACTACCTATCATACCTCTATACTTGGTCGGGTCAACTGGAGTTCCATCTTCATCCTTGGACAGGGTTATAGATGTACTCATTGGAGTACTAGATGACTTCTATCCATTGATGTCAAACTTCTTTAATAATTCTTTAAGATACGTAGTCTGATTGATGAAAATCCCATTAGGGGTCTGTTTTATTTGGAGTCCTAAAAAGAAGTTCAATTCTCCCATGAGACTCATCTCAAATTCACTACTCATACATTTACTAAATTCGTGACAGAGTGATTCATTTGTAGAACCAAAAATAATATCATCGATATAGATTTGAACTAAAATTAAATCATTCTTATCATGCTTAACAAACAGAGTAGTATCTATCTTACCCATTAAAAAGTCGATATCAACCAGAAACTTATTCAGTTTGTCATACAATGCTCTTGGGGCTTGTTTCAAGCAATACAAGGCTTTCTTCAGCTTATAGACATGGTCAGGAAACTTTGAATCTTCAAATCCAAGCGGTTGAATGACGTAAACTTCTTCGTTTATATAGCCATTCAAGAATGCACTTTTGACGTCCATTTGATGTAACTTGAAATTCTTATGACAGGCAAAAGCAAGAAATATTCTAATTGACTTAAGTCTAGCTACATGTGCATATGATTCATCAAAGTCAATACCTTCCTGTTGATTATATCCTTGAGCAACCAGCCTAGCTTTATTTCTAGTTATGTTACCATCTTCATCAAGTTTATTCCTAAATACCCATCTAGTCCCAATAGTCTTAGTGTTAGAGGGTTTTAGCACTAAGTCTCAAACTTGATTTCTTTCAAATTGATTATGTTCTTCTTGCATAGCAATTATCCAATCACTATCCAAAAGGGCTTCATTTACATTCTTGGGTTCGATGGTAGATATAAAGGCTACATTGGAATAAACATTTTGGATTTTACTCCTAGTTTGTATATCTTTATCAAGGTTTCCAATGACAAGGTCAGTGGCTTATCTTTAACAGTCTTAATCTCTTTAGGAAGTTGATGCACTTGATTATTAGGTTCTTCTAAAAAGACATTTTCCACTTTTTTCCTAATCTCAAGTACTTCATCTTCATCATCTTCTTCTAAGTCTTTGTACTTGTCCTTGGCCATGGATTCATCAAATTTTACATTCATAGACTCTTCCACAACTAGAGTTCTTTTGTTAAATACTCTATAAGCTCTACTATTTGTGGAATAGCCTAGAAAGATACCATCAACGGCCTTTTCTTCAAACTTTCCTAAGTTGCATTTAGTGTGAAGAATAAAACATGCACAACCAAACACTTTAAAGTAATCAACTTTAGGAGGCATATTATGAAAAAATTCATAGGGGGTCATTAACAAAATAGGTCTTATCAAAACCTGGTTTAACACATAACAAGTTGTGTGAACAGCTTCAGCCTAAAAATACTTTAGCAAAGAGTACTCATTGAGTATTGTCCTTGCAGTTTCTTGGATAGTTTTGTTCTTCCTTTCAACCACACCATTTGATTGTGGTGTTCTAGGGACCGAAAAATTATGAGTTTACCTCATTTTTGACAAAACTCACCAAATTTATCTATGTTATCAAATTCACCACCATGGTCACTTTTTATAGAAGTGATCAAGTAACCCTTTTAATTTTGTATTTTCTTGCAAAGAGCTACAAACTCTTCGAATGCATCATTCTTATGCTTGAGGAAAAGGGTCCAAGTGAAACGGAAGTAGTCGTCTACAATAACGAAAGTATATTTCTTTCCTCCCAAGCTTGTGGTTTGAATTGACCCAAATAAGTCAAGATGAAGTAGTTGCAAAGGTCTAGAAGTAGCAACAGAATTAATGGCTTTGTGAGCAACCTTTGTAAGTTTACTTCTCTGACATGCTCCACAGGTGTGTTGCTTATCAAATTTCAACTTAGGTAGATTTCTCACTAAGTTCTTAGAAGAAAGGGATTTAATAATCTTAGGATTAATATGTCTCAATTTTCTATGCCATAGGGTTGCATCATCAAATTTAGAAAAGAGACATGCATTATGAGAATTTATACCAAATACGCAAGTATAAATATTGTTCTTTCTACTTCCTTCAAGAATAATATTATCGTAAGAGTCCTTGATCCCACATTTAGAGGCATTAAAATTAACAACATAACCAATGTTACATAATTGACTCACACTAAGTAAATTATACTTAAGATTATCAACTAAATTAACGTTAAAAATGATTGTACCTCTAAACTTTATGGATCCATTTTTAATAATTCTTCCTTTGCTATTGTCTCCAAAAGATACCCATCCCTCTTTTTGCTTCTTGAGCTCTGAAAATACCTTTGGGTTGGATGTTATGTGCTTTGAGCAACCACTATCGATGTACCATTCTAAGTTGCTCATATCCTACAAAATAAAAATATTTAATAAAACTTTGGTCCCTATTGTATGTTGGGTTCGTCATTGTTAGTATCATACCTTTCCCTTGGTCTCCAAACCATTTGGTTACCACTTGTCTTTTGGTTTCCATACCAATTTGGGTATGATTGGGGGTTCCAAGGTCTTTGGTTTTGGGGTATTCTATTTGAACCTTGGTTCTTGGGTGGTCTTTGCACCTTAGGTGGATTTATCCCATTTTGACCATTGAAAGATCTTTTAAGAAGTTGACCATTGAAGGGTCTTCTAGGAGGGCGAAAAGGCTGCTTCATATGATAGCATTCCCAAACAGTGTGTCCCTTCTTGTTACAATTATTGCATACAACAGTTTGAGGGATATACGTGGTCTTCCCTTTGGAATTGGGTTTGCTAAATTGAGGGCTTTTCTTTCTTAAGTAGCACTCCTCAATAGAGTGACCTTTTCTTCTTACAATAATTACAAAACTTCTTCTTTACTTTCTTACTTGCCATTTTACTTGTACTTGGCTCCTTTGATTGATTTGAACCTTTGTTCACAACATAACCTACCCCTTCTTTGTTTAGAAGTGTTTTTGAGGCATTTCCAAGTAAGATGTCAAGAGTTCTTTTACTATTGGTAAATGATTCTAGGACTTTACACAACTTCTCTTTTTCTTCTTCTAAGATGTTAACTTGAGAAGCTAGAGTTATGTTTTGGTCTTTAAGGGTGTTTATCTCTTTCAAGTGATTCTTTTTGGTAGTGGCTAGCTCCATGCTACTTTGGTAGAGGTCTTCAAAAGCTTCTTCCAATTCTAAAAAATCCTTATCTTTATGAGATGGAGAAGTGGGGGTTACCTCATTTTGGGTTTCTATACCTTCAGTAGCCATGAGTGCCAAATTAGTTTGTTCTTCTTCTTCTTGTGATTCTTCATTATCCTCTTCTTCATCACTTAAATCAAAGGTATGTTCAGCTTTATAGGCCTTCTTGTATTTCTTCATTTTAGGACAATCTCCTCTAAAATGTCCTGGTTTTCTACGTTCATAACACAGAATATCTTTTGAAGAAGAGTCAATGTTATCTTTAGAAATACTCTTACCTTTTTTATCCTTGAAAAATCTTTTCTTGTTGAATGAAGTTTTGCCCTTGTTCTTCAAGAATCTTGAAAACTTCTTAGATAGATAAGCAATTTCATCATCCGAGAGTTCTTCATCGTCATCGCTGATTTCATAGGATTTAAATGCCACAACTTTCTTCTTTGATTCCTTTGGTTCATCCTCCTTGGTGTCTTGTTTGAATTCCATCTCATGAGTTTGGAGTGATCCCAATAGCTCATCTAAACTTAGCTTATCGATGTCCTTCGATTCTTTTATTACTGTAGTCTTGGATCTTCATTCCTTTGAGAGAGATTTCAATATCTTTCGAACGTTCTCACCGTTGGAGTAAACATTTCCTAAACCTTTCAACTTGTTCACAATGTTAGTAAAACGAGTGTACATAGCATATATGTCTTCATCATGTTTCATTTTAAATAGCTCATATTCATTTACTAACATATCAATTTTAGATTGCTTGACTTCAGACATACCTTCATAGGTAACAATAAGCTTATCAAACATCTCCTTCGCGGAGTCACAGATACAAGTTCTATTATATTTCTTTTCTCCTTGAGCACATTGTATATAACTTATAGCAACAAAATTGAGTTGAATCTTAGCTTTTTTAGCTGGGGTCCATTTTTCTTTGGACTTGTTTATGGTATTTGGTCCATTTTTAATTACTTCCCATGCGTCAATATTATTGACACACACGAAGTTCTTGAAGCGATTCTTCTAATAGGAGAATCCTTCACCTTCAAAGAAGGGAGGTCGGGTAATATTATAACATTCATTCTTACGATTGGCAGAGGATCCCATGGTCTTAAACTCTTAATTGGATTATAAAAATCAAGGTCTTGAACTCCCGCTCTGATACCAAATGTGTATTCACCTAGAGGGGGGGTGAATAGGTGAAGGATGGAAAATTAAAAAAATTATGCAAAAATAAAACAAATTATCAATGTAAAGATGACCAATAAACAAGCAATAATTAAGAGAGTGACACAAGAGATTTATAGTGGTTCGGTCAACACTTGCCTACGTCCACTCCTCTCACCTTAGAGAGAATTTCACTATATCAAATCTTGAGTAAGAGCAAGAGGACTCGTACAATTCTTGAGAAACGAGCAAGAGGACTCAACAACAACTAATCTTGAGTTAATGAGCAAGAGAATTCAACCTACTCTTGATTCCGAGCAAGAGAACTCAACCTACTTATATAAAGTAAAAGTGATACTAAGGAGTTTAGAATTACCTCAAACCTTAGTAAAGATGTGCTACCTTTCAAACTATGAAGCTTTAATGCAAATATGAATGAAGGGAGCTAAGTGAGATTGAATGCCTTGGATTGGTGCTTGAATTCTCACTTGAGAGTGACTTATTCTTGGAGGCTCTTGATTGTGATTAGTAGTAGTGTTTAGAGCCTTAAACAAGTAGGTATATATAGGCTAGATGGCTTAAATTAATTAGGAATCTAGATTAGGATCGGATTCCAAAAATCATATATAATCCGGTATGCTGGATGTCAATCCGGTATGCCGGATCACCTAATTTCCTTATAAAATAGAGGAATAACGGTTAAAAAGTTAAACAGTGATTTAAAGATCCGGTATGCTGGATACTCATCCGGTATACAGGATCAGTGTAAAACTAAGCCAAAATGGATCCGGTATGCTGGATGGTTATCTAGCGTACTCCAGAGGGCTACTATGAGTAGTTTCCTAAGATTCCCATTAATCCGATATGTTGGATCAGGAACCGGTATGCCGGATTGGGCAATTTCAGTGGAAATTAGTCCAATTTCAATAAGGGTTTGGTTTGGGGGTTTCAAACCCAAAAGGTCACATGTTTAAGGGGTCAAATTACCTCCTAAGTACATTCTAAATGGATGTATGCGTGCGTGTGTGCATTACATCAATCTGTGACTTAAGATTACAAATACAATGTCTTCAAAAAGTCTTCAATCTTTAATAGGCTTTTTGGTCTTCAAGTATTGACTTTTGACTTCTATGTCTTTGGAATCATTTTAAGCAATTATTCTTCTATATGCTCTTGTGTTTGTTCTTGTGTATGCTCTCCCTCATTTGGTGCTACGCTCTCATCTAAACACTTTAAATAAATGTTAGTCCAAGAGAGGTTTTATTTGTTATCATCAAAACATGGCTTGGAGTGTATAAGGTGTTTTCCACAACAGCAGTAACAAGGTAAATATATACAGGGCGAGATAACTCAACCCCAAAAAGAAAAGAAGAAAACTAACAAGTACAAGAATGGGGATAAACTCCTGACAAAATCAAAAAGGAGTCCCCAAGATAAAAAACATCACGAGTACCCTTCACGGGTCATCATCAATAACTACTGAGAACACTCGCATCATCGGCACGACCTCCATTGGGGTCCATACCAATATCATCATAACCACAAGGGCTCTCCTCCTCGTAATGAGCCTCCAAGCCACAGCAGCATCCACATGTAGAATCATCTATAGAAAAACATATACAACAGAGTGTGAGTCCCACTGAGCCCGTGAGTAAAACATATCATCATACATGCATATGCAACCACATTCCACATGATCCTACATGATATGCAAGTCCAGATTATTTATTAGCCAGCTATCAATACAGCTAAGGCAGGTTAGTGCTACTATAATCCCCAATACTTGTATCCCTGGTGTGGGCTTGGTTACCCTTTCGCGTGATACACCCATTAAGTTATCGGAGGACCAGTCAGCTCCAGCGCACTAATCCATGGTCAACCTGACCAACCCTCTGTGATTAACCTGTGAGGTAATCAACTTAATATCAAATTCACCATTTTGGTGCTTCCCGACAAGTAGCACGAGGATCAACTTTATTTGGCATATAGCCATAATTCACCATTCGGTGCTTCCCAAGCATGTTGCTCAAGGCTTTCCAGCTTATAGCTTGAGGCATCCTAACATATTACCGAGGCTGCCCGGCATAAACGCCCGAGGTTTTATGGTAGTCCTCACTGGTATCCAACACCTTAACCCCTGTTGGTAAGGGTGCGTAGCACGGGTGATGAATATCTAGCCCCATGACTATATGGCATCATATGAGTCAGGCGGTGTCAACCGTATCCCATTCTACGGGCTACCACAGGCCTCATTTCCAAACCGACTATGACATCTAGTCTATCAATCACAAACATCATGATATATTCAAACAGAGTTGATCAACAGTCACACGATGTGTAATAATTGTGAAATTGAATCTGATTAGATAACACAACATTATAATTAAAGAATTTATTGCCGGCATAATAATATTGTTACACATACATACATTATAACATTTCACTCACCTGGGTCTGGTTCTATGAACTCAGTTGTAGTTTCAGTTCCTGTTGCAGTCTGGCAGTAGGCCTCGAGCATGGGATCAAACCCTAAGTATAAATTAGAAATATATCATTTAGTATTCCAATCTATTTTGAATGTCCTAGGGTTGATCTATGCTCACTGGGTTAACTCGGTGCATAATTGGACATCACTTGGAATTCTCTTGGCCTTGCACTGGGCTTTAGGCCTAAGTCCCGGTGCATCAGCTAGAGATTGTGGCCTAGGGGTAGAATAGTCATTTACCACTATAGTACTTGATCCTAAGTCATAATAGCCTCACAACACTGATCCCAATTCAACAGTGCTGCAGGACCAACACAGACAGGGTTTCCAAGTCCCGCGGGGCCCACTTGGGTACCCATGGTATCCATTCTTATGGACAGATGTGAGGAGGGATATTTTGGTTATTTACCACCTCCTTACACTATTTACAGTCCATGGGTGGAGGTCCCATGCACTGTTTACAGTCCATGGGTGGACATCACTTGGAATTCTCTGGGCCTTGCACTGGGCTGTAGGCCTAAGTCCCGGTGCATCAGCTAGAGATTGTGGCCTAGGGGTAGAATGGTCATTTACCACTATAGTACTTGATCCTAGGTCATAACAGCCTCACAACATTGATCCCAATTCAACAGTGCTGCAGGACCAACACAGATAGGGTTGCCAAGTCCTACGGGGCCCACTTGGGTACCCATGGTATCCATTCTTATGGATAGATGTGAGGAGGGATATTTTGGTTATTTACCACCTCCTTGCACTATTTACAGTCCATGGGTGGAGGTCCCCAAAGCAGATCAGCAAAATTGCCCTATTTTATTCTTTGGGCGATGTCTCTGGGTGATGTCTGCATCGCCCAGTGCATTGCCCAGAGCCTGCTTAACACGTGAACAGGCTCTAATTCCTAGGTTCTTCACCATAGGTAGTGCCCTGATCATCCCCCATGCATGTTAGGTCATCATGGACCCCCTGGGGTGTAGTTTGCACTGGTCTTCATGGATTTTTACCTGGGCCCACCACTTGGCAACCAGGAGCTGCCTAGACTGCCTAGTAAATAGTAACCCAGTATGGCTTCAGCTGCAGACCATGGATTTGGCTGCATGCAAGGGTTATTTCACAGGTGTTAGGGCCATCCAAGGCTGCTGCAACTCATGGCTAGGCTGCATGCAGCCAGGGCACACAGATCTGAGCCCAGACTGCCTGTTCTTGGTGTAACAGTCTAGTGCAGTCTGGCATAGGCATGGGTTTCATTCTCAGGTATGTAACAGCCATCAAAACATGGTCAAAAAGCTCAGATCCTCCATGCATCATGGTTGCATGTTGGATCTGAGGTGGTTCATGGCAGCCCCCAGCTGTTCTGGGCTGCCAATGGCCAAAAAAGCATAAAAAACATAGAGAGCTAAGGAGAAAAATAGTAATAGCAGCACAACAACAAGCATAGGGGTAACCTTATACCTGAGGACAACTGAGAATGACTGCTAGAGCTGATCTGATGCACAGGTAAGCTCTCCTTCTTCTCCTTCCTCCCTTCTTCTCTCTTTCCTTCTCTTTCTCTCTTTCTTCTCTCTTCTTCCTCTCCTACAATTTCAATAGTGACTAGGGCTCTGAAATGAGCCTAAGGCCTTCCATTTATAGGCCAGCCTCCTACTGAGGCTTGTTTGCCTGCTTAAGTCCCTTTTGAGAATGTGTTTTTTAAACTGATTTTCAGCCATTCTGGGCACTTAGGTGGGGTCCACAGGGATCCAAGGGTATGAGGTGGTCCCCTAGACTCCCTTCTACCTATGGAGGGTGCCCATGTCCAATATGGGTGGTCCCCACATATCTATATAATAAAATAATGCATTTTTCTACCCTGGGAGATGTCTGCATCGCCTAGTGCATCGTCCAGAGATTACAGCAAAGCTGTTTCTCTTTGGGCTTGTACAAGGGTTTGACCCAGGGTTGGGGCCTTGCACCCACATGCCACTCAAGGCCTTTGGCACCTATTGTCAGGTGTGGGACCTACATTCATGGAGAGGAGAGAGAATACCTGGAGTCCATGCAGTACATTATGCTATGGGCATTGCAACTGCAAGGATCTGCAATCCATCTTCTGACAGGTATGCAGGAGGACATCCTTGGGGGTTCTTCATTAATTTCAATCACTGGGGTGATACTCCACAGTGTGCTTGGATGCCATGTTAGGGGTTCCAGTCCTTCAATCAAAATTCCAGCCAGTCAGGGGCAGGTTTGACATTTCTCCCTACCTTACAAAAATTTCATCCTCAAAATTTGCTTACCTTGTAGCTCGAAGAGTTAGGGATACTTTTCTTTTATTTCTTCTTCACGTTCCCATGAAGCCTCTTCTATGGGATTGTTTCCCCATCGAACCTTTACAAAGACAACCGTGCGGTAACGGAGGTTATGTTCCTTTCTATCCAATATCTCCGTAGGTTGTTCTTCATAGGTCATATCCACGTCCAATTGTTCAGGTTCAGTTGATAGTACATGTGTTGGGTTGTTGATATATTTTCTTAGCATTGACACAAGGAAAACATTGTGGACGTCTTGCAAAGATGGTGGTAATGCCAGTCAGTATGCTACAGGTCCCACTTTGTTGAGAATTTCGTAAGGACCAATAAACCTTGGGCTCAACTTGCCCTTCTTGCTAAAATGTAGCAATCCCTTTATTAGAGACACTCGGAGGAACACCTTTTCTCCGATATTAAACTCAATATCCTTTCTTCGATTATTAGCATAACTCTTCTGCCTTGATTGAGCCACTTTGATTTTTTCTCTAATGATATCTACCTTGTCATAGGTTGCTTGTATCATCTCTGGCCCGAGATATTTTCATTCTCCAACCTCGTTCCAATATACCGGGGTCCGACACTTCTGACCATAGAGAGCTTCAAACGGTGCTATGCCAATGGTGGAGTGGTGACTATTGTTGTATAAAAATTCCACCAAAGGTATGTGGGCATCCCAACTGTTGTTCATTTCCAAGACACAGGCTCTGAGCATGTCTTCCAGAGTCTGGATAGTTCTTTCAGATTGTCTATCCGTCTGTGGATGGAAAGCCGTACTAAGATTTAGTTGAGATCCCAGCGCCTTTTGTAAATTTCTCCAATAGCTTGAGGTAAATCGAGGATCCCTATCTAATACAATACTGACAGGCACGCCATGCAAGCGGACTATATTTTCTATATACAGTTGGGCAAGCTTCTCCATTGAATAACTTATTTTGATTGGTATGAAGTGGGCTGCCCTTATCAGTCTGTCTACAATCACCCAAATTGCATTCATTCTCTTTCTGGTGTTGGGCAGATTTGTCATAAAATCCATAGTAATCCTTTCCCACTTGTTAGGGAAATACAAATGGCCCTATACACTTCAAGTCATCTCCATGATGACATAGATGTTTTGATGATAACAAATAAGACCACCCTTGGACTAATGCTTGTGTTTAAGTTATTTAGATTTGAAGCATAGCACCAAGTGAGGGGGAGCGTATACAAATACATTACAAGAACATACACAAGATTGTATACATTACAAGAACATTGCTCAAAGACATCTTAAAGATATGAAAGTCAAACCTTAAAGACTAAAAGGCTTTAAGCATTTTGAAGATTGAAGATTTGAAGACTTTGTAATTAAATATGTGTAATATTTAAGTCATAATTGATGTAATCCACATACGCACGCATACATCCATTTAGAATGTCCTTAGGTGGTAATTTGACCCCTTAGACATTTGATTTTTTGGTGTTGGAACCCTCCCAAACCAAACCCTTTTTAACATTGGACTATTTACACTGAAGATGCCCAATGCGGCATACCGGATTCCCATCCAGCATACTGGATTAATGGGAATCTCAGGAAAATGGTCACAATGGCTCTCCTATGCAAGCTGGATAAGGATCCAGCATATCGGATCCTACCTACCTGCATATTACCCTGATCCGGCATACCAGATGGCTATCCAGCATACCGGATCAGTGTATTACTGTGTTTATATTTGATCGTTATTCCTCTGTTTAAAAAGGAAATTAGGTGATCCGACATACCGGATTTACATCCAGCATACTGGATTATATATGACTTGTAGAATCCGATCCTTACTTGGATTCCTAATTAATTCAAGCCACTTAGCCTATAAATACCCATTTGTTTAAGGCTCTAAACACCACTGCTAATCATAATTAAGAGCCTCTAAAGACAAGTCTATCTCAAGTGAAAATTTAAGCACTCATTCAAGGCATTCAAGTCTCGCTTAGCTTCCTTCACTCATTTTGCATAAAGCTTCATAGTTTGAAAGGTAGCAAAGCTTTACTAAGGTTGAGGTAACTTTAAGCTTAGTATTTATCTATATTTTATATGTTATTTTGAGTCCTCTTGCTCGGAATCAAGAGTAGGATGAGTCCTCTTGCTCAATAATCCAGATTGGTTGTTGTTGAGTCCTCTTGCTCATTTTTTCAAGAGTTGTACGAGTCATCTTGCTTTTACTAAAGATTTGACATAGTGAAATTCTTTCTAAGGTGAGAGGAGTGGACGTAGGCAAGTGTTGGCCGAACCACTATAAATCCTTTATGTCACTTTTATTCATTGTTTGTCTTTACTGGTGATTTATTTTAATTTTCGCATAAATTTTTATAATTCTCTAGATTCACCTATTCACCCCCCTCTAGGTGAATTCATATTTGGTATCAGAGCGGGAGCTTAAGACCCTGATTATTTTTAATCCAACAAAGAGTATTAAGACCATGGGATCGTCTGTCAATCGCAAGATTAAAGGATATAACATTATTCAACCTCCCTTCTTTAAAGGTGAAGGATTCTCCTATTGGAAGAATCGCTTTAAGAATTTCGTATGCGTCAATAATATTGATGCATGGGAAGTCATTGAAAATGAACCAAACTCTATAGACAAGCCCAAGGAAGAGTGGACCCCAGCTGAAAAAGCAAAGGTTCAATTCAACTATGTAATTATAAGCTATATTCAGTGTGCCTTAGGAGAAAAAGAATATAACAGGACATGTATGTGTGACTCTGCTAAGGAGATGTTTGATAAACTTGTTATTTATAAAGGTACTTCCGAAATGAAACAATCTAAAATTGATATGTTAGTAAATAAATATGAGCTGTTTAAAATGAAAAATGATGAAGACATATATGCTATGTTCACTCGCTTTACTAACATTGTGAACAAGTTGAAAGGTTTAGGAAAGGTTTACTCAAATAGTGAGAATGTTCGAAAGATTTTGAGATCTCTCTCAAAATAATGGAGACCCAAAACTACAACAATAAAGCAATCAAAGGACATTGACAAGCTAAGTCTAGATGAGCTATTAGGATCATTCCAAACTCATGAGATGGAACTCAAATAAGACACCAAGGAGGATGAGACTAAAGAACCAAAGAAGAAAGTTGTTGCATTCAAAACCTATGACATCCGTGATGATGACGAAGAACTTTCGGATGATGAAATTATCTATCTATCTAAGAAGTTTTCAAGATTCTTAAAGAACAAGGTAAAACTTCATTCAACAAAGAAAGATTTTCCAAGGATCAAAAAGGTAAGAATGTCTCTAAGGATAACATTGATACTTCTTCAAAAGATATTGTGTGCTATGAATGTAGGAAGCCAGGACATTACAGAGGAGATTATCCAAAGATAAAGAAATATAAGAAAGCTTACAAAGCTGAACACTCCTTTGACTCAAGTAATGAAGAGGATGAAGATGAAACATCACAAGAAAAAGAAGAACGAACAAATTTGGCACTCATGGCTATTGAAGATGAAGAAACCCAAAATGAGGTAACTCCCACTTTTCCTTCTCATAAAGATAAGAACTTTTTAGAATTGGAAGAAGCTTTTAAAGATCTTTACCAAAGTAGTATGGAACTAACTACTACTAAGAAAAATCTCTTAAAGAAGATAAACATCCTCAAAGATCAAAACACAACTCTAACTTCTCAAGTAAATATCTTGGAAGAAGAAAAAGAGAAATTGTGTAAAGCCTTAGAGTCCTTTACAAATGACAAAAAGATCCTTGATATCTTACTTAGAAATACCTCCAAGGTACCCTTCAACAAGGAAGGAGTAGGCTATAATGTGAACAATGGTTCAAATCACACCAAAGAGGCAAGTTCAAGTAAAATAACAAGTAAGAAAATAAAGAAAAAATTTTGCAACTATTGTAGAAAGAAAGGACACTCAATTGAGGAATGTTATGCTAGAAAGAAAACTCCTCAATTTAGCAAATCAAATCCCAAAAGGAAGACTCCGTATAACTCTAAAATTATTGTATGCAACAATTGCAACAAAAAGGGTTATACTATTTGGGATGTCATCATATGAATCAATCCTTCCACCATCCTAGAAGACCATATAATGGTCAAAATAGGAGGAGTCATCCAAAGGTACCAAAATTAACTAGAACTCCAACTAAGGTGCAAAGACCACCCAATAACCAAGGTTCATATAGAATACCTCAAAACCAAAGGCCTTAGAACCCTCAATCATACACAAGTTGGTATGGGAACCAAAAGGCAAATGGTCACCAAATGGTGTGGAGACCAAGATGAATGTATAATACTAACAATGATGGACCTAACACTGAATGGGGACCAAAGTTTTATTAAGCATTCTTGTCTTATAGGTGTACTTAAACAACATGGAATGGTATATTGATAGTGGTTGCTCGAAGCATATGACATCCAATCTAAAGTTATTTTCAGAACTCAAGAAACAAAAAAGAGGATGGGTATCTTTCGAAGACAACAACAAAGGAAGAATCATTGGAAATGGATTGATTAAATTTGGAGGTACAGTAATTTCTAACGTCAGCCTAGTTGATAACCTTAAGTACAACTTACTTAGTGTAAGTCAACTATGCAATAATGACTATTTTATTAACTTTAATGCCTCCATGTGTGAGATTAAAGATTCTAATGATAACATGATTCTTGAGGGTTGTAGAAGAATAATGTTTATATTTCTACATTTAATGTAAACTCTTATGATACTTGTCTCATATCTAAGTTTGATGATGTAACTTTATGGCATAGAAAATTGGGACATATTAATCCTAAGATAATTATATCCCTTTCCTCTAAGAACTTGGTGAGAAGCTTACCTAAGTTGAATTTTAATAAGCAACACTCTTGTGGGGCATGTCAAACAAGTAAACCTAAAAAAGCTTCTCATAAGGCCATTAATTCTGTGGCTACCTCAAGACCTCTACAATTACTTCATTTAGACTTGTTTGGATCTATACAAACCACAAGCTTAGGAGGTAAGAAGTACACATTTGTTATTATAGATGATTACTCCTGATTCCCATGGACCCTCTTTCTCAAGCATAAAAATGATGCATTCGAGGAGTTTGTAGCTCTTTGCAAGAGAATACAAAATCAAAAGGGTTACTTGATCACTTCCATAAAAAGTAACCATGAAGGTGAATTTGATAACATAGAAGAACTTGGTGAGTTTTGTCGAAAACAAGGTATAACACATAATTTCTCAACTCCTAGAACACCACAATCTAATGGTGTGGTTGAAAGAAAAAATAAAACTATCCAAGAAATGGCTAGGACAATGCTCAATGAGTATTGCTTGCCTAAGTATTTTTGGGTCGAAGCTGTTCACACAGCTTGTTATGTGTTAAATCGGGTTTTGATAAGACCTATCTTGTTAAAGACACCTTATGAATTGTTTCATAACAAATTGCCTAAAGTTGATTATTTCAAAGTATTTGGTTGTGCTTGTTTCATTCTTAATACTAAGGATAGCTTAGGAAAGCTTAAAGAAAAAGCTGATGATGGTATCTTTCTAAGCTATTCCACAAATAGTAGAGCATATAGAGTGTTTAATAAAAGAACACTAATTGTGAAAGAGTCTATGAATGTTAGATTTGATGAATCTATGTCAAAAGAAAGGTATAAAGGCCTAGAAGAAGATGATGAAGAAGAAGTACTTGAAATTAAAAAAAGAGTTGAAAAAGTTACTTTAGATGAACCTAATGATCAAGTACATCAACTTCCTAAAGAGATTAGAACTGTTAAAGACCATCCCCTTGACCTTGTCATTGGAAACCTAGATAAATGAATACAAACTAGGAGTAAAATCCAAAATATTTGTTCCAATGTGGCTTTCATTTCTACCATTGAACCCAAGAACATTAAAGAAGCACTTTTGGATAGTAATTGGATAATTGCGATGCAAGAAGAGCTTAACCAATTTGAAAGGAATCAAGTTTGGGACTTAGTACCAAGACCCTTGAACTCCAAGATTATTGGAACTAGATGGGTATTTAGAAATAAATTTGATAAAGATGGTAACATAACTAGAAACAAGACTAAACCGGTTGCCCAAGGCTATAACCAATAGGAAGGCATTAACTTCAATGAGACTCCTGCACCTGTAGCCAGACTTGAATCAATTAGAATGTTGCTTGCATTTGCTTGTCATAAGAATTTCAGGTTATATCAAATGGACGTGAAGAGTGCATTCTTAAATGGCTTCATCAATGAAGTAATACATGTCATCCAACCACCTGGATTCGAAGACCCAAAGTTTTCGGACCATGTATACAAGCTGAAGAAAGCCTTGTATGGCTTAAAACAAGCTCTAAGAGCATGATACAACAGGCTAAGAAATTTTCTGATTGATGATGGTTTTACAATGGGAAAGATAGATACAACTCTCTTTGTGAAACATAAGAATAAAGACTTAATTCTTGTTCAAATATATGTAGATGACATCATATTTGGATCTACAAATGAATCTCTCTGTCATGATTTTAGTAAGAGTATGAGTAGTGAATTTGAGATGAGTCTTATGGGTAAATTGAACTTCTTTTTAGGACTTCAAATAAAACAAACCCCTAATGGGATTTTCATTAGTTAAACTAAATATCTTAAGGAATTATTAAAGAAGTTTGACATCAATGGACAGAAGTCATCTAGTACTCCAATGAGTACATCTGTAACTCTGTCTAAGGATGAAGATGGAACCCCAGTTGATCCGACAAAATATAGAGGTATGATAGGTAGTTTACTTTACCTAATGGCTACTAGACTGGACATAATGTTTAGTGTTTGTGCTTGTGCTAAGTTCCAAGCCAAACCTATGCAATCCCATTTGAGTACTATAAAAAGGATCTTTAAGTACTTGAAAGGAACTCCAAGCATTGGCCTATGGTACCCTATGGACAATGACTTTGACCTTATTAGCTTCTCTGATGCCGACTTTGCCGGTTGTCATGTTGATCGTAAGAGTACAAGTGGATCTTGTCACTTCTTAGGATCATGTTTGATTTCGTGGTTTAGTAAAAAGTAAAACTCAGTTGCTCTATCTACCATCGAAGTCGAATACATTGCCGCAGGACGATGTTGTGCACAAGTGCTATGGATAAGGCAAACTCCCCAAGACTATGGAGTTAAATTTGACACTTCTTCTATCCAATGTGATAACACAAGTGCAATTAACCTTAGCAAGAATCCGATTTTACACTCTCGAGCTAAGCATATGGACATTCGTCATCACTTTCTACATGATACAGCTCAAAGAGGTGAAATTCGACTTGACTATATTGAGACCGAGAAGCAACTTACGGACATCTTCACAAAACCCTTAAGTGAAGAAAGATTCTGCTCTCTTAGAAGAGAACTTGGCTTGTGTGACCCATTTGAATAACTAAAAATGATTTCATAATTTCTATTTTTCACTGTTTTTGCCTGAAACGGTATACCGGATCACAAAACGGTATACCGGATTAGCATATCTAGCAGTTTTTTACCATTATTGCTTGAAATGGTATACCGAATCATCAATCGGTATACCAGATCATTGGTTTTCTGACCATTTTATAGCTGTTACATTTGATTTCAAGCCTATATAAATCTCTCATTTTGTCAATTTTTGGATCACTGTTCACTCCACCTTCACTCTCTAGTCTCACTCTATCTAGATACTTAAATTTCTCTCTCTCTCTCTCTCTCTCTCCTTCAAACCTCTCTTTCAATATGAGTAGAAGAGGCAAGGATGTTATGCCCGAAAGGCAACAACCATCCAAAAGGGGAAGAATCGGAAGCTCCTCGAGACAACCATATGCTCCAGGAGAAGATCGTCTCTTTTGCTCTTCAGAATGTCATGCAAATTGGCCCCTCTATCTCGCACGAAAAATTGAAGAAGGCCGTGAAGTTGACACTTTTTCCTTTAATAGTATTCGACTTGAGGAAATGTTTAAAGATATTGGTTGGGAACCTCTTCTCAACAGGGCTGAACCTTGCTACCCTTAATTAGTCAAATACTTTTATTCCAATCTCTACTTCAGCGGGGCAGATGATTCTTTGAAACTCCACTCTTATGTGAAGAGTGTTCACATAGAGCTTTCCATTATCGATTTTGCTCGCCATCTTGGACTCTCTTGCGATGGACCTTGCATCTTTTGGACTCCAAAAAGCACTATCTTTAGAGACTTCATCAACCATGAAGAAGTTTACTCCTCCATCTTGAAGCAATATGATCCTCAGGCGGCAACCATGGTAACTGGAAGACTTTGCTTTATTCCCCATGTCATTTCCTATATTATTCAACACAATTTTATTCCTTGGGGAGGCGATCTAAATAAGTGTCTCACCCCTCAAGCCTATCTCACTTATTGTGTATATACCAATACACCCACTTGTCTTCCATACTTAATAAGAAGTATATGGAATCTTGTGCTCACCCCCGAAAGCATACTAATCTATCCTATGGGAGGCTTCTCACTCGTCTCTTTCAAGTTTTTGATATTGATCTTATTCGAGAGGAGGAATCCACCATCACCTTTCAACACATCACTCGAAATAGCTTCCATACAATTGCTATTCTCCCTCCATCCGATGTGTTTGTTGAAGAAGAAGAAGATTTCGATGCAAATGTGCCCCCTCCTCATCAAGCACAAGAAGGCATACCGGCATCCTTATAAGAATGGGTGTTAAGCATCGATGATTACATGGACGAAGCAAATACTCGTATCATGGAACTTGAATTTTGTCAACAACGAATTCAAGAGGATGTGACATCTCTTCGCAATGATGTGAGGATCGGATTTGACTCTTTAAATGTGCGCCAAGATAAAATCCTAAATGCTATTCATTCACTCTCTTTCAATCTTGGTCATCTCTCTCTTGACACGCTGGGAGCCACTCCTCAAGGAGTTCGACCACCTTTTCCCGGTGCCTCAAGCTCTATTCCACCTCTTTTACCCTTTGATCCTAATGAATGATGTGAAATGCCCCTCTTTTTGACAATGACAAAGGGGGAGAAGTATTGGGCCTTAGAATAAATTGTAATGAAACTATTTGATTTGGTGTAATCTACATGTTTTGATAATGATGAAATTGTTCTTGCTCTTATGCATTGCTATTTGCTCCATTATTTTATTCACACTTGGATTATTTGTCATCATCAAAAAGGAAAAGATTGTTAGGGAAATGCAAATGGCCCTATACACTCCAAGTCATCTCCATGATGACATAGATGTTTTGATGATAACAAATAAGACCACCCTTGGACTAATGCTTGTGTTTAAGTTATTTAGATTTGAAGCATAGCACCAAGTGAGGGGGAGCGTATACAAATACATTACAAGAACATACACAAGATTGTATACATTACAAGAACATTGCTCAAAGACATCTCAAAGACATGGAAGTCAAACCTTGAAGACTAAAAGGCTTTAAGCATTTTGAAGATTGAAGATTTGAAGACTTTGTAATTAAACATGTGTAATATTTAAGTTACAATTGATGTAATGCACACATGCACACATACATCCATTTAGAATGTCCTTAGGTGGTAATTTGATCCCTTAGACATTTGATTTTTTGGTGTTGGAACCCTCCCCAACCAAACCCTTTTTAACATTGGACTATTTACACTGAAGATTCCCAATCCGACATACCGGATTCCCATCCAGCATACCAGATTAATGGGAATCTCAGGAAAATGGTCACAGTGGCTCTCCTATGCAAGCTGAACAAGGATCCAGCATACCAGATCCTGCCTGCCTGCATATTACCGTAATCCAGCATACCAGATGGCTATCCAGCATACTGGATCAGTGTATTACTGTGTTTATATTTGACCGTTATTCCTCTGTTTAAAAAGGAAATTAGGTGATCCAGCATACTGGATTTACATCTAGCATACCAGATTATATATGGCTTGTAGAATCCGATCCTTACTTGGATTCCTAATTAATTCAAGCCACTTAGCCTATAAATACCCACTTGTTTAAAGCTCTAAACACCACTGCTAATCATAATTAAGAGCCTCCAAAGATAAGTCTATCTCAAGTGAGAATTCAAGTACTCATTCAAGGCATTCAAGTCTCACTTAGCTTCCTTCACTCATTTTGCATAAAGCTTCATAGTTTGAAAGGTAGCAAAGCTTCACTAAGATTGAGGTAACTTTAATCTTAGTATTTATTTACATTTTATATGCTGTTTTGAGTCCTCTTGCTCGGAATCAAGAGTGGGATGAGTCCTCTTGCTCAATAATCAAGATTGGTTATTGTTGAGTCCTCTTGCTCATTTTTTCAAGAGTTGTACGAGTCCTCTTGCTTTTACTCAAGATTTGACATAGTGAAATTCTCTCTAAGGTGAGAGGAGTGGACGTAGGCAAGTGTTGGCCGAACCACTATAAATCCTTTGTGTCACTTTTATTCATTGCTTGTCTTTACTTTAGTGATTTATTTTAATTTTCGCATAAGTTTTTATAATTCCCTAGATTCAGCTATTCACCCCCCTCTAGGTGAATTCACACCACTTCCATTTAGGTATAGGGAGCGGCTGCAACAATCCATACGGTCGGTGTCTCTCTGCTTTAATTTGTTGGCAGGTGGGGCATTTGGACACATATATTGCTATAGTCTCCTTCATCCCAATCCACCAGTAGTACTTCCTCAGATCCTTGTACATCTTCGTGCTTCCAGGGTGGATTGAATAGGGTGAGTTGTGTGCCTCTTTAAGGATTCGATCTTGGATATCATAATCATCAGGCACGCACAACCTGTCTCAAAACTTCAATGCCCCATCATGGGCCAATAAAAAATCTGGGTCCTTATGGACTCCTTGCTGTATTTCCCAAATTATCTTGGCCAATTCGGGGTCCAATGGTTGCTTCGCAATTATCTCTTCTCATATCAATGGTTGTAAATCCATAGCTGCTAATTGTATAGTCGTTCCTTCGATCACAAGTTCCAGATGAAACTTTCGAGCTTCTTCTATCAGCTGCTCGCTTACAACCAAGGAAGCAAGGGATGCAGTCTGAGATTTCTTGCTTAATGCATCCACTATAATGTTGGCCTTGCCGGGGTGGTGCTGGATCTCACAGTCATAATCCTTCACCAATTCTGACCACCGCCTCTGTCTCATATTCAGCTCCTTCTGGGTGAAGAAATACTTCAAACTTTTGTGGTCGCTGAAAATTTTACTCTTTTCACTGTATAGGTAATGTCGCCATATCTTTAACGCGAAGACTTCCGCCGCCAATTCTAAGTCATGAGTGGGTAGTTCTTTTTGTGTTCCTTCAGTTGTCTTGAAGAATAGGTGACCACTTTACCTCTCTGCATTAAGACGCCACCCAATCCCATTCTGGATGTGTCAGTATATACCACCATTCCTCCAGTGCCATCTGGGATGGTCAACACCGGTGCTGTTACTAGCCGGTTCCTTAACTCTTGGAAACTTTTCTCGCATTCTTCATTCCATTCAAACTTTGCGCCCTTCTTTGTTAGCTTTGTCATAGGCGTCGAGATGTGTGAGAAATTTTCAATAAATCGGCGGTAATATCCAGCCAAACCTAAGAAACTTCGGATCTCGGTGGCATTCTTTGGAGTTTCCCACTCGAGAACCGCTTTCACCTTGTCTGGGTCCACTTTAATGCCATCCTTGGTGATGATGTGCCCCAGGAATCCAATTTGGTGAAGCCAAAATTCACATTTGCTGAACTTGGCATATAACTGGTGTTCCCGCAGTCGCTGCAACACAAAGGTAAGGTGTCAAGTGTGCTCCTCTTCACTCTTAGAGTACACTAGAATGTCATCAATAAATACAATGACGAACTTGTCCAACATGTCATGGAATACTCTATTCATCATGTCTATGAACGTTGCTGGGGTGTTGGTTAACCCGAACGACAAGATCAGGAATTCACAATGTCCGTATCGAGTTCTAAATGCCGTCTTATGAATATCGCCATACTTGATCTTCAATTGATGATATCTGGACCTAAGATCAATCTTGGAGAAGACTCTCGCTCCCTGTAGTTGGTCAAATAGGTCATGAATGCACGGCAATGGGTATCAATTCTTGATGGTCAGCTTATTTATCTCACGGTAGTCGATACATAGCCACATACTACCATCCTTTTTCTTAACAAATAGCACAGGTGCTCCCCAGGGAGACACGCTGGGTCGTATAAAACCTTTCTTCAATAGGCCTTGTAGCTGAACCTATAATTCCTTCAATTCGATAGGTGCCATATGGTATGGTACCTTGGATATCGATGCTGCACCAGGAATTAGATCAATCGCGAACTCTATCTCACGATCAGGTGGTAGCTGGGTCAGATCTTCTAGGAAAACATCAGGAAATTCTCTGACAACGTCAAGTTCCACAAAGGGCTTTATCTTTGCCTCAGTGCCCATCACCGTGGCCAGAAAGCCTTGACATCCTTCATCCAGCAACTTTCGCACCTGGAGGGCAGATGAGGTTATCCTTCTGGGTTTCCTCTTTGGTTCACTTTGATAGGTGAAAACTAACCCATCCTCCAACTTGAATACTATCTTCTTTTCCGCACACACGACATTTGCTCCATAGGTGGATAGCCAATCCATGCCTAATATCACGTCAAAGTCCTTCATATCAAACTTTATTAACCGTGCGGTCAAATTTCTCCCATAAATTTCTACCTGACAAGGGTCGTGGACTTCCTTCAAACTCCCGACACTACTCGTCGATGTGCTTACTACTAAATTGTGCCCGATGTCTCTCGGTTGATCTTCCATCCTACTCGCAAAGGTAGCTGAAACAAAAGAGTGGGATGCGCCCGAGTCGAATAGAACTCGTACAGGGATGGTTGAGACACTCAGGGTACCTAGGGTTTGTACATAGTTTAGGTCACATGTATACACTGGTTATTCCCTACAACTTAGTAGTGTTCAGTTGAATTACCTGTCATTACGTCGGGGTTCGCCTCAGCTTCTTCATTAGTTAATGCGAACACCTTTCCTCGCGTCCGATTGTCCCGTGGCTGAAAAGGTCTAGCTTAGGACTGATTTGGCGAGTTATTGCTATACCCATGCTGCCTGCATTCTCTGGCCATGTACCCTTCTTTATTGCACATGTAACACTTATATGGTGGAGCAGCTGGTGTTGAGGCTTGGCTCACTTGGCTTGTGGCTGGCCGGGCTGGTGAAGCTGCTGTTGTCGCTTGACTTGTTGCCAGTTAGGCAGGTCGATTGAAAGTAGGGCGAAAAGGATTTTAACCCACATTTGGCTTACGGTACGGAGTCGGATTGGGGCTTTAACTTGTTCCTCGAAAAATCTTGTTTGGCCATCCAAAAGTCTGGAAATTATTTGGCCTTTTGCTCAACCCGGGCAACGTCGTAGCCTTTTCTTTTTCTTTCTCCTTCAATCTATCCTCCATGGTCTTCGCCTTGTCGACCATATGAGCATAATCCCGAATGTCCATTATTGATAGAACTAACCCGATCTCAGGTTTAAGTCCCTTCTCAAACTTCTTCATCTTATTGACTTCCCCTTTCAGGTGCTCTGGAGCGAAATGGAACAGATCTTCAAATCGTTGTTGATAGTCCAGCACTGACTTGGTTCCTTGTACCAGTGCAGAGAACTCAGCTTCCTTCCTATCCCTAAAACTCTTCGGGAAGTAGTTCTTGAAGAAGACTTCTTTAAATTGCTCCCACGTGGGATTCAGATGAGTGGCTTCAAGATTTGGCTTGGTAGCCATCCACCAAGCTTCAGCCTCATTCTGTAATTGATAACCCGCACATATCAGCTTTTGTGCATCTGAACACTTGAGCACATCAAAGGCCTTCTCTAAGGCGCTAATCCACCGTTCTAACTGCATTGCCTCGGAATTCAACTTGGAAAACACGGGTGGTTGGAGTTTCTTGAATCTCTCCATTACCCTGGCGGTAGAGTTTTTTGCCAAGTGTTGAGGCATAGGTGGTGGGATAAGTACGGGCCGGTTGGGTGGTGGAGGTGGTACTGCACGTTTATGCATCAAAGCCTTAAATTACATAGACTTTTGGCGCAGCAGTTCTTGTTGTTGTTGCATGGTCCGCATCATAGTAGTCATAAAAGCATTCACCTCTCCGGCTACTATACTCGGTTGAGGTGCCGCAGCAGTGGCTTGAGCAGCCGCTGGTGCCCCTGACGAAGCAGTCGATGCTTCAAAATTGTGGGCCTCAGTTCCATTCGGCAGTTCAACCTCCGGTATAACACGAGGGTGTTTTCCTCGACGACCACCTCGAGAACTTCTTGTGTTGACCATGGTTGCTTTTCTGAAAAGAGAAACATGTTCAATAATTCAACACTCCTTATCGAGGCTAACAAATAATTCCTAGTTAATACATGTACATACCTATTCCACAGTTCCAGTGAATTCATGTAGTCATACTAGAAAGGTGTGTCTCATTTGCTTATTCATTCAGTTCTTACTTTTATTTGTTTTGTGTCATGTTATGCATGATTTTAAAATTTTAACAATAATTCTCGTAATTTTATACCTGTGCCTAACAGGCAAGTAGTTCCAGTCTCTTCCCAATCATAAATGTCAACACGTGTAGGTGTTCTATGTTAGTCCTAACTTCGTCAGCCAAGGATAGGTAAATAACTCGGTCCTCCGGTCCACTATTAGCTGCAAGTCCCAAGAAGAAAACCAATCGGTTCTCAGCACGGGGTAGTATCTCTTGTATCCTGATCAATCTTCTCCTTAGTTGCCAAATATATCGCATGTTGCTGGGGTCTCCAGGCTTGAATAATGTAGTAAGGTCCTGTCATGAAGAGGTTCTAAGTATCAAGTCACTATAGATACTTAATTAAAAGAATTAAGTACATGGCTATAGGAATAACTTATGAGCAGGAGAAAGTAAATGGGTTGGCTCAAGGCATCTTAGCGTCTAGGGGGTTCAACTTGATTGGACAACCTATCGGATCCTATTCTTGATTGACCTAAGTGGTGGGTAGGGTGAGGTCTACATTCCCTAAATCCTCATAAATACATATTACAACATACCTAAATACCTATGTCCAGTTTGCATAGCATCACTCCACCTTGGTTCATACACCCATGGCAATAGGCACATAATATTAAATATTAAAGTGCAATCTACTAATTTATAAGTATAGACTTAGTTATTCATCATCGTTCATCTTAAACAAGGAAAGAAATTTCCTAAATTCTCTATGCTTCTTGTTTCACCATGTTAGCCCGCAAGCATTACCTCATCTAATCATAGATATAATTTTAATTAAATTAAATTTAAATTTTATTATTATTATTTTATTATTTTCTTTATATCCATACCTTTATAAAATTTATATTTTTATGTTTATTAAGTCATTTCTAGGCAAAACTCACCAATTCACATGCTTTCCTGCAGAGACATCAAAAATTCCATTCTCTGGGCGATGTCTCTGGGCGTTAGATGCATCGCCCAGTGCTATTGCCCAGAGAATTGGGGCCCAGTTATAATAGTTCGAGACCTCTCATTTTCATTTCATTCTTCCTCTACAGCTTCCTAAACACCTAGGGCAGAGCTTTGGAGCCTAGTGGGACCTCTTCCACACTAATTCCACCTATTTTCATGGGTCCCCCGCGATCCTACGTGATCTTGGGTAAGATTCTTTAACCTTTTTCTCTCATTTTAGGTTATTTTCGATGTCTTTCTTGTCTTAGCTTGGATTTTACCATTTTCTCTTGCCCTAACTATCTGTATTCTTTCCTTTTTGCAGCCCTATGTCTACTAGTCTTAGAATGGCAAGGAAATCTGTAGCACGCAAGAGGCTACGGTCCGAGAGCGAACATTCCTCATCTTCTTCTGTGCCACACACCTCATCGAGAGAGGATTCTTCATCGGAGGAGCCGGATTTTGATCGGTTCCTATTCTCTAGGTATGAGCATTCACGTGATTGGGACAAATTTAGGTCCCTTAAGATTGTGAATGGGAGGATGGTACAAGTGGACGACTTTCACTAGTACAACTTATATACTAGGTTCAATATCCTAGGTTGGGCTTCTTTGTTGTCACCTACCGAGCCATGTTACCCTAACTTGGTTTGTTATTTTTATTGAAACCTAGTGCCATCTTGGGCACATGAATTTGGGTTAAAGAGCAGGGTTAAGGGAGTGGACATTAGACTTACCACTGCCACCTTAGCAGGGATCCTTGGACTGCCTAACACAGGCGAGAGGTGCTATTATAAGCCTAGGATAGATATTTCAGACATGTTTTCCTTGGAGATTAGGAGGAGGGTCTTCAAGGCATTGACCGGTTCAGAGGGGACTCCTAAATCTGAGGCTGCCTATAAGCCCAGTGCCCGGGTTATTAGTAGATGCGTTTCGTATAACATTTACCCGAAGGGCGGGAATAGAGGCAATATTTCTATGCTGAGGGCCTATATTACTTATTACCTATTGGGTGCGGGCAAGGAGGGTCCAGTTATAAACCTCCCATATTTACTACTTCAGGCCGTGTTGTATCACGTCCAAAACCCTTCTGATGGGAATCTTCCTTTTGGGAAGTTCCTAACTTTGGTCTGCAGACACTTTGATGTTTCCTTGGGAGGCGAGTATATGGAGAGGGACAGGTCTAGACCCATCAACAAGACCTCGATCCTAAAGATAAAGATACCAGGGGAGCCAGGGAGTAATCCAGAAGAGGGTGATCAGATGGAGTAGGGCCAGGAGTAGGGAGAGGAGCACGGAGAAGAGGGCGACTTCAAGGGGGTTGGAGCACAGTTCACTGACTTGCCCCCATATGAGGCGACCGGTGCCACTAGCTCACAGGTGCCAGAGTCCTATGGATGGTCTCAGATGATGTCTTAGTTTCAGGGCCTCAGCACCCAGCTCACCGAGTTGTCTACGAGGATGGATCGGGGCTTCTCGTCCCTTGAGAGCAGAGTGGGATCTGTAGAGCATCGCCTGAACTTTTGGGACACATTCTACCGCATTGATTCACCCCAGTCTCAGCCTCCACTGGGTGATTTACCTCCGACAGAGTAGCATCCCAGCCAGCATCCACACATTTAGTCTGACCTGATAGGCTATAGTTGTGACTTTTGTCTTTCTTTTCCTTATCATGGTTTATGTAGTTTTTTTTTTTTTTTTGTTAGTGATGTATGTATTTTTTTTTTTGGTCAACTCATGTAAATTTGAAAGTTGTACTTTTAGTTAAACTCCTTGTAGTAATGTAATTATGAAATTTTCTTTTTAATTACATCTACCTCCCCTGTAGCTTTTACTTTATAGCATATTTTGTTATTGTTAACTTATTATTCCTATTCTGCAACCCGTGAATGTAGAAAGAGCCTCACGCTCTGATACCAAGCTCTGTCACACTCCAAACCACCCCCTAGGAGGATTAGGTAGATGACCCAAATTGCGTACCAGCAATCTGCCAAATCCCACGGATCTAGAAATAGTTAATACATTCACGGACACACACATCCATATCATTACCACAAGTAAGATTAGAGTGCTGCAGATAGTCTACAATTATAAAGGAAAGAGAAAGCGTAGCGATACGGGAAATGATTGTGATATATATACATAAGTAAAGTTGTTCCATTCCCCATTACAACCCACAAACTAAACAGTAAAAGCTGACATATACATAAGCAGTAACAAGGTAAATATATACAGGGCGAGATAACTTAACTCCAAAAAGAAAAGAAGAAAATTAACAAGTACAAGAATGGGGATAAACTCCTGACAAAATAAAAAAGGAGTCCCCAAGACAAAAAAACATCACGAGCACCCTTCACGGGTCATAATCAATAACCACTGAGAACGCTTGCATCATCGGCATGACCTCCGTCGGGGTCCATACCAATATCATCATAACCACAAGGGCTCTCCTCCTCCTAATGAGCCTCCATGCCACACGGCATCCACCTATAGAATCATCTATAGAAAAACATATACAACAGAGTGTGAGCCCCACTGAGCCCGTGAGTAAAACATATCATCATGCATGCATATGCAACCACATTCCATATGATCCTACATGATATGAAAGTCCAGATTATTTATTAGCCAATTATCAATACAGCTAAGGCAGGTTAGTGCTACTATAATCCCCAATACATGTATCCTTGGTGTGGGCTTGGTTACCCTTTCCCGCGATACACCCATTGAGTTGTCGGAGAGGACCAGTCAAATCTAGCGCACTAATCTATGGTCAGCCCGACCAGCCCTCTGTGATTTACCTGTGAGGTAATCGACTTAATATCAAATTCACCATTTCGGTGCTTCCCGGCATGTAGCACGAGGATCAACTTTATTTGGCATATAGCCATAATTCATCATTCGGTGCTTCCCAAGCATGTTGCTCGAGGCTTCCTAGCTTATAGCTCGAGGCATCCCAGCATATTGCTGAGGCTTCCCGACGTAAATGCCTGAGGTTTTACGATAGTCCTCACAGGCATCCAACACCTTAACCCTTGTTGGCAAGGGTGCGTAGCACGGGTGATGAATCTCTAGCCCCATGACTATATAGCATTGTATGAGTCAGGCGGTGTCAACCGTATCCCATTCTACGAGCTACCACAGGCCTCATTTCCAAGCCGACTACGGCATCTAGTCTATCAATTACAAACATCATGATATATTCAAACAGAGTTGATCAACAGTCACACGATGTGTAATAATTGTGAAATTGAATCTGATTAGATAACACAACATTATAATTAAAGAATTTATTGCCGACATAATAATATTGTTACATATACATACACGATAACATTTCACTCACCTGGGTCTGGTTCTATGAACTCAGTTGTAGTTTCAGTTTCGGCTGCAATTTGGAAGTAGGCCTTGAGCGCGGGATCAAACCCTAAGTATAAATAAAAAAATATGTCATTTAGTATTCCAATCTATTTTGAATGTCCTAGGGTTGATCTACGCTCACTGGGTTGACTCGGTGCACAATTGGACATCACTTGGAATTCTCTGGGCCTTACACTGGGCTTTAGGCCTAAGACCTGGTGCATTATCCAGAGATTGTGGCCTAGGGGTAGAATTGCCATTTACCACTGTAGTACTTGATCCTAGGTCATAACAGCCTCACAACACTGATCCCAATTTAGCAGTGCTGCAGGACCAGCACAGACAAGGTTTTGAAGTCCTACGGGGCCCACTTGGGTACCCAAGGTATCCATTCTTATGAACAAATGTGAGGAGGGGTATTTTGGTTATTTACCACCTCCTTACACTATTTACAGTCCATGGGTGGAGGCCCCCAAAGCAAATCAGCAAAATTTCCCTATGTTATTCTCTGGGTGATGTCTACATCGCCCAGTGCATCGCCTAGAGCCTGCTTAACACGTGAACGGGCTCCAATTCCTAGGTTCTTCACCATAGGCAGTGCCCTGATCATCCCCCCATGCATGTTAGGTCATCATGGACCCCTTGGGGTGTAGTTTGCACTGGTCTTCATGGATTTTTACCTAGGCCCAACACTTGGCTGCCAGGAGCTGCCCAGACTGCCCAGTAAATAGTAACCCAGTATGGCTTCAGCTGCAGACCATGGATTTGGCTTCATGCAAGGGTTATTTCATAGGTGTTAGAGCCATCCAAGGCTGCTGCAACTCATGGCTAGGCTGCATGCAGCCAGGGCACATAGATCTGGGCCCAGACTGCCTGTTCTTGGTGTAACAGTGCAGTGCAGTCTGGCACAGGCATGGGTTTTGTTCTCAGGTATGTAACAGCCATCAAAACATAGAAGCGAATTGAAAGAAATAAAAATGCAGTCACACATACTAACCACATAAAAAGAAATAAGAGAATAAAAATGCATCCATAAACCACAACTATATAAAATTAAAATAAAAGAAATAGAGGGGGAAGAAGAAGAAGATAGAGAGAGATAGAGGAGATGGAGAATGAGATTGAGAGTTTGGATAGTAAAACCTGGATGTGCTTGCATGAATGTAATTGAAAAGCTTGAATACTTGCATAAACTTACCATGGCCTCCTCTTCTAAATCTTCAAGTCTTGTCATCAACTTAAGAACTTAGGCTAGAAGGCTTAAAACCTAAACTAGAATTAAGAAATTACAACCCAATTGAAGACTTAAATTGAAATTAAAGTATAAACTAAACCTATTATAACCATTAACTAAAAATCATAAAAGCAAACTAGAACTTAGAAAAGCCAAAAATCACAACTTAGAAGGAGAAGAAGAAAAGAAATTTTACTAAATGAATGAACTAAAAATTACACTAAAAACTGAATTAAAATTGAACTATAAACTAACTAAAAACTGAATTAAAAGACTAACTTCTTACAACCCAAAGGGCAAGGGGTATTTATAGGGGGGAAGAGAGGAGAAGAGAGAAGAGGGAAGTGTAGGAGAAATATTCCCTAAGAAAAGAGAATATTCTCTTCTCCTTCCTCTTTTACAATGCTTTGAATCCTAAAGAATAAAAAAAATAGAAAGAAGAAAAAGAGAAGATTGTTTACATAGACCTTCTATTTTTAGAAAAGTAAATTTCTAATTCTAACAAGTGCTTCCTTTTCTTTGTAGATATCTTCTCCAAGCAATAAAATCAAAGCATCTTTGACTTTTCAACTTTTCATAGGTGAGAGAATATCTTTCAAAATAAATCTATCCCATGTAGAATTCCAGAAGTGCCCTTGAGAAGTTGGAGGAGAGAGAGAGTAAGGGTGATGACTAGGATTCCTTCAAGAATAAATAAAATACCCATTCTATCCTTCAGAAAACGTGGAGCATGGGGTGCTTATATAGGCCTCACCATTGTGTTCCTTGCGAAAAATCATCCAAAATAGACCCAAATTTCATCCAATTTGGAGTTCGGGAGCCCAAGATATCTCAAGTTGAAGTTGGACTGTCCAGAGCCCTCCAAATGAAATCTTTCGGGTACAGGAAAGTAACTTCTGATAATTGCGTTAAGGCTCCTGGAAACCGAACTTCCGATTCACTTTATCCCCGGCCGACTATCAATAATTATAAATAAACCCCTACAGACCATTTTCGCGCGTTGTTACGGAAACGGTCGTAACTTCTTCGTTTCAACTCGGAATCAAGTGCCGTTTGAACCGTTGCAAAGCTGACTCGATGGGCTACGCATCCATACTATTAACACTTCTAAAAAGCTTAAAACATCTCCTTAGCATCATCTCCTCAATTTCACAAGAATTCACCTAAACCCTGAAAAGCACAAGAAAGCACCGATTAACTCTGCCCAATGTGGTAAAATGTATGCTTTATGTCCTAAGATTTCACACATAAATGTGCTCATCAGACATCATCATAAAGTGCTTTCGCTAAAGTGACGGTGGTTAAGACTTGGACCAACTCTTAGTCCATTCTATGGCAGGGGGATCCTGTTGGTTCTCAATCGGTGTGATCAAGGCTTGTAAGTTAATGGGTTGATCCTCCTCTTCAAGGTTATTAGTGGACTTAGATTTTCCATCATAGGGCAGAAGGGGATTGGTTTTTACATTGGGTTGGCTCGACTGAACTGCAAACTTTCCCTCATTAAGTAAATCTTGAATCGCATGCTTCAATTGGTAACACTCATTAGTCGCATGCCCACTTTGTTATTGGTACTCATAAAAGAGGCTGTGCTTGTGCCATTTTGGTAATGGGTTCGACAAGTTAGCTGGCTGGATGATCTTGGCCAGGAGTCCTTTTTGGATCAACTTTTTAAGGACCAAACTCAGAAGCATGCCTACATCTGTAAATTATCTTTTATGCCAGTTTGCCCTTGCCCTTGGGGCGTTGTTCTCAATTAAGAGTGGGGCCTCTATGGTTGGTTCCACCACATTCACCTCAGTATTCTTGCTTGGAAAAGTATTTTTACCAGCCCCAGTTCACTAGTTGTTCAATGCCACTCCTTGCTTAGGATTTCCTTGGATCAAGTCAGGACGGTTCAAGGCATCTTCAACTTACTGGCCCGCTTCAAACAAGGCCTCAAAAGTAGTCAAGGGTTGGGAAAATAAGTGAACCTTGTAGGACATTTGGAGGTTCTTAATGATCATCTTGACTTGTTCTTTCTCTATGGGCCGGTCCCACATCAGTGCAGCCTTGGATCTGAACCTCATAAGGTATTGAGTGAATCCTTCGCTAGTCTCTTGCTTAGTGGTCTCTGAGGTCCCGATGGGTCAACTCCATCTCAGTGTTGTATGAGTAGTGATTCTTAAAGGCCTTCACCATGTCATCCCAAGTGTGGGTTTGAGAAGAATCTAAGGACTGTGAATTCACCTAGAGGGGGGGTGAATAGATGAAAGTAGTGGAATATAAAAACTTGTGCGGAATTAAAAATTTTATTAAAATAAAAAAATAAATTGCAACAATAACACCAAGATTTATAGTGGTTCGGCCAAAACTTGTCTACGTCCACTCCTCTCACCTTAGAGAGAATTTCACTAAAAGAATCTTGAGAATGAGCAAGAGAACTCATACAACTCTTGATTGAGAGCAAGAGGACTCAATACTACCAACTACTCTTGATTTCGAGCAAGAGGACTCAACACAACAAACTACTCTTGATTTTGAGCAAAAGGACTCAATACAACAAACTACTCTTGATTTGAGCAAGAAGACTCAACACAACAAACTACTCTTGATTTCGAGCAAGAGGACTCACAACATATACTAATAAAAGATTACTAGGGAAGGATTACCTCAACCTTAGTAAATGATTAGCTAACTTCCACTTGAAGTTTTAAGGCTAAGTAAATACAAGTAGCTAGAGAGGGAAATGAACTTGAATGAATGCTTTGATAATGAATGTTTCAACACTTTGAATGATCAAGTTTCAATGCCTTTTTTATGCCTTTGCTTAGCTTTAATTGATTGTAATTAGCCTAAATGAGCTTACCTATTTATAGGCAAAGGTGCTTAAAGCATCTAAGACATATTACTAAATTCGGACATAATTTAGTCCTAATCCGGTATGCCGTTTCCCAATTCGGTATGCCAGATCATGGAATATATCCGTTGACCAACGACTAATTCCCAATAGTCATATTGCAATTCGGTATGCTGGATCTGATTTGGTATGCCGAATTTGTAATTTGGTATGCCGAATCAGATTCGGCACATTCCGGTTGCTCTCTGTGAGCAAAACCTAAGATTGCTAATATGCAGGTCAAAGTGGATTCGGCATGCCGGATTGGGATTCGGTATGTCGGATCAACTAATTTTGCTGAAAATGGTTAAGTCCTTATTCGGACAAGTATGGGGCCATTTTCTTGGGTTAAGTCCATGTAGGAAAGGTTTAAAATAACCTCCTAAGGTCTACTATATGCATGCGTGAGTGTGTGCATAAGATTTGTTTGTGGACTTTAAACTTGAATACATTTTGATACAAACAAATTACACATGCTTTAAGGTCTTGTCTCTTGATGAATTGTGTGCATAGAAGTCTTGAAGTTGTTCTTCACTTCTCAAGAGTCTTGAATTCTTTGTCTTGGTGCATCAAGCCTTTACATGCTCCCTCTTACTTGATGCTCATCTCTTATGAAGTCTTTATACAATATAACACAAGTTAGTACAACTAACTTATTTGCTTTCATCAAAACCATAATGGGTGATGTGTGGATTTTACCCCAGTAATCTCCCCCTTTTTGATGATGATAAATAAATAATATCATTTAAGATAATATTAAGACATTTTTTGTTTCAAAAGCAAACTTGCATTCATTTCCAACAGAAAATTACATTAAACATATCATAAGAAAAACAAACCAGTAGGCCATAATCCATAATATAACCCAAATTTCTCTCCCCCTTTGACATTATCAAAAAGAAGAGGGGAACAACATAAGATCACTCTGCAGGAGCAAGTGGGTTACTAGGGTCTTGAGATGTCATTCCCAAAAAGGAGGGATAGAGGGAATAACTCCTTGAGATGCAACACCATGAGATGTGCCGGCTTGAGGAGTAGCCGCCGGTGTATCAAAAGGTAATTGGCCAAGATTGAGGGCCAAAGAGCGAAAAGCAGTGAGAATGCTTTCTTGTTTAGAATTGATAGAATCAAAACCGGTCTGCATATCTTGGCGAAGAGATGAAACATCGTCTCGAAGGTGCTGTTATCCCATTTCGAGTTCCACCAACCGGGTATTTGCTTCATCCATATACTCATCAATGTTGGAGATCCAATCTTGGAAAGCATCTGGTACAAACCGTTGTTGACGTTGTTGACATCTTGGTGGAACATCTTCTTCATCTCTCGATTCTGCAAGAGGATCCGAAATATTGAGATTGTGAAATGAAATTCTAGAGATGGGTTGTGAAGTTTTGGATGATTCTACTTCATGAGAGAGATCAATATCAAAGTGATTGAAGATGTGGGTGAGAAGACGTCCATAGGGTAGATTAGTCTTCCAAGATGGCTTGGCAATGTGCTCCATGTATCTCATTATGAAATAAGGAAGGCAAGTTCGAGTACCGGTGACAACACAAAAAGTAAGGTACGTTTAAGGGGTCAAGCACTTGCTTTGGTCTCCTCCTCGTGGAATAAAATTATGTTGAATAATATATGAGACGACATGAGGAATCATCTTGAGGCGACCGATCAGAACGAAAGTTTCATTTGCTTGATATTCGGTGAGGATGTTGAAATAGATATCTTCATGATTGACTATATCACCGAAATTGGAGTACTTTGGATTTCAATAAATGCAAGGGCCAGTATTAGGAACTTGAAGCAAAGAAGTAAGATCATCAAGAGAGAGTTCAATGGTGACACCATTGACAAAAGAAGTGAGTTTCAAATCTTTGGCCATGCCACTAAAGCAAAGATTATTGTAAAAATAGCGAACAAGGATGGGGTAGAAAATTTTCGGAGGGTGAAGAAGAAATTCCCATCCTAGACCTTGAAACAAATCTTGGAGATGAATACTTTTGAAGGAAGCAGTGTCAACGGAGCGACCTTCTTCAATTTTTCTTGAAGCGAACAAAGGCCAAGTAGCAAGAAATTCTTAAGAAGGAAAGTGTTGAATGGGCTGATTTTCTTGATGAGAAGCCCCTTGAGACCAAAAAGAAGCTCCCCGAATAGGAATAAATCATCCTCCTCATCGCCCACGCTTGGAGGCTGGTTCTTCACCCACCATAGGTGCTTTTCCTCTTTGACTCATGTTAAATAATATGAGAGATATGAGCGAGAATGTAGAGAGTGGATTTTTTGGAGTGAATCACACTAGCTTAGGTCAATAGTAGATGAATAGTGAAAAATAATGCCAAAAGAGATGAAAAAAAATGGGTATATATATAGGCTCAAAACAGTCCTCCAACAGTTAGAAAACAATCACTGAACTTGATTCGGTATACCGAATCAGGATCCAGTATACCGAATTAGGATCCGGTATACTGTTTGCTGGCCAACAACTACAAATGGCTAAAAGTTTAAACTAATTCGGTGTACCGAATCCAATAAAATAGCAAAATCATATCTGAAAGTAAATAACCTCTGTAAGTGAATCGGTATGCCGAATCGGCTGTTTCAGCAACAAATTTCAAAAAAAACATGATTTTGCATACAAACACAATATTTAATCAAAAGGATAACCCTAGGTCTCTTCTAAGAGAGTAGAATGTCTCTTCACTTAAGGGTTTTGTGAAGATGTTCGCAAGTTGCTTCTCAGTCTCAATATAGTCAAGTCAGATTTCACCTCTTTGAGCTGTATCACATAGGAAGTGATGACAAATATCAATATGTTTTGCTTGAGAGTGTAAAATCGGATTCTTGCTAAGGTATATTGCACTTGTGTTATCGCACTGGATAGAGGAGGTGTCAAACTTAACTCCATAGTCTTGGAGAGTTTGCCTCATCTATAACACTTGTGCACAACATCGTCCCGTGGCGATGTATTCAGCTGCAGTGGTAGACAAAGCAGCTGAGTTTTGCTTCTTACTAAACCACGAAACTAAACATGATCCTAGAAAGTGACAAGTACCACTTGTACTTTTTCGATCAACATGACACCCGGCAAAGTCGGCGTCGGAGAAGCTAATAAGGTCAAAGTCATTGTCCATAGGGTACCATAGGCCAATGCTTGGAGTTTCTTTTAAGTACTTAAAGATTCTCTTTACAGTACTCAAATGGGATTGCATAGGTTGGGCTTGAAACCTAGCACAAGCACAGACACTAAACATTATATCCGGTCTACTAACCGTTAGATAGAGTAAGCTACCTATCATGCCTCTATATTTTGTAGGGTCAACCGGGGTTCCATCTTCATCTTTGGACAGAGTTACAGATGTACTCATTGGGGTACTAGAGGATTTCTGCCCATTGATGTCAAACTTTTTTAATAATTCCTTAAGATACTTAGTTTGACTGATGAAAATCCTATTAGGAATCTGTTTTATTTGGAGTCCTAAAAAGAAATTCAATTCTCCCATAAGACTCATCTCATATTCACTACTCATACTTTTACTAAAATCATGACAAAGAGATTCATTCGTAGATCCAAATATGATGTCATCTACATAGATTTGAACAAGAATTAAGTCTTTATTCTTATGTTTTACAAAGAGAGTAGTATCTATCTTACCCATAGTAAACTATCATCAATGAGAAATTTACTTAACCTGTCATACCATGCCCTTGGAGCTTGTTTCAAGCCATATAGTGCTTTCTTCAGTTTGTAGACATGGTCAGGGAACCTTGAGTCTTCGAATCCAGGTGGTTGGATAATGTGCACTTCTTCATTTATGAAGCCATTTAAGAATGCGCTCTTCACGTCCATTTGATATAACTTGAAATTCATATGACAAGCAAATGCAAGAAGCATTCTAATAGATTCAAATCTAGCTACAGGTGCATATGTTTCATCAAAGTCAATGCCTTCCTATTGGTTATAGCCTTGGGCAACCAGTCTAGCCTTCTTTCTAGTGATATTACCATCTTCATCAAGTTTATTTCTTAATACCCATCTAGTCCCAATAATTTTGGAGTTTGATGGTCTTGGCACTAAGTCCCAAACTTGATTTCTTTCAAATTGATTGAGCTCTTCTTGCATAGCAATTATCCAATTACTATCCAAAAGGGCTTCCTTTATGTTCTTGGGTTCAATGGTAGAGATGAAAGCCATATTGGAACAAACATTTTGGATTTTACTCCTAGTTTGTATACCTTTATCTAGGTTTCCAATGACAAGGTCAAGAAGGTGGTCTTTAACAGTTCTAATCTCTTTAGGAAGTTGATGTACTTGATCATTAGGTTCATCTAAAGTGACTTTTTCAACTCTTTTCCTAATTTCAAGTACTTCATCTTTATCATCTTCTTCTAGGTCTTTATACTTATCTTTTGTCATAGATTCATCAAATTTAACATTCACAGATTCTTCCATAATTAGTGTTCTTTTATTAAAGACTCTATATGCTCTACTATTTGTGGAGTAGCCTAGAAAAATGCCATCATCGGCCTTTTCATCAAATTTTCCTAAGTTGTCCTTAATATTAAGAATGAAACATGCACAACCCAATACTTGAAAATAATCAACTTTAGACAATTTTTTATGAAATAATTCATAAGGGATTTTTAACAATATAGGTCTTATCAAAACCCGGTTCAACACATAACATGTTGTATAAACAGCTTCGGCCCAAAGATACTTAGGCAAAAAATACTCATTGAGCATCATCCTTGCAGTTTCTTGGATAGTTTGATTTTTTCTTTCAACCACACCATTTGATTGTGGTGTTCTAGGAGCCAAAAAATTATGTGTTATACCTTGTTTTAGACAAAAATCTCCAAATTCTTCTATGTTATCAAATTCACCGCCATGGTCACTTTTGATGGAAGTGATCATGTAATCCTTCTGATTTTGTACTCTCTTACAAAGAAACGCAAACTCCTCAAATGCATCTTTTTTATGCTTGAGAAAGAGGGTCCAGGTGAAACGGGAGTAATCATCTACAATAATAAATGTATACTTCTTTCCTCCTAGGTTTGTGGTTTGGATAGGTCCAAACAAGTCAAGATGAAGTAATTGCAAAGGCTTTGAAGTAGCAACAGAATTTATGGCCTTATGAGATACCTTTGTAAGTTTACTTCTTTGACATGCTCCACAAGTGTGTTGTTTATCAAAGTTTAACTTAGGTAGATTTCTCACCATATTTTTAGAGGATAGGCATGCATCAACAGAGTTTAAACTAAATATGTAAGTATAAACAATATTCTTCTTACAACCCTCAAGAATCACATTATCATTTGAATCCTTAATCTCACATTTAGAGGCATTAAAGTTTACACAATATCCATTGTTGCATAGTTGGTTTACACTAAGTAGATTGTACTTAAGATTATCAACTAAGCTAACGTTAGAAATCACTGTACCTCCAAATTTGATAGATCCATTTCTGATAATTCTACCTTTGTTGTTGTCTCCAAAGGATACCCATCCTCCTTTTTACTTCTTGAGCTCGAAAAACAACTTTAGGTTGAAAGTCATATGTTTTGAGCAGCCACTGTCAATGTACCATTCCATGTTGCTCTACAAAATAAGAAATACTCAATAAAATTTTGGTCCCCATTGAGAGTTGGATCCGTTATTATTAGTATCATACATTCCTCTTGGTTACCATTTCCCTTTTGGTTCCCATACCAATTTGTGTATGATTGGGGTTTTCAAGGTCTTTGGCTTTGAGGTGCTTTATAGGGTCTTTGGTTCTTAGGTGGTCTATGTACTTTTGGTGGAGTTCTAGTTGGTCTTTGCATATTAGGATAATTTCTCCTATTTTGACCATTATATCTTCTTTTAGGATGATGGAAAGGTTGGTTCATGTGACGACATTCCCAAATGGTATGTCCTTCTTATTGCGATTATTGCATACAATCACTTGAGGAATATTGAGGTCTTCCTATTGAGATTGGTGTTCTTGGATTGAGAACTTTTCTTTCTAATGTAGCAATCCTCAATAGAATGTCCTCTCTTTTTGCAATAGTTGCAATACTTATTCTTCTTTACTTTCTTGCTTGTTATTTTACTTTAACTTGTCTCTTTGATTTGATTTGAACTCTTGTTCACATCATAGCCTACACCTTCAGTCAAACCTTGCTCCTAACTGGCTGGAATTTTGATTGAAGGACAGGAACCCCTGATCAGGCAACCAAGAACACTATGGAGTATCACTCCATTGATTTGGATTGATGAAGAAACGTTGTGCATGTCTTCCTATATACCTGTCCGAAGATGGGCAGCTGACCCCTGCAACTGCACAGCTCACAGCATTATGTATGGCCTGGACTCCAGGTAATCTCTCTCCTCTGTATAACTATGGGACCCACCCCTGGAAAAGTATGTAAAAAGCTCTAATTGGCATGTAGGGACAATGCCCTAACCATGGTTCAAAACCCTGTGCAAACCCCACTGAGATTCAGCCTTGCTGAAATCTCTGAGCAATGCAGATAAGGCCCAGAAACATCTTCCAGAGTACAAAACAGCATATTAAATTGATTTTAAATTATGGGGACCACTCATATTGGACATGGGCACCCTCCATAGGTAGAGGGGAGTCTGAGGGACCACCTCATACCCTTGGTTTATTGTGGACCCCACCAGTGTGCCCAGAATGGCTGAGAATGCAGTCAAAAATGCATTTTCAAAAGGGGCCTTAACCAGCCAAACAGGCCTTAGTCAGCCTGGGCCTATAAATACATGTACCTCAGCTCATTTTAGAGCTCTTGGTACTATTCAATTCGTTGGAGAGGGAGAAGAAAGAAAAGAGAGGAAAAGAGAGGAAGAAGGAAGGATTGGGAGGCAGCTTTGCATCGAGCAGCTCCACACCTGTGCAGGTATATAATCACTATCCCTGCCTGCTGCTCCCTTTTATGCTTGTATTTTGATGATTTTCCTGCTCTCTGGTAGCCTAGAATAGCTGGGAACTGCCTAGAACTGCTCCAGATCTGCCATGCAAGTATGAAGCATGGAAGATCTGGGAATTTTAAGTAATTTTACAGATCTGGGGTCTTGGAGCCAAAATCTGGCTGTGCATAGCTGCATGCCCAGTTTCACTATTTTTTACTGTTTGGAGCCCTGGATCCAAGCCCTGACTGCATGGGACCTAGCCCAAGGTGGTAGTAGCCCTAGATTACCATTTGATATGTAAATAAAGCTTTGCATATGACTGAAACCAAGTTCTGAGGCTGGGAAAATTTGTGGGTTACTATTTATTGGGCTATCTGGGCAGCCTTTGGCAGCCAAATGGTGGGCCCAGTGGAGAATCCACATGGACCAAAATGAAGATCACCCCTGGGGTCACCTAATACCCTAACATGCATAGGAGAAAGATTTGACCACTGGCCATAGCCAGCAACATAGGAATCTCAGCCAGATCTCGTTTTGAAGACTCTGGGCGATGCACCCAACGCCCAGAGACATTGCCCAGTGAATGAATTATTGTTGTTGTTCTAATGTTTTATCTCGGGGGACCTCACCCATTGGCCATGGTACTGTGTGGGAAGGTGGGAAATGACCTAAATGCCCCTCCCTACATCTATCCATACGAGGGAATGCTTGGGAACCCAAGTGGGCCCCGCAGGACTTGGAAACCCTGCCTGTGCTTGGTCCTGCAGCACTGTCAAGCTGGGGATAGCACTATAAGTCTATTATCACTTAGGGTCAGGTACTAATACTATAAATGACCATTTTACCCCTAGGCCACCATCTCTGGATGATGCACTGGGATATAGGCTTAAGGCCCAGTACAAGGCCCAGAGAATTCCCAATGCAAACCAACTGAACACTGGGTCAACTCAGTAAGCTTAGATCAACCCTAGGATCTCCAAAAATAGACTGGAATATTAAAATGACAATTTTTTATTTATATCTAGGATTTGATCCTGCGCTCGAGGCCTACAATCAGACTACAGTTGGAACTGAATTTGCAACCGAGTTCTTAGAACCAAACCCAGGTGAGTGAAGTATTATTATATATGTATGTGTAACTGTGTTACTATGCCGGCAATTAAGAATCTTAAATTATAAATGCTGTGTTATTTAATTTTGTTCAATTACTCAAGTTACTACATATTGACTGTCTGTTGATTAACACTGTGAATTTTATCTGATGATTGTGAATGTTAGACTAGATGTCATAGTCGGCTTGGAAATGAGGCCTGGGGTAGCCCGTAGAATAGGATACGGTTGACACCGCCTAACCCATACGATGTCCTATAGACATAGGGTTAGAGTTTCATCACCCGTGCTACGCACCCTTGCCAACAGGGGTTAAGGTGTTGGATGCCTGTGAGGCTAACCATATGTGTATATGAGAAAATAAAAGAAATGAAAAGAAAGAAATATGTTTGCACCAGAATGGTGAATATGGGCTATAAGCCAGAGATGAAAAGAAAAGAGAAAAGTGATGGATTGCCCTACAGGTTAATCACAGAGGGCTGGTCGGGCTGACCTTGGTGAATGAATGCGGGAGCTAACTGGTCCTCTCCGATAACTCAATGGGTGTATCGCGGGAAGGGGTAACCAAGCCCACACCAGTGCATGCATGATGATATATTTTGCTCACGAGCTCAGTGGGGGCTCACACTCCATTATACATGTTTTTCTTAGATGATTCTGTATGTGGATGCCGCTGTGGCATGGAGGCTCATTACGAGGAGGAGAGCTCTGGTTATTATGATGATATTGGTGTGGACCCCGACAGAGGTCATGCCGATGATGCGTGCATTCTCGGTGGTCATTGATGAAGACTGTTGAAGAGTGCACTTAATGCTTTTTGTCTTGGGGACTCCTTTTTGTTTTTGTTAGGAGTTTATCCCCGTCTTGCTTGTGGTTTTGCTGTAGTTCTTCTTACTTTCTTTTGGGGTTGAGACAGCTCACCCTATATATATATATATATATGTATGTATTTTCTTTGGCTTTTGTTCTTGTCAGCTTTACTTTTCAGTTTGTGGGTAGTTTGGGGAATGTATCAGGACAAACATATGTATGTATATATTATCATAATTTCCCGTATCGCTATGCTTTCTCTTTGTTATTGTAATTGTAGTTTATCTGCAGCACTCTGATCTTACCTGTAGTAATGTGATGAATGTGGGACCGTGAATGTAATAACTGCTTCTAGATCCGTGGGATTTGGCGGATTGCCGTTACGTAATTCGGGTCACCTACCTAATCCTCCCAGGGGGTGGTTTGGGGTGTTACAGAGCTTGGTATCAGAGCAAGAGGCTCTTCTTCCATTCACCAGATGTAGACTAGGACTAATAAACTACCAATATTAAAACATGTAATAATTAAAAAGCTACAGGGGAGGTGGATGTAAATAAATAAAAGATGCATAATTTTTATTAAATTTAAAAGACAACTGTGGCTGAGCCACTACATAAGTTTTGGCTGATAGTACTACTTTCAGATATTTACATAAGCTGACAAAAAGAAAAAAACTAAATACATCTCGAACAAAAGAAAAGTACATAAGCTAAGAAAAAAAAAAGATAAGTCAGAACCACGTAGCATAGACACCAATGCTGGTCAGAAGAACTACTCCGACGAAGGCAAGTTGCCAAATGGAGGTTGTGACTGGCGCGAGTCAACACTGTAGAACCTGTCCCAAAAGTTCAAGCGCGGCTGGACAGATCCCACCCTGCTCTCCAATGATGTGAAGCCCCGATCCATCCTAGTCGATATGTCAAAAAGCTGAATGCTGAGACCCTGAAACTATGACATCATTTGTGCCCACTCAGAAGGCCCTGGAACCTGAGAACTGGCGGCACCCGTCGTCTTATGAGCAGGCAAGTCTGTAAACTATGCACCAATGCCCTCAATGTCATCATGCCCATCACCCTGCTCCTCTCCATGCTCGCCCTGGATGTCACCCTGCACCTCCTCACCCTGCTCATCACCACCTTGCACCTCATCCAGCTCCTCATCCCTCTGCTGCTCATCTCCTGGCATCACCATCTCCTCATCCTCCGGTCGATCACCCCATGGCACCTTCATCTTTAGTATCGAGGTCTTATCAATGGGCTTGGATCTATCCTTCTCCATGTACTCACCCGCCAAAGGAACCTCGAAGTGCCGGAAGACTAAGGTAAGGAACTTCCCATATGGAAGGTTCCCATCAGATGGGTTCTGTGCATGATATAGCATAACCTAGAGTAATAGGTAAGGGAGGTTTATAACTGGACCCCCTCTGCCTGCTCCCAATAGGTAGTATGTGATATACGCTCTCATCATAGAAAAGCTACCCCTATTACCACCTTTGGGGTAGATGTTGTAGGTTACACACCTACTAATCACTCGAGTACTAGGCTTGTAGGAAGCCTCAGATTTAGGTGTGTCCTGTGACCCTGTCAATGCTTTGAGGACCCTCCTCCTGGTCTCCAAACAGAACATCTCAGATATGTCAACACGAGGCTTGTAGTAACACCTCTCTCTAGTGTTTGGCAACCCCAATATCCCTGCTAGTGAGGCAGTGGTCAATCTAATATCCACTCCCTTCACTCTACTCACCAACCCAAACTCTTGTGCCCCAGATGGCACCAAGTTGTAGTAGAAGTACCGAACCAAGTTGGGATAACAAGGTTCAGCAGGTGTCAACATAGGGGTCCAACCCAAGGTGTTGAACCTAGTAAAGAGACTGTATTGGTGAAAGTCATCCACCTGGACCACCCAACCATTGACTATCTTGAGGGACTTAAACTTGTCCCACTCCTTAAAATGCTCATACCTAGAGAAGAGGAATCGGTCAAGCTCGGGCTCCTTCGAAGATGAATCATCCCTAGGTGAAGAGGGAGGCACCGTAGATGATGATGATGATGAATGTTCACTCTCAACTCGTAGCCTCTTACGGGCTACCGATTTCTTAGACATACGATGACTTGTAGACATTGGGCTGCAAAAAGAAAAGGAAAAGAAGTAGTTAGGGCAAGGAAATTTAACAAAACCCTAGCTAAAGTAAGGAGAAACAAAGGGAAGATCTAGAATAGTGAAAGTAACCAAGAAATCTTACCTAAACTTTTGTGGTTTCGCGGAAAACCCAAGGAAATGTGAGGACTTGGTGTGGAAATGGTCACACTACCCTCCAAAGAGCTTCTCTAGGTGTTTAGGGAAGTTTAGAAAAAGTTTTAAGTGAAATGGGCCCCTCTCGAACTCATATACCTGTGCCCCGATTCTCTGGGCGATGGTACTGGGCGATGCATCCAACAACCAGAGACATCGCCCAGTGAATGCATTTTTGCTGATTTTGTGTTTTAACACATGGGCACTGTGGTTTGACCCAAAATAACCTTAATAAACTTGGCAAAAGTGAGTATTTATAAAAAAAATATATAATCATATTTGGATTATAAAAGAAAATATATAAAATAATAAAATATAATTGGTTAAAACTAATTAATTAAATAAATACAATTGCATAAAATTATGGGAATACAACTCCTGCATGGGGATTATAGTGAGACTCATTGAAAGTTGAAATCCTTTGTTTTATTGCTAAGGTAGGTACCTTATGATAGGTAAATATACATATACATACTCTTGTGAGGATTGGTGTGTGTGTAGGATATTAATATTATGTGCTTGATATTGTGATGTACAAACTGAGTGGAGTGATGCTATGCAAAACCAAACATAGATATGTAGGTATGTTGTAATAACGTATTTATGACGTATAGGGAGCATAGATCTTACCATATCCATAACCTAGGACAGCCAAGTTTAGGATCTAATAGGTTGTTTTGCCAATCAAAACTCTTTAGACGCTAAGGTACCTCGAGCCAACCCAATTATGTTCACATTATTTATAGTCATCTGAATTTTAGTAGACGTGTACTTAATTCCTTTAATTAAGTATAACCTGATGCTTAGAACCATTTTCTATGACAGGACCCATTACCTCAGCCAGGCCTAGAGACCCCAGCAACATGATCTATATTAGACAACTACGAGAGAGACTGAGACGGATACGACTAGTACCACCCCGAGCCGAGAACCGATTGAACTTTTATCTAGCCCTTGCTGCCATTAGTGGACCAAGGGAGCAAGACTTCTATATGTCCTTAGCTGAAGAAGTAAGAGCCGACATAGATTACCTACTTGCGATGGAGTTTGTGACGGGAAGGAAGCTGGAATTGCTTGCTTGTTAGACTAAGTAAATAATTAAAAGTCTTTTACTTAAAAGATTTGAAGTCTCTCATATAGTGTCATGCATAGCATATCACTACATAAAATGTTTAAGAAAGAGAAACAAAACACAAAGTGAAAGAAACACCTCATAATAAACAAAGATGACATATCTAATAACCCACCTTACTGGTGTGACTCATAAAGTTCACTGGAACTATGGACTAGGTTTGTACCTGCACTATTTAGGAAATAACTGTTAACCCTGATGAGCAATATTGGAATATTGAACATGCTCCTCTTTTCAAAGAAGCAACAATGGTCAGCACAAGAAGAAGCTCACATGGTGGTCACAAGGGAAAACAACCTCGTGTTATACCAGAGGTTGAACTGCCAAATGGGACTGAGGCTCAAAATTCTGAAGCATCGACTGCTTCGTCAGAGGCACCAGCAGCTGCACAAGCCAGCCGAATGTGGCAGCCGGCGATGTAACTGCATTCATAACCACTATGATGCGGACCATGCAACAACAACAAGAATTGCTTGGTTAGATGTCTACACAGTTTGCAACCATGACGCATGAACGTGCGACACCACCACCACCACCCAATCGGCCCGTACTGTTTCCGCCACCTATGCCGTAACACTTAGCGGAGAACTCTATCGCCAAGGCTATGGAGAGATTCAAGAAACTCCAACCGCCTACGTTTTCCAAGATAACTTTCGAGGCAATGCAGCTGGAGCGGTGGATTAGTGCCCTAGAGAAGGTATTTGAAGTACTTGAGTACATGGATGCACAGAAACTGATATGTGTGAGTTATTAGTTGTAGAATGAAGCCAAAGCCTGGTGGAAAGCTACTAAGCCTAATTTGGAAGCCGCTCAGCCGAATCCCACGTGGGAGCAATTTAAAGAAGTTTTCTTCAAGAACTACTTCCCAGAGAGTGTCAGGGATAGGAAAGAAGTTGAGTTCACCGCACTGGTGCAAGGGACCAAGTCAGTGTTGGATTACCAACAGCGGTTTGAAGACCTGTTCCATTTTGCTCCAGAGCACCTGAAAGGGGAAGTTAGTAAGGCAAAGAAATTCGAGAAAGGACTCAAGACTGAGATTGGATCAATATTGTCACTCATGGACATCCGGGATTATGCTCAGATGGTCGACAAGGCGAAGACGATGGAAGATAGATTTAAAGAAAAAGAGAAGGGGAAGACTACCACGTCTCCTGGGTTGAACAAAAGGCCAAATAATTTTCAAACTTTTGGATGGCCAAATAAAGCTTATCGAGGAACAAGTTCAAGCCCTAATCCGACTCCGTATCGTAGGCTGAACGTGGGTCAGAACCCTTTCCGCCCCACTTTCAATCAACCTGCTCAACCGACTACGAGTCAAGCGACAACAGCAGCTTCGCCAGCCCGACCAGCAACAAGTCAAGTGAGCCAAGCCTCAACACCTACTGTTCCACCCTATAAGTGCTATGTGTGCAATAAAGAAGGGCACATGGCTAGAAGGTGATAGGCACCCAGCAACTGCCCGACCGACGGTCAGTCTTCCTAGACCAAACTCTGTTGTGTACTATTGTGTTATACATATTATGCACCTAATTAAACTAATTTTTTTTTGAAGATTTTTTTATTAACTTGATTGAAATTTATGAACCTAATTAGGCTAATTAAGATTATGGTTTTAATCCTAATTACTACTCCTAAGTTTGGTGATTATGTACATTATGCATCCTAATCAAGCTAATTAATGGATTTTACCTAAATTAGAAAGCCTAACTCTATGGTCAAAAACATGGTTGACTGTAAAAAAGAAAACCAAGTCTAATTATATCATGGAGAAGGACAATTATATTGATAAGCAAAACAGCTTATAGGCCAAAATAGCCAAAATTACAAAAATGCCACTAAAGAGCCAAAATATGTACAAAGGCATGAAATCATATTTAAATGCTGTAAATAAGCAAAACATGATTAAATAACATTAACATCACGCATTTGGATCATCAAGAACACATGAAATGGCAAGGAAATGTGGGGTGGTAAAAATTACCAAAATGCCCCTGTTATGGCAAACATTTAGAAAATGCATGATAATTCATGAAAATGCTTAAAACATGTTTAATAAAGTTAAAACATGCAGCAAAAGTAGCAGGGGCCTTTCTGGGGTCCTAAACAAGGTTTGGTTGCAAAATGACCAAAATGCCCCTAAGGGCAAAATGGTAAAGTGTCAAAAAGACACTTAGAATCATTGTAGGCATCGAAAGTGATGTTAAACATCCTAAAATGACTGAACACACCAAATGATATTTCCAGAATGATAGCCTAGGCCCACGTTTGGTAAATTACCAATACACCCCCGAGGGGCGAAAATGACTTTTTATGCATATTTGTCAAGCATGATGGTCACGTATGCATATGAAAACATCCTAAAACATTCTACAACAGCATGTCATGCATGGAAAACATTTTTCTTATTTTTCCAGAATTTTTCATTATAATTAGAAAAATGACATTTATACCCCTAAATGAGGTGGGAAACGTATATAAACTATCAAACATGCATGTCAGTGGATAATGATTCCATAAAATCAAGCATGATGAAATATGCATTCCATAATTTTTTTGTGAATTTTTATGCATTTATATTATTTTTAATATTTTCTGAAATGCTAAAAAAGAAGGGAAAACAAAGAAAAATACAAAATCCCCATCACAGATCCGAATTCGATCAAACCAGAGCCCATTCCCACTAATAAAAACATGATCTTTAACATGGTCATAACACTTTTGTCCAAATACCCACCCACATGTTTAGATTTTACATAATCCAAAATCCTTTCCAGGGGCAAAAATGTCATAAAAAAATGATTTGGAGCTTGATAAAATTAATGAATGTCAAACATAGTGACAAGCATCATCCCTGAAAATTTCATATTTTTATCACACTTGAATTATTTTTAACATTTTTATAACTGAAAAACAACCTTTGTTGTAAAGAAAATCAAAACAAATGCTTAAAAATAAGTAAAATATATGGGAAAATATCCTTGAAGCGTGGAAGTGCCTAGGCTCAGCTTGAGTAACCTTGTGTGACCGTAAATAGTCGCCAGAAACCTCCAAAAGTCGCTCCAAGTGTGGTTGCTCCGAATGGCAAGAGTGATGAAGAAGGGGTATTTACGGAATTTTATATCAGTAATGAAGCATAACCTATGGATGAGAAAATCATGTTTGGAAAGAGGGGATCAAGGACTGCGTGAAGGTAATTTTTCACTAATTTTTCTCCGTCCCTAGACCCTCCAAATGGCCTCCTATTTATAGGAGAAAATCTGTTCGAGGAAAAGTCTCAAAGACCCTTGGGGCCTTAATGGCTAGGATAAGGAGTGATGGGCTGGCTTGCGTGTGGCCAGGCTTGCTGAGCAGTCTGGGCTTGCGTGTGCCTAGGCTTGCTGTGCAGCCTGGGCATGCGTGTGCCTAGGCCTGCTGGGCAGGTGGGCATGGGAGATGGGCCTTGTGTGGCTCAGCCTAAATGGTGGGGGTTTGTCCCCTGTCGACAGTCCAGCTGGGCCGGGTCAGTCCCGTCTGACTCGGGTCGGTCAAAATGTTTTTTTAATTTTATTTTTCTCTCTTTCTCAAAGATTCCATTTTAAAGGCCCACATTCAAATATTGATATCTTCCAATCCGTGTGGCCGATTTTGACGCACCACATATTACCGCGAAGGTCTCAACCTGTACTTTTCATCCGTGTGACAGATATGGTCAGATTTTGCCTAAAATGGCATGGATATCGAGGAAAACACATAAATGGTGTTTCACACCGATCAAGGTCCAAATGATACCAAAATTACATGAAATTTTACGTGTAAGCACAATATGACCAAATAAAGTTATCCAAATGATTTCAGGTCACATCGGGTGGCTCGGGTACCAAGAACCATACCAGGGGCAAAACGGTCATTTTCACAAAAGTTACCCGATTTGGCCGAAACTTTACGTGAAAACTTAATATGACCAAATGAGGTCATCCAAAGTATTTCGGACTAAATCGGGTGGTCTAGATACCGAGAACCGTGCCAGGGGCAAAACGGTCATTTTCATGAAAGGTGTTGGATTTGGGTGAAACTTCAAATGTGAACTTAAAATGGTTAAATACGGCTATGTGAAGGGTTTAGGCTCTATTTGGGACAATTTGGTTACAAAAAGTGGGGTAGGGGTAATTTGATAATTCTTGCCATTCAGTCACCACACGAGTTACGAACTTCACCATCATTGCCAAAACACACTTCCAAGGTGTCAAAATGTGGTGTCTACAATTGCAGATCGCGTGGATATGGCAACAACTCACTGAATCAGCCCTACGCAAGATCTTTTCAGCCACGGGACAATCGGAAGGGAGGAAAGGTGTTTGCGATGACGAATGAAGAAGCTGAGGCAAACCCCGATGTATTGACAGGTAAGTTTGCTGAACACTACTAAATTATAGGGAATAACTGGCTTGCTTCATGTAACCTAAATTATGTATGAACCCTAGGTACCCTGAGTGTCTCGACTGTACCTGAACGAGTATTATTCGACTCGGGTGCAACCCACTCTTTCGTTTCTACCACTTTTACGAGTAGGATGAAAGATCAACCGAGAGACATCGAGCACGAACTAGTAGTCAGCACATCGACGGGTAGTGTCGTGAGTTTGAAGGAGGTCTACTACCCTTGCCAAATTGAGATTTATGGGAAGAAATCTAACCGCATGATTGATAAAGTTGGATATCAAGGATTTTGACGTAATACTAGGCATGGATTGGTTATCCGCCTACGGTGCAAACGTCTTGTGTGCGGAGAAGAAGATAGTGTTTAAAATGGATGATGGGTCAATCCTTACTTATCAAAGTGAACCAAGAAGGAAACCCAGGAGGATAACCATATCATCCCTTCAGGCGCGAAAATTTTTAGATGATGGATACCAAGGCTTCTTAGCCACTGTGATGGATACGGAGGCGAAGATAAAACCCTTGGAGGAACTTGTGGTCGTCAGAGAATTTCCGATGTTTTTCTAGAAGATCTGACGCGGCTACCTCCTGACCGCGATATAGAGTTCGCAATTGATCTAATTCCTGGTGTAGCACCGGTATCCAAGTCACCATATCGGATGGCGCCAATCGAACTGATGGAGTTGCAGGTTCAACTTCAAGACCTACTGAAGAAGGGATTCATACGACCCAGCATATCACCCTGGGGAGCACCCGTGCTATTTGTTAAGAAGAAGGATGGGAGTATGCGGCTATGTATCGACTATCATGAGCTGAATAAGCTGACTATCAAAAATTGATATCCGCTGCCACGCATCAATGACCTATTTGATTAGTTACAAGGAGCAAGAGTTTTCTCCAAAATCGATCTTAGGTCGGGATACCATCAACTGAAGATAAAAAATGCCGATATTCACAAAACGGCGTTCTGAACTTGATACGAACATTATGAATTTCTGGTTTTGTCATTCGGATTAACCAATGCCCCGGTAGCATTCATGGACATGATGAACAGAGTATTCCATAACGTGTTGGATAAGTTCGTCATTGTGTTTATTGATGACATTTTGGTGTACTCCAAGAATGAGGAAGAACATGCTTGACACCTTACTTTCGTGTTGCAACGATTGCGGGAGCACCAACTTTATGCCAAGTTTAGTAAATGTGAATTCTGGCTTCACCAGATTGGATTCTTGGGACACATCGTCACTGAGGACGGCATCAAAGTGGATCCAGGAAAGGTGAAAGCGGTTCTTGAGTGGGAGACTCTGAAGAGTGCCACTGAGATTCGAAGTTTCTTAGGATTGGCCGGATATTACTGACGGTTTATTGAGGATTTCTCGCTTATCTTGGCACCCATGACAAAACTTACAAAGAAAGGAGCCAAATTTGAATGGAATGAAGCATGCAAGAAAAGTTTTCAGGAATTGAGAAACCGATTGGTGACAGCTCCAGTCTTGACCATTTCGAATGGCACCGGAGGAATGGTAGTATATACTGACGCATACAAGACAGGATTGGGTGTCATCCTAATGCAGAAAGGTAAAGTAGTTGCCTATGCCTCTAGACAATTAAAGGAACACGAAAAGAACTACCCCACTCATGACTTAGAGTTGGCAGCGGTAGTCTTTGTGTTAAAAATATGGCGGCATTACCTATATGGTGAAAAGAGTGAAATCTTTAGCGATCATAAAAGTCTGAAGTATTTCTTCACCCAGAAGGAGTTGAACATGAGACAGAGGCGGTGGTTAGAACTGGTGAAGGGTTATGATTATAAAATCCAGTACTACCCTGGTACAGCCAACGTTGTAGCTGATGCATTAAGCAGAAAATCTTAGACTGCATCTCTCGCTTCCTTAGTCGTACGCGAGCAGTTGGTAGAAGAAGCTTGAAAGTTTGATCTGGAGCTCGTGATCGAAGGAATGGCTATACAATGAGTAGCCATGGATCTACAGCCGTTGATACGAGAAGAGGTAATTGCGAAGCAACCATTGGACCCCGAGCTGGCCACTATCATTGGGGAGGTACAACAAGGTGTCCATAAGGACCCAGACTTTTCTTTGGCCCATGATGGCACACTGAAGTTTTGAGACAGATTCTGCGTGCCTGATGATTATGATGTCCAAGACCGAATCCTTAAAGAGACGCACAACTCACCCTATACAATCCACCCAGAAGTACAAAGATGTACAAGAATTTGAAGAAGTATTACTGGTGGATGGGAATGAAAGAGACCATAGCAATATACATGTCCAAGTGCCTCACCTATCAACAGATAAAAGTAGAGAGACATCGATCGTATAGTTTATTGCAGCCACTTCCCATACCTGAATGGAAGCGAAAAAGGATCACTATAGTTTTCGTGACAAATTTGTCCAACACCAGGAAGGGCATGAATGTGATTTGGGTGATCGTAGACGGACTGACAAAGGCTGCTCACTTTATACCAATCAAGATAAGCTATTCTATGGAGAAGCTCACCCAATTATATATAGAAAATATAGTCCACTTACATGGCGTGCCTGTCAGTATTGTGACTGACAGAGTCCCTCAGTTTACCTCAAGGTTTTGGAGGAGTTTACAAAAGGCATTGGGATCTCAACTGAATCTTAGTACAGCTTTCCATCCGCAGATGGACGGACAGTCAAAAAGAACTATTCAAACTCTAGAGGATATGCTCTGAGCCTGTGTTTTGGAAATGAATAATAGTTGGGATGCTCACATACCTCTGGTGGAATTTGCATACAATAATAGTTATCATTCCACCATTGGCATGGCACCATTCGAAGCTCTTTATGGATGGCAATGTCGAACTCTGCTATATTGGGATGAAGTTGGTGAACAAAAATATCTCGGGCCTGAGATGATACAAGCTACCTGTGACAAGGTCGATGTCATAAGAGAGAAGATCAAGGCAGCCCAGTCAAGACAGAAAAGTTATGCGGATAATCGAAGGAAGGACATTGAATTTGAAGTCGGAGAAAAAGTGTTCCTTCGAGTGTCTCCAACTAAGGGATTGCTACATTTCAACAAGAAGGGCAAGTTGAGCCCAAGATTCTTCAGTCCTTATGAAATTCTTAATAAAGTGGGACCCGTAGCATACCGACTGGCATTACCACCATCTTTGTTGGGCATTCACGATGTTTTCCATGTGTCGATGCTAAGGAAGTACATTAACAACCCGACACATATACTATCAACTAAACTTGAACAGTTGGATGTGGATATGACCTACGAAGAGCAACCTACGGAGATATTAGATAGAAAGGAGCAGAACCTCCATAACCGCACGATCTCCTTTGTGAAGGTTCGATGGGGAAGCAATCCCATAGAAGAAGCTTTGTGGGAGTGAGAAGAAGAAACGAAAGAGAAATATCCTCAACTCTTCGAATTGCGAGGTAAGCAAATTTCGAGGATGAAATTTTTGTAAGGTGGGGAGAAATGTCAAACTCTGCTCCTGACTAGCTGGAATTTTGATTGAAGGATGGAACCCTTGATCAGGCAACCAAGAACACTGTAGAGTATCACTCCAATGATTTGGATTGATGAAGAAATCCTGTGCATGTCTTCCTACATACCTGTCAGAAGATGGATAGCTGACCCCTACAACTGCACAGCTCATAGCATTATGTATGGCCTGGAATCCAGGTAATCTCTCTCCTCTCCATAACTGTGGGATCCACCCCTAGAAAAGTGTGTAAAAACTCTAATTGGCATGTGGGAACAATGCCCTAACCATGGGTTAAACCCCTGTGCAAACCCCACTGAGATTCAGCCTTGCTGAAATCTTTGGGCGATGCACTGGGTGATGCAGACAAGGCCCAGAGACATCGTCCAGAGTGCAAAATAGCATATTAAATTGATTTTAAATTATGGGGACTCATATTGGACATGGGCACCCTCCATAGGTAGAGGGGAGTCTGAGGGACCACCTCATACCCTTGGTTCACTGTGGATCCCACCAGTGTGCCCAGAATGGCTGAGAATGCAGTCAAAAATGCATTTTCAAAAGGGGCCTTAACCAGCCAAACAGGCCTTAGTCAGCCTGGGCCTATAAATACATGTACCTCAGCTCATTTTAGAGCTCTTAGAACTCTTCAATTCGTTGGAGAGGGAGAAGAAAGAAAAGAGAGGAAAAGAGAGGAAGAAGGAGAAGAAGGAAGGATTGGGAGGCAACTTTGCATCCAAAGCTTGGATTCGAGCAGCTCCACACCTGTGCAGGTATATAATCATTGTCCTTGCCTGCTGCTCCCTTTTATGCTTGTATTTTGATGATTTTCCTGCTCTCTGGCAACCCAGAACAGTTGGGTACTGCCTAGAACTACTCAAGATTTACCATGCAAGTATGAAGCATGGAAGATCTAGGAATTTTAAGTAACTTTACAGATCTGTTCTACTGGTCTTGGAGCCGAAACCTGACTGTGCATAGTTGCACTACGCAGTTTCACTATTTTTGACTGTTTGGAGCCCTGGATACAAGCCCTGGCTACATGGGACCTAGCCCTAGGTGGTAGCAGCCCTAGATTACCATTTGATATGTAAATACAGCTTTGCATGTGACTGAAACCAAGTTCTGAGGCTGGGAAAACTCGTGGGTTACTATTTACTGGGCTATCTGGGCAGCCTTTGACAGCCAAGTAGTGGGCCCAATGGAGAATCCACATGGACCAAAATGAAGATCACCCTGGGGTCACCTATTACCCTAACATGCATAGGGGAAAGATTTGATCACTGGCCATAGCTAGCAACGTAGGAATCTCAGCCAGATCTCGTTTTAAAGACTCTGGGTGATGCATTGGGTGATGCACCCAACGCCTAGAGACATCGCCTAGTGAATGAATTGCTGCTGTTTTGATGTTTTGTCTCAGGGGACCTCACCCATTGGCCATGGTACTGTGTGGGAAGGTGGGAAATGATCTAAATGCCCCTCCCTACATCTATCCATATGAGGGAATGCTTGGGAACCCAAGTGGGCCCCGCAGGACTTGGAAAACCTGTCTGTGCTTAGTCCTACTACACTGTCAAGCTGGGGACAGCACTGTAAGTCTATTATGACCTAGGGTCAGGTACTAATATTATAAATGACCATTTTACCCCTAGGCCACCATCTCTGGATGATGCACTGGGACATAGGCCTAAGGCCCAGAGAATTCCCAGTGAAGACCAACTGAACACCGGGTCAACTCAGTAAGCTTAGATCAACCCTAGGATCTCCAAAAATAGACTGGAATATTAAAATGACAATTTTTTATTTATATCTAGGATTTGATCCCGCGCTCAAGGCCTACAACCAGACTGTAGTTGGAACTGAATTTGCAATCGAGTTCTTAGAACCAGACCCAGGTGAGTGAAGTATTATCATATATGTATGTGTAATTGTGTTACTATGATGGCAGTTAAGAATCTTAAATTATAAATGTTGTGTTATATAATTTTGTTCAATTACTCAAGTTACTACATATTGACTGTCTATTGATTAACACTGTGAATTTTATCTGATGATTGTGAATGTTAGACTAGATGCCGTAGTCGGCTTGGAAATGAGGCCTGGGGTAGCCCATAGAATGGGATACGATTGACACCGCCTGACTCATACGATGCCATATAGATATGGGGTTAGAGTTTCATCACCCGTGCTATGCACCCTTGCCAAAAGGGTTAAGGTGTTGGATGCCTGTGAGGGTGACCATATGTGTATATGAGAAAAGAAAAGAAATGAAAAGAAAGAAATATGTTTGCATCGGAATGGTGAATATGGGCTATAAGCCAGAAATGAAAAGAAAAGAGAAAAGTGATGGATTGCCCTACAGCTTAATCATAGAGGGCTGGTCAGGCTGACCTTGGTGAACGAATGCGGGAGCTGACTGGTCCTCTCCGACAACTCAATGGGTGTATCATGGGAAGGGGTAACCAATCCCGCACCAGGGATACATGTATTGGGGATTGTAGTAGCACTGACCTGACTTAGTTGTATTGCTAGGTGGCTAATAATCAATCTAGACTTGCATATCATATAGGATCATGTGGATTGTGGTTGCACGTGCATGCATGATGATATATTTTGCTCATGAGCTCAGTGGGGGCTCACATTTCGTTATACATGTTTTTCTTAAATGATTCTACAGGTAGATGCCGTTGTGGCATGGAGGCTCATTACGAGGAGGAGAGCCTTGGTTATTATGATGATATTGGTGTGGACCCCGACAGAGGTCGTGCCGATGATGCGTGCATTCTCGGTGGTCATTGATGAAGACCGTTGAAGAGTGCACTTGATGCTTTTTATCTTAGGGACTCCTTTTTATTTTTGTTAGGAGTTTATCCCCGTCTTACTTATAGTTTTGTTGTAGTTCTTCTTACTTTCTTTTTAGGGTTGAGACAGCTCACCTTGTATATATATGTATGTATTTTCTTTGGCTTTTGTTCTTGTCAGCTTTACTTTTCAGTTTGTGGGTAGTTTGGGGAATATATCAGGACAAACATATGTATGTATATATTATCATCATTTCTCGTATCGCTACGCTTTCTCTTTGTTATTGTAATTGTAGTTTATCTGCAGCACTCTGATCTTACCTGTAGTAATGTGATGAATGTGGGACCGTGAATGTATTAACTGCTTCTAGATCCGTGGGATTTGGCGAATTGCCGTTATGCAATTCAAGTCACCTACCTAATCCTCCTAGGGGGTGGTTTGGGGTGTGACACCTTCTTTGTTAAAAGGTGTTTTGGAGGCATTTCCAAGTAGAATATCAAGGGTTTTCTTGCCATTGGTGAAAGACTCTAAAGCTTGACACAATTGCTCTTTTTCTTCTTCCAAGTTGTTCACTTGAGAAGTTAGAGTTGTGTTTTGATCTTTAAGGGTATTGATCTTCTTCAAGAGATTTTTTTGGGGGTTACTAGTTCCATACTACTTTGATAGAGATCTTTAAAAGCCTCTTCTAATTCTAAAAACTCTTTATCTTTATGAGATGGAGAAGTGGGGGTTACCTCATTTTGAGATTCCTCATCTTCAGTAGCCATGAGTGCGAGATTGGTTTGTTCTTCTTCATCTTAAGATACTTCATCATCCTCTTCTTCATCACTTGAATCAAGAGTGTGTTCAGCTTTGTAGGCCTTTTTGTACTTTTTCATTTTAGGACAATCTCCCCTAAAATGTTCTGGTTTCCTACACTTATAACATACAATATCTTTTGAAGAGGAGTCAGTGTTATCTTTAAAAACACTCTTACCTTTCTGATATTTTGATAACCTCCTTTTGTTGAATGATGTCTTACCTTTATTCTTAAGGAACCTTAAAAACTTTTTGGTAAGGTATGCAATCTCATCATCCGAAAGCTCTTCCTCATCATCACTTATTTTATAGGATTTGAAGGCTACAACTTTCTTCTTTGGTTCCTTTGGCTCATCTTCCTTGGTGTCTATTTTGAGCTCCATTTCATGAGTTTGTAGTGATCCCAAAAGCTCATCTAGGCTTAGCTTATCTATGTCTTTGGACTCTTTGATTACCGTAGTTTTGGGTCTCCACTCTTTTGAAAGAGATCTCAATATCTTTTGGACATTTTCTCCATTAGAATAGACTTTCCCTAAATCTTTCAACTTGTTCACAATATTAGTAAAAAGAGTAAACATTGCATAGATATCTTCATCATTTTTCATTTTAAACAGTTCATACTCATTAACAAGCATATCAATTTTAGATTGTTTGACTTCGAAAGTACCTTCATAGGTAACAATTAGCTTGTCAAATATTTTCTTAGCGGAGTCACACATACATGTTCTATTGTACTCCTTTTCTCCCAAAGCATACTGTATGTAGCTTAGCCACATAATTGAGCTGGACTTTTGCTTTATCAGCTGGAGTCCACTCTTCTTTGGGTTTATCTATACTATTTGGTCCATTTTTTATGACTTCCCATGCATCAATGTTGTTGGCACAAACGAAGTTCTTGAAACGATTCTTCCAATAGGAGAATCCTTCACCTTCAAAGAAGGGTGATCGGATAATGTTGTATCCTTCAACCTTGCGATTGACAGAGGATCCCATGGTCTTAAACTCTTAGTTGAATTAAAAAAATCACGATCTTAAGCTCCTGCTCTTATACCAAATGTGAATTCACCTAGAGGGGGGTGAATGGGTGAAAGTAGTGGAATATAAAAACTTATACGGAATGAAAAACGTTATTAAAATAAAGCAAATAAATCGCAATAATAACACCAAGATTTATAGTGGTTCGGCCAAAATTTGCCTACGTCCACTCCTCTCACCTTAGAAAGAATTCCACTAAAAAAATCTAGAGAATGAGTAAGAGAACTTGTACAACTCTTAATTGAGAGCAAGAGAACTTAATACTACCAACTACTCTTGATTTCGAGCAAGAGGACTCAATACAACAAACTACTCTTGATTTCGAGTAAGAGAATTCACAACATATACTAATAAAAGATTACTAGGGAGGGATTACCTCAACCTTAGCAAATGAGTAGCTAACTTCCACTTGAAGCTTTAAGGCTAAGTGAATACAAGTAGCTAGAGAGGGAAATGAACTTGAATGAATGCTTTGATGATGAATGCTTCAACACTTTGAATGATCAAGTTTCAATGCCTTTTTTATGCCTTTGCTTAGCTTTAATTGATTGTAATTAGCCTAAATAAGCTTACCTATTTATAGGCAAAGGTGCTCAAAGCATCTAAGACATATTACTAAATTCGGACATAATTTGGTCATAATTCGGTATGCTGTTTTCCAATTCGGTATGCCGGATCATGGAATAGATCCGTTGACCAACGGCTAATTTCCAACAGTCATATTGCAATTCGGTATGCTGGATCTGATTCGGTATGCTAGATCTGATTCGGCACATTCCGATTGCTCTCTGTGAGCAAAACCTGAGATTGTAAATATACAGGTCAAAGAGGATTCAACATGCCGAATTGGGATTCGATATGCCGGATCAGCTGATTTTGCTGAAAATGGTTAAGTCCTTATTCGGACAAGTATGGGGCCATTTGTTTGGGTTAAGTCCATATAGGAAAGGTTTAAAATAACCTCCTAAGGTCTACTATATGCATGCGTGAGTATGTGCATTACATTTGTTTGTGGATTTTAAACTTAAATACATATTGATACAAACAAATTACACATGCTTTAAGGTCTTGTCTCTTGATGAATTGCTTGCATAGAAGTCTTGAAGTTGTTCTTCACTTCTCAAGAGTCTTGAATTCTTTGTCTTGGTGCATCAAGCCTTACATGCTCCCCCTTACTTGATGCTCATCTCTTATGAAGTCTTTATACAATATAACATAAATTAGTACAACTAACTTATTTGTTATCATCAAAACCATACTGGGTGATGTGTGGATTTTACCCCAATAAGGACATTATGTCACGGCCCAGACTCCTAGACCTAGTGGGGCCCATGACACCGGTTCTAGCTGGGGTCCGTGTAAATTAAACTTAAACTTTCACATAAACATATACTATGTATGGATCATGAACATTTATGGAGTCTAAAGCTCCACTGCAATCATAGGTAATCTATCAATTTATCCATAACACAATGTCCATCAGAGTCATAGCGGAAACATTCATGGGTTAGGGGCATCAAAATTAAAATCGTTAAAACATTCGATCTTACATAGACCTCAATACCCATCTGTCAGGTAGTAACACTAATGACTTCTAACCTTACTAATTATAGTCATCCTTTAAAAACATTCTTTAAACATCCATAATATTGACCTTATCTAAACTTTGAAGAATAGAAAGGTCTTCCTCAATCCGAGTGACCTTGTTCGATCACAATTTCCTTCCCTTTGTCCTGGGCTCCTTGCTCTATAAAACATTTTACAATAATAGAATGAGCTTTACAGCCCAGTGAGCAAGATAAACAATCATGTATAACTATACAAATACATAATTCATAACCATTCCTAGGGTAACATATATCTTACATTATTTTCATCATTCTTTAAACCATTTATAAGTTATCTAGTTCCATTCTCAGTGCTACATCTGTACCCGAACCCTGACCCGAACTCCGAATGTAGGTCCGAAGCCCAATGGATCCATGGCCTTACCCACTAGTAACCTGTGATGCACTGATCCGGTGTTTTTGAGGGGGAAACTCCGGTGATGTCATACCTACCAGTCCGGAGGCAACTACCAAACCTATGTAGCTGTTTTGTGCATCAGATGATGTACAACCTAAGGTAAAGCTCCTACTTAACTAAGTTAGGTTTTAAAATTATTTATAAATGGTTAAACATTGTATGATGGCCAAAATTATGCATGAACAATGCCCAAGCCATGGCATAGGCCTTTGTGGAGCCCAAATGTAAAAACAGCATGGATTCACCTACTAGTCCATCCACAGTAGTCGATTGGATAGACCAGTACTGTTATTACACACAAATTTCACTTCTGGCTTGTGGGACCCAACATCTCGCACCCCGAATCACCTCACCGAAACTTGAATGACTTGTGGGAAGGTTATCCTAACAATGTGATCATGTGGGGCCACTTTGAAGCCATTTGCTTTAAAGAATAGGTTTCTAAAATGCATTTTATAAAAAAACACACTATACAAATAGGCCTTAGTGGCTGGGCCTATATAAACAAGACTTCAGCCCAAAAACCAATCCTATTCATTTCGTTGGAGAGGGAGAAGAAGAGAGAAAGAAGAGAAGGAGAAGAAGGAAGAGAAGGAAGGAAGGAGAATTGGCTTGGAGACCCTTTTGAGCCTGGATTCTTCAAGGTAAACCCAAACCCAGTAACCCCATACTGTTTCTTACCATTTCCATGGCAGTAACCATGTTGTAATCTTTAAATTCGGCTGTACAACCATGTTCCCATGAATTCTGTAATAGAGACCATGTTTTGCTAGCCTTAGATGCTTGGATCCTTGCATGTATGTGCAAATCTGCTATGCCTAACCCTTTACCTACCTTGTTCATGGTGTTTACATGTTATGTATGCTATTTTCAGCTTTAGATGATCGATTTCCATGCCATAATGTATGCTTAGATCATGGAAATAAGTGTAGGTCATGCTTACCTTGAATGCATGATGAATCCATGACTGTATTTCCTAAAACAAAGTTGTTACAGAATAGTTATAAACCTCCTCATGTGTAAATCCTGTAGATTCTTGTGCTCAAAGCCATGCATGTTAGTCATAGATGCCAAGAATCCCAAATCCCCCATGCCTGTTGGATTTATCACCATGTATATGATCGTTGTCATGTATGGAACCCAACTGTAACCCCTGATCATCCACGCATGTTGCTGATCCAAAGAACTAAGCCAATACAACATTACTTTTTAAAATTTTTGAACTGCAAAGGTACTGGTCGATTGCCAATGGATCGACCACTATGAATCGACCACTACAGGATTTTGAGACCTGTGTCATCTCTGACCTGCCCACAAGTTTGTGATGCTTTGCATAGAACCCTGAATGTAAGCCCAAGTGAAAACCATGCTTTGCAGCTATCTTGTAAGGAAGAATTGGCTCATGGGACATGTTTCGGACAACCAAAACCTGTTCAAAATTGAACCATGACCAAAGACCCTGATAGAACTGCTGGAATGACAGCTAGGAACCTTTGATGTGAACCCATAACCTTACCCTGGAAAACTTTTTAAATTTTAGCTGTTGTGACCCTACTAGTCCATTGCTACTTGTCCATTGGATGGACTAGTACCAATCGACCACTATAGGAAACTTAGCCCTATGTTGTCTCAGACCTACCCCAAGGTCTGAAACACCTTCCTTGGAACCATTGGTATACTCCATAATATAAAATCCAACATTTCAGCCCTTTTCTTACACTTTAAACAATGGGTTGATTGCTACTAGTCCATTGGGTAGACAAGTCTAATCAACCAGTACTGATCATGATTGAATGACATGACCCTAACCCCTTGAGGTTACCTAAAAAGTACCTGGACACCCTTTTTGGTCTAAAACCATAAACCACTTTTGATTTTGGCCATTGCAGTCCTACTGGTCCATTGCCACTGGTCCATTGGATAGACCAGTGCCAATCGACCACTGCTGCTGTCCTATCTATTCTGAGTCAGGCCTTGGTTTGGTACTTGAACCAAGGGTACCTCTAGACTCCATTACTCATTTAACACTCATTGATGTATGCTTTTGAATTAATAAACCTAGGCTTTGGCTATTTATCCGGTGACACGTATTCCAGTACCTTTGTGGACCAGCAGTCTTCGGAGCAAGTGGAGTATAGTCAAGGTGAGTGGATACAAATCATCCCTGTAGGTGTAACCTTGTGAACACTTCAAAGATAACAAAAATTACTTATCTTGTTTAATATTTGTATTATATTCCTATTTATATGCTTTTGGATGTTAGAATTAAGATTATGACTGTGAAATGTGGTTAAGGATGTGTTGACAAAATGTTTGATGACATCAATGCATGATGTTGAACTGCTAGATTAGATGCCGTAGTAGATGGCTTGGAAATGAAAAGTATGGTGAGCTGTAGTCTGGGCTATGGGAGCACTGTACATTTCATACTTGGAAATGGGGTGTGTGGTAGCCTATAGAATGGGATACGGTTGACACTACTCAACTCATACTTATCATGTAGATCATTGGGCTAGGTTGAACATACCCTCATGCTACAGCCCTTACCAATAGGGGTGCATGTGTTGGGTGATCATGGCCTCCTGAAAGCCGAGGAGGGCAGAATCCGGGATAGGTTGTCATGGTTATCTGGAGATCTGCCAAGGGAGGAGTTGGTGCTCACTTCCCAATGCGGGTTCCACCCGAAATGATTGAGGTGGCAACTGAAGAACGAAAGAGAAGAGACTGAGGTTGTCGCCCGAGTCATTGCAAGTAGCATATACCTATTGACTTAGTTGTGTATCTAGGTGGACTAGAGTAATAAATTGAACTCAAGCATGTAGTATGATGATGGTGATGTGTTGTGCTTGCATGCATGATTTATTATTCATTTGCCAGGCTCGGTGAGGCTCATCCCTCAGGACATGTTTTTTTAAGATGATTTTATAGGTGGATGTCTCCTTGAATGGGAGGATCATTTCGGATAGTATGGTGATGATGATCGTTATCATTCTGGTTGGACCCCGACAGAGGTGATCCCGATGCGGGTGCATAGAGTTAGATTGGAGGAGATGATCTGATGGCAGCTATCCTTTTCTTTTAATGTTCATAGAACATTCTTTTTTGTGGATTGCCTGTTGGCACTTTTCTTTTGTATAGCTTACAGATGCAGCTTTTGTTTATTCGTATCTTGATGAAGGGCTATGAAAAGGCCATGTATGTATGTAGAGAAATACTATGGGTTATGAGCTGCGGCTGAACAATGTATTTATAGCTCATTATGTATATATAACACTTTAGCTTCCATTGCACTCTGTTTCCAAAATTATATTGTCAATGTTATGTGTGTCTATTGGGTGGTGTTTGTTTCTAGATCCTGGAGATTTGGCAGATGTGATTTGACATCTGGGTCACCCGCTCAACCCACCTACGGGGTGGTTTGGGGTGTGACAGAGCTTGGTATCAGAGCGAGAAGCTCTCTAAACTCATAGACAGCGGAAATAGGATTTACAAGCAAATTAGATATGAGAAAACAAGAACATTAGAATAGATAGACAACGAGAAAGTAGAATGACATAATAGAGAATTGATTCAAATTCATGAGTTTAAATTACATAATATTTAGAGGGGGCAAAAAGCCATTACACCAAAATTGGAAGTACTACTTCCCAAGATACATTCTCGAAAGGTTAAAAAAAAAGGGATACAACTAGCTAGCTTGAAGAACAAAAGCAGAAACAAATAGAAAGTAACGTCCTAGAGTTCTTAGTAGGATCAAAATAAAGCTACTGTTGAGCTAGATCCAGGTGGTGGCTGTGGTGGACGTGAATCGACCTGAAAGCGTGCATCCCAGAAGTCTAATCTCTACTCCATGGTGCCCATCCTACCGCCCAGCGATGAGAAACCTTGCTGCATTGTTGTCACGCCCCATCCCAATGATAGGAATAAAGCACAGTCAAGGGGACAATAGTATGCGCATGTGCATTGGCTACCATGAACTCAACAAGCTTAAAATTAAGAACCGGTACCCATTGCCAAGGATCAAAGACTTATTCGATAAGTTACAAGGCGCCAAGGTGTTCTCAAAGATCGACCTTCGTTCGGGGTACCATCAGCTGAAGATCAGAGGTAGTGACATCAACAAGACAGCGTTCAGATCGTGATACGATCACTACGAGTTCCTGGTTATGTCCTTCGAACTAACTAATGCCCCAATAGCTTTTTTGGAGTTAATGAACAGGGTGTTTCATAATGTACTAGATAAATACGTTATCGTATTTATCGATGACATTTTGGTCTACTCCAAAATTGAAGAAGAGCAAGCAGACCACCTCTGCCTCATGCTGCAATGCTTGAGAGAAAAGCAACTATACACCAAATTTAGCAAGTGCGAGTTCTAGCTACAACAAGTGGCTTTCTTAGGTCACCTGGTTTCTGCTAAGGGTATTGAAGTGGATCCTGGCAAGGTGAAGTCCATAGTTGACTGGGAGACACCCAAGAGTGTAGTAGATATCCGCAGCTTCTTGGGTCTAGCTGGTTACTACAGGAGGTTCATTGAGAATTTTTTAAGGATTTCATCTCCTATGACTCGACTGACCCGGAAGGGAGTGAAGTTCGAGTGGTCAGATGACTGTGAGAAAATCTTCCAGGAACTGAAGCAGCGACTGGTTTTGGCTCCGGTACTCACTATTCCAAATGGTACTGGAGGGATGGTAGTTTATAGTGATGCTTCAAAGATGGGCCTCGGCTATGTTTTGATGCAAGATGGAAAGGTGGTAGCCTATGCTTCTCGTCAGTTGAAGGATTATGAGAAGAATTACCCAACCCATGACCTGGAGCTGGCAGCTGTGGTCTTTGCTCTAAAAATCTGGAGACGTTACCTGTATGGAGAGAAGAGTGAGATCTACAGCGACCACAAGAGTCTTACGTACTTCTTCACCCAGAAGGAACTTAACATGAGGCAAAGGCGATGGTTGGAGCTCATGAAGGACTATGATTCCACCATCCACTACCATCTCAGTAAGGCAAATGTTGTGGTGGATGTTCTTAGTCAAAAATCACAAACCTTATCCTTAGCATCCTTGGTTGTCAGTAAGGAGCTCGTTAAGGAAATAAAAAGGATGGATCTCGAGTTACTGGTAGAGGGTGTTACCATGTATTTAGCAGCCCTATCGGTGCAGTCAACCTTGGTGGAAAGGATTCAGTCCGCCCAGGCCTCCGATGAACATTTTTAGGAGATCATTGAAGCTATTCAGGGTGATACACCGCGAGATCTAGATTTCACACTGACTGAAGGTGGTATCCTCATGTTTAGGGATCGGTTATGTGTTCCCAAGGACGATCAGCTGAGGAAGGAAGTGTTGTCAGAATCCCACGATTCTCCTTATTCGATCCACCCAGGTAGTACCAACTGCTGGTGGAGTGGAATGAAGAGGGGTGTAGCTGAATTTATGGCTAGGTGTCTCACTTGTCAACAAGTGAAGGCGAATAGGCAACGGCCCCATGGCCTTTTATAGTCACTACCCGTGCCAAAATGGAAGTGAGAACATGTTATCATGGACTTCATCACTGGGCTGCCCCGTATGCCCAAGGGTGTTGATGCCCTGTGGGTCATTATGGATAGGTTGACGAAGATAGCTCATTTTATCTCCATCAAGGTCACCTACTCAATGGATAAGCTGGCTCGGTTGTACATTGATAACATGGTTCGCCTGCTTGGATTTCCAGTTAGCATCATCTTGATCAGGACCCTAGGTTCACATCCAAGTTCTGGGGTGGATTCCAGAAAGCTATGGGTACCTTGTTGAGTTTTAGCACTGCCTTCCATCTGCAGACGGACGGATAATCGAAGAGGACCATACAGACATTGGAAGACATGCTCCGAGCCTGTGCCATTGATATGCAGGGTAGCTGGGATGAGCACATCTCGCTTATCGAATGTGCCTACAATAATAGTTACCAAGCTACCATTGGTATGGCACCGTTTGAAGCTCAGTATGGGAAGAAGTGCCAGACACGTTGTACTGGGACGAAGTAGGTGAGCGATGCATCCTTGGCCTGAATTGATCCAAGCAACTTATGAGAAGGTGGACTTGATTCGTGAACGAATCAAGGTTGCCCAGTCTAGGCAGAAGGGCTATGCGGACTAGAGACGAAAGGATCTATAGTTCTCCACCGGTGATAAGGTATTTCTCAAGGTGTCGCCCACTAAGTGTGTGATGCAGTTCAGCAAGAAGGGCAAGCTAAGTCCGAGATTCATTAGGCCCTACGAAATCTTTGCAAAGGTCGGACCAGTGGCTTACTGGTTGGCACTCCCACCATCTTTGGACGGTGTGCATGACGTCTTCCATGTATCCATGTTACGAAAGTACGTACATGACCCGAGCCGTGTCCTATCTCAGGAACCATCAGAGCTAGTAGCGGATATGTCTTATAAAGAGCAGCTCGAGAAGATTTTGGACAGTAAGGTGGTGAATCTTAGTAATCGACCTATTCACTACATGAAGGTGAAGTGGTGCAACCACCCAGAGGAGGAAGCATCTTGGGAAGTCGAAGTGGAGATGCGACCGAAGTATCCTTCCCTTGGATTCTTTCAAGGTATATCAAATTTCGAGGACAAAATTTCTTGTAAGGTGGGGGGAATGTTATACCGGCACCCAGAATTACTAATTAATTATAATTTTCTTCCTTGTGACATGTAGATATTGTTGCCCTGTACGCCAGAGAACTATTCTCATTGGTGGTCAAGCCCAGTTACAAGATCATCGATCAGTTCACGGGTCTGTTCGTTGAAGAGAGGTTCCTCAATCGGGCATGGGGGAGATTCATTGATGGTGATTTCATCGACTACCCTCCCAGCACGAGCCCCCGGAGTGAAGAGTATCGAAAGACTTTTCCCATATCGCCATACTTAGACACCTCGCTCAGCGATGAGCTTAGCATCGCAGTCGAGAAACTTTTTGGGATCATGAAGGACACATCGTGACAGTCGAGGGGTAAATTACTGACCTGGAGTATGCTAGTATACCCTCCCCTCTATGGCCTTAAAGTGTGGGTTAAAGCCTAACAACTTTCTTTGTGGTTTTAGCCCTTACAGTAGTGATGGAATCATGGACGGACTCACAAGACTGGTTCCATCTATGGATCCGCCCATGTTGTTTCATGCTTTTTGAGTGTTTTCTTGCATAGGACCCATACCCCGTGCCCCGAAGCTTGTAGCTGAGCCCTCGAACATGGTGGACCCCACCCTTGGTACCCTTGTAATGTGTGTGTACCATGTTGGTGGGCCCACTAGCCTATAGATACATTTAAATGTGTTTTACTCCTTAATAAACTCAAACCAAACAGGCCCTAAGTGGGCCACTTAATATAAATACATTACTCAGCCTTCAATTGGCTCATTCACTTCTCCCACCAACCAAAATCGTGGAAGGCTTGGAGAGCTTTGAAGGAGAAGAAGAAGGTGATTGGAGGAGGGCTTGGTGGTGGAATTCATTCATTGGCTCACTTGACTAAGTGGGTACCTTCTCCCTTTTTCCCTCTCTTTCCTATTTCAAATGTGGGAATCCCCTCTTGGATCGGTTCCAATCTAGGGTTCCCTTTGTGGAACCAAAGGTTAACCTTTTGGCCTCCTAAATGGAGTCCTACCCCTCCATTAATGCCATCAAGAGCCCCTTGTAACCTAAGCTGCTATCCCAAGTACTAAGACTCTAACCTAGGAGCGGGGAAACCCTAGAAATGGTTCCAATTCCTTGGATCCTCTAAGGCCCATGGATGAACTAGGTACTATTGACCCTAGGGAGGCTTAGGACTCCCCTCTCTAACCCTAGGAGCCATGTGACCTCAAGGATGGAAGGGTGGAAGTGAAAATCCTTCAAAATCTCAGACAGGAACTTGACGGAAGCACGAACGGATCTACTGTCATGGTTCCATCTGTGGGTCCGTCCAATATAAGCTGTTAACTGGCTCGAGCGAAGCCAAGGATGGATTAACCTAGTGGTTCCGTCCGTGGTTCCATTCCCTCTCGGGAATGTCTCAGAGTTCGAACGGATGCACGAATGGATTCATGGTGAGGTTTTATCCGTGAATCTGTCCCTCCTATTTTCACCATGTGCCTGGACGGAGCCAGGAACGGACTCACCCTATTGCTTCTGTCCCTGAGTCCATCCGTGCTGCCTTGTGTGAAACCTAACTTTAACTTTTGGGACTCAATATGGGGCCTACCTACACACTTCTAACACTATTCTCACACGTCCCTAGGTTACTTAACTAGTACGAAAGAGCATGTACTGAGGCAAACCATACTAAACACCTCAAGCGATGATCGAACAACCGGTGAATCGATTTTGGGTGATGTTTGGGCTTACTTATAGGAAATATGCATTTGTTATGATACCGTATCATTAAATGCTGCATTCTTGCATATACTATCTTGGTTATGATTTGATACTACGTGGTTGTGTTTATTATTTCATTATTGAATCGGGTTACAGTGTCGGGTGTGCTGGTGCCGAAACCCCAAAAATGCTTATGAAATTCATTGACTGTCATCCTACCCTGTATGTGTCAAGCCATGCTGGTACCTGGGTGCTAGATGGAATGGGACATTGATGCACCCGGAATACCTCTCGGGACGATTGGACTTGCATGTAGTATATTTGCGGCTAGGATTCATTTTCCTATGTTATGACTCTTACCAACAAGGGTTTAGGTGTTGGGTGATTAGGACTCCTTGTTGTCTATGGGGGAGAGAGGCCAAGTCAGGGATGACCACTGATCATCGGGGTCTGCCACTGGGTGATTTTGGTGGCTTCGACCAGCGTAGGCCCCTTGGTGACGATTGAGGTTTCATTGTGGCAATAACATAAGTGACCCACAGTGTCTCCCGAGTCGTCATAGTAGCATACACCCAGACTTGGACTGTGTGCTAGGTGAAAATCTATCAACATTACATTCATCATGGACTATATGTGATTGTGTGTTTATGCATTCCCCATCCCCTCACTGGCTCAGTGGAACTAACCCCCTGTGTACACTTCTTTTAGACTTTTATGCAGATGGTGGTTAACTGGCTAGTCTTGAGGTCCAGCCTGCTAATTATGCTGGTATCGGCACGGAGGAGTCCGATGCTGTGTCAAAGGAACACGGTGACAGATGTCCCTGTGACGATTGTGCCTACGGGCCATGTTGATTCTAGGGATTGTCCCCTCTTTTGATTCTTTTGGGGCTTTGTGCCCATTATAAACACTTGTTTGTAATACTTTATATCTTTTTTGGAGTAGTTACGTCATAGTCAGTCGGTAAACAGTATTAAACATTATTTGTATCACTTAGCCTGCTGAACATACTATAACTGCTATTTAAACGCTTCCGCTTGTAATTAATCTACTTTGGAATGTAATTCCCCTTTATCTCCGCATTTGTAATTACTATGTTTTACATTGATTATTAACTGTGGATTGGAACACTGTGTCAGTGATCCTAGTAGCGAAAAGGGATGACGCGTGTCATCCTAGTCACCCCTTTTGACTGCACTTTAATCCTACTCGAAAATGGGGGCGTGACAGGAGTGGTTGCACCAGCAAGATGGTCCACATGATGGTCATGGAAGTCATATTTGTAAGCATGGTCATGGCAATTCTATTGATGACTGTGGTGTTGCTAACCATGGCCACCTTCCTTGTACACATTATTGTCCCCACTTGATCTTTCAATATGGCAATGGCATCTGTGGAAATTAGCCAATGCACATAATTTTTCATGCGACTAATGGGAGACTGACATACAATTCTGATGCTCACGATATAGTTGAAGATCATGCTCACATGAGCATGGTCATGTGAATGATGCCCCATTGTCCAACATAGATTAGTGCACCGTACTCATGAACCGGATGTACAGGAGGCCGAGGTATTCGTCCATCATGGAAGACAAATGTCACGGTGGGCACACCAGAATGTTATAGAGAGATGCAAAAATTGTGTCTTTATTACTTAAAATAAGAAGAAATAAAGTATTCCGCTAGACTCCGTTAAGTTCATTGGTTTCTAATAGGTTTGATCAGCCAAACAATTGGTCATGTCAAATGATTAGTCCAGGGGCTGGGGAGGGTGGGTGCTTGAGGATGGTAAAAGGACGGAAGATATTGTGCTTCAAATGAGGGTTGGTTTCTAACGATGGGAAAAATTGAGTTTCAAATATTTTAAACTCATTGGTTAAGTTTAAACTTTAGAGTAGTTTCAAACTTGTTTTGGAACCCCAAACATTTCTTTTCAAACTTAAGGCACCCCCATATGTCCTTTTTTTCAAAAATAGGGCACCTCAGATATAATTTACCCAAAAAATGTAAAAAGGCTTCGAAGACATATATAGCCCCTCTTATTTTTCCCTTCTTCCTCAGTATATAACTAATCGTCGTCCAACTTCTCCTTTGTTGCATTTGGTCTTTTTATTTCATTGGTCAAAGTGTATTTTGACATGCAAGAAATGATAGACCATAAATTTGTTAGTAATACTGCGAATGTTGTACATATACTATTTATAGATGGGGACTGAAGCTTGGACATTCTTAATAAGGATGGTTCTTCCTACTAGAAACAAAGAGAAAGCTATCCATAAGTCTAGCTTTGACTTCCAAATTTTCCAGTAAGAATTCAACATCTTTTATGGGAAAAAGATTCTCACGACACCAGTGTGTAGATTCTTACGCATGTCCTCTTACATTCCCTTAATGGACCCCATATTCTCTCTCCTCATTAAAACCCACCCCTACTAAACAATTCGATTTCCCACCTCCTCTCTTGTGGAAAATTGCACTCTAGCTTGGTAGCAATCACTCTCCATATCTATTATTCTTAAGTTTGTTGGGATCAGTTTATTATTACCTAAGCATCTAGGGCTGCAACAGGGTCGGGTTGGGCCGGGCTTTATAGAACCCTAGCCCAACCCTAAGTCCCCTTAGCTAGGCCCAGGCCCGACCCGACCCTGACTCAGGGCCAGAAAAATCCAACCCTGACCCGACCTCAGGGTCGGGCCGGGCCGACCCTGATTGGCCCTGATCATGGGGAGGGGGAAAGAAATGCATGGGTTGGAATGGGCTTGGAAGAACTTATTAATTTTACATAAAATAACAATATAATAAATTATATATAACACTTATTGTCTTCATATATAATATATTATATAAAAAAATGTGGGTGAAATTTAAAGTCTATAATGTATAAATTATATCAATATATATTTTATAGTATAACTTAAATCAGGGTCGGGCCGGGCCGGGCCAAGCTTAGCTCAAGACCTCAACCCTAACCCAACCCAACCCTAACTCAGGACCAAAAATTTTCAGCCCTGACCCGCCTTCAGGGCCAAATATTTCAGCCCAAACCCTGTTCGGGCTCAGGGCGGGCCAGGGCGGATTCGGGCCGACAGGGCCAAACTTGCACCCCTATATGCATCACTCTCCTTCATATCATCTTTTTTAACCACATTTTTTTCCCAATTAGTTTATTGAACCAACTCTTGACATCTTCATCAATCTTGCTGGTATCACTTTATTTTAAATTGATTTGTTGACTCAATAAAGACTAAAAGTTTTTGAGGATTGGTTTAAGAATGTCATGTCATCCGTACAAGCCCTATTGAAGACAAAACAGTTATCAACAAAGAAGAAATGTGTCAAAGCGATGGATAAATAAAAACAAGGTTTCTTAGATTGCACTCTTAATTGGCAGAGAGTCTTATCCTTTTCATCCAGTGGGTTTACAACTTGGGTCAGCCTAAGAGAAGTTGGGCCTAAAAATATGAACTACACTAGGGCTGGCTTGGGCCTTGGTCCAATCCAAAATTTTATCTATCCAACCTAGTCCAACCTCAGTTTGCTATGGCAACCAGATTCTTTATTTTAAGGGGTTGGGGGAGGGTGTCAGCATGGTTCTAAAAATGGTAACAGATTCAGTGTATCGGCAAAGCCGTATTGGTATGACCGATACCAATACCTGTCCAATCCTGAATCAGTGGAACGATTCTAATTGGGGGTAAATCTGGGAAAAAATGATTTTTTCAAACTACTCCAACCAACCCCAATTTGACTAAATTACAAGGAAAACTTGGACTCGCTTTTGCTAGGCTTATGTGTATCTTAGTTCAGCCACAATATATTAGTTCCAATCTGAACCCAAAACCGGCCGGTCTAGTCAGATTTCATGTTGATGTGTCTCATCTTCTTACCTGAGCCCAACCGGCCTATATCCCAATTTCTAACTGAAATAACCCAACTTTAAGTCGATAACTTACTGAATATACTATTGTTGGAGAAAGAACGCTACCTGGTTGTACGCCTTGCGTGTCTCCCATGCCTAGACACACAAGGTGCCTTGACCGATAGGAAATGACTGCCTTGCCCCCATGCATAGGAGGAAATCTTAGGCGATCAAGATGTCGTGTATGTCTAGGCGTGTGAGCCACACAAGACACACGACCAGGTAGCATTCTATTTCCCATTATTGTTTTTTAGTTTTATATGATCTAAATATTCACACAGATACCATCAATAATATTATAGGACGAATAAAGGTTCATCTAAGTTGCCGGGGCAGGGTAACCTCTGTGTCTATCTCTCCTCCTCATATGGAATGACCTCGCTGCCGTATGACATCAATTTATTGCATTTTATTTATGTGCTTTCCTCTTTAGAGATCCTTCCCTAAACGGCCTTAAAACCATTAAGATAGAGAAAACCCTTAAAACCTATCTTTTGGCAGAATCATAGGTTTCAAAACTTTTGACTATATATGTCCACATAACCCTTGACTTATATGGTAAGAAATTTCAACTCAATAGCATTACACCATATGCCATAATCAATTGTTTGGAGTTGGGTTATTTACGCAAATGTGAAAGGTGATTTATGATCAATGCCCGTGAGGACAGACTTTTTATCCTGTCCGGGTTTGGGATCTTTACAAGATAACTCTATCTCCTCTCCCAGATGGCATCCTATGAATAGAGGGCAAAGCAGCCCAAACATCAATAAGAGCCAAAAGGTCTGAGCTTGGAGGGGGCCAATCATCAAGGCGAATGGTGTCAGCAACCAAAGCCTGCTTAGATAGTCCTAAGTTAAACATGCCTCTAGTGCGGACAAGACGAAGAATAACTCCCATGGGGTGCCAGTGGTCCAGCCAAAGCTTGGTGGAAGTTCCATCATCAATTTAGGTTTGGATGGGACCAATAACACTAGGACGAAGTGCTAGAATCTTGTGCCACACCCAAGAAGCATATGGCGAGGGAGAAACTATCCAGATGGAGTCAGACTGTAGCAACCCAAAGCAGACCCAATCCACCCAAATACTTTTCTTCTTGTTTATAATCTTCCAAATCAGCTTTGTGGTTCCAGCTGAATTAACATCTTTGATTAGACCTAGCCCTCCCTCCTCGTAGGAAGGCAAACAGAGGCCCAACTAATGTAGTGAGCCCATATATATGATTGATGTAAGGTTTATAATTTGACCAATTGGTCAACCCACATGATGTCTTCTATCTATTCTATGGCTAGAATTTGCTACATCTGACCATACTAACTTGATCGACCCTCATTTGATGGTTTAAAATGCATTAGAGAAGTTCATCTAGATGTAGGATATAGATATGGTTGAAATTATAAGCTACAGAATGTAACACTGCCCATGGGCGGTAATCCCAAAAGTGCCTTTCTCTATCTACCCCATGGTTCCTAACGTCGGGTCAGATCGGATCGGTATCTGTCAAGATTGATCCCGATTAATGACCGATCCTACCCGGTTAGCATGGATCGTTCCTTGGATCGGTTGGTATCGATCAGATCGCCCAAATCTTGGGATCGGATCGGTTGTTGTCGGTCAATACTTTCAATATGGTTCGTAATCTTGGGATCGAGTTAGTCAATTCGTCCAGATTGAATAGGTATTGGCCTTGATTTTCTGATTTACTTTTAATTTTCATAAGTTTTTTATATTTTTGACCAATACTGACTGATACCGGTCCAAACCAATGCAACTAATATCGGTCGATCAGATCTGAGATTATAACAAATGCCGATCCATTAAAATCCAAATTTTGGTATTTTTTATCAATCCGGATCGGTTTCAGATCGGTTTCGCCCATGACTTTGGCTATTCTTAACCCAAACCTAACAAAGCACATGGGTTGTAATTCCAAATTGCCCAACTGAAATCAGGCTATTCTCAATTAGGCCTAGCCTTATCTAGCCCATGTTCTACTTCTAGTTGAATAGACTACCATGGTTTTAGTGCACGGTATCAGAACAGGTATCAGCAACACGCAAAATCGATACGATATTGATACGGTATCGGCCTGGATCGGTTGTATCGGATAAAATTACCCCTGAAATTTCTTAAAAAAATAAGTTTTCTGATCATTTTACCCCTTGCCCGTACCGTGCTACCGATATGGTATCGGCACAGTATCGATATTGGTGATTAGTAAAACTGATACGTATCGTCCAAAATGGGCAAAACGATATCAATACTTAGAACCATGGAATAGACTAACCAATTTTTTTTATTGACTGTTTTTGAGTTCCATCATTCCCTAAATTATTATATCATACCTACCATGTTTTTATTATAATCTACGAATAACATGTTATCCATATAATCATCTATAAATTCAAATAATTTTATAAATTCAAATAATTTTAAAACAATCTCACATCTCTAATCATCATTACATGGATTGGAAAAATTGCTTGAAAAGTCCAATGAAGTGACGACGTGAAGGAGTGGTCATTACTCATTAATAATAACTTTAGGTAAATGGCTAATAGATGAAGGGTGGTGTCATGGAAATTAACATTATTTGATCGTTTTAGGTAGCTGGGGTTTCCTCCTAAACATGTAAGTTTTAGGTGATCCATGACCACCTTCAAAGATGAAACACCACTAAACCAACCTGGAAGGGATTCAGTACTCAATCAATGATATATAAAGCAACAAGCTCAGCCCAGCCTAGCCTAGCCTAGCCCAGCCCAGTTTTGTAAGAACATACGTCCTACACATGCCGTGTAGGAATTCTCTCTCTAATTACAGAATGGGTAGACGACACATGGCAGAGAAGATTGAACCAGTTCATAAGTCAGGCCAAAGCCACCATGATTTATTGAGATTTGGACTTCCTATAACCAGAACATTCCTATTTGGAACTGTTAGCATATTAGCATTCCATTAATCACAGAGGTTTGGGGATTACCCGAATCAAATGGAATCGCAGCGGAAGCGATAATCGAATGCGGCTTACAGTTACGAGTACAGCACGATCTCTACAGGCTTCTCCACTAAGAACTCCACACCACAAAACCTTAGGATAACACAGAACTTGAAAGAGAGGGAGAGCGACGGCTTCTCAAAAGATATGAGAAATTCATGTGCTAGGGTTTAAGCCTAATACTTATTTATAGACAAAACCCTGGGCGTCCCTCTCATTTGGTCAACTCCCACTAGAGGTCTAGACCGATTAGAAAAGGGGAGAGGACCGACCCCTCCAGAGCTCGGGTCTCTCGCAGCCAGCCCCTTGTGGGCCCACAAATTGGGCCCAGCCCATTAACGTATTACAGGAACTATACTCTCCACAAGATAAGAAAACTATCACTACATAGAAAACTTTCTTAACAAGACTTTCTATGCATATCTCCTACCATTCAAGAGATCTATCGGGATTCACCTTCCTTCCCAGAATCTCTTATCATGAATCGAATCTCCCCACCGACTATCGTTTTTTTTTTTTTTTATTGGTAGGGGGGATGTAGGATGTGAACCAGGAGGCTTGAACTTTACGCACCACTAGCTACCAAGTGCGCTAGGCACTTGACCACCTGACTATCCTATAAATAAAAATGTAAAACCCAAGATACATTACTATTTGGCTCTTTTTTTTTTCGATCGCTCAAACAATCGATCTACCATTTGACTGGTCAACCACGACTGAATAACATGTGAACGAGAGTGTGGGCGTGCCAAAGTCTGTAAAGCCTTTTTTTTTTTTTGGGTGAAAAAGTCTGTAAGACTCAATGTAGAAGAAGATTGCACTTTTGACTTCTATCAAATATATGGATTCCCCCTTTTGCCTCGATTGCTCCAAAGACTTTAAATTAAAGACCAAATTGTACCACACAAAGTAAATGATAACCACAGAATAAATGATAGAGATGAAATAAGAAATCAAGAATTTCTATTGATCTCAATGGTGTATACACAAGGATATATCATTGACATAAGAAATCAAAAAGAAGAATTCGACAGAGAAGATGACTGGGATGGTCAAGGAGAGGATTACACTAAGAAATATAAAAATATAGTAGAAAATTAAAAAGATAAGTAAAATTACAAGTTTGTTGATTGATCGAGAGATCTCTTCTCCTTCTTAGATTTATGGTTTTTATACTTGTTAGGATAGAGTCTCTATTCGCTCGACTTCTAGTAATTACAGACCTCTTGAATGTCACGTAGTCCATAAAATTCCTACTCTGGTGATTGTGTTGGTATTAGGTGCTTCACGGTTACAACCATTCTGGCCCTACTAACTTTCCACGTAGGGAACCTACCCTTTTGACCATCCATTTTACCACTTAGAATTGATAGACCTATCATTACTGGTCAGTCGATAATTTTAGGATGTAAACAATTACGTTTAATTTAACGCAGAAAATTCTGTCAAGTTATTGTTATTTCAGCATACTTCTTGTTCCTCTGAGTCTGCTCCGAACCTCTCTGCTATTCACGTTCTGATCTACTCCTTGTCGGTGCAGATTTCAACAACAACAAGTTGAGTGTTTTTTTTTTATTTATTATTATGATTATGAAAAACGAATTGAGTTGAGTTGACTTAATGTTTTAGACATATCTTTTAGTGAGGTGGAGATGAGCTGTGGAAGCTCAGCAAGTTGCATACACCCGCCTAAACGCAGGAAAGTAGACACTTTTTTTTTTGGGGGGGGGGGGGGGTGGTGTTTGGTGGGAGGACTCTTTGGTCTATTCCCTTTTTTTTTCTTGTTTTTTTTAATCTCTAAATTAAGGGAGAGAAGTTATGCAACCCACGACATTATTCCCTTGTAGTAGCTGTTTGTATATTCAATTTTTATTATCAAACAAAAACACTTTGAGCATTATAATGTACATGAATTCATGTTTTCCTATCTTTCTTTCTTTCTTTCTTTATTTTATTTTATTTTATTTTGTTATCCAAATAAAATGCCAAATAATTTCGTTGGGTATAAGTTATTAGTTTTCCTAATCTGACCATGATTTTTTTTTTTTTTTGGTACGAATCTGACCATGATTTTAAGGAGTAGGGTGTGGGCTTGTTTGGATGAATATAGGCCAAGGGAATATTATATCACATTTATATTCTTTATTGTTTTGATTCATATTCAATACAATTATCATGCAAGGGAATTAGGGATCCTTTATCCCAAAAAAAAAAAAAAAAATGGCGTATAGGAAATGCATTAATAGGATTGCAGTCCGAAACAAAAACAATTTTTTTTCTTGTTATTAAATTTAGAAAGATGAATTGGGATTTGGCTCCTCTCTAGGGAATCCATCGCCCAGGGAGCGCCTAGAGACACATCCAACAACTCGGCTGCCGTGCACACATCCTGATGTGCATGTTGACTTGATATGTGATGGGATTTGTACGCGACAAACCAGCCGTTGGATGTGTCCCTGGGCATCCCTTGGGCGATGGATTCCTTTGAGACGAGCCGGATAGACAAAAGGGGTGCAAGGGAAGGTACTTAGTAGTTGTTTCTCACAGGCCTTTAGACCTTCAATACTTTTCTTTTTCTTTTCTTTTTTTTTTTGAAGTTTAAAAGAAAATTTTAAAATTTTTTGAATGTCAATCAAAACAAAAAACGAGCGCGCACATAAGAGGGGTGCAAGGGAGGGCTAGGACTACTTTCATTAGGAAAGGGTGAGAGGCAGACACAAGCTGGGCACCTGGTAGCTTGCACAGCCTTTACCCTTGATAATTTAACAGACAAGTCTCTCTTTTCAAGAAAGTCCACTAATTTTTTTTCCCACTAAATTCACATAAAGGAAAGGAGGTTTTTACTCTCTCTCTCTCTCTCTCTCTCTCTCTCTCTTAAAAAAAAAAAACCACCACCCTCTATGTTGTTAATTTATGAAGGGTGCATTAGAAATTGACCCTTTTTTTTATTGCCCCTTGTCTTATTCTAAAAAGGTTTTTTAAAATAGGGGTATAAAGAATTTTCAAAAATAAATTGAAAATCTATCTTTATGTCATTATCCAAAGGTGTCAGTGGCATGCATATTTTTTGAGTATGCATATAAAATGACAACAACACCAACTAACTCAGCCTTATTCCAACTTAATGGGGTCGGCTACATGGATTCAAAAGACAAAAAGTAAAGAAAACAAAGTTCTACCAAAAAAAAGGAAAAGAGAGTTGTGAAAAGAGGGATGGGGAACGAGATGAGAAATGAAAAAAGAAAAAAAAAAAAAAAAAAAAAAAAAGAAGATGATAAATAAATAGAAAAATGAAAGATGAATGATGAAAGATAGTAAGAGGCAAGAGGTACAACCCATCCGTCGAGAGAATCTCAGCTAATCAGGATTTGTGACATGGATTCTTGTCTTCGAATAGACTCTGTCCGACCAAGGTCATACTTGGTACAAGACCTAGACTATGTATGTCCTTCCTCGCCGCTTTTCCTGATCATTTTAGGTCTGTCTTTAACTCTTTTAGCTCCTTCAATCGGGATCATATCACTTTTCCTACTAGGGCATCCCTAGGCCTCTGTTGGATATAGCCTTACCACCTTAAACAACTCTCTCGGAGCTTGTCATTGATTGGACCAACTCCCAACACTCTTATGTGTTTATTTCGTACTTTGTCCTTCCTTATTTTTCTACACATTAATCTTAAATTTCATGTTCAAATGAAGTGACCTTTGTGCCTACCTATGTATGAAACCATCCAACGCACCTTGTTGGTGTGCTCCTCTATGCCGATTGCTCAAAAAACCCTCTCCCAAAAAACATATCTAAAACATATTAAAAGAATTCATTTATCACTAAAAGCTTAGATTATTAGATATGCACTATAGAAAGGTCCTTGAAAATCATTTTGAAATGTATATCAAACTGCATAACAACTTCTCTGTAGCTGTAAAGCCTTTACATATTTTTTTCCCCTTCTTTTGTCTGTTTGTAGCCCATAAATTAGGAGATTGGCAGCCATTGACAGATATTAATAAGTGAGGAGGGGAGGACATGTACCCTTTCCTTCTCCCTTTTTGTTATTCATTTCTTTAATTAATTTCCTTGAGTACATCCACATGAAGGGCTTAACTCTCAAATGCAAGTAAGAAAGTCTTAAATCTCCATACAATCAGATCTCCCTTACAAAGGCGATATTGCAACCACCAAAGTGGGAGGTGGCCTATCTTTTGTATATGTTTTAATGGGTCAGTTCTAAGTCCATTACATATACATGGGTAAAATTGTAATTGTCCATGAATTAAGGTTTCTAGGTTGTCCGGTGTTGGTTTTTTCAACTGAGCTACCCTTGTCAGGTTAATTGGTTTTACATATCACACACTCAAAAACAAGTTTTTTTTTCTCTTTAAATAGAATGACTTTCTATTTTGACTTATTTTAAAACAAATTTAGTAGATATCCTACTGATTATTGATTCAAGTAAAGAGATATGAATTTGATCATCACAAGAGACAGAAAGTTTTCTTTCTTTTTCAATTGAATCATCAATAATTGAAAGTAGATAAATCCAAAAAAATAAAAATCCAATTCACTTTTTTGTTGAACAGAAAAAGTTGATGTAAGGTAAAAGTCAAGTTTAAGTTGTTATTCATCTCATAATGAGAATGTATATAATTCTATTTCAGTCTACTTTGGTATGGCATGAGCTTATAATCATTGAATCGATTCGATCATCAGATTATAAGTTCATAATCCCAACCCAAGTTTAGATCCTTAATTTGTACTTAGTGGTAGATCAACTTGATCAATTCCTGACCCTAATTAGACTTCCCCCTCGAGTTCCACATCTACCAGAGTATAATATATGTTACAATATGTAACTATAATTGAAAGGATATTTGATTTTGCAACTATTTTAGACACCCCTTACATTATCAAATAATTTGGATCACTATTGTATGACTTTTCGCCATCTCATAATAGAAGAAAAGATATTTAATTTAGTTGCGCAATTATTGTATAATTTTTTCACTACATCGTGACACAGAATTAATTATTGATCAACTTGAGAAGATTTTTGTATTTTTTTTTAAATGAAAAATGAAACATTGACAAAATAAGAAGTTATATACATCATCCACAACCATAAGCTTAACTTAAGAGACCTAATCTTCTGCGAACCCAAGAAGATTTCAATTACTACTTTTAGGTGGTGATTCATGCCCATACAAGCTTGGGGCTGGAGGGTGTCAATCTGATTCCAATTTGATGTTTAGAACCCAAATATGAGGAATCCTTGTAGAATCAAACTTGCTCTAATGAGTACTAAGTCAATAGACATTATTGGCTTTTAATTTGAAGAAGAAAAACCCTCACTCAAATCACAAACTGACTAATCTTTCCTTGATGTTCTTAATATTTGCTCTACAGAATTTTCGTTGGCCAACCAATTAGGTATAGCTTCTCTATTTACTTTTTAACATTACAAAATAGGGGTGTCAAATTAAGAATCGACACAATGAAACCAACAGAAAAACCTGAAACTAGGACGATCAAAAAACTTTTGTCTTATTCCAAAAAGTTATTTAAGATATGAGTAAAAAATGATTCTCAAATAATCTGAAAATGATTTATCATTATATCATTAGGGAGAAGAACGCTAATAGGCTGCGTAGTGTACACTAGCATCTCCCTATGTCTATCTCTCTCCAACTTCCTATGAAATGATATATTTACCCTCTACTTGTGGGAGGAGAGATAGAAACTAGGAGGCACTAGCATACGCTACTCAATAGGACAGTGAACTCAACCCCATGTCATTATTAAAAGATGTTATTAGTCTTGCACATTTTTGTCTACGCACATAAAAAGACTGGATTTATCTTCATTGAAAAAAAAAATCTTATGCTAAAGAGTGCATCTTCTAGTCAAGTAGTAGGTGAACTAAGAAGTTGTAACCTTACTTTTTTGCCCTTTGTCTTATTCTTAAAATTCATTTAATGCAAGGGTAATCTTATCATTTTATATGGACAATGGCAATTTTTGAAAATAACATAATGATAAATCACTTTCAACTTATTTTAAAAATCTGTTTTTTACCTATGACTAAAATACTTTTGGGAATATGACACGAGGCAAAAAGAGTGAGGTTGCAATCTTATTGTAAACAACCTTGGTTATAACAAGATTTTCTCTATAATTAAAAGAAAAAAAAATTAAATTACAAATTATTGATACCTAATTAAGATGTCAATAAGAAAATCCCTTTAGATTATCCAACAAGGGAAACCCTAAGTAAACCCAATTGTCATCATTAAGATTGAAGTAGATGATGGAATTAAAGGGTTAAAATGGGGAAATCAAAATCATGGGTAAAATAGTCATTTGACCACATCATAATGTAGGTGTTTGGTCCCCTACTTAGTGTTAGACAAGACTCATTGAAAGTAGGAACATTGCTTCAAGTTTTAAGGACCACACAAGCTCCAAAAATGACTGTCTTGGATTTTTTGAGTCTCTCCCCTTCGAATCTTCCACTCTTTTAGGGAGTTTTATATTTTCGAGAAACCTCATTGGAACATTTGGAAAGATGGGTTCTCTGCAACGACCCACAAAAAGAATAGAACGAAGAAGTCAGCAACACAACATGTTATAATCTCATACTCAAGTTCTAAAAAAGACAGAGAGAGAGAGAGATGAATATGAAATAGCAAAAAAAAAAACCCATTGGAGAAGAAAACTAGGAGAGCCCGGACGAGATAATGGCGTTTCCAAAGACTTTTTTAAACGTTTGTGGGAATTGAAAAGAGAAAGAGATGGTTCGAAACTCCGAAAAGTTCCAACACAGTTGTGAGTTGACTGCCCCCACTTTGCCATCTTTCATGGTTTTTGAATAAATTGAAATCTTTCCACGTGAAGCCTTCTATTCAAGAAAGGACCTTTAATTGAAGACTTCAATGCTTAGGAGGGAGAGAACACAGAGTCCTAGAGACATCGAATGTTTCGGGTTTCTTCTCTTTCTTGTTTAATTTGACATATCTCATTGGATTTGTAAGTCTTTGTTGGTTTTGGTTGATGGGTTTTCGTCACATTTACGCATTGGTGTCTGCTTGATTCAATTTCATGCATCTTCTCTGGTTTCTTGTCTTCTCCTCATAGATCTCTTCCGTTTTATTTTGGTGGGTTTTTTTGGCTAAAGGGTTTTGCTTTTTCTCTTCAATGAGTGAATGAAGGAAATGAGCCGTTTCTGATCCTCTATTTTCTCTTTGTGGATATAACAGAGTTCTGGGTTTGCGCCATTGGGGTTGATTTCAGATTTTTTTGGACTTCTGGATTGTTTAAGAGATGACGCTTGGGAGTGACGAAAGGAAAAAGGTTTGACAATTCTCTTTTTCATTTGCTTTGATTCTAATTCCTGGAAAATTCTTTTCCTTTGTTCTTTTTCATGGCTTTAATTCAAGTTTTTATCTATTCTCTTTATCTTTTGAACGAATCACAACTAGGGGGACATTTACTCGGTTTAGTCAACTTTTATTGATGATGGATTCATGCCGCTAATCAAAATTTCTTTTTTTTTTTGTGGATATTTCAGTTTCATTTACCAAAAATCTTTCGAACATGGGAGAAAAAAGCAATTAAGAAGAGAGAAGGCTCCATTGATTCTTCTGGTTAGTGTTAGCAATTTCTATCTTCTTGATGTAATTGTTCTATTGAATCCAACAATTTTTTTTTGGTTTGTTTGGGGTACATGACAGTTTTATCTTCAATTTCTTTGTCTTTTTTCGAGAAATTTCATCGCTCATGATCCATCAAATGAGTACAGAGGTTAAAAGCCCTTTTCTGTTAGTAGGTAGAAACTCAAGAGTCTTTGGTAAGAACTGTTCTTCTGGATATGTGAATCAGGGATTGTGTTTCTTACCAAACTAATGAAGAATTGGGTTCTATGAAAATGAAAAACTTGATGTCTTGTGTCTACATTATCTTTGAAGTTGGGTTCATTCTGCAAGAATAGTATTTACTACTTTTCTCCTCCTCCCATTTGTTATCTTGACTGAAATAAAAATGGAAAAGATAATATAGTTTTTCTCCTCTGTTTCTGTCCTATATTCTCAAGCTTTGCTCATTTTGAATGTCTTCCCTGTGAAAAACAAACAGTGGAGTTTGAAAGGTGCTCACCTTTTTCAGCTACAGCCATCAAGAAAAGCTTGTCAGGTATAGATAGTTGAATTGTCCTTTACTTACATCCTGTTTGTTCATTTCCTTATCTCTTCCTAAGTTTTGGTTGGTTTAATTGCAGAATCTACTTCAAAGCTAGGAAGTTTCAAGTTCAGAAGCCCCCGATCTCCAATGACAAATGTTCCTGATCTTCAAACTTTACGGTACTTTGAAGATGTTGATCTTCTTTCTTTATCCCTTTTTCATCTTCTATGGATTTCTAATCAGCTTTTTCTGAATCTTCTCCTTTTGCCTTGCCTCCAGTGTTTTTGTGGCAACCTGGAATGCAGGTGGAAAATGCCCTCACAGTGACCTGAATCTTGTTGATTTTCTTCAGGTGGAAGATCCATCAGACATCTATGTTTTGGGGTATGGATTGTATTACTCCCATAGGCTTGTAGTTTTAGATTTTTTACGTACTGTTTTGTTTCATGAATTGAGAAACCTTTACATTCATTTTAGTACTTGATGAATTATGTGAAGTCCATCATATTTCAACTGATTCATGTTAGCTGATGTTTTTACCATATTTACATTTTTAGATTTGAGAACCCAAAAAAACAAATATAGTTTTCAATAAATCCACTAGTATGCTTCTCTTAAAGTTTGTAATTATGAACTTATATTCTTCTCTCAATTAACTATTGTTTTATTGTTCTTCTTTGGAATTCAGTTTTCAGGAAATAGTTCCCTTGAATGCTGGAAATGTGTTAGTTATAGAAGACAATGAGCCAGCAGCAAAATGGCTAACTCTCATCAACCAGGCCCTGAACAAAACTTCAGATGTCAACACCTCCGACAGTCCAAGCCCCCCACTAGACTACTGTCCCTTTCCTTCTGAAGCTTCTGGAAAAAAATCAATATCCAAAGATTTGAAGCCCAATGATGGTCTAGACTACTGTCCCTTTCCTTCTGAAGCTTCTGGAAAAAAATCAATATCCAAAGATCTGAAGCCCAATGATGGTCTAGACTACTGTCCCTTTCCTTCTCAAGCTTCTGGAAAAAAATTAATATCCAAAGATTTGAAGCCCAATGGTGGTCTACTATTCTTCCAGAAGCCTTCTCTTAAAAAGGTCAGTAGAAGCTTAAAGGCACAGAAGGGAAGAGGCCTCAAGAGTTGCAACTGCCATTCTGAGTTGGAAAGAAAGTATAGTAAGGACTCCTGTTTTAGATTCCAAGAAGTTTATATTGGTGAAGATGACTCTTCCTCAGAAAATGAAGATGGTTCAAACAGTTTCCTGATGACAGAGATCACCACTAACCAGATGAATTATAGCCTCATAGCCAGCAAGCAAATGGTGGGAATTTTTGTCACTGTTTGGGCAAGGAAGGAACTTGTTCAGCACATTGGACACTTGAGAGTCTCCTGCGTTGGGCGTGGAATATTGGGATACCTTGGAAACAAGGTGTGTATTCAATTTTTTGCTATATAATTGCATTGACATATATTTGATACAGAGGTAAAGATAGCTTACATGCTGCTAAATTTTTATTCTCTCTTAAGTTTATTTTTCTTCTTGTGTGCATCCCATCTACAAGGACAAAGGCTGTAAAATCCTTTTGGTAATGATGATGATCAACATCAAACCAACAGATGTGATGAACACTATAATAGATTGTGAAGTCATTAACATTAGTGTGCTTTCACTATATTTTAAGCTCATATGGTCGCAAATATTTGTTGGCTTTAAGATTTCTTTTAGTAAGATTTACTTGCTATGGGTCTCAGCCAACAATTCTTTGGTTGCAGGGTTGTATCTCTGTTAGCCTGTCTTTGCACCAAACAACCTTCTGCTTTGTCTGCAGTCATTTGGCTTCTGGGGAGAAAGAAGGAGACGAGCTTAGAAGAAATTCTGATGTCATAGAGATACTGAAAAACACCCAATTTCGAAAAATCTGCAAAACACCCCATCGTAGGATTCCTGAGAGAATTCTGGAACATGAGTAAGTATTTCTCTGACCTCATTAAGGTGTGTGGATGTGTGTTTGTCCATTCTTGTATCTATTGAAGAATTCATGTATTTAACACATCTTTGACTTTCTCAACTCATAATTGGTCCCTTCTGAACTAATGTTGCTTCCTTCTTTTTCTTGGAAAAAACTGCACCAGACGGATCATTTGGTTAGGGGACTTGAATTACCGGATTGCTTTGAGCTACTCAGAAACCCGAAAGCTTCTGGAGAACAATGATTGGGATGCCCTTCTTGCGAAAGATCAGGTGGTTATGTTGTATCCAATCTCCAAGATTGATGGGAGTGAAATGTTGAACTTAGATTCTACTTTTCTAGCTTCCTCATACCTGGATGTCAATGCTTTTCCAAAAACTTTCTAATCTCCTATCAATTAAGATCTTATTCAACAATGTTTTGATCCCACTTCTGGTTTGCTTATAGCTCAAGATTGAACAAGAAGCAGGACGAGTGTTTGAAGGGTGGAAAGAGGGGAAAATCTACTTCCCTCCAACATACAAGTACTCCAATAACTCAGATTCTTATGCCGGAGAGACTGTAACATCAAAAAAGAAAAGGAGAACTCCTGCATGGTATATTTAGATCTTATTTTATTCTCTCAAAACCCAAAATTATACCTTAAGCAAATCTGAGTAGTTACAACTGGTGCAGGTGTGATAGAATACTATGGCATGGGTATGGAATAGAGCAACTCAATTACTTTCGTGGTGAGTCAAGGTTTTCTGATCACAGGCCAGTTTGTGCAGTTTTTGAGGTGCAGGTAGCAGTTCTGGATGGAAAATCTAAGAACGCACTTTCTAACTCCAACATGAAAGTTGAAATTGAAGAGCTCTTACCTCCAACTGCTGCAAGATATTTGAGTAGACAATGTGTAAGTTAATGCACAGATAGTACGCATACAATCTTCATTGTAGTCTGGATGTCTAATGGAAACAATAGTTCAGCATTAACACATATAATGCTGAAAGGTATTATGAATGAAGTTACATTGTTGACATGATTCGATGATCTCAATCATCTGACCTATCAGTTACATTTGACTGTTGAGAGGGAAAAAAAAAAAAAAAGAAGAAAAGGAAAAGGTTCTGTCACAGCATAATGTAGAGATTTCCAGGGTCATATCCCAGTATTGTTAATTCTCTCTGTAGGAAGGATGTTAATTATATAGTGTTCTCCTCATACAGCCATTTTAAGCATCTATTAATGCATTTTAATGCTTCTGTTCTTTTATATATGATCAAAGAAATTGAATTTGACTTGAGCTCTTATCCCTTTTTCCTTGCAGTTGGTAAACCAATAGCATTAGCCAGATTAAAAAATGAAAAAACAAATTTGCCGATTGAAGATTACCTCTAAGAAGAAGAGCAGAGCAATGTTCTGGCTCATTATTCTACCTGTACAACATATCGTTCTAAACATGTAAGAGTTGATGCTTTTCTTTACCATATTTTCTGAACAAAACAAACCAAAGTTTAAAGGGACTGTGTTAAGGGGCATCAGAATAACTTTGTAGATCCACTGACAATTAAATCCAACTTGTAGTGGTTAGACATCCATGACTAATAAAGGTTGTTCAGACAAGGGATGCATAGGTCAACTCAACATCATTATTAATAGACTGTGTACTTCAGAATCTTCTGATTACTAAGTTACAGATTCACTTCATGAACAGGACAGAAAAATCATATTTGGATTAAATATCTGTTTTCATTACCATTATTTGTCACTGAAATATTAGAACTATACCAGTAGCTAAGCTTTTTTCATTTCATTCTCTTTTGCAGGTCATGGAAAAAACTTAATAGGCATGCAGTGGCTATTGTTCTTTTTTCAGGGAACTACCAGAAATCCAGACCTTAATGAAGGACAAAAGCTAGGACTAATACAATTCATCTTGTGCTGATTTTCCCATTTACTTTAATTCTTTCTTTCTTGGAGTTATTGGAGGGCTTAGAATAGTCCCATGCTCCTCAGATAAAAAATTGATGTATATTAGATTGAAAGCACATAATTTTCACTGGAACTCAAGGCATCTGAAATGAAGTGGTTGCTACGGTTAGTCCTACAAGGTTTTAAGACTTAGTAGATACAATTCTATCAGAAGAAACAATTTCATTGGACAGCTTTATGACTGCCAGATCACTGCCCACACAATTTCTAATTCTAGATCACACCTTCTCTGCTTTAGGTAGGGCTGCAACAGGGTCGGGTTGGGCCAGGCTTTTTAAAACCCCAGACCAACCCTGAGTCCCCTTAGCTGGGCCCAGGCCCAGCCCGACCCTAACGTAGGGCCTGGAAAATTCAACCCTAACCCGCCCTCAGGGTTGGGCCAGGCTGACCTTGATTGGCCTTGATCATTGAGTGGGGTAAGGGAGAGATGCATGGTCTGGACTGAGTTACGATGGGTCGGGGAGAAAACTATCAATTTTACGTAAAATAATATTATAATAAAATATATTATCATTTATTATCTTCATATATAATATATTATATAACAAAATATGTGTGACATTTAAGGTTTATGATATATATAGTATACCAACATATATTTTATAGTATAACTTAAAACAGGGTCGGGTCGGGCTCAGTCCAATGCCTCAACCCTGGCCTGACCCGACCCTGACTTAGGGCCAGAAATTTCTAGGGCCAAATATCTCAACCCAGCCAAACTTGCACCCCTAGTTTTAGGGAAGATGGTGGTGTTACAGGGGCTGCCTGGTTTACCTGGTAGAAGGGTTTCAAGATCAGCATGTTTAAAGGGTATCTCTCGGTGTTAACATCAAGTTTTGCTATATGTATATCTAAGAAACGGTCTAAATTGGGCACATGTCAAATTTCAAATTAAGGATGAATCATATAGCCTCTCATACATTAGCATACTCCCATTGTATTTTTCAACCATCCATTTCTATTTTGCTTTGTTTCTAAGTAAAAACCCATGAAAAGAGAAATTTCAAAAATAAAACTTGTAAGTTTTTATATTGATTTTACATCCAAATTTTCATTTTATGACTTTTACCTAGAAACAAATGGAGCCCATAGAAATTTTTTTATTATTCACTTGATTTTAGAAGTTTTTATTTCGCAAATCAACTCATTTTTAGTGGAAACGCAAGATGTGAATATGGGACTTGGGGTCTATTTGTCCATAAAATTCTAGAAAACGTCTTCCTTGAAAAAATTTCCCTCCCTATTAGCTGTGAGGATTTCCTCTTTTTTAAATTTAAATTGATTTTCAGTAAGAGAATCCAAACTTAACCCTTGCCTGTTGATAATAAAAAATAAAAATTATTTTATTTGATAACTTTGAACTTCATTATTTTTGGGATGGTTGGGGGGGGGGGGAGAAACAAGACTTTTGTTGAAGGCATCAAACATTTATATCTCAATTTCTAATAGGCCCCATCTAGCAGTCCACATGATCCCAATAGAGGGCCATCAATGAGAGACTTTTATTGACAGGACCAATACATAAGGGGTGGAAATAATGTTTAAATGGTTTGGGTAAGGTACTCTGGTCCATCATTTTGAGCCACGTGAAGAAAGAAATAGGCTTTTCATTATCATGTACCCCAACTCTTGTGGTCAAACCATTATTAAATGGATTTATGACCTAAATCTTATTTCCATGCATCATCCTGTATGCCTAGCCACCCAACCTTTGGATAATGCTTAGTGGGGTTAGAAGTGGTAAAAAGAACAGGGGTGAACACATGTTGTAGTTTGGACGAATTGTCAAGAAGTAAAGATTGGCCAATGCAAAGAAATATAAAGGAGTGGTCATGGGAAATGTTTCAGTTATTATATGATGTGTATAATCTTATAGTGTGTTTCAATTTTGTTTGTATACTTAAGAAGATTAGGAATGTGGTGTCTCATTCTCATTTGGCTCACTAACCTAACTGATAAAAAAAAAAAAGATAAATTCATTCAGGGCAAGAGATCGTTGCTCGGTCATGTAGCCCTTGCATCAGTGCGAAGCCCAATGAGATTGTGCATAGGGGAATCAACATGGATGGTAGAACGATAAATTCAAATGCTCTAGTGTCAAGGCGCAAGAACCACGCGACCAAGCAGCGTTCTTTTTCCCATTCATTATATACCCACTTGGTTAACCTTGTCTAGGTAACCTTTTATAACACTGTCTTAGGTATCAATATTGGATCGGTCGATTTGTATCGATATCTAATCTATATAGAATTGGTGATACGGGCATACGGTACAGACAGAGTAAAATGATCAAAATAATGTTGGTATCGGTATTTTTTAGGACAAAAATGTCCGATACAGCCCATACTGACCAATATGCATCAGTATCGATTTTAGAATTTGCCGATACTTAATCTCATACCGTAAATCATTGTCTCAAAGAGAGAAAAATTGAGTTGTTTGTGCTAGATCCACTATTTTGATAAACAATTCTTCGGTCCGGGGTCAATTCCTCTCAACGACCACATGTAGCCCCAAAACTCATGTTTTCCTATTTTTTCATTGAGAAAAAAAAAAAACACTTTCTGGTCGTGGGCAACCTACATCAAGACACAACCCCTGAAATTACCGCCCTATCTCCTACAAAATGAAAAATCCCCATGATCAATGCCCTTGTGCACACTTGTGCAGGTGTTGGATATGGTGTCCATCAAATCTAAATAAATGGTTTATTTTAATTAATTCACATTTACTATTATATGGTGATTATGTGTCCAGATGTATGACCTCAAATTGTCCGCGACTAGAGATGGAGTTGGGCTCTCTGTTTATATGGTTGTTGCATTGTGTGTTTTTAGGAATAGAGATTTCACACGCAGATACGGGTACACTTTAGTTGTGTATCAGACTCGATCATTCGAGAACCCAGCATGGTCTACTGTCGGATGTTTAGTGCAAATGGGTTCTCGAGATAGTTGTGTGGTCCCAAGACTTGAGAGGTCTTTATCTTTGCAGACTGGCACGATGTATGTTAGTGTACAAAAGGCTGATGTCTACATATGACTGGCTATACATCACTATGCTGAGTCTACTGTGTCTGCCTATAGACAAAAGTGACACTTAATAAGGAATCCACTTCCCGTGTAGGGAGAATATCTCAAAAGAGAATCCTGAACTTTATTGGACAGAAATTCCAAACTCGGTGGTTTGTAAAGTGTTTACTAAAGTTTTTATAAAATTATTATTATTTAATAAATATATTTTATAACTGTTTCATCGTGTTGTTTTGTTGTTGAATCAGTGATCAGTATGTTTTATACTAGTTCAATGGACAAGGGTAATGACAATAATTAATTTCATGCCCTGAGGCCCATTGTGAGATATTATAAAGTGGAGGGACCTATGGCACGTAATGTTTTCTATCAATTACGTGTTTTAGTAGTTATTACTAGAACTAAGGTACACTTATGTGCAATTAATTAGTCGATTGGGTATGACTCAATTTAGACTACCTTGGTATATGACCCAATAGGATCGCATCATTTGACACTCATATTCCTAATAAGAAAAGGAATCAGGGTTTAACTATAAATATAATCTTAAAGAGGAAAGAGTGATAATTCAATTATTATTAGCTCATAGATTTTTTAGAGAAAGAATTTCTCCCAAAATTGCAAAACTCTCTCTCTCTCTCTCTCTCTCTTTGTGTCCTCTTCTTCTTTCTATTTTGTTAGAAACAGAATTCTATGCAATCGGTATAAGACTTGACACAATCTGAAATATATATACAAATGTATATATAAACTATAACCAAATGGAATATCAAACCAAAATACAGAAATAAAATAACTTATAGTACCACAATGACTATCTCGTTGTATCTTCATGAGTAGCAAACAACAGTACAAGTGGAGTCGTACAAAGCACTTTCTTTAAGGTATTTGAACACCCTGAATGTGCAGAACCGGGTTGACCTTTATGTTCTCACCTCCAAGATAAAACCACTTCAATCACTAATGGCAGCACCCAAAGAGTGATTACGATACAAAGTATCCGAAGGTAATACTCTACAGTCCAAAGAAAAAAGAAGAAAATATAATACTGTTTTAAAGAGAGAGAGAAAAGAACGGAAACACTTGCACGAATTGTGTCTATTGGAAGCCCATTAGGCCTTCTGTATTTATAGGCCCACAAGTACCTGTACGCATGGGATGTGTCTCTAGCCAACTCTTCACATACAGGCATGTATTATCCATACATAGAACCCCGACCCCTACAGATAGGTACATGTATGTACCATGTCCCTACCTATGGGTACATGTATATGCATGTGCCTATATGTACAAGAATGCATGTGCATGATGTCTATTCGGATAATGTGGGGTACATATATCTCTTTTACCAAAAAGAATATATAGAGTCCATCCACACCCGTACCCAACCTCTACCACAGCCCAGCCCGGCTCAGCCCAACTCGGCATGTGCATGTGTGAAAAGCATCCTAGACCCCAACCTCACACATTGGACAAGGGAGACTTCCCTTGGAACCCACAAATGCATGTACATATGGGATGTGTCTCTACACAACTCTTCACGTACATGCATGTATTATCCATACATAAAACCCCCTATAGATAGTTATATGTATGTATCATGTCCCTACGTATGGGTACATGTACATGCATGTGCCTATACGTACAAGAATACATGTGCATGATGCCTATTCGGATAATGTGGGGTACATGTATCTCTTTTACCAAAAAGAATATATAGAGTCCACCCACACCCGTACCCGACCTCGACCACAGCCCAGGCTAAGCCCCCCAACCTCACACATGGGATAAGGGAGACTTCCCTTGGAACCCTATGCCCCTTGTAAGCTACATGAATTGTTATTAGCTCACCATTCCACTTGTCCGTAACCAATGTGGGACTAAACTTTAAGAGGTTTTTATGCTTTTCCAAGTTTTCTTATAAGTTTACACAAGAGGTCTATGGTTCAAGTCACCACACACACACACACAAGTGTTTCCAAATAAACCAAAAGTGGAGGGAAGGGTTTTCATATTTTGAAACTTAAACATTTCAAAAAGTAACTTTTTAGAAAACACAAAAATCCAACATATTTCTCCAAGAGTTGGTGGTTGTCATTGTTAGAGGAAGGATTCAGCTGCGTTCTTCTCCATCAAAGGGTTGAGTGGAGATTTATTCCTACATTTGTGAACTGGGTGTTTGAGTATTGTGAATCGTTGGAGATGCTTCACCTACAATACTAATGAGGTAACCCTAAATCTGTGTTGAGATATTGTTTCGAATACCCTATACTATGTAAGGACCAATTCTTCATATCGGATCAGAAAGGTTTCGTTTCGATACCATTTCTTCCTTCACATTGGTATCAAAACCACCCTCTTTGTAGTGTAGGGTTTCGATTTGAACACCCTTATTTGTAATCAAGTTCTTCGTAATACATTCCTCAATGGTAAATCCTAAATCTTTTTCTTTCTATTTTGATTTGATAATTGTAACCATGAGCATTATGAGAGAGAGAGAGAGAGAGAGAGAGAGAGAGAGAGAGTTGGCTATGTTGGCTATGTTGCACGGCTACCATGGTAGCTCCTCTTCTTTGTTATGAATAGAGAGTAAATAAATAAATAAAAGAAAGAAAATATGAATGAAGTGACATTGTTGATGTGAATTGGCTGAAGTTAGCCTTCTTATGTGGGAACATTTTCAACTAAGTTTTGTATCATTTTCATTCTCTTTTGTAGGTCATGGCAAAAACTTAATAGGCATGCAGTGGCTATTGTTCTTTTTCAGGAACTACCAGAAATCCAGACCTAAATGAAGGACAAAAGCTAGGACTAACACAATTCATCAATCTTGTGCTGATTTTTCCATTACTTTAATTCTTTCTTGGAGTTATTTGAGGGCTTAGAATAACCCTTGCTCCTCAGATAAATAATTGATGTATATTGGATTCAAAGCACATAATTTTCACTTGAACTCTAAGCATCTGAAATGAAGTGGATGCTATGGTTAGTCCTATTAGGTTTAATTAAGAGTTAGTAGAAACAATTTCATTGGATAGCTTGATGACTGCCAAATCACTGCCCACACAACTTCTACATCACACTTTTCTCTGTTCTAGGGAGGATGGTGGTGGTGTTATAGGGGCTGCCTGGTTTCCCTGGTAGAAGGGTTTCAAGATCGGTACGTCTAAAGGGTATCTCTCGGTATTGGCATCAAATTTTAATGTAGGATTAATATAGCAAATTTGACACTAGAAATGTTACACCCGCACCCGAAAGTCCATTTGTTTATTTATCCTCGTGGTGTGTAGACTGTGCTGCCTTGTTTGCCTGTGAGCGTTTCACCGTGATGGTCAAAGGGTAGGTTACTAAACCTATTTTATTGCTTGTTTACTTCCTTTCGAAGTCCTTGAGGTGTGGGTCCAAGCCCGGACCTTTTTGATACTTTATCTGCCCTTTCTATTGCATAGGATGCAGGGTCCTATATGCATCTGATGCTGTTGTCGTGGCTATTTTGAGTGAGACCCTATGTGGGGCCCACATGCCCTTTATCGAGGATGTTGTTGGTGCCTTGTCATGGTTGACTACTACCCTAGCCTCCCTTTTATTTTGGTGACCTCTTAAGTGGGCCCTTGGACCCAAGTCATGCTTAAAATAGGTTAATATACTTTAGACATTAAAAGACCTTAGCCAAACAAGGCCCAAGATTTATTCTAAAATGAAGCCCTTTGGGCCCAAGTTGTGTAAAATGGTGTTTAATTGAGTTTAGGTGGGTAATGAGTTTAGATGGGTGATATGTTTGTGGTTCATTAAGAGACTCTACCCAAACAACCCCTAAGTGGGCATTTAAACTACCCTACCCAAACAAGCCCTAGATTTATAGCTAAGAGGCCCTAGCCAAACAGGCCTTAGTAAGGCACATCTATAGATATGAGAGCTAGGGCTATTCCTTAGTCTTTCTCATTTTCTTTCCAAACCTAATTGTGAAAGGAGAGGAGAGCTTTGAAGAGAGGAGGCAGCAAGGAGGAGAAGAAGGAGAAGAAGGTGGGATCGACTGCTTGAGCTTGGATTTACAAGGAGGACCTCTTGTGTACCTCAAATCAGGTAGGCCAAGAACACTCTTGTCTCTCTCCCTTCTCTTTTCTCTTTTCGGTTGAGCTTAGGAGGCCCTCCATGTTTTAGTTTTGAGCTTAGATGGCTCTCCTTGTTTCAGTCTTGAGTTTGGGTTTTCTCTTGGAACCAAATGGTTTAGCCTAAGCTGTGTTTTTTGGACTCCATTAATGTATTTCAGTCCTATAAAGACCTCTATTTTAACCTCCTACTGAAACTATTTTGATTCTAGAGTTCCAACCACCAAAGGAAGCCCCAAATCTGGATTTTAAGCATTTGATCCTTTAAATCCCTCAATCTTTTGATGATGGGTACTTCTAAGACCTTAATAGACTATAGGACACTCCCTCCCTAGTCCCTTGGAACTTAAAGAACCAAATGGGGCAAATCTAGGCTGTTAAAGACCTTAAAAATTGCACCTGGGTTGCATCGGAGGCAGAGCTCTGCGTGAGTCCGACGTTGCCTCTGATGTGGCCTGAACCTGCAGGGAAGGTCGGACTCAAGGTCAGAGGCAAACCTGTTGAGTCCGACGTTGCCTCCGATGTGGCTTGAGCCTGCAGGGAAGGTCGAACTCAAGGTCGGAGGCAAGCCTGCTGAGTCCGACGTTGCCTCCGATGTGGCCAGAGCCTGCAGCGAAGGTCGGACTCAAGGTCGGAGGCAGATCTCTGCTGAGTCCAACGTTGCCTCCGATGCAGTTTTCAAGGCTTATAACTTATGTAAACTATGGGGTTTCTCTATGAGGCCTCCACTACACTCTCTCACACTCTTATTCACTTTCATAGGCGCCAACATATGTGCAATGGAGTGATTTTGAGCGGGAATCGTTGCGCTTATACAAATTCTATTTGAAGTAATTGGTGAGTGGGTTTGGGTGATTGTCTGAGCTTGTTTACTATTGCTTATTCATGTATTTATGAATTATATTTTGATATTATCATTCAAGCATGATTGCATATTTACATTTATTCTTATTCGATGATGATGATGATGATGATTAGGATGATATGGATTTGTGTTGGGTTAATGTGTCAGGAAGTACTGGCACCGGAACCCCCGAATTACGTGGAATTGTATATTGCATCTCATTCTTGCCTGTATGCGCCATGTTGTGCTGGTACCCGGGTGTTAGATGGAATCGGACGTTGACACATCAGGATGTACCTTTCAACACGATATGATTCATGTAGTATATTTGTGGTTAGGCTCAGTTCCCTATGCTACGACCCTTACCAACAGGGGTTTAGATGTTGGGTAGCCAGAGCACCTGCTGCCTGTGGAGAGTTAGAGAGGCCAGGCCAGGGGTGGTAATGGTTATCGGGGTCTGTCTCTGGGTGGTGATAGCTACGACTGGCGTGGACCCCATAGTAATAATTGAGGTTGCATTGTGGTGAGAATGGAAGGATCCACAGTGTCTTCCCGAGTTATTGCAGTAGCATATACCCATTGATTTAGCATTGTGTGTTAGGTGGTAAATGAATTAATAATGGCATGCACCATGGACTATTTGTGATTGTGTGATTGTGCATCCTCTTTTTTCTCTTACTAGCTCGATGGAGCTAACCCCCGTGTACACATTCTTTTTAGATTTTGATGCAGATGATTACTGTGGAGCCAGAGACCAAGACTGAGGATCATGGCGATGGTTGCCCGTGATGATTGTGTCTACGGGCTGTACTATTACTTGAGATCGTTCCCGTTTTGTTATTGTTGAGAGCCTTGTGCTTTGTATAAACTTTTATGTTTTACCTTTTTGGTAGCTACTTGATGGTCATAGGAATTTTGTAACTATGTTACTTATTATCATTAGCCAATGAACATCTTATAATTATTTCATTTACGCTTCCGCAAACTCTGACCTATCTTGGAATGTAATATTCCTTTGTCTTTCGTACTCTGATATTATTGTATTTTAATATTGGTTTATAACTGTGAGTTGGCCACTGCATCGAGATCCTGGCAGTGAGGTGGGATGACGCGTGTCACCCCAATCATACCCTGATATTGTACTTTATCCCTTGTCGGGATAGGGGTGTGACAAGAAATATCTAGGAAATGATCTAGATTGAGTACATGTCAAATTTCAAATTAACGATCAATCATATAGCATTCCATGCATTAGCATACCCCCTTGTATTTTCAACCATCTATTTCAAAAACCATGAAAAGACAAATTTCTCAAATAAAACTCACATATTTTTTTGGGATGTAGTTTTCTATGAGGGACCGTGGCCTACGCTAGCACTCCCATGTGTCTATCTCTCTCCTCCTCAAAACAAGGGGCGGGTCTTTTCACATGGGGAGGAGAGAGATAGACTCATGGGAGTACTGGCGTAGGCAACACTCCAGGCAGAGTTCTTTTTTCCTTTTTTTTAATGGAGTCCATAGAAAATTTTATTTTTCAATTGATTTTAGAAGTTTTATTTTGCAAATCAACTCCTTTCTGGCCCTATCCGATCTACCATGTGGGAAATATTTTTGATCGTCTTGATACAGACCTTTGCACTAAATAACGTCTTCCTTTAAATTGTTCCCTAGCTATCAACTGTGAGGATAACCTCTTTTTTGAATTTGAATTGATTTAACTTCAATAAGAGAATCCAAACTTAACGTCTGTTGGTAGTAAAAAAAAAAAAAAAAAAGAGAACACAATCCGAGTAGGTAAACCCCAAGAAGCAACCAAGAACCTGTTGCGGGGAGTATCAATATAAGAAGCTTGGAAGGCTTACACTTTACCCCTAACAACAAATTAAATGGGTTTCCAAATTTGGTGAATAGTTCTAGATCGTCCAGCTCAATTTCTAAGTTTCCGTTCCATCCAAATGCGATAAATGGACGCTCCAAATGTAATTTTACCAATTGAATCTAAAATGGATTTCCCTTTAAAATTTTTCCTTGTCTACCTCTACTCAACCTCTAGATTCCCAATCCTCCTATTGTTAGGCCAGTATTTACACATTATCCCTCCCCATAGACATGAAGAGAATGAGCATCGGAAGAATAAATGTTGGATATCTTTAATTTCATTCCAACAAAAACAGCAAGAAGGTGGAGATAAGGAACTTGCCTGAATTGAAGGAAGTCTTGAGTTGGGAGAGTTTGAGTAACTTTCCCCTTTATTTTGTTGTTTAGGGGTGGGAGGGGTGGAGGGGGAAGGTAAAATTTACCCGGAGAAAGAGAACTATAGAGCCAAGAACAAGACCTCTTTCGAAGTCCAACTTCAAGCTGTACCAAAAACAAGACTTCTTCTAGAAGGCTCCCAACATGTCCTCTCATTTATTTTCTCTTTTGACTTCTCCATAGTGAATCTTAGGTGTTTATTCCCTCCACCTCTCCCCACTTTCTTCTAATGTCAGGATTGAGATCAGGGATATTACAATTTGATCCACATTTGCCAAACTAATAAGAGGCTGTTATAGCCTTATTGGGTTCGGCCCATGAGTTTAGCTTATTTAATGGGCTTTCATGAGCATGGACCCTAACTTGATAGGCTAATACATATATATATATATATATATACTAGTAAAGGTGCACGTGCAAATGCACGTGTGACCATACGTGAATTCTAAGTAGATATATTAGTGAGTCTAACTTACAGAATCATGATATTTTTCTTTACACCACTGTTGATTTTTAAATGAAAATCAATTTTGAATTATTCCTGTCATCAATTTTGAAGTAGAAACAGTATATTTGGGATACGCAAGACTTTAAAGACTCTTTGTGCTGCAAAATAGAAAATAAACATTAAATATATATTTAAGTATATTTAAGTGTAGTAATTTATGTATTTACTTTAGTAAATTTCTTTTAAAAAATTAATATAATTTGTTTATCTTTTCTGTTGATTTTGTATATTCAACTGCTAATAATCCAGTAATTTTTTCAATATCATAAAATATTGTCACAATTATTATTTCTGTGTCATCTGAGACCCTGAATTTTACCAAGTACTTGTGAATGTGAAATAATTATTAATTTAAAATACTATTAAAATAAATATTTATTGTATTGATTTATTGGTAAATTGAAATCTTACTTTTGTGTATACTCTGTATCATCATTTGCACATTTTTTGCATGTTGCTTTTATTCCTTTGAGGTGTACCTTTTTACTATATTTGTGCACGCGTTGTACCATGGTTCTTCAGTTTCAACTTTTGAGATTATTCCTCTAATATAATAAAACTTATTCTGCAAATTAGTATATGTTAGAATTCTTAAAGCAAAATTGAAAACAGTAGTTATATTTAATATTTTACTAACTTAAGTTACAATATACTAATTTACCGAAACAAATCATTCCGGATCGGTATTGGTGGAGATGGAGATCGGTATCGATTTCTGGCTGATCTTGTATCGGTGGATCGGTACGGACAAGGGTAAAAATGTAATTTTATTAAAAAAGAAAACAGTGGTAAACCTAACCGATCCCGATCGGCACAGATCGGTATCTACTGAGACCGATATCGATTCCTGGCCAATCCCATATCGATGGATTAGCACGGACAAGGGTAAAAATATTAAAAAAATAATAATTTTTTTGGAAGAAAATAGGATAATCTAACCGATGCAGACCGATCCGTGTTGGTCGGGATCGGTTAGGTTTACCCCTGTTTTCTTTAAAAAACATTAGATTTTTTTTTTTACATTTTTTTCATTGTTCGTATCGATCCATATAGGATCGGCCAGGAATGGGTATCGATCTCCATCTCCACCGATACCGATCGGGGACCGTATTTATTAAATTGCATCGGTTAGTTTACCTTATTTTCTTCCAAAAAATTAGTTTTTTTTTTTTTAAATATAAGATCGACCAGGAATCGGTATTGATCTCGGCCGATACCAATATAAATCGATCTAGTAAAAATGTACAAAAAAAATCTAAGTTTTGAACAAAAAAGTGTAAACCTAATCGACAGATCGATTTGGATCGGTATCGACTGAGACCAATACCAATTCCTAACCGATCCCGTATCGGTGGGTTAGTACAAACAAGGATATAAATATATTAAAAAAAGGTATTTTTTTTTTATAAAGAAAATAGGGTAACATAACCGATGCAATCCGATACATATCGTTCCGGACTGGTATCGATTCCTGGCCGATCCTGTATCGGTGGATTGGTACAAACATGGGTAAAAATATAATTTAAAAAAAGAAAAGAAAACCGGGATAAACCTAACCGATCCCGACCGGCACCGATCAGTTTCTACTGAGACCGATACCGATTCCTGGCCAATCCCATATCGATGGATTAATACAGACAAGGGTAAAAATATTTAAAAAATAATAATTTTTTGGGAAGAAAATAGGGTAATCTAACCGATGCAAACCAATCCGCGCTGGTCGGGATCGGTTAGGTTTACCCTGTTTTCTTTAAAAAAAAATTAGATTTTTTTCATTGTTTGTATCGATCCACCGATACGGGATCGGCCAGAAATCGGTATCGATCTCCATCTCCACCGATACCGATCGGGGACCATATTTATCGGACTGCATCGGTTAGGTTACCCTATTTTCTTCTAAAAAATTCATTTTTTTAAAATATATTTTTACCTCTGTCTATATTGACCCACCAATACAAGATTGACTCGAAATCGATATTGGTCTCAGCCGATACCGATCTAAATCGATCTATCGATTAGGTTTACCATTTTTTTTGTTCAAAAATTAGATTTTTTTTTACATTTTCACCCTGGTCAGTACCAACCCACTGATACGGGATCGGCCAGGAATCAATATTGGTATTTGCTAAGGAATTGGAGAGAGATAGAGCTAGGGAGATCATTGAGAATAAAAAAATATATTTAAAAAAAAAAAAAACAGCAAGAAACGTTTTGAGATTTTGTGGATTCAAATAGAGAGAGAGGGGGGAGATATCGTTGAGAATAAAGAAGTATTTTTTGAAGAAAAAAAAAAAATAGCAAGCAAAAGAGATAGAGAGAGAATGAATATCTACCTTATTTAATTAAGGGTTTTTTTTATTGCCTTAATTTTATGAGAGAGAATTGGATAGATTTTTCTCTCCATAATTGTTAACCGATTTACTTTTGGTAAATCTAATTTGGTGGAGAGAATTGTAGAGATTTGCTTTAAATAATAATAAATATTATTAATATTAATTAATTTTAATTACAAACAATAATTAATACTAAGGGTACCTAAGATTAAGAATTTATAAGAAAGAATGACATAAAAATTAAGATTTGAAGAATACATTTTAGATAAGACTGAAAGGTACAATAGGTAAATGAAAGATTTGCTACTAATTAAAAACAATAATAATTAATACTAAGGGTACCTAAGATTATGAAATTATAAGAAAGAATGACAAAGATTAAGAATTGAAGAATGAAATTTTAGATAAGAATGAAGGGTAGAATAGGTAATTGAAAGATTTGCCACAACATGCTTTTATATAATAGTATGATATCTCAAAATTAACCCTATTTCTGCAATTAACCCTTCAAACTTGCGAAAGCCCATTTGGAATTTTATTTTTTGGGTCAAAGGGAGACCTTTCGGCCAATTTATTGAAACAACTCAAAGAGGTTCCTGCTATTTAAGAGAGGAGGGTTTACAACAAACGCGGGTGGTCTCACCCACTGTAAACAAAAACGCGTTTAAAATCCCATTTTAAACACGTTCCCGTTTTTTACCATTTTAAACACGTTTTACCATATGTTTCCCAAACATACGGTAAAAAATGGTAAACGGAAAGCATTCCCGTTTTAAACGCGTTTAAAACATGTTTCCATTTTTTTGGCATTTTTTAAGACCTTGGCCTTAATTGACCATATCCCTCTCTCCTGAAGTCTGATCGGCCTGATTCTTTCACTGACATAAAGATGACTCGAAGGGTTACATTTTTCATGATATCACCTTCAACTTAAGGTCAATGCACGGATACTAAAAATAGAAGTATGTATTTCAAATAAAAATTCCTCAATTTAGATGAGAATAGTGTTGGTTTTTTTGGTTCCATTTTTTTTGAAATATAAACGTTTAAACCCGTACCACCCGTTTTCTGTTTTTTTACCGTTCTCTGTTTTTTGACCGTTTTATTTGATTGTCCATTTGCAATTTTTGACCGTTTAAAACCCGTACCGTAAGACTTCATTTTTTTGTCGTTCCCGTTTTTGCTAACTATGGTCTCACCCACCAAACAAATGAAAGATGTAACAAGGAATCCCCTTTTTTTAAAACATGGGCTTCTTTATTAAGAGACCTAAGAAGATACAAAAACAAAGAATGTCCAAAACAAGTCTTTGAGAGACAATATATCAGTAACTAAAACTGAGCTAGCTCAATCTATCGAAGATTGAGAACCAAAGAGCCCCAACTAATGCCTTGCAATTGTTTCCTTGAATTCTCTCAGCCAACACGGACCATTCAAGTTCAGGAACAAACGTTAATGTTAGGCGAAGAGGATTCACGTCCGGCCTTGGTTTTCCAAAGACTTCCAAATGTAGCCAGAGAAACAAAATGAAAGATTGGCGCAAGGAATGATGTCAAACAAACTTTTTGTTTTTCGTCAATCAAAGCACAGAACATTGCAAGCCTCACAAGAGGTTTTACAAAGACGAAGAAAACTATTCTAATTTAATTTACTCCTACTCCTAAATTATATACTATGGTCTCACCCACCAAACAGATGAAAGATGTAACAAGGAATCCCCTTTTGTTAAAACATGGGCTTCTTTATTAAGAGACCTAAGAAGATACAAAAACAAAGAATGTTCAAAACAAGTCTTTGAGAGAATATATCTGTAACTAAAACTGAGCTAGCTCAATCTATCGAAGATTGAGAACCATTAAGAGCCCCAACTAATGCCTTGCAATTGTTTCCTTGAATTCTCTCAGCCAACACGGACCATTCAAGTTCAGGAACAAACATTAATGTTAGGCGAAGAGGATTCACCTCCGGCCTTGGTTTTCCAAGGACTTTCAAATGTAACCAAAGAAACAAAATGAAAGATTGACGCAAGGAATGATGTCAAACAAACTTTCTGTTTTTCGTCAATCAAAGCACAGAACATTGCAAGCCTCGCAAGAGGTTTTACAAAGACGAAGAAAACTATTCTAAATTAATTTACTCCTACTCCTAAGAAAAAGGTAAACTTGCAGAGTTTTATCAAATGTTGGATCCATGTCTTACCGTTGGCTTCCCTTTTATACAGGACTGGCCAGTTGCAACTCCTTTGGCATCGTGGATACGTCTAACCTCCACAACCGTCAAAACTTATCCAAAAGTGAACCAATCCTGACCAAAGACCACACTGGTTCAGATAGAGCAAACCAACCCAGGACACGTCTAACCCGAAAAATAGGGAATAAACAATGCCCCTCACAAACGTATTGAACGAGATCGAAGGTCAAAAGTTCAGATGAGTTTGTGACATGTGGGAAAGAAGGAACGACCGATCATCACCTAAAGCCAAAAAAGGGGTTTTCCCTCGTCTCGAAATCCACGTGGCTGTATTCATTTGGCGTATGGTTCCCATGTCAATCAAAACTCTGCAAAAGGTCATATCAACGGTCGGCTTTGAAAACCCTTTAAAAACCCTTCCTTCATCTCAAACTCATTCACAAAGAGTTCTTTCGTTCCCCTTCTGCAACTTCAAAAAACATCGCTTGTGATCATGAGTAGAGCTCAACCAATTGACAAGGCGCAAGCGATAATGGAAGAAGAACAAGAAAAACGAGACTCCCTTCAGGACATTGTCAATGTAGAGGTACTTGTTCCTCATCTCTCTCATTTCTCTTTAGGTCCAAATCTAAAAAATCCACTGACCTTTGTTCCTGAGTTCCCAACCAATTCAAAAGTAATTCTTTTCTTCCGTAATGGGTATCCACCTTTCCCAAAGGGAAAAGTTGATCTATTCTCCTGGCATTGGCCTTCTCGATTTGACGAATGGGAAGCTTGGGTCAACAGAATGTCTGAATCCAAAGAGGTGACCTAGAGAGAATTAGGGATTTCAACCTAATCCAAATGTCGACAATACACATCCCATGTAATGAAAGTCTTCTCCTAGGAGCTCTTAGCTTTTGGTCCCGATCAACCAATTCCTTTCATTTCGGTCCACTGTGGCTACACTCACAGGACTTAAACCCTCAGGGGAGGAGTTTAATGGAGCATCCACTGACAGTCGTGAAGAATGGGACTTAGATTTCACCAAATGCTCTAGCTACTCCCTATATATGTGCCAATTCTGCAAGATCGAAGGAAAATTCACACTGTAGGTCCTTGATATGTACCTGTGCTGATAAAGCATACCTCAGATTGGTAAATGCACTCGCAGATGGTCGACCAATCAACTTAGCAACCTTTGTCTTGTCAGCCCTCTATCGGGGTTGTAATGATCTCGTTTGGTCTGGGTGTACCAATGGAGCCGGTCCACTGTGGCTCCTACAAATATGGCTCTGAGCGTACTTGCTTGACTTTAGCTCTCCACCTTATGACAGAGACTACTGTATCGCGAGTCTCAAGTTTATCAGGAATCCGATCTTTCGACCTCTGACTGAGTGTTTTCTCTTCTTCTTTCAACTCTCCGCAAACCGCTCTGATGAACTCTTTACACTCAACTGAGGTGATTTCTCCACTTGCGAACCCTGATCTGGGTGCAGAGCCAATAAAGGCCCCTTCATTTGTGGTCCTTGCTCTTGGTCCTGCTTCTCCTTCTCTTCATGTATTTGGACTCCTTCCTGTCAACGTGCTGCAGCCTATTGCCTCTACCAACGTCTTTTTTGTGTTTTTGTCATCCCAGCTCCACCATCGAAAGAAAGTTTTGGGTGTCTAACAAAATTCCAACATCCTTTCCCTTGTTCTTCTATTTTAGGCTTTACCGAACGACGATATTCACTTTGGTCACATATTTCTGACCGTTCTTGAATATTCCTTCTCGAAGGCTTAGTTATAATTGATTCGAGCCGTCCTAACTTTGCAATTGGTAGTCTACAAATACAATCTTCTACCAAAACACGAGTCGGTCTCTTTTCTCCCCTTGACCTTCTTCGAACAGGCATTGAGTATCCCTTGACCATGGTTAGCGAGAAAATCTATTATGGCTGGACCATTGGTACCGGTCAAAACGACCATAATGTTCCCTTCAATCACCATACTCTTTTTGGGATCTTTCATATCAGTCATGAGACCGACTATCAATATTCTTTTGTCTTCTTCTATCCTGATCATAAGCGGCAGCCATTGGAATAGACCGGCCACGCTTATCAGAATTTTTTTGGCTGGGCTCAACGGTGTAAACCTCTTTCTTCTGCTTATCCCGATCTTCGAACAGCTGTTACACTGAGTGCAAACTCCCCAATGAAAATTGTTTTCCTTTTCCGAATCGTCCACATTAACCGTTATTTTCCCTTTAGCATGTTGTTGTAAATGCCGCAAAGTGACTATAGGGCTTCCTTTCTTAGAAGATTGTGCTCTTGATAATTCCATGCCTATCATGTTGACCGTTGTTGGAAATGGGTCTTTATCCACCTCCATAACCCCTTTATCTTTCTATGGGACCTTCAAACAGCCATCATTAATTGCTCACTACAAAACCATACACAATACAATACAGCCATTAGTATAGTGGGTATAAGAGTTATGCATTTGCAATATCTTTTATCTTTAATTTCCTCCGTAGACGGAATCCGGTGCCCCTCGGACAACTTAATCTGCTTATCCTTAAGCAGTTGATCAAAAATTGCCTCCGCTTAACTTGTATCATAGGAAAACCTATTCCTGGAGTCAAAGTTTGTAGCCTGCACTGGTCTTGGCGGAGTGTTTGACCTTAACCATTCATCAGAACGGGCTACAACCTTACATGGATAAGATTTTCCTGACAAGATTTTTGCCACACTCACTTCGACTTCTAACCCCTCTTCATCATCAGAACCGAAATTAGCAAAGCTAACGGTCTTACTATCTACAGATTCCATAAGCGCCAAATCGTAACTTGGTTTCTTATAATAAGTTTCCAAAGATGAAGCCTTACGATTTTCTTCCTCTCAAAGAAGAATTTCATAGCTTGTAGCCTATGCAACAAGCTGACTAAGATCAGAGAATTCCTGACTAGCAAATCTTTCCCTTAATTCAAATGTCAAGCCACCAAGAACCATTTTGGTATACTCTACTTCTTGCAAAACGGTAGGACACTTATACCGTGCAAGATTGAATCTATTTACAAATTTATCTACTGATTCATTTGGCAACTGACATATTCTTGATAAATTGACCACAAATACTGTAGGCTCAGATCGGTAAAATTGGGCATGGAAACGGTCTTCCATTTCCCTTTAGTTCTGTACCGAATTCGCTAGTAGATTAATATACCAAGTAAAAGCTGAGCCAGTCAAAGAATTAGGAAAAAGCCTTAACTTGACAACTCATTTGCCCCATGGGTCCCACATTGGACCGTAAACCTTGCAATATGTTCAACAGTTGACATATTTGTTGGGATTTAGAAACCCCAATCAATCATGTATATTCCCACATAGATTTGGAACACCATAAATAGAGAATCTAACAATAGAACTTACCTTTTAACGGCGGCTGTAGTCGATCCCCAAGCTTTTCTCCTTCCCTTTAGCCTTCCACAGGCTTTTCACCTTTTCTCCCGTGAATAGGAATTCAAAAACAACAAGTGACAGTTGTGGAGACCTTAGGGCTGAATATATAATATTCTCCCTGACCCTAATCACACTCCCACAATGTGTAAGGTCAGTTATACCCTTCACTTAACCTGGAGTGAAATAAAACACCTTATGGGCCTAATAAAGCAAACCCATATTAATTAAGCCCAATAACCCAACAATCTCTCACTTGGGCAAAATTAATACAGGTGTCTTTATTGGAATTGGCCAAAATCCCACTTTCACTCAAAATACTTTGGTCCTATTAATGCCCACCTGTGTCGAACGACAGCAGAAGATATGCCTCAACATACGGCATACAATTTTATGTCATCACGGCCACAAATGATCCATCAACTTGAACCACTTTGGGTTTATGCAACAACAAGGAAATCAAGAGCATAACAAGTGATTAGCAAGTAAATGCTTGTTTCCTCGTAGGTCATCTACCTTGAACATCCTCACAGGTAGTACACTTTGATATTAACTCATACTTGGGCTAAACCGCCATGAACCTTGAGTCAACACCATACTTTGGCTTACAGCCCATGGCTTATCCGCCAATCTTAAAGCTTTGGCTAAATACCACGCATGGCTAATTACCATTTTGGAAGCTTTGGCTAAATACCGCCTATGGCTAACCGCCATTTTGTAAGACATGTCATATAAGAATAAGTAATCAACCATAACCAGTAGATGTATTAAGGTGGCAAAAGAATACAAAAATCACTAGTTAAATAAAAGAGCTCAAATAATAACCAAGGAGGAAAAGCAAAATCCTCCCACTGAACCGACACATCATGAATGTAACAATCATGATTGTCAAAACAACCCAGACTCCCGCTAATCCTTGGGAATCACACTGCCAACACCCAAACAAACATGTTAAGTACTATGCAGTTCTATACCTTCATGAGTCTATCTTCATGAATCTAGGGACTTTGGCCAATACCGAACTAGTTGGTCTCCTGAGAGCATGACCTTAGAGAAAAACTCTACTGACCGAAACCATAGAAAAGATTCAATCACCAACTGTCCAGTAGGGATGTAAACACCATCGACCTCTCTCCTAGTCACCTCTTCTCGGACAGGAAAATACTTTGTCCCTACTCGCTCTTGAGCTGTTTGCCTTTCGATGTTCCTTTGGATAAACAACTGCAGAACTCTTGTCTTACCACAACCACAAGGGTTTAGCGACAGAGCCAACAACCTTTAGTTCTGCAGAGAAAAGCCTAACCAAACAGCCCTCTCGATCCTCTCAAAATTGCCATCACGCTTCTTACATGGTGGATAGAGCAGCAACAATCTAATAATGGTCTGCTTGACACCTTTCCATTTTCTTCTAGAACTTCTCCAACCACCAAGTTGACACCACCAGAGATCAATTCCATGTCATCAGTTCAACCACTGGAGTCTGAATCTAATCATCCGGCTATACTAAGTCAGTCATCCTTTTTGTGGACTAGCCTGAACTCTTTGGCACTCAGTAAGTACCACACCACCTTCTCAGCTGTGGTTCAAAGACCCAGTCCTATATCAGACTGAAAAGCTCCAAAAAATGCTAACTACGAATGTAATATTGGGATGAGTGCACACTTGTGCATACATCAACCTGACCACAGCTGAAACATGAGGCTCGTCCTACATGGAATCACTCTCAAGAGTCTCCTTCGAACACCACTCCAAGTTCAAATTGTCCTCTTCATGGATAAGTGCATCCTCCCACATCATTGAGTAAGTCAAACCTTAACAAGATCTTGCTAACGCAAACCTTCTATGGCAACCCAAGACAATCTTCCTTTCCACCACAACTTGCCACGACTTACCACGAAACCAAATACACAGATGTACCTTTCTATGTCTTTAAATTCATGATCGGTTTCCCAAAATAGGTCAAGATCACTGCCGGCTAGTAGTATATCATCTACATAGGGCACACAGAAAGCAAACCTACCCCTAGTAGTTTTCTGGTCGATGCAATTGCCAATTGTTCACGCTTAACAGAACCTCAAAACACTGTCCTGCAGCCTGTTTTAGACCTTATAGTGACATCGACAACTTAAAACTCGATGATCCTTTCCTTTCCTTCTCAAGACATTCATACTGACACATGTGGACTCGCTTTGCCGGATTTTTTTTGTTCAACTTACTAGATTGGTTGTGACTTACCAGTTGAAGTTCACATCCTCAAGGAGATCCACGATATCGACTCTCAAGCCTTTCTTCATACGTGTCTCCACGGTAAGGGTGCTACTGTAATGATTCTAAAAGATTCCTACGAGGACACCAGATGAATGACTACTAAGTAATCACACCCTCTCCTAATCAGTAGAAATCTTTGGTATTGTCTGGTATTGTGCTGTTCTGCTTTCCGTGGTGTTCAGTCTTTCCCTGAAGGTCAATATCGGTTTTATATCAAACATCTTTGATGCAACAACCTTACACCACTGGGGAAGCTCAATGAATTTTCAAACACTATTTCATCCTAATCCTTCCAACCATCTCACAATCGCAGACACTTTACCTTCATCCTCATGAAACTTTGCACAAGTGATCTTATTAACTCTACTTTCTGAGCCTGGGTGTTAAATATCCTCCAAGCTATCACCCGCCTTGGATTGTAAAATATAAAATTTGAGAGGATAGGTTCTTAGGTAAACCTTGGTTGTATCAGATGGGGTATCTTAATTGACTTGTTCGAAACACTATAGCTCAAAATATCAGGCCCCAAAATCTCAACCTAAACAGAGGCTTAGGAAACAGAGGCTCAGGGTTTTCTACTTTACTTCCTTCTCAAGTGTTGACTAGCATCACCACTACTTTCGTGACACTTTCCTTCAAAAGTTATCATCTTCCCCTTGATGCAGTCAACACACTTTCCTAACATTTCAAGGACTAAGTAACAATAATGCCTTCCTCTATAGGCCCATCCTAACATCCATTCATGGTGATTGATTACACTATGAGAGAGAATAACGACTTATGCAACCATCAATCACATAATCAAAACCAAATAAAATATCCAACTTTATTAAAATAGCGTAAATCCTTATCCAAGTAAAACAAGATTCTTCTAAATTCAAATAAATTATATGTTTAAGCAAAACAAAACAATAAAATAAACATGAATGGAATTGTCTAAAAGTTCTCAATGGCTCCTATATGATTTTCACATTCTTATATCCTCATTTCTTACTAAAACGTTTACTTCTCATTCACCCCTTGATCATGAAACCAAATCTCATCTTCCGAGTGCTGTGGTGAAATTGTTGCGAGACCTGGGAGTGTAGAATGGTGACTCTGGTCTGTCCACTTCCTCAGATTCTGCCTCATCTCTTGGTGGGGACCTTGGAGTATAGTAAGGTGAGTCCGACTTATCCACTACAACAAAGAGGATTTCTTCAACTGGTCCGCACCCACGTGGCCAATCCCTCACCACCAACGATCTCTTCCTTTTGGGTACTTTAAAAACCTCTGCACGTGCCCTTATGACAGCCCTATACGTTTTGGCAGTCAAACGCGTCTTTTTACTCCCTATTCGAGTCCTGTCTCCAGTGCGCTGGGAAGAATCTAAGGCACTGGTATCACTATTTTGCATCTTGAAGTTATCGTCTACAACCAACTTATCCTTGGTGGGTGGCATCCTGTCAAACAGAATATCAAATCAATAACTAGCACTTGCCACACCTATAACTTCAATAATTATCCAATGTCAAGATTGTGTCGGTTATAACAAAACAAGTTGGTGTAACATTTAAGGGTTTTTGTCTAGCGTATATTTCTGACCTATACATCCTTAGATGCAGTGATCCACATTCATTCCCTATCCCTTAATTAGTCTGGATAGCGTACACAACTCTAGTTACTATTAAATAAATAAATGAGTACTATGGACCATGGAGCCTAACTAGGGTGTGTAAGGTTAAAATCCGTACAGGATCGCAAATAGACTAATCAAGAACACATTCAAACAGTGACAAAATTGATCTGGGGAGCGTACCTTCCTTAGGATCCATGGAGATGACGAAGAACGCAGCGGAATAGATCTTTTGTCTCCCTTGAAGCAAGGATCTTCTCCTCTAAACTCCCCTTTAGCACTGGCTCAATGGTAGAACCTTCAAGTCGTCGTTCCTCCAGAGTGACGACGCAATATTGTGAATGAACAGGGTTTAGAGGAGGGACCTAGCTTCCCTTTTATACAAGTTCCCATAAGATCTTCCCATTAAAGATCTAACGGTGATCTGTGAGCCTACACTAGCCAGTCCTTATTAGATCCCCAAGATATTGTGTATCTACCTTATTAGACCAACGCTTTAGAAATGGCAGTTGCCACAATTAATAGAATCCACTAAATAGGAAAGAATATAGAATAGGAATAAAATATTCTAACATTCTCCCACTTGGGTTATATTAATTGTAACCAAGTTAAAACAAAATTTTTGTTTTTTCAAAAAATAGTTTAAAAAACATTTCTAAAAACATGTGCGCGCCTTTATGTTGGTCTAGAGATAATTCTCAAGGATCAATCCCTTCACATAGAGTCTCAAACATCGAATCATAGTGGTAACTGCATCTTTTAAGCGACACAAGACCATCCATAATCACGAATGCCCTTAACTCTACTGAACTGGATGCAATATGGTAGTGTAGCAACTGAATGACACTTTATAAATAATCTTTATGTGTCATCTCTTTGTCAGTCCGATTCTCTTTACTTAAGTGTCGCAAGGACACAAAAGAGAAAACTTTATGGTTCCAACGAACTTGTATGTCTTACATGTAGTAACTCGAGTTTTACTTTATGTGATATAAGACATACTTTTAAGGCCAATAACGAAGTGCCCTGGCCTTTGCTTAAGGTTATCACATACCTTAAGACTTTAAAACTTAAATATATATATCATGTCAATGATTAAAGCACCCATGTGTTTAAAAGAAACTGTATGCAATGACAACTGATATATAAGCCAAAATTTACCACACGGTAAACAATTCACTGATAAAAAGAAATTTCATTTTATAATAGAGCAAAGAAATAACTCCCACTAATTAAGAGCATCTCATGATGCACCTGAGCCCATGTTTGTGACATGTCTTACAAAACACAAGGGCGAAGACCTTTGGTTAGGGAATCTGTAACCATATCATCTGCACCAATATGCTCCACTTCATTGTCACCTTTCTTTACTGTCTCCTTTATGGTCAAATACTTGACCTTCATGTGCTCAGACCCTCTGAGTCCTTTATTATTGTTTTATAAACAATACAGCAGAGCTGTCATCATAGTATATCTGGATGGGTTTATTCACAAAATCTAAAATGGTTAACTACTTTATGAGATTCCTGAGTCAAATAACCTAAGTAGCAGCCCCATGGCACGCTACAAACTTTAACTATATAATCGAAGTGGTCACCAATGTTTATTTTGTACTATTCCATGACACTGCCCTTCCTGCCATCAGAAAACATAACTAGATGTGAACCTCCTATCATCCTCATAGCCAGCAAGATCGAAAACTGTATGACCCACTAGCTTGAGTCCAGGATCGTGTCTTTATGTTACATATAATCTTTTGTCCCCTTCAAGTACCTCAATGCTTTCTTGGCAGTAACCCAGTGGCTAGGACCAGGATCTTACTGATATTTGCCAAGAAGGCCCGTCACAAAAGTAATATCCGGTCTGATACAGACCTGGGCATACATGATACTACCTAGTGCGCTAGCATAAGATACCTTATTTATTTCATCCTTCTCAGTTTCATTTTTTGGGCATTGTGTCGAGCTAAGTTTATCACCCTCGAGAACAGGAACATTTCCAGGTTTGCAATCCAGCATACTGAAACTCTTCTGAATACAATCAACATAAGCCCTCTGAGAAAAACTTAGTAAACGGCGAGAACGATCCCTATGGATCTCAATGCCAAGGACAAAAGAAATCTCACCAAGGTCCTTCATGTCAAATTCCCTAGATAATAATTGCTTTGTATTACGTAACATCCCTAGGTCATTGCTAGCAAGCAAGATGTCATCCACATAAAATATGAGAAAACAGAATTTGCTCCCACTGACCTTGTGATATATATACTGATCCACTTTGTTTTCCACCAAACGGAACGAAGTCACGACATTTTTGAACTTCAAATACCTCTACCTGGAAGCTTGTTGAGACTTCAAATAGACTTCTTGAGTCTACACAAGATGGTCTAAACTATCCACCACAAAAATCCTCAGGCTAAACTATATAGACGTCCTCATCAAGGTTTCCATTCAGAAAGGCAGTCTTCACGTCCATCTGGTGGAACTCCATATCAAAATGAGCTACCAATGCCACGATTACCCTGAAATAATCATTCGCAGAGATTGGAGATAAAATCCCGTTATAGTCTACTTCCTCTCTCTGAGTGAATCCCTTAGCTACCAGTCTGGCTTTAAACCTCTCAATCTTACTTTCGGAATCCTTTTTGGTCTTGTTCACCCAATGGGCTTACAACCTTTAGGTAAATCAACAAGCTCCCAAACACCATTATGTTTCATCGATTGCACCTCATCTCTCATCGCATCTAACTACAAATCTAACTGAGGACAAGAAAACAACTCCTGAATAAGTAACTGGATCAACCACACAGTCTCTGCCGTAGTCATGTTCTCCTGGATAGACCTCATAGATAGATCGTATAGCTGAATTTCTCTCCCTAATGGATTTCCATAATGGTGCTACCACTGTCTCACCCTGAATCTGAGGAATCTCAGCTGGAACTGCATTAATGATATGATCCTCAATCGCATCCTAATGGAGAGGAATCTCATCAGGTGCTACATGAATGACAGGGACCGTATTAATATCAGACTCCTGAACTCCAGCAGGTGTAACCAATGGCATAGTATGCCCCCACATCCGACTGAATAGGTAGAAGAACAGGTACTGATGTACTAATCATATCACTATCTTGAACAGTCTGAGAACAATCATTCTTTTCGGCCATATAAATTCCAGAAGCTTTGTTGTCTATGGCTCCATAATCCTAGTGCCTCCGCAGGGATTATAAAATTTATATCCCTTCAAATGATCTGGGTAGTTAACATAATAGCAACGAGTAGTCCTGGGATCCAACTTGTTCAAATTTGGATAATTTAGTTTTGCTTCTGCAGGGCTTCCCAAACTCTAAGATGGTTTAACTGGGTTTAGTGGCTACATGGTTAAGGATATAAAAGAGAGTTTTCAAAGCCTCTCCCATAAGAACTTAGGTAAATTTGCCCTACTAATCATACTCCTCACCAGTTCCGTAAGGGTGAGGTTCAGTTATGCCTTTCGGCGATACCATTTTGCTCAGGACTTCGTGGCATAGTAAACTGACTAACTATCCCAGAGTCTTACTAGGTATTTGGCAAACGGGCCCTTAAACTGTCCAGCATCACCATGTCTACCATAATACTCACCCCCACGATCGGATCTAATAATTTTAATAACTTTCCCAACTGTTTCTCAACTTAAGTCCTAAAAAAAAACTTGATATAGTCAAGAGATTCAAACTTATCTTTAATTAAGAACAGATAGCCATATCGGGAATAGTCATCTGTAAAAGTGATAAAAAATTTAACACAGTGTGGCTGAATAGGGACCACTAATGCCAGTTTGATTGACCTCCAATAGGTCAGAACTACGGACTGTAGTTTTCTTCTTTATTTTTTGTCATCTTTCCCTTACAACAGTCTACACAAGTTTCTAGATCACTTTCGAGAGTAGGAAGGATGTCAGACTTTATCAGCCTTTCCACTCTAGCCTTAAAAAAATGACATAATCTCTTGTGCCATACTGTGAATGACCATTCTTTAGGTAAGGGTCTTTTGAAAACAACGTTTTCATTGGGAGACAAACATAATCTGTACAATCCATTACACATAATGCAGGAACCAAAATGGTAACCACCAATGTCCAACACTGAAACTGAAATTAAATTTTGCCTGAAGGACGGTATATAAAAGGTGTTCTTTAAAGTCAAATTAAAACTAGAAACTAGTAATAAAATGATGTCTACCACGAACTTCACATCAGCATATCCATCGTTCCCTATGACAAGCCTTGATTCATCCTGATTTGACCTTCTTTGATTTATGAACCCCTTGTATGGTAAAGCCAAAGAATCATTACCTGATGGATTGGGTTATGATAACCAAATCTTCTATTTGTTGCAGTCCATCTTTATGTGATCCTTCTTCTTGCAAAAGAAGCAGCGATTACACTCTTTCTTAAAAGAGTCTTTCTTGGGTCCCAAATTGTTAATCCAATCGAACTCTTTATTGGTAGACTTTTGAGTATGATTTTTAGACTTTTACTCTTATGGGATTTGGAAGTAAGAAGGGCAGTGATGGGTTTATCTTTCTTTAGTTTCTCTTCCTCAGATATAATCCTAGAAATAAGGTCATTAATACTCCAAACTCCATCCAGGAAAAATTAGAAGGTTTGATTGATGTGAAATTCAGAAGGTAGGGTATCAGGAAGAGGAATGTTCAATGCCTTGAGTCTAGTTCGGTGTTCAACCATTCTAATAATGTAATCCCTAACACCCCCAGAACCATCATATCCCTTATTAAATAGCCCTAGCAGAAATCTTCCATTGTTATCATTCGATGAAACTTTGTATCTGATGAAAATTGCATCCAGCAATTCCCTGGTAGCACATTTATTAGGCAGATCACTTTATGATGTTCTTTATAGATAGTACAGCTAAGTGATTACTCTTTTCCCATGCAGCACGCACGGATTTTTCGTCTTCAGTACTATCAGTTATTAGGTTTACTGGCCTATCCATTACAAGGGACGTATGTACATCTACCATTTCCATGGCAAACATAATATCCTCTTGCCACTTCTTAAAATTTAACTCAGTAAGAATCTCAATGGTAACCATATTATTGTTGATAGAAAAAATGATAAAAATCAAACAATATATATTATTGGCACAATGTGAGTAATGTGTAACTTTGGAAACCATATAAGTGCACCTTTTAGAGAGTTCACAAGCATCACCATGTAAACACCTTTGGGCAGAATTCATGATATGCAATTGTAATACCCCCCCCACACATCAGCGGCCATGAGAATATATTCTAATCCTCGATAATCTACCACCTTTGGGTGTATAGACTTCTTGGGTCAGTCAATCCTCAACCATATGCTGCATGTGTGACCCTCTAAGAACCAATACACAATCACCACCTTTGGGTGTATAATTATGCATTAGAACCAGAGAAATCCCTGTACCATATAAGACCGATATTCCATGAACCCAACCAAGAGTGCCACTTTGGCGGTCACCACTCAATTAGATCCACAAAACTCTCTCATATAGGGATATACTTTATGTTACTCACAAACCATAATGTATGTAATTTTAGACTAGATGACAAGGGGCTAAATTGTCAAAAAATTACAACACATGTCAATCACATCGTTCGAAAAGGTTTGGGATTGCAAAAGCAATCAAACCTAATTAACCAAAATTGCTAGATTACATAAAGCAAACATTCTAACAATGTAGAACATGCAAAAATTGCAAAATCATAACAGAAAATTCCAGAATTAACAAAAAGATTTCAGAAATCATGCAAAAGAGTGGAAAAGTAACAAAAATTCATTATTTTGCAATTTTCACAAATCCTGAGGCATAAAAATACCCAAATTACCTATCAAAATGTAGGCAATTCCGAGACGAATCCAACGGTACCTGAAACGCACCAAACAGAGCTCCCACGCTCCCTCACGCGCTGGTCAAAGTTTACGCTTGCAAACCACGCACGGTCAAAGATTTCAAAATCAAAACAGAATCAAATCAAGTTCAGGTCTGGTCCAACCACGATTCGGTTCGGTCCGGTCCATAACCTTCCACCCACGTGAGCCGAACCGGTCAACGATCAACGTGCCCGGGTCAACGGGTTAACCCGATGGGTTATCAAAACGGGTCCATGGGTCGTCGGGTCGTCCCGAATGGGTCAGGGTCTCGAGGGCTTGGGTTGACCCAAATGGGTTGCGGTCACGGGTCCAGGATCGTCGCTTTGACCCAAATGGGTCGATCTTTGTTGACCGGGTTGACCCAAATGGGTCGATCTCGGGTCACTGTTTTTTTTTTAAACCAGCCGAGCGAGTGATCTCACCCGCCGAGTTCGTCGACGCGTGAGGGCTTGTCCGGCGGGCTCCGACGGCAAACCACCCATCAAAATGCTCAGAATTCTGAGACTTTTAACCCCATATAATTTATTTCAATTTTCACCGGTCAAAAAATCCGACAAAGGCCAAAATTATACGGATTCGACAGGGAACCCCATAAAAAAATTTTTTGGCAGATCGATTCAAAACAACAATGAACAAAAACCACAAATCAATCCATATAGGTTCATTAATCCAGTCTATAACCGCTTTGATACCACATTTAAGATTAAAATCCATACAGGATCGCAAATAGACTGATCAAGAACACATTCAAACAGAGATAGAATCGATCTGGGAAGCGTACCTTCCCTTGGATCCATGGAGACGACGAAGAACGCAGCGGAATAGATCTTTTGTCTCCCTTGAAGCAAGGATCTTCTCCTCTAAACTCCCCTTTAGCACTGGCTCAATGGTAGAACCTTCAAGTCACTGTTCCTCCAGAGTGACGACGCAATATTGTGAATGAACATGGTTTAGAGGAGGGACCTAGCTTTCCTTTTATACAGGTTCCCATCAGATCTTCCCATTAAAGATCTAAAGGTGATCTGTGAGCCTACACTAGCCAGTCCATATTAGATCCCTAAGATATTGTGTATCTACCTTATTAGACCAACCCTTTTGAAATGGCAGTTGCCACAATTAATAGAACCCGCTAAATAGGAAGGAATATAGAATAGGAATAAAATATTCTAACAGGGTGTGTTACAAACACGCCATAAAAGACAAGCTGGTGGAGAATACAACACAATATATGAGCAACATATCCCGAACATATCTTTCCCTCTCTGAGCATAAGATATGCTTTTATTAAGCCATACTTGCCATAAAACCAGAAGTGAATATAGTAGTCCTATCACTTTTCGATATAAGGAGCCCTATGGTGCAAATCCTTCCTATACTTGCATGTGCATGCCTAATCTTTTTAAACTTGGGTAGTAACTCTCATAAGCATGTACTACCTACTTTGCTACCATGGCCGAACTGTCAAGGAGATTGATGTGCCACTGCGGTGGTCATCATCTCATTCCCCTATAGTTCCCATGAATGGAAAACCACAGCTAATTATCTCTAGTAAAGTACTCTCTTGCAACAAGCACGTGCAGTATATTTTCAACCACCTTCACTAATTCTTATGTGTAAGGTTTTCCCCGTGCACAATCAAGACCTTTCACTAAATTAAGTATTGGGTACCGTTAATACCTATACATTATGGTCCATGCTAGTTTCTAATGAACTAGCTTATAAAACCGGAAGAGTATCAATCGGAACTGCATTTCTAACATTTGGGTTTTGCAATGCACTGGTCCTCTTCATATTTTGTTGGTTATACAACACAATATACCAGCACATAGCCAAAAGTGTCAACCGAATCTACATCCCTAACCTTTGGGTTTTGAAATGTACTGGTCCACTCAATACTTTGCACTACCGCGGGACAGTACCAACCAATGGAAGAACTGTCACCTTTGGGTAAACAATTATTCCTAGGCCAGTCTCTCCCTATATGTGTGTGTCTATTATTTTGGTCTTGGATGATGCTACATTTGGGTGAGCATCACCATTCTTTGTTGCTATAAGAAAAACCTTAAGTTATTGGGCATTCTGATAAAATCAGATTTTACCACTTTGGTGGATTCCACCTAACCTTATTAGAGTACCCAACAACTCATGATGCAGCCATAGGATATTTATTTATAAATTAGCAACAATTCAATGTATATAAATCTTATGACACACATCAATTTTATAAAAATTTATAGTTGTTTTGCATTGCATCATGACATAATATTGCATATGTTCATTTATGATCAACAGGGAATCAAAGATGTAGGAACGCATGCTTTCAAGAATTGCATAACACATTAAAAACTCACTGTCGGTCCCAGAGGTCACAATTGAAGCAAGTGGGGCATACCAGTGCGTAGCCCTCGAAAAAACAGATGTAGCGGAAAAAACCCCGACGTCAAAAGCCTTCCCACGCGCCCTCACGCACTGTTTGAATCCGGCGCGTGATATCACACGTGGTCGATCAAACCCAGTCAACCTAATGGTCCGAACCGGTCTGGGCCGGGTTGAACCCAACCGGTTCAACCAGCCAGGGTCGGGTTTTAGGGTCTAAAATTCGGGTCGGATGACCCGCCCAAACCGGGTATGGATCCGAGTTCGCTCCACTTGGATTGGGTCTGGGCTGACCCATCTGGGTTGGTTTCAGTCTGGTCCGGTTGGGTTCGGTCTGACCCATCTGGATCGGGCCTGGTCTGGCCCACTTGGGTCGGGCTTAGCCCAACCGAGTTCGGGTTTGGATGGGTCTGACCCGCCTTGCTCACCGGGTTGACTCGGAAACCCTACCGAGTCGACCCGGCGATGAATCGTCTGCCGCCGTCTCATCTAAGAAAAAGGGTTTTTTTTTTTTTGGAACTAAAATCAGGCGCGTGAAATTCACGCGCTTTTTTCGGCGGAGCATGCCAGCTCGTGGAGATGATTCCGGCAAAACAGCTTACATGGTCGTGATCACCTCGACCTCCTCTTCAATTCCATATAAAATTTTTCAAATTTCGGTGGCCGTACACCACCGGCAGCGACCGTACAAGGTCGTTCCAAAATTCGAAAAACCTTAAAAAAAAATTTGTTTCAAGTAAAACCATGGATTCCAGATCCATATGGGTTGGCTCTGATGCCACTTGTTGGGATTTAGAAACCCCAATCAATCATGTATATTCTCACATAGATTTGGAACACCATAAATAGAGAATCTAATAATAGAACTTACCTTTTAACGGCGGCTGTAGTCGATCCCCAAGCTTTTCTCCTTCCCTTTAGTCTTCCACAGCCTTTTCACCTTTTCTCCCGTGAGTAGGAATTCAAAAACAACAAGTGACGGTTGTGGGGACCTTAGGGTTGAATATATAATATTCTCCCTGACCCTAATCACACTCCCACAATGTGTAAGATCAGTTATACCCTTCATTTAACATTAGAGTGAAATAAAACACCTTATGGGCCCAATAAAGCAAACCCATATTAATTAAGCCCAATAACCCAACAATATTGTTTTCACCTGAAAACTTGGTGAACTCTGGAATATTTAAAGTTCGACCAAGATCTATTTGATCCAAGTGTTCAGGATATGGTTTCCTGTACACTGGAAGTGTGATCGGTCTAAACAGCGGGTTATTTTGTTCTTAAATTAAATGAATTAACTCCCCTCGATCTAGTAATACCTAATTTATTAGGTTAGTCGATCCCACCGTTTGATGTCTCTCATACGCATCTGGGTGACCAATCTGAGGAAGATTTTGGCCTATATATGGCCAATCTTGATCTGGAATATTTGGCCTTTGGTTGAAGCCAGGATTCCCACGTCCAAACACTTGTCTTCTGCTTCGGCGTTTCCCCCAGTAAGTGGTACAGCGTTTGCTCCACTCACAACAAAATGAATAACATGAATCATTGGATCTTGAGCATTAACACCATTGGGCTGTGTCACAACACCGGCTTGTACGGCCTGATCAATTGCTTGACCGTTGCTCCCGCTAACTATAACAAGCACTTGAGTTGCCTAACTATGACCGCTTGCATGTGATTGTTGTTGATTCGCCACAAGCGTGACAAGTTGCTCAATATGGGCTTGTTGCCCATTATAAGATTGGGTCATTTCAACCGCAATCTGACGCATCTCTTTAGTCATTGGGCGTAAACAACCTTGCAACGCTACTACCAATTGTCGAGCAACATCCTGCTCTGACTTATCTCCTGGTAGCATTGCAACTTGCTGTTCTTCACTCCCCATCGAATTGGAATCCGTTGCTCCTTCCTCGTTTTGAGAATTTGCTCGCGTGTTCATTCTATGAGCCATTGAGGAGGGTCCCACCGGATGTGCCAAAAATGTTTCCCTGAATTTTCTTGGCCAACATGGACCTTTCAAGTTCAGGAACAAACGTTAATGTCAGGCGAAGAGGATTCACCTCCGGCCTTGGTCCAAGGGCTTCCATTTGTAGTCAAAGAAACAAAATGAAAGATTGACGCAAGGAATGATGTCAAACAAATTTTTTGTGTTTCGTCAATCAAAGCACAGAACATTACAAGCCTCGCAAGAGGTTTTACAAAGACGAAGAAAACAATTCTAAATTACTTTACTCCTACTCCTAAGAAAAAGGTAAACTTGCAGAGTTTGATCAAATGTTGAATCCCTGTCTTTCCGTTGGCTTCCCTTTTATATAGGACTGGCTAGTTGCAACTGCTTTGGCGTCGTGGGTACGTCTAACCTCCACAACCATCAAAACTTATTCAAAAGTGAACCAATCCTGACCAAAGACCCAACCGGATTAGATAGAGCAAACCAACCCAGGACACGTCTCCGAAAACACAGTGATGTTCTCGAGATATAGACTACGAGCCCATCTCTAACAGCTTCAGTTTCCATGGCAAAGGCCGATAACCCACGACCAGGCTCACACTTCGCTGCTACAAACCCGCCTTTTTTATTCCTTATAATAATTCCTTGCCACCATAGCAAGAATTAGAATTCCAAGCTCCATCTAAAAAGATATTAAAATGATTTCGAAACTGAGGAAAATAAGAGTTTAGGGCAACAGGGATTGAGTGAGACACCACTTTATCCTTACAAAAACCCAACCTCCCCTCATCCACCGATTTATTAAAAGCTTGAATGGTACTAAAGACGGGAATTTTATTCAATCCCCCTCCCTCAACCTTCTATACTCTATAACAAACATGAAAACCGTTTGATGGGTTTCTACTAAATGTAAATGTGCAAGTCATTAAAGGTGTGGAACCAACACTAAAGGATTCTCATATTCATTGCAAAGTGAATACAAGAAAGAATGATTATGGATCCGGCTCCTCTCTAGGGACTCAGGAAGTACCCAATGGAGCATCCAAGGGCTGGGATGTGTCACACATATCCTGACGAGTGTCCAATCAATCTCAGGATGTGTGCTGCACAGTCCAATGGCTGGATGCCCCTTTGGAGAAGAGCTCAATCCAATGATTATAGAGTTCTCCAACTACATACCAAGACTTTGGTCAGTGGACGTACATGGTAGAATTTATATATGGAATAAAATTCTCTGCACTGGAGCATAGGGTATACCTAGACACATGGGGATGGGCAAAATGACCAACCCACCCCCCCAATGATGCAAATCTCGTCTCTGTCTCGCTCCATGTATTTGGACACAACCTGCGCTCAAATGCGCTCACGAACAGAAAACGGGTGCCCTTTATAAAAGTGAACAATAACCAGATTGGTCTAATTGGCCCTATTTAGTAGTCACATGATCTCAATAGAGGACCATCAATGTGAGACTTTGATTGACAGGACCAATACATAAGGGGTGGAAATAATGTTTAAATGGTTTGGGCAAGGTACTTTGGTCCATCATTTTGAGCCACGTGAAGAAAGAAATAGGCTTCTCATCTTCATGTAATCCAACTCTTGTGGTCAAAACCATTATTAAATGGATTTATGACCTAAATCTTATTTCCATGATCATCCTGTATGCCTAGCCACCTAACCTTTGGATAATGCTTAGTGGGGTTGGAAGGGGTAAAAAGACCAGGGGTGGACGCATGTTGTAGTTATTATATGATGTGTATAATCTTATAGTGTGTTTTATCTTTTGTTTGTATAATTAAGAAGAGGGAGAATGTTCTCTGTGCCGCAGCACAGGCTGTGCCTAGGCACATGAGCAACCTATGCAGGGGACAGGGTGGTCATTGCGCCCACCCCCATGTGTCTGGGCACAGCCTACACTACGGCACAGAGAACAGTGCGCCTTAAGAAGATTAGGAATGTGGTGTCTATTTCTCATTTGGCTCACTAACCTAATTGATAAAAATAAAAAATAAAAAGGAAGATAAATTCATTCAGGGCAAGAGGTCGTTGTTTGATCATGTAGTCCTTGCACCAGTGCAGGCACCAATGAGAACATGCGTAAGGGTACCAACATGGAATTTTTTTTATTATTTCACAGGGGTAGGATGATAAATTCAAGTGTTCCACTGTCTAGGTGCAGGAACCATGCGACCAAGCAGCGTTCTTTTTCCCATTCATTATATACTATACCCACTTAGTTAAACCTTGTCAAGGTTTCATAGCACTGTCTTAGGTATCAATATTGGATCGGTCAATCTGTATCGATACCTGACCTATATAGCATCGGTGATATGATACAAACAAAGGGTAAAATGTTCAAAATAATGTTCATATCGATATCTTTGAGGGGAAAAATGTCTGATACAACCCATGCAGACCGATATGCATCATTATCGATTTTAGAATTTACCGATACCCAATCTCATACCAGGAACTAAATCTTTGTTTCAAAGAGAGAAAAATGAGTTGTTTGTGCTAAATCCACTGTTTCGATAAATGGTTCTTTGGTCCGGGGTCAATTCCTCTCGGCGGCCACATGTAGCCCCAAAACTCATGTTTTCCTATTTTTCTTTTGACCAAAAAAAAAAGGTCTGATCACGAACAGCCTACACCAAGACACAGCCCCCGAAATAACCTCTCCATCTCTTACAAAATGCAAAATTTGCTTGATCAAGGCTCTGACACACTTGTGCGGGGTCACATGCCCGAGCAGTGTTTTTTTTCTTTTATTTTTTTTCATCATTAAAAAATAAAATAAAATCATAATGATTATGTTAGATACTTGATCGATATGCCAAAAATTTTAGAGCTGATAGAACGCGTTAAATCAAGCCCATTAACCTATCCCATACTAGACTGATCAATTTAACACCTATACACTAGAGTGGACCCCCATTAAACACAACAGATTCTTAACAACCAAACATAGCCCTCATAGGCTTTCCTTGCAGAAATTGCCCATTCTTATTTGCGTGATGACAACGCCAGTAAACTAGCTGGCCTGGTTTTCTTCTTTGTCTTTTGCCCTCTTTAAGTCGATCAAACTTTCCACATCAAATTCCATGGTAAGTCCCGACAAGGGAAAAACCAAGGAAACCCTTGACTTGGAAAATCATCTGATCCACAATGCTATTGCCTTATAATTGGCCCATTCTTACTTTTATGTATACTTCTTGATGAGTGAGTTCTTGTACTTTACCAAGGCATGGTCATAAGTTACTAAAAAAAAAAAAACGGATAAATACAAACCCATTCTTATCTCCAAGGCTTCTCATGTATCCTTGTTCATCTTTGATCCATGCATTATGGCCATGAAAGTGCCAACTCGAATTAGGGATGGTAGGGTTATCTATGGCCTTATCCTTTTCTTTTTTTTCTTTTTTTTTTAGATTAAGAATCTAATATAGGATATGACATATGATCACGGCGGGCATACATCCTGAAAGACAATCTTAAAAAACCATTCCTAAAGCTTAAACCCTTAAACATAATATGTAATAATTATTGCGCAAAGGTTGGGCACGTCGCCCACTCCAGATATGTGAGTGGCCTTGACCAATGAGCTGAGTGGGATGAAAGGGGTAGGGTCTGCTAGTTCCATGGGGTGGGAGAGAGAGAGAGAGAGAGAGAGAGAGAGACAATGTAGGCACCCCGGCGGCATACGCATCCTTTTCTATAATTAATATATGGGTCGATTTTCTCTGTGGGGGAGCGTGGCCCTTGTGCACGCACCAGGGCCAATGAGAGCATGAAGGTAGGCATCATGGGGGTAGGATTTCCGCCTTTCATGGGGGTGAGGTGGTCAATTCCCGAATTTTTATCGTATGCGGTTCCCTGACCGGTGCAGTTCCCTAGTGCCTCTCATAAGAGGAGGGTGGACCCCACCTGGGCAGAGTGTTCGGTCAGGTGCCCTAGGTGAGTCCCACCCCCTCTTGTGAGAGGCACTAGGGAACCGCACCGGTCAAGGAACAGTAGACGATAAAGATTCGTCAATTCCCCCCCCCCCCCTTGTCTAGGCTTGGACAATACGCTCCAACAAAGAACTTTTCTTCTTAATAAAGAGTTATATAAAATCAAGGTTGGGTTGGGTCGGGTCGAGGTCAACCTTAGGCTTCAGCTCAGGTCCGTCTCAACTTGACCTCGGGCCTGAAAATCCCAACCTAGACCCGCCTTACGGGCAAAAAAGCCCAACCCAGGCCCTGTTTGAGCTTAAGACAGAGTTAGGTTTACAGGGCCAACCTTACACCCCTATTTGGACATGGAACTAAGGGAGTTAATGTGTACTATTTACCGATACTGTTTTCATATCGAACCGTACCAAATAAATTCGATATGGTATCGATATGAGATATCTGAACCGAGTCGGTATTCGCTACGATATCATTATAGACATAATGCTGAAAATACACCATATCGTACTGAATACTTGCACCAAATCATACCAAATCGATTCGGTACAATATCAGTAAAAGATAATTGTATCGAATTGGTATTTGATACAATATTAATATGGGTATACGTAGAATATACCATAGCGAATATACACCATACCAGTTGACATCCTTAATTGAAACCAACTAAACTACCACGTGACAGATATTTATCACCATGAAAATAAGTTTAAGAAAACAACCAAACTTGAGATAGTATGTGTATAGAACCAACCAACCGGGTCCTATTCCAGCTTGCCAAACCCTAACACGCCCCACAGTAGTGTTTTTTTGTGAATTAGTCAACTTGACCATCTTGTTAGAATTGAATTCAAGATTGGACCTGTTGACGAAGAAAGCCAAGTTGAGAGTTACTAATGGTCCACGCCCCCATCCAAATCAAAAAAACAACTAAGCAACCTTCTCATCCTTTGCGTGAGGAATCTTTCTAGCTTTCACATATATATTCTCTCATCACTATCGCCAAAACTCCAAAGGTTTACTAATCCATCACCCAACAACCCCAACTAAACTTTTAACATAAAATGAAAACAAAAGGCATGTGGGCTAATACCCACGTGATCGTATAATTCAATAATATTATATTAATTCAAGGATCGAGTCTTCCTTCATCTATGGTGAAAAGAGAATCTTTTTTATTTATGGGTTCTGACATGTGAACAAAACTCCTAGAATTAGGTCTGTCTAGATTCCCCACCACTCCATCAAGCCAATGATGAAGGAGCAGGTTGGTCGTAGATCAGATTACCTGTTCGAAAAAATGATTCTATTCCCTAGCAAGCATTCCCACCCGAACTTGGATCAGGCCCGAAGGACGCGGTGGGAAGGAAGCAGCCCTAGCCTCTGTCCGATCGATCATTCCGTTGGTATCTTGCATTCATGCTCTCTTTTGACTGCCGCTCGGGGATGTAGTTGTAGATACGTTAGTCTTAGTGGGTCATTGGCTCCACCTGTTATCTCCATCCGTCTGTTTAGAGATATCCGGAAAAAAATCCAAATACTTTGATAAAAATCCATCCGGAAAAAAAATCCGAATACTTAGTAATAAAAAGGTAAGTAAATAATGATCTCGAGGGTTTTTGAAGATTCAATATGTTCTAGAATAGGAGGAAAAGAGAATCATGATCTAAGAGATATTGATTGAGAGTGAACTATATCCGCTAGGGGGAAGAAGGTCCGGGTTACACAAGGCAGAGATGTAAGCGAATGGTCAAAAATCCGACTTTGATCCGCATCCGAATCCGTTTATAGGTATTTGTATTCGGCCAGGAATATCCGGATCCAATTCGTATCCAAGCCGAATCCGATCTATGTACAAGTGTACCTAGAACTGTAGAAAAGATATTTTGGACGTTCGACACTAGAAGGAAAACTGAGAGGGATTAATTATGAGCAAATAACGCTTCCCATGACATGAAACCCAACTCTGATACCAAATATTAGATACTTGAAAGATACACTAAAAGCTCCAAAACCGATGAAACGTATTTAAATCAAATAATCAAATCAAGCATATCAAACTAATCTAACAAGTTTGATCAAGCATTCCAAATGATTTAGTTATAAGACTCTTAAGACCATAGAAGACCACTTAATTAAGATGATAAAATGTGTTGGGTGCTTGTGAGAAAAAGACCAAGGAACTAATAGAAAATTATCAATAAAGCTAATTACCTTTATGCCAAAATTTTCACCAAACCCTACTGTTTAATTTTGACCTTTTTTCTTTGGCTCTTCAACACCCGTGGGGGTGCATAAGCATAATCCATCTTTACTAATGATTAATATCAAAGCCATAGCCCATGGGAGCTCACTCAAAAAACATGAAATTAAAAAAATAAAAAGCAAGACCACTAAAGTTTTACCACGTGTTCAAAGCTTGAAAAGTGTTCAAATTTGGCGTCTGATGACTTCTTCCTAAGCTGTCTTGAGGTCCCATTGCCATTACAGAAACTTCAAAGAAAGATATAGAGAACCTAAAGACCCTACCACAAAAGTAATGGTCTCTATCATCTGTCTAACTTGAACTCATCTATCTATCCATGACTTCTTCCACAACCACCAGAGAAAAAACACAAAATGACTAAGAACATGGAAGGGATAAAGAAAGGTCCAATCTCACTATCTCAGAGAGATGTCTTTATCTTTCCTTTTGTTTTTACTGTTAGAGATGCAAGAAATCTGTGTCAAATCCCCCGAACTCCCGTGAGGGAAGAGGTTGAGAGAAATTGACCTACCTCCGCTGTTTTGCTGTGCACAGGTGAGAAGTAGATGATGGGTAATGTTTCATGAAGACCCACATCATGGTTTCAAGTCAGTTTCAATGGTCAATGGTCAAAGAAGGCTTTCTTAAGATCTAAGAGAAAGATCAACATAAATGGATCAAATTTTTTGAAATCATCCATTTGGGTAAATTTAAATTTGACCTAAGATTCTTCAAGGATGGACCGAATGACGATTCTTCAATCCTCTGCAACTTGATTAACTCATGGTAATGATCTTAGCCCACAAATTAATGGAAAAGATCAGCAAGCTTAAAATTGGTTAGAAAGGAAGAAAGCAATACAGTCTAAATTTATCAAGAGGGGAAAAAAAATCAGAATAAAACAGTCAAAAGGAAGAAGAAAGGGTAGAAATAATGCTTAACAAGTCCAAACAACTATATTTAACTTATGTTTAATCTTAATACAAAGGATTGAAACTGCAAAAGTCTGGAAACATTTTTGATAACATGATGAATCAGGTTAAGGTCCAGAACATATTTTAAACTGTTCTGACTTCCCCTACTGCGCAACTAAACAGACCCTAAAAAGCTTTTAAACCTGAGATCTTAAGCTCCAAAGAGAGAGAAAATCCCTACACAGGTTTTTAACATCCATCAGAGGCTATTGACTGGTAGAAGGTATAAGCTTCACCTGATCAGATCAGAACAGAGACAGACCTTTAAGAATTTACATTTTTGGATACCAAGCTATCCCCTCCCACCCAAACAAAATGCCGCTGTCGCCGCCACCAAGATGAGGAACAGTTGCACTAAGTTACCTTCACAAGTACCAGATTGAATTATCCTGCTTGCAGGACAATGGCTCCACCGTTCCTCTAGGCATGACATCAGGGAAATCGACCGATGGCAAGTTGAAAGGAGATCCAAATCTGAAGTCTCCACCAATGTCACCAGTATTGGGCTCAAATGGTGGATCGAACACTTTACACTGATCAAACTGGATTTCATCTCGAGGGAACATTGTATGGTTGATCGGTGCATTTGTCTCTTCAAAGATGTTACTGCTGAAGGAGTTGTCACCCAGTTGAGTCCTTGGCTGTGCAGGAATTTGATCTTCTATAACAATAACATTTCCAGGATTCCTGATATTCTTTCGCTGAGGATTGGAATCATAGAGTGACATAAGCTCAGAAATAGTTTTCTGCCCCTCGTCTGGTAGCACTACGAGTCCAGGTGAATTGAAGGATGCTGGAGTCAGATTTTGCACTGGAGGTGCTGGCCTCGGTTGGGCATATGGCACAGAGAAGATTGTTGGTTTTTCCTCGTTAGTCTGGAAGTTTGAAACTCCAAACCCCTGTGAAACATTGCGAAATGGGCAATTCGCCTGGTGATTGTTCCTCGAAGTTCTATCAAGAAACCCCAGGCGGTAGTCACTGTAAGGGCACTGAAGGTTCTCACAAGCGTAGATCTTGTGATCCACCATTGCTGCTGGCATCTCATCAGATAATGTCTTCCTCTTCTGGATGAAATCTGAGCTAGTAACTTCTCCCTTGATTGGGACGGGCAAAGAGAACTTGTTTCCACACATACCCATATTGAACATGTTTGCATCACAGGGTTTGCACTCCTGTACTTCGAAGCTTGGTTCATCTTCGACCCCCTCAACATCATATTCACTGCTGTCACTGAGAACAAAAGATCCACTCCCACCAGCTGAAGATATAGGTGGGCAGCTATCAGGGTAAAGTCTCCTAGACAAGGCCTCCTCCTGGTTGATGATGGCCAACCATGTCGCACTCTCCTTTGCAGTCATCTTGTCCTGCAAGCACTTGGATTGTCTCACAAGCTTGCGAATCTTTGCAATATCAGGAGACATGTGCTTAATCACAGCAGTGAGCACGCTCACCTTCCAGGCCTTCTTCAGATCATGGGGCTTCTTATAAGGTGGAGGACCTTGATCCTTCGGAAACCCCAGTTGAGGCCACCATTCCTCTTTACCAGTAGGCCACCATGGTGGAGCAACACCCTTCTCCAAAGGGAACCTCCTCTGAGGTGGATCACAGTGCTGCATGAGAGCCGACAAGAGCGAACCAAGTGTGGTGTCTTGAAGCTCTTGCAGTGTGTGAGGAGTGGAGGCCACCACATTAGAGTCTTCATTCTTCCCAGGGATCGCATTATCGGCCTGATATTTGGCGATCGCCGCAGGACCATTTCTATCAAATCTCACCTTCTCTTTCCACCAAGCACGGAGATTATCAGAAGCACCACTCACAGGCTTTCCTTTCTCAGGGATGATTCCATAAACAAAACCCTGAGCTTTGCAAACTTCCATCATCTTCAACATGTACTTCAGGATCCCATCTTGTGCTCGTGACATCTTCTTCCTCCTCGCCTGCTCCTGCGACTGCCTCTGCTTCGCAGTATCAACTCCCTCCTTCTCCTTGCTCTGTTCTTTGAGACGCCTCAGAAGCATCCGGTCCCTCCACATCCTCCTTTCTAGCTCATCAACATCCATCTCTTCATCACTATAATCCTCCTCAACTGTAGCCTCTGGTTCACCTTCAGGTACCAGATCTCCCTCTAGCGGTGGAGCAGGAATAAAATCAAGATTCCCACAGAAACCCATTTCTTCAAAGATCCCCATCATCACTGATCTACACCCAGAAAACAAATCCAAACTTTAACAGGATTTCCAACTGCAAGTCTCTCCCACTTTGATTGCAGGGCCTATCCTCAAAGCTCACTCGGAAATTATCAGAATTTGAAACTGATCTCACCCTGAAAACAAACACGTATTTTACTCAAACACAAAATAACATGTCGCAGATACAACAACTACATCTGTATCTTCATTTTCAAGTTCAAACAAGAAATATTCACAAACAAAATTAGTTAACAGGAATGAGTACGTCGTACAGAAAGAAAACAAGAGGGAGAGAAAAAAAAAGGATCTTTCGTGATTTCTTTTCTTAATTTCACACTCACACAAGAAGAACTACTTAAACCAAGATTAACTTTACATAAATAGAAAGATTGGGGGGGGGGGGTGTTTAGGTGAGACTTGAGAGAGTAAGATTATCATCTGACCAAAAACAGGATACCCAATACAAAATGGAAAGAAAAACTGAAATATAATCTACCCAAAACAAAATGAAACCTGCAATAAGGATCACAAAAAAAGATCTAATTAATTCCATCCATAAGATCATCAACTAACCATCAGATCTTGCTATATAGCAACATTAACCAGGGGCGATTGTAACCCAGAATCTCCGGCAAACTTTGTGGCAAATCGATGTCAGAAGATTATGGAAAATCCAACAGATCTCAGGAAACTTGATTATCGGAAGACCAAATTCCGACAATAAACCGCCATTAGACCAAAGGAAAAGAAAAATCGACAAAAAAAAAAATTTAACGAAAACCCGCCAACTTTACTTGAAAGATCAGTAGCCCAAAAGCCTTCTCAAAGTTCGAAAAGACACGAGCTTTCACCCATACCGGCCGGATCCAAAGTGTTTCTGCAAACTCTGAGGCCAAATTCACCGGAAATTTTACAAAATTAACCGATATATGCAAAAACCATTTCGAAAAAAGATCGACTTTGAATTTAGAATGACCAAACAGAGGAGACAATCGGATAACGCTACTGAGAAGTGAGAACTCAGAATAATAACTCGACTTCTTACGTCTTATCACGTACCCATCAAAACAAAAGACCATGATTATGAAACTTATTCTTAGATAAGAAGAAAAACCAACCACAAAGATCGATCAGGAGGAGGAAAAAAATAATCAAAATTCATAAACATACCAAAGATATGATAGCCGTAAAGAAAAAAAAAGAGATGACTGAAACGAAAACATAGCAAACAGAAGTTTTACCGAAGTTCAAAGAGATAAAAGCTCCTCCTACCAGTTAGGACTTCGGTATCTCCATTAAAGCTCCTCGTCAAGCTCTGCTCTTTGCCACGCGAGGAAGAGAGAGAGAGAAAGGAAGAAGAACAGAGAAATAGAGAGGAGTTGGCATTTTTTGTTTTTTCTTTTCTCTTTATCTCACTGAAAGAAATACTGTCGGTAACTATTGGCGAGATGGTTTCTTAACCATAGTTAAATCTTATTTAACCATGGTTAAGATATTGTGACTGTGATTTCCTTTTATTTATTTATTTTTTATTTCATTTTTTTTAGCCTTTTGTGTGTTTTCAGGGAAAGTATTGCGTTGGAAGAGCGTCCGAACGTGCGTAAGTGTTAAAAAGTGGCCTCCGAATACCTGAACCCTAGCTTCCGGGAAATGGGTAATGTTAAAGAAATACAACTGTAGTAATTTACAAAAATAATCTTCTCATTTCTCTTATTTGACCTTCATTATCCCATCTTATAAAATTGAGGTGCATATGCATGTATATATTCTTATATTTAATTTTGAAAAAGGGCAAGAGATCTCTACTTGGTCCATTGCTTTCTACACAAGTGTCTAGACCAATGGGTGAGCACGCCTGAGTATCTACCCAAGAGACAGAGGGATCATCTCATGGTGTCCTGTGAGAGGAGTCGTAGGAAACACTACCAAGTAGAGATCTTTTTTCCTTTAAAAAATATAAAATTTATAAATTCAAGAAGCATATGAAACCCAACCTTAGGTGGTTTTGGATAGGGATGTAAATGGATCGGATTCGGCTCAGATAGTGCTATATCAGCATCTGCATCCGATTAATTTTTGGATGGATTCAAATAGTGCTAAACGGATACGGACACGGATTTGGATCGGATATTTTATCTGTTTACATGTAAATATAGCTTTTCAGACAGCTATAGCCTATCCATTTAGCTTTCGGACGGTTTCGGATAGTGCTAAACGGATACGGACACGGATACAAAAACGGATTTCAGCTATTCATTTACATCATATCCCTAGTTTTGGGTCGTATGAATTAAAATTGTGTGTCAATCTAGTTTTGTATAGGGATAAAAATGTAATCCTCAATCTTTAAAAAAAAAATCGGAGAAAGGTTGTTGGTGCCACTACATTAGGTCGAAAATTTAAGAAGTTGCAATAACTATTAAAGACGGCAACAATGGATTCGAAATATCAAATTAAAGTGATCATATATTTAAGAAATTTTAAATGTGTGATTTGTGTTTCTTATTTCCATATTTTTTTTCTTTTTTAGTTGTTGTCGTTCATAATGAAAGTTATGGGATGAATTATAGTAACACAGAGAACAAGTTGACATTTATTTATTTGTTTCACGTTTTAATCCAAGTGATCCACTGTATATTTTCCTCATAATTGAGCAAAAAAGTTATGATTTTACCGCATTTTTAGGATAGCTTTTCCAACTTTTGCATATCAAAATTAGAAGGTCTAACTTCACCAGATTATTGTATTAAAAGGGTACATTCAATGAGATGTCGACATTATAATTTGCACCATTAGAAACAAGAGAAGTTTAAGAAATGGTACTCCTACCGCATTTGGCTTATGCTTCCACGTGTTATCTAGTGTCAAGAAGATCCCCCATCTCTAAAATTCATAGGCTTTCCGAACTTTTGTTGGTAAAATGATAATCGAAAAATTATGTTTATGTTTATGTTTGTATTATCATGTAATGTATGTGATACTAAGGTCTACATGTAATATATATTTGTTATTTTAATCAATTTCAATATTTCCATAGGATGGAACCCAAGTACCCAACCTTAGGGGGTTTAGGATAGTATGAATTAGAATTGTGTTGTCATTCCGGTTTTGTACAGAGATAAAAATGTAATCTTTAGTCTTAAAAAAATCTGAAGAAGGTTGTTGATGGCTTTACATTGGGTCCAAAATTTAAGAAGTTGCAATAACTGATAAAGATGGCAATAGTGTATTCGAAATCTCAAATTTTTCATTTTTATAATTTTAATTCTGAAATAATTTTAAAATAATTTAAGTGATTGTAAATTTAAGAAATTTTAAATGTGTGCTTTATGTGCCTTATTTTAATTATTTTTTTTTCTTTTTAATTGTTGTCGTTCATAAAGAAAGTTATTGGATGAATTATTGTACCAGAGAGAACAAGCTAACATTTAATTAATTGTTTTTCATTTTAATTAAAGTGATCCATTGTATACCTTCCTCATAATTGAGCAAAAAAATATGATTCTTACCATATTTTTTAAGAGGTCCAACTTATCCAGATTATTGTGTAAAAAGGGCACATTCAATGAGATCTTGATATTATAATTTTCACCACTAGAATATGAAGAAGTTTAAGAAATGGTACTCCCACCGCATTTGGCTTTATGCTTCCACGTGTGATATAGTGTCAAGAAGATCCCCCCAACTATGCCCTTAAGATACATGTCTAAAATTCATGTCTTCAAAACTTGTGTTGATAAAATGATAATTGAAGAATTAAGTTCATGTTTGCATTGCCATGCAATGCATGTGATACTAAGGTCTACATGTAATATATATTTGTTATCTTAATCAATGACAATATTCCCATGGGATAGAACCCAAAGTTAGGGTATTTTGGGTAAATTAGAATTGTGTGTCATTCCGATTTTGTATTAAGAAAAAAATGTAAGACATTTATGGCCTATTATTTTATCTTTAGTTCCACTATTGTCTACTGATAGTGTCATTTCTAAACGCATCTTAAATTTTTTTCACTCCTTCAATTATTATTATTATTATTTTTTTCGTTTTCCACTGATGAATCTTCTAGCTGCACATATTTTGTCTATGTGATGTGTCTTTATCATCGTCGTTTATTATTACACGACATTGCTAATGTTATAACTATCGTTTAAAATAATTATCTTTAATTTTTAATGTGACTTTCTATCACATAATACTTAAAATATCTTTCCACTTTAACTTCCTTACTCTAATTCTGTTGAGCAACATGTTCTTCGAATTTTTCATATTTATTCATGATTAACTTCAAGTGTTGAATACTATTCTAAGGTACCTTCATAACAATTATCATAACAACTTCATCTACACTTTTAATTTTACTAAAGTTACATCTATATATTGTTCTTTAGTCCTACTTATTTAAAGGGGAAAAAATATATATTGACTTCAAACAACTTTTTTATTTATTTATTTATTTATTTTTGTAGAAACTTCAAGCAATTTTTTGGAAATCTACTTTGGCATTTAGCATTTCTTTTGATAGAAAACAACTATACCTTCAACAAAAAGCATACATCATGGATTTTCATTTTGATTATGTCTAATTTATTCATTCACTAACATTTAAAAAAAGAAAAAATATGAAGTTAAACCTATTGTTTATGTAATTCAATCGTATTAAGAATTTCACTTATTTGCTCTTCCACAGTTCTAACTTCTAACACAAACATTGTTCCATCATATCGATCTTGTCTATACCATTATATATTTTTAGGGAGAGGGTTCTTTGAGTAAGAGGTATAAGGAGCACACCAATGAAGATCACAAAAATGGTTCCATACATAGGGAGAATAGAAGACATTTCATGTGAGGATGAGAGAGATAGAGGGTGGGAGTGTACCCTCAGCGGTCAGCTCAAATAAATTTTCTCTTTATTTTTAAAATATATATATTTTTAAATGAACCAAATTATTTTTTTTACGTATTCTATCATATGCTTTCTCTAAAAAAAGTATACAATATGATCACGAATTTTAGAACCCTAGAACAATAACACAAATTAAAACTCATGTCAACAATAATATATGAATGTTTAATATAAGCTACTTACTTCGAAGATAAGAGACAAGAAATTCACAAAATTATGTTTATGATAAACACTTTAATGCCTAAATTATTTTAATATTTGAAAATTTTCTGAATAAACATTTTCAATGAAATCGTCCAATTTCTTATTTTATTATGTTCAATTCCTAATTTATTTTTCACTTGCAGTGTTCATTTATTTACAAACGAAAAAAAAAAACATGTTATATAAAAGTTTTTGTCATTACATTGATATATATTTCAGAAAGAATGCTTTCTTAATGGTTTCTTTAGTTGGGGGGATTTATGCACCCATAATGGGTGCATTTCAAGTGGGTAAAGCCTTTCTCCGCCACTCCTTTTATTTCAAAGAAACAAACTCTTCCTTAATGATACATTTATACACCCACATGGATAACTATGGCATTAGCTAATTTACGCCTAACTTATTTTTCTCAAAATTTTCAACTTAGTAGATTTGACATCTACCTCAACTTAGAATTGATATAGATGGGAGAAAGAAAAAAATGAAAAAGAAAAGAAAAGAGTTGTATCCAACTTATTTGTCATGATTATTTCAATAGGAGTATTATGGAGTCCTAATTTTTTTTTTCGGTGCTAATATATATGGAGTCCTAATTTTAATTTGAAGTATCAGAATGATAAAAATAGTGCACATATTGCTTTGTTATTATTGTTGCTACTCTGAATGTTATTCATTCCCTCAAAATTTTTTGCTGTCTTCAATTTTACATTAGTTCATGGTTTCTATGATACTTGAAGTGGCCGTTCTTTGATTATTCTTGACAAAAGGATTATTTTGCAATCCATTTTTTAATAATATTATTTTAAATATGAAAAACTATGATGGAAGCTGTCATTTTTTTGTTTTTAAAATTAATAAATAAGAGAAAAATTAAAGCTGAATAACTATAAATCTTTTTTTAACTTCAAAGCAAAAGATTGTCAACACCTTATTAACCAAGCAACTGTTAGTAATTCTCATAATTATACTATTATTATTATTGTTATTGTTATTGTTATACCAGACCATGTTCTTTTTAGACAGATGTGGCATAATATATTTATGATATTTAAAAAAATAACATACCTTTGTGACAACAATAATTCGTCTTATTATTATTATTTTTGTGCAAGAGATCATTGTCTAGCCATATAACACCTGCACCAGCACAGGGCCAATGAGAGTGTACACATAAGTATCAATATAGGTAGGATTTTTGGGGTAGTAATTTCAACCACTCTTGCGTTTGGGTGCAGGAGCCATGTATCCATGTAGCGTTTTTTTTTTTTTTTCCATTATTTTTTATTATTAAGATAAATCTTTCTAGAATAACACACTTTGATAAGATTATTAAGATGTCTCAAATATCTATCACATGGTACATTGGACGAGGCCTGATTTTGCGAATAGATAAATCCAAGTTTTCCTACTCAAATGTAAAATTTTTGTCCAAACAAAGTTTTCCAAGCAGCAAAATATAGGTATGAAAATTTAGGACCATGGGAGAGTACACAGTATTGATCAGAGTATTGTAGGTATGTATGAACATTTACAATCAAACCAAACCACACCGCAAAAAATGATTTGGTTTTGATTCTTCCCAGTTCAGTTTAGATTTACACCGCAAAACCATTGGTTCTAAACCGAAAAGGAACCGAAAAAATGAAATAGACCAGTATCTCTCACTCAAATACTTGCACACACACATCAATTGGTTAATAATAAAATAATAATTAGTTTAATAAATAACAATTGTTTCATCATACTAAAAACATAACATAAGTAAAATATCTTGAGACTAACTATATAATATATATGTTTAAGTATTGATTAGAATAATCAACTCATCAGAGAATCATTGGTGCACATGAATAAAATATAGGACCGTATTCTTTGTTTAGGAGCGCAATGCCTACACCAGCATACAGACAAATGAGAGTGCACACAAGTATCAATAAGACGAGATTTTTACTTTTCATGGGGAGCAAGGGACGGTTATTTCGCCCCATCTTGTGTTTGGGCGCAGAACCTATTCTCCTAGATATGAATTTTTATCTCCTACAATTCTGACACCCTCCAATTCCCCTACAATCTCTCACATGGGAGCTGAAATGACCACTTACCTATTGATTGGACACACTTCCCAAGGTAGTGGGTAAGTGGTCATTTCACTCCCATATGAGGGATTGTAGGGAATTGGAAGGTGTCAGAATTACAGGTGATAATGATCCGTCTAGACAAAGTCCTTTTAAAAAGTTAATGTACAAGGGTAATTTCATCATCTCATCTTAAGAGTTGGGATGCGCGGTACCTTGGGTTCACAAATCTGGTGAAGCGAATGGGCGTTTTGGACATTGGAGTATGAAAGAAAGGAAAGTAAGGAGAGACAATAATAATTAATTAATATTTTATTTATTTAATGGGAATCGTGATTTTTACATAATTTGATTGATTTTAAATCAACGGCTCTCGATTCCGTAGGCGTCGCAATCGGCCGTGTCTACTCAAGCTTTCCCCCCATGTGCTTCCCATCTTCAATTCGTTTCAGTAAAACCCCACGTGTATTAAGTGGGTCCCACTTCCATCGGCGAAGTGATGGGCATATTATTATATGAAAAAAGGTTTGTTGATGGATGGCTGCGGCCAAGTGTCCAACAGGCAACAGCCACCACCACCCCCACCACCACGACCGCCCCGCTTCTCTTGCTCCTTTCCCTCGTTCCCTTTCCCTATCCCTTTCCCTTTCCACTTCCAAAATTTTCTCCGAAATATCTCTGAGAAAATCTAGCATTTTAAAATTTTTTTGATAAGGATAAATTTTGCATTTAATTTAGTTTTACCCTATTTAGTAAAATATGACAGCTAGATCAGAATCTTTTTTTAGGATCCTAATCTCATGGTGAGTAATAACTTCTTTTGGCAATTTTATTTTATGGTAATTGATTAAGTATAATATTGGTAGTAGATTAAACAACAAAAAATAGGAAAGACCCCACAGGCTTGTTATGGACCCCACCCATTGTGATTTGTGAACCTTCCAAAATTCATCAATAATAAACAGAGAAGGGATAATTCATCAATAATAAACAGAGAAGGGATAAACACTCCTCCTCCGTGGGTATCAATTTGCGATACATATCGATTTTGCTTAGTCAAAAATAAGGTTTTTAGGGAAAAAGGGGTAAATTTGCCCAATACAATTGACTTGTGTCAATATCATATTGATAGTGTATCGATTTTATAGGTGACAGATACGCGATCCGATACCATGCACTAAAATCATGAGCACGCCAATAGTGGCAATACTAATAAGAGGACGAAGGTCGGTGTATATAATTTATACAGGAAGGGCAAGGGGTCATTTCAAAGGGAGAAACAGAGAGATAGACAGTTTTTGTTACCTCGCTTGGCACGCGGGCGGCATAATTATAAAATTTGCATGATCATTAAACAGGCAGGGAAACTTCAGGTCCCCAATACTCATGGAGTATTTGGATCATGTTCACAGAGATCCATATCATTTGGTCGATTTTTTTTGTTTTTTGGGGGGTGAAATATAGGAGTCGAGCTCAGCTCCTCGTATGAGGTCGCTCCTTGGGAGCTGACCTCCACTCAAATCAATTGGGTCTAGTGGATTCCATATGAGTGTAGGTCGGCTCCCAAGGAGCGACCTTGTACGAAGAGGTGAGTTGGACCCGAAATGTAGTTCTATTGATCAAGAATTGCAAAGAGCTTTTACCCATACAAAGATGGTGAAACCAAGGGGAATGAAAATTGACCAAACTGTTGTACATTCTATTGACTGTCTTCTTGAGCAGAGGTAACAACGACCTTGTTTTATTTTTTTTTTGGTCAATTGCACCCAACTAAAAAATGGAAAGGGTTATCAACAATTACATATTACCATTTTCAATCTTTATTATTATTATTATTATTTCTGTTTCTATCTTGAATAAAATGGAAAGGGTAATCAACAATTACATATTACCATTTAATTTCATTTTTTTTTTATTATTATCATTATTATTATTTCTATCTTGAATAAAATGGAAAGGGTTATCAACAATTACATATTACCATTTAATTTCAGTCTTTATTATTATTATTTTCTATATTGGTTTTTCTTTCTAGAAGATGTCACACCAGCTTAATATTCCAGATGGTATTTTTAATCATCAAAATGCACATTTGAAAGTTTTAGACTCAAGTAGCAACCAGTGGACCATACTACGCAATATGAGAAATCTTTGTCTTCGAAACTTCTCATTTGTAATGTATCCATTTAATTCTTTTTATTATTATTATTATTATATAAATAAATAAATAAAATATATATATATATATATATATATATATATCAAATTTAAAAAAAATGATTTCACTATCCAATTTGTTAATTTAAATGGTCAAAATAGGCAGCACGAAAGCTTCCCCCCATATGTTGGAGATCCAAAATGCCTTTCACAGTTCCATGTGCCATACAAATGCAATGATGATCATCGATGAAGAAATTCTTCCTTTATCGTGGCTTAAAGAAAACGTGATCCAAACGTACATCGGCTCCGTTTATTTCGGTTTAAAATTTTACCTGGAAAGATTTTTTTGGTAAATTTTACTTCGTAAATGTAAAATTTTATATGTTGAAAAGTTTTTCAATGTTTTTTTTCATAAAAAACAAGGGACGTTGTTCTTTATGCCGCAGCGCAAGCTGCGCTCAGGCACATGGGGGTGGGTGCAATGACCACCCTGCCCCCGAGTGGCAAGCCCATGTGTTTGGACGCAGCCTGCTCTACAGCATAGAAAACATTCTCCCAAAAACAAACATTGGAACACTTTTCAACTTGTACAATTTTACATGTAAAATTTTTTGAAGTGAAAATTTTCAAGTAAAATTTTACGCTGATCAAGATCTTAGTAGAATATAAATGAAAATATGCAATATAGGAAACTAAGACAAAATATATGATACGAGACGCATTGTTTTTAAAGTTTGATGTTTCAGATTAAGGATATGTCTGTAGAGTAGATTGGAAATGGTAAGTTTCCTAACAGGATCGGCCTCTTAGTTTACCTCTCTTAGATCGATTTTCCAACTTGTTACGTTGCGATGTGTTACACTGTTAGAAGTAACACAAAATAAATTGAGAATAAAGAAATTGTCTCAATTTATTTGGATGTAACTATTTAGTGTAGGAGAGCTTTATACACAAAAAGGAAAATCTTGAAAATTGTAAACACAACACTTCATATGATTAAGATTAAGAATGATGGTAGTGTTGAGTCATGCCATAGGTCACTCTCCATAAGATCATAGTCAACCCCCATAGTGCAATATGGCTTCTTGCGAATTGAACTCCAAGATTAATCAATCCCGTAGGCCTTTTCAGTAGTTGTTGCACTAATTTACTGGGCCATGTCGGGAAATAGTTAGAAACAAGATAAATGGAACTCAGAATACTTTTTAAACAGTAAACTAGGAGGTGAAACAGGGATCAGGATCGTCTCCAGGGAGCCCAGCATCCAAGGCGTGCCCAGGGGGCATCTAGCGGTTGAGTTGTGCCGCACACATCTCGGCGCACGCCTAGCGATGTGTGCGGCATAGCCCAATGGCTGGATGCACCCTGGGCGTGTTGGGCTCCCTGGAGACGAGCTAAATTCGTAAAACAGAGAGAGGAAATAGAACACTTGGAATATATTCTATGCGTTCTCTATATAGAGGAGAGATACCCCTTGAAAGCATATGTTCAAGAAGACCCAAAAGATGTATCTCTTGGAGAGAAAAGACAAAAAATACTAGCCATTGCCGAAATCTGATGCATCTTGGACGACACTCAACGAAGTATCATTGACACTGACAACATGTTGGATGATGCTCATCTGACGTCGATAAAACTTCATTGAATGTCAAACTGAGTTGAAAACATGTTAGTAAAGTTTTTGAAAACCTTAACTTAGAACACTCTTTGATCTTATCCGACTTCGGCAAAAGAAATTCCGGATATAAGTCTAATTTCTAGCAAAAATAAAACCATATAACAAAGAGATTGCTTTGCCTCGCCTAGCCATGATCGGCCTCGGCGTGTGCATGTAAAAACAAATCCCAGACTTCTTGGAGGCAAGAGAGCATAGTGAACCTTTCTATCATGGAATTGTACCCTTGTAGTTTCCATTATACTATATGAACCTTACTCTAGTCTCTTCTATAACCAATGTGAGACTACATATTTCCCACTACTTTTCTTTACTAGAAGAAATCATACCAAAAAATAAATAAATAAATAAAAGAAAATTCTTTACTAGCTTGGGTTTCAAACTAGTGGGAGACAAAAACTAGGAAGATAAAAAAAATGACAATAAATAGGCCTGCATCAGTGGGCACTCTCTCTCTCTCTCTCTTATAACACTCTTTGTTAATTCTCTCATAACACTCTGCAATAGTTTGCATACCTTAGAAGCAATTGCGATAGGATGCTTTGGAAATTACCAAAAAATGACAATAAATTTAATATCCTAAAATTTTTTAGAAAATACATATTTGAACTAAAATTATTCTTTTTGATAACATATTTGATGAATTGAGAATAAAATATTTTTTATGATTAAATATTTAAAGGGAGAAAGAATACTAACCAGTCGCATATTTCTTGCGCCTAGACATGAGAGTGTGCGAAAAAACCATTCAGCCCCAGTGAAATCGAAAATCCCATTCAAACCAATGCCCCCACGACCGGTTAGCATTCTCTTGCCCACATTTAAAAAGAAATTCAAAATTTTTGTTTCTATATGAAGGCAAACAAAACACTTTCATCTCATGTCACAATTTGAATACTTTATAAAATGGGTTTAACTAGTAAATTTTATTTTGTTTTAGGCTGTGTTTGGTGTGTATTATTGGAATGCGTTCTAGGTTGATTTTGCATTCTAGGATGATAAAATCCGAAAATGTTCAAAAGTCAATTTCGCATTCTTGGACGATAAAAATAATTAAAAATAGTTGTTTTTATAGTCCAAAAATACAAAATCAACCTAGAATACATACCAAACACAACATTAAGTTTCATTGCATATATTATCTAACAAAAAGAAATTTAGAAATTAAATTTAAAATGAGAAAGTTGAAATTTTATATTGTCTCAAACCGCTGGCAAAATGGATTCAATCGATTTTTTACCTATTTGTGTGCATGAAAAGGTCCACAAATGATATTTTTCATTTTAATATCTTTTAGTTTACTTTAAAAAAATGTCAATCTGATGATATAACAGATGAGGAAGTTATGGTCAACTGAATGACCATTGTTTAACCAATAGGATTCTTGTTTTGTGGATGTTCTCTAAGTCAATAAAAACCCTTGGTCATGTCATGTTATAAAGGTAAGAAAAAGTTTTCAAACTCATCGATCTAAACAACCTAATTAAACTGAGCAAAACTCTAGATTTGATTTCTCCTCTCATTGGTTGGTTTATCTTTGGCCATGTCACACATTATTTTGTCAACACCAAATTAAATCCTCACTCAATACCCAACACATTGGAGTGGTGATTTCAGTTGCAAAAGTTTATTGGAGAATTCACTACCTCATTGGATATGAATACGACCCATTTTTCACATTCTAGGGCATCTAAAGAAGCTTGCAAGATTTACCCAAAAAGAAAAAAAAGAAGAAGCTTGGACAAAGCAAATATATAAAAACTCTGAGTTTTGCAGCTACAAGCTTGGAGGTTCCTTGTCTTCACCTTGGAGTTTTGCAGCCCAAAATCTTATGCTTTTGTGTTTGTTTTTTTCCCCTTCTAATAGGTTAGATCTATATTTTTCCTCCCTCAATTTGAGTTATTTTTACAGGGTATATTATGTAGAATTAGATCACACAATGCATTAAACCAAAACAATTAGGTTTTTCAGACAGTGTTGGGTTCATATTTTTAAGCTTATTCTTCTCCTTCAAATACCCTTTTTTTTGTTTTTTATTTTAACGAATTTTTATTTTTATTTTTAAAATTTTATCTCTCTATGACTCCATTTTTATAGTGGTTTAAGCCTCATAAAATTCGTCAAGTAGTATGTTAGATCATTATCCAAGCTTTTGCTTTAATGTATTATCGTGTGTAATGATTTTCAAGGTATTATTCATCCAAAATTTTTATGAATTTTGTTAATATGGTTTTTGGGGTTTCTTTCATGATTTTTGACATATTTTAGCATCATTTTTCACCCTTGCATCTTATATGTTTATTAGGATATTATTTTAAATTAGGGCATCATGGCACTCTTGCAATTTTGGTCATCAAGTAATTTTAAAAATTTTACTGATTTATTAGGTATTTTTATTCTCTATTTCTATAAATTTTTTTTTATCTATATTTGTCTTCATGTTAATAAGAGTTACCGTATAATGTATATCAATGGCAATTCTATATTTTTATCTATAATTTTTAAATATTTATAGGAATATTATTGACTTGTTTAGATATTATTAAGGGATGTTTATCATTGTTTTCCATCCTCATGCCTATTTACAATTTTTTAGGGTTTCTGTTTTTGATTATTCCATGTTTAATATTTGGTAGTGCAATTTTGTAATTTCAGATTTATTTTGTGCAGGAAATTGTACTTTATTTTCTCTATTTTTTTCTTGATTCATTTTCTATTTTATTGTAATGCATATTGAATTAGGGTTTAAAGAAATTACTTGTATTTTAATAAGAGAATATCTTTTTTGTAACTTAGGTAACAATATAAGTTGTAACCTTTCTTTTCTACCCTATGTCATATGACTATGTTTCCTGCCATGGTGGGGGGATTAAAGCATCATTTCATTTGAAATATACGATCATCCGCAAAATTAAAAAAAAATTCTTAACGTCATTGGAAGATAATAAAATCAATTGAAACATAGTATTTTCACGATCATCACACCTACCCAATTTACGTGCAATTTCAAACCTTAGACCTCTTGATAAGGTGGGCTTTTATCAACTACGCTAGACAGTTGTTCTCTACACACACTTAATTATGGACTAAGTTTCCCTCCAGCCATAGAGGATGATTCACCCACCATCCTAGGGTTCACAAACCCCTCTAGGATTTAGAATGTTCTAAATAGGGATGTAATGGTTATCGAAAATCCGAATCCGATCCGCATTCATATCCGTTTAGAGACATTCATATTTGTTTAGAGATATCCACACAAAAAAATCCGAATACTCTGATTAAAATGAGTCTGAAAAAAAATTTGAATACTAAATAATAAAAATTAAGTAATTAATGATCTTAAGGGTTTTTTAAGATTCAACAGGTTTTACAATATGAGGAAAAGAGAATCATGATCTAAGAGATATTGATTGAAAGTGAATTGTATCCACTAGGGAGAGGAAGGTCCATGTAACATAAGGCAGAGATGTAAACGGATGGTTGAAAATCCGAATTCGATCTGCATTCGAATCCGTTTAGAGGTATCCATATTCTACCAGGGAATATTCAAATTTGATTACATCTGAATCGTTTACATCCCTAGTTCCAAAATACCCTCTTGATACCCTTTTCTGTTTTCTCCCACCCCACGGTGCACCGTGGGTGGAGGGAAATTTGATCCTTTATTTATTGTTCTTATTGTGGAATAAATTCTTATACGTATATTAGAGCCACATTATTTGATGGAATCCAAACTAACGGTGCCTAATTTGCAGTCTTGCTTGAATGGCTTTTCGATGGGCGGAAAGGATAAGTTGGAAAACTGGTCAGAGGAAAAAGGGCAGTCAGAATTAAATTAAGTTAGCCTTGGGAAAAGCAGAGAATGTAAAAAAGAGTTGTCAAATCCATCTCGGCCGCCCACGGAGGAGTTAAAGGAATCTTAACCGTTGAGATTCTGTCTGCCGCATGAGGAGGACCAATCAGTTTGTCGCTTAATTGGGAATCCCCCAACCAACCAACCAACTACTAACAACATTATCCGAGCCGTACCAACGCACATGTATGCCTCTCCCCCCCCCCTCCCCTCTGCATCTCCTCGTTTTGCTATATTTTTCTCAGTTATTAGTGAATTTTTTATTATTAATTTTCTCGTTCAAAATATTATTTATTTATTTTTAATAAAATAAATAAACAAGACTAGATTCTCTGATCAGGAATAATTTATTAATTATTGACAGAAAATGATCTAGGTAACAATAGTTTTTTTTTTTTTTTTTTCAAAAAAAAAAGAAGAAGGGAAGCAATTTTCTGTGCGAGAATGTAGCCTACGCCAGCACTCCCATGTGTCTCTCTCTCTCCACAAAACAAGGGGATAGAGCTGTCTTTTCAAGTGATTACTATTACATTAAAATCAATTGATGATAGTGTGAATGCAACTTGTAAAAGAACATTGCTTGGTGGCATGGTTTCTACATCTATAAATAGAAGCGTGCGAAATTACCACCCAACTTTTCTTGAAATAAAAAAATTCATTTGTTTTGATGCCCCGCTGCACGATCTCATTGGCATCAACATTGGTGCAAGAGCTACACAACCAAACAGTGATCTCATGCCTATAACTTTATTTCCTTATACGAGGCATGCAGTGAGTCATGGAGTCTCGAGGGAACGCTGATCTTCTAGGCCTATCAGAGACTATTACTGTTATGGTCTGAATGGTTCGATATCCAGTCTGACTAGTCTATTTTCAACATTTGCTGAAGATAATAATTTAGTCAAAATGCGGCATTGGCTTCTTTAAAAAGAGAAATATTGACTAGAATATAAAGATAAGAAAGAGAACGATAACCAGTCATGTAGCCCATGCACCAGTGTAGGGGTCAATGAGAATGTACACAAAAACATTGGTTTGGATGAGATTTTTTATTTCATTGGGGGTTGAGCGATCTTTTCACTCGCTCTTTTGTCTGTGCACAGTAATTAGGTAGCTTTGTCTTTAGTGATTGGGTAGTTTTGGTTTTTGGTTGAACCGGCTTTGTTTTGGTTTTGGCCTCTGCAATTATTGATCGGCCTCAATTTTTTGAGTCCTTTATAAAATTAGAATCGAAGGTTTTGAAGATATCTGTAACTGCACATGTAGGTAAAGGTAAAAATTGTGCAAACCTACGGGATCAAAATCTTTTTGTCAGAAATAATTATTGGTTGGGAAAGGATTATATTATGGAACCGGCTTCAGTCTTATATATATTATTGGCTGCCCAGAGTTTGACACCTGGTTAAAGCATTGACTTTGGAGTGTCAGACCTTAGATTTCTACCCAAAATAAAATTTCGCACCTTAGATTTGCAAATCTTTCTCCGGTACTTGGACCACTCAATTGTTCGACCTTTATTAGTCTATTTTTTTTTTTTTTTTGGGTGGGGTGAATGTATACTTAGGCTGTATTTGGTATGCTTTCTAGGTCAATTTCATATTCTCGGATGATAAAAATAGCTGTTATTTTCGTCCAAGAATGTGAAATCTACATAGAATGCATTCCGAGAATGTATACCAAAAAATGATATATTTTTAATCATCCAAGATTGTGAAATCTACCTAGAATGCATTCCAAGAATGCGCACCAAATATCTGTTTTTATCGTCCAAGAATGTGAAATCTACGCAGCCTAGTAATATTTTTAAATTTTTTTTACATGTCCTATAAAATAGATTTTACTTTCTAAGGATATATTTACATGTCCCTTGCACATAAAGAAAAAAAAAAGAAATTTCTTTGTATTTCACTTTCGAAGGAAAAGGAAATATTTGCATGCCTCTTGCAACCAAATACAATAAATAACTTTTCTTTTGGTAAAATACATTTCACTTTTGAAAGAAATATTTATATTTTTCTTGTATAGACACTGCATTTTATCACCTTGGAGATATTTCTAGTGATGATGAAATAGATATTTTGGGCTACTCTTAAAATCTCTCTCTTCCCCAAGTTAGAAGGTTTTTAAAAAATAAACAAAATGCCCTGGAAGTAGTTAACTAATCGAACGACTTAGCGATTGCTATAACTTTGAAAATAGGTGAATTTTATCATAAAAAAAATCTTGTGTTAAAAATGATATGAAAACAACGTGATTTGGCTGTTATTTTAAGTAGAAATTGTCATGCACACTATGCACTTGGTTTTAATGAATTAGGTGAATTTTATCATAAAAAAAATTCTTGTAATAAATTTTGGGCCGAAAGCCTTTTTGTTGATCCAAAAAAAAAAAAAGAAAAAAAGATAATACACTCGAAAAACTCTTTCGAAAATCTTTCTAGGCAATGCAATGTCTAATTCTCATATCATTGAATATTACTCTTTGCAATTTTCCAATGATTCATTGTTCACAAAAATTGGGCTTACGAATTAAGATATATTAGTTTTCAATAAAAAAATACGAAATTAAGAGATGAATTTTTTAAGATTGAGGGGGAAAAGTACCAAAAGAAAAAAACTCAGGTCAAACCAGGTTGAACCAAGTCAACTCCAAGCCAGTTTCGCCTGACCACACGCGATGTTAGCAATGGAGCTCCTAATGAAATTTGTTCCTAACTCAACAAGTTCTCATTTTTAATGAGTTATTTTAGAATTTATTTATTTTCCTTCAATAAATCATTGTCTACATGTTATTATTTTTTTTATTAGATGATGTACATGACTGTTGCATAATGAATATATGCCCATATTCATGCTCCCAAAATTTTATAGAGAACCTGTATTAAACATGTACTATATGATTGTCGTACACGGTTTTTTTGTGTAGGATTTTTGTCTAGTCCGCTTAATTTACATACGTATCTTACCTGGTTTTTTGCCATGCCTAACTTACTAACTATGCTCCTAACCGCTAGTTTTGATTCCCGAAACTAGTAACCAGTTGCTTCTTGCTTTATTACTGCTTTCCTTATTAATTTTTTAATTGCTAATTTCGTCCCCGGAGCTATTAAGCCAGCTGCTGCTTGCTTTCCTTATTTATTATTTTTGTTATTACTCTCTCAATCACTAGTTCTGGTTCTAGAGCTAGTAAGTTGGTTGCTACTTGCTTTCCTTATTTGTATGTACTATTAAAAAACGAATCCTAAAATGATGCAGAAAAGAATGGAAATTGCAAATAACAATCACAACGAATATAGGGATTTACGTGGTTTGGCAAAATTGTCTACGTCCAGAGTGAGATGAGATATGTTTCACTATCAACGGAGAATAGGGTTACAAACACTCGTCCTCACACCTCTCTCAGATTGCATTGCAGAGAAAGAATCCTCACTACATATTTATAGCGAAACCCTATATAGGGGTTTTACCAAATTACCCATATAGTCCTCAAAAATTTTCCTAAAGGGATGCCGCACCCCCGCATGGACCTGCTAGTTTGTCAAACTCCCGCCAGAACAGTAGATTAACACGCAAGTGGGACGATTCCTTTGGGCCTCGAGTTTATGTCCTCGTAATGTCTCTTCAGAATCAACCCACAAACCAAGCGACAGAATACAAGGCATTGTACTTCCAACAATGTACTAACTAGGGTTGCAATAGGGTTGGGTTGGGCCGGGTTTTATAAAACCCTAGCCCAACCTTGAGTCCCCATAGATGGGCCCAAGCCCGACCCGACCCTGACTCAGGGCCAGAAAAATCCTACCCTGACCCACCCTCAGGGTCGGGCCGGGCCGGGCTGACCCTGATTGGCCTTGATCATGGGGAGGGTAAGGGAGATGCATGGGTTGGACTGGCCGGAGAGAAAATTATCAATTTCAGGTAAAATAACACTATAATAAAATGTTTATATTACTTATTATCTTCGTATATAATATATTATATAATAAAATGTGGGTGACATTTAAAGTTTATATATATATATATATATATATATATATATATATATATATATATATATATATATATATATATGAAGATATATATATATATATATATATATATATATATATATATATATATATATATATATATATATATATTATCACTATATATTTTATAGTATAACTTAAAACAGGGTCAGGCCAGGCCGGGCCTGGTTCAGCCCGAGGCCTCAACCCTGGCCTGACCCGACCCGACCCGACCCTGACTCAGGGTTAGAAATTTCTAGCCCTGACCCGCCCTTAGGGCCAAGATATCTCAGCCCAAGTCTTTTTCGGGTTCAGGGCGGGTTCGGGTCGACAGGGCCAAACTTGCACCGCTAGTACTAACCCTCAACTGCAAGTTCCAATCTTGAAACTAGTAAGCCGATTGCTTTCCTTACTTGTTGTTGAGTATTAAATGCTCAACCATCGATTTCGGTTCATGGAACTAGTAAGTCGGATGCTACTGATTTCCTCATATACGGTCTCCAACAGTCAGTTTCTGAAGAATGCTTACTATTGATAAAAATGTCGAGTAATAGGAAGACCGGTTTTTATCGGGCATACCGAATGCCTAACATTGTCCTGTGTCCGTAATTGTTACTTACTAATCGTGTTGTTATGTGATAAAAAATAAAACCTTAACTAAACTAATTAGAATAATGGTAAATAGGGATTGAATCCATGGGGTACTGAAAAGACTAAATTTACTAAAATTGATGTGAATGTTGTTTTGGAAATCAAATTTGCAAAATTTAAAATTAAATTAAAACTAAGTAAAAGTTAATTAACAAAGAGGTGAATTAATGAGAAGAAACTATCCTTAAGTTTTGAATCCGTTTTGGTATTATTACCTAATCTCTGACGCATACTTTGGTTCACTAAAACTACAAGTTTCAATGCAACCACAAAAAGAATTATGATTCCAGGCTACCCTAAGTATAACATATCCTGTCAAGTACTATGGTCTATCGCTTTCTCTCAACACGCTTAGTTTGATTGGTTAAAGGCTATTGTCGATATTTGCCAAAAATCACATATAGAGAAACCATTGTTTAAATAGAACAAGTGAATCACATAGACAAATATTCTAAACTGATTTAACTATTAAATATCTTAATGAACCAAAATTTCATCAAAACCTAAGGATAGAAAGGAGATTTAGCCGCTCATAATGTGAATCAATAAATAGCAGCAACGACGGTGATCTTCCATGAAGTACAACGAACAACGAAGTGATTCGGTGATGCCACAGGGAAGAGGCAGTTGAGACGATGGGTGACGAGGTGAGCAGCCCCGGGTGAGCACTCTCCCTTCCCTTGCTGAACCCAAGATCCAAACAAGAAAAAAAAAAAAACCCAAGAGCCAGAGATTAGAGGAAAGATGGGATAAATAGAGAGCCGAGGAAGGACTTTTGGAGATGGGAGGGAGATAGAGTCGTGGAGGTATTTTAGGAGGGAGAAGGATTTTAGAATAGATTGAGAAAGAGAGAACCGTAAGGGGATTGGAGAGAGAGAACGAGAGAGGGGAGAGATAGGATCGTAGAGGGCTTTTAGGGAGAGAGGAGAGATCGAACCCGAGAGGGTTTAGGAACCGTGGTCCGTGGGTAGCACATGGGAGAAGGGAGAGGTTTTAGGGGACCAATGGGAGAGAGATAAGTGGGGGAGTTAGAGGAGAGTTTGGTGATATTAGGTAAGAGGGAGGATTTTAGGAAGTGAAACCGTGGGTGGCATGTGAGAGAATAGAGAAATTTTAGGGGAGAGGAATTGAGAGATGTGGGCAACACATGGGAGAGAGATGATGTGGAAGATGGGATTTTAGAAGAAAATAGGGTTTTAGGAAAATAGGGAGAGACAAAAGATGGACAGCATCTAGCTCTCCCCTCTTCTCCTCTAAACCGAATTCTCTTCTTCAAATCCCCATTTTGCCCTTGCACATGAGTTAGGTGGCCATGGGAGTACATTATGGCGCAGGCTTCTAGATTGAATTATCTTCGTCCATTTAGCATCAAATACGTACACATCCCTTGAAACCCTACAATCATAGGCAATCACAACGTGTAGTCAAATTAATCATATACATTCAACTAAAAATTAACAATTAAATGACATTCTCTATGTATAATTATGGCATGATCACTTACTAAAATCTCTAACCATACCAACACCTTTTGAGAGTCAGCCTCTTTCTTGAAGAGGTGAGAGAAATTTCAGTATTCCCCTCACTCCGCCATGAGATAGGACGGCGCAAGGGTTTGACCCCATAAGAACAATCCCTCTCGTGTGTGTGTGCACACACACACGCACACACACACACACATAGAGAGAGAGAGAGAGAGAGAGAGAGAGAGAGAGAGAGAGAATCTTTTAATGCTAATTCAATCAGAGTAGTATGAGTCTATGATATATAATTTCTAAACCCTTGCCCAAAAAAAAAAAATTTCTAAACACACACAAAACACACAGAATCTAGTAATGCTAATTCAATTAAAATCCTATAAATCTATGATATAAAATTTCTAAAACCACTAAAAATAGTTTGGGAGATGTGATATCAAATGCACTTTCAAGATACAATGTTTTAAGTTCTTGGTATCGAGACATTCTCCATTTGCGGGAATCGGGAAGATTATAACACTACTCTCTTTTATACAACTTATTGAGTAAAGCATACCAATATGCTCCCACGTGGTAGATGTAAGGTTTACTTTTTTACTCACATGTCAATGCTAATTGTTACTAAATTAATTCATCACAATTTTTGAAAATAAAATTCTTGAGAAAATTAACTTTTTGAGAAATGGTTGAAATTTTCCAAATGATTCGTGGTCACTCACCTATGTGGCATAAAGTAGGGTGGTTACCATGTGATATACGTTCTTGGTGGCTACAATAGTATAGGGGATTGGGCTGCTTTAAATTATTATTGTTATATCCAAAAGCAGCTAATCTCATTCCATTTTTTCTTTTCTATCCCTTCTATTATTTACCTTTTACCCATACACAATCTAAAGCCTACAAAAGGTCCATCGCATGGATGGTTCATATAGGAAGGCATTCTTTTGTGGTCCATATAGTTTTGCATTATGAATGGAAAACTTCTTATTATTGGATAAGTAGGGGATTATCTAAATGACACCTCTATAAGTGTATTTTGAATTTGTACACTTCTTTTAATTACTTCGAAACTCATTTTTAAAAGTTCTTTAAGTTAAGGGTGAGAGGATTTAAAAATTAGGGGTGCTGTTCTCTGTGCCGCAGCATAGGCTGCGCCCAGGCACATGGGGGTGGGCACAATGACCACCCTGCCCCCCTGAGTGGTAGGCCTATATGCCTGGGCGTAGCTTGCACTGCGGCATAGAAAAGATTCTCCCTAAAAATTATTAGAAAATGACTTACCGTTAAGTCATTTTTAATAATTTTTTGTGTGAAATAACAAATTTTACTATTTCACTATCATTGAAACAAAAGTTTGTTGTATTAAGAGGGCAAAACAATAAGGTTATAAATTATTTGACACCTTAATGAATGTCAATAAGAAAACCATAATAAAGTTTTGAATTGGTGGCTCCTCAAATCTCATACTATGCTTTTAGGGAAAAATGTACGATTGGTGAGTTTAGGGTCAACAATCTGAGTACAAAGGAAAAGACCATGATCTTATATCCACTTGAGAGTATTCCGAATAATAAGAAAATGGTTTGAGGATCTATTAGCTTTAACACATGCATTTTTTTCCTATCATAAGAAATACCCGATTAAGTTCTCAAGAACTTAACTTTTAAAGATGTACAAAAGCGATTCATAAATTTATAATTTTAAAAAAGAAGAAAGAAAACTACAAGGCTGCATACTATATGCACCTTTATCCCCTGAGGTTTGTTGACCGATATGGTTGTGCGGTTCCTCTTAGAGGGGGTTGAAATGACCATTTCAACCCCTTGACCGAACACACTGGCCTAGTGGGGTCCATCCCCCTTTTGTACTATACACTACAAAAGAAGCTTCGCGTGACGCATTTTCTTTAAGACACAAAAATGCTAAACTTTTCTTTCTGTTTAGAAAATTACTCTAATATGGAAGAAAACTTGTGACTGTATTAAGAATGACGACAACTATGTTACTTCATCATAAAACAACTATTTTATATTGTTTTTTTTCAAGAAAATTACAACCAATGAATCAAATGGAGTGTGAATGTTACTACTTCATATATATGAATTTGAAAAGACAAAGAACATTACTACTCAATGTAAGAAGTATTATTATTACTTGACATATTTGATATTAAAAATAAAAAATAAAAAATAATTACTAAAGGATATACGAGTTATTACTATATAATTCTTCAAAATATACAATTAATTTATTGGGAAATTAAAAATACTATTATTCCGATATTACTATCAGTAGTAAAAATTGGATTTTATGTATTAAGCATCTAGCAAATGTTACTTCTCTATCCCCAATTGTCGATTATTAATGTTCTTGTTTTGTCAAGAGATCAAGTCCGTTAGGACTAAAAACTTGACATATGATCAGGAAACTAGGATTCTACTTATCCGTAAAATTTGGTTGCAAGAGAGGGACATCGAGTTTAATAGAGTCTTCTCTCTCAACTTTGAAACCAATGACAGGTTTTTCTTTATAACATCTAACTTTGAATCCTAAAACAAAAATACGTGCACTAAATTTATAATATTAATTAGATTTTTGTTATTATTATTTTCAGCATTGAATAGTTTCATTCTTGTATTTTATGATTTCATTCTAACTACTCCATTTATTGATATAAATTTTTCCAAACACAGTCTTTCTCTGTGACCTTTATAAAATTGTTGACATCACTATTCCTTTTATCTCTTAAATAAAAATTAAATTAAATTACTATTACATTATGTATCTTGTCAATATAATAGTTATTATATATATGGTCATGGTCCCCTCTAAACTTGTTAGAAATATAAGAAAAAGAAAGGAAGAAACAAGCATTTGACTTGAATTAGATATATTTTTCTCAGTAATAATTAAGAGTTTTTTAGATTAAAACTCATTTTATCTATAATAAGTAATTTGAGGAATTGGAGATAATTCTGTCATGAACTAGGATAGCCTGATGTACTACTAGCTCAGCCAAGATTTTGGGAAATTTACGTTTATCACCCTTGTAGTTTGAATCTATTACGTCTACCACCCATGAAAATTCATCTATTTCAAAATCTCCCATGTATTTTGAAAATATTTTACAATCGTACCCCCACCGTTAGATTAGAACAATTAAGTGATGATTTCATTGCCCAATTTTAATGTAAATGCCCATATTACCCTTTATAAAACCTCATTCCTTATTTACCCCCACTTGGAATAAAGTAATATTACTTTTTTACCCCCAAAACATCATCTTCTCAAAATGAGGAAAAAAAAAAAAAAAAACGAAAAACAGAGGAGAGAAAAACCTTCATCGCCTTTGAACAACCGAGAGAACCTCTGCTTCGATTCCCATCTCCGATCAACCAACGCCACCATCGATCAGATGCTGGAGACCCCACAATGTGGATCCCTTCATCGCCGGGCTCAGTTAGAGACCTTCTTCCGCTTCACCGAGGACATCCTCTTTGACCCTGATGTTGACTTCAACCTCTCTGCCCTAGACCTTCCTTCACTCTCCGAAAACAACACCACCACCACTACTGCCACCAGCGACAACAACGACGTTGGTGTCCCCATGACTGTTGATTCCACCACAGGAGACAAGGGTAAGGGGAAGTAATGTAGCCTTATTGGAAGCTACGGATTGGGAGAGTCGAAATCACGTTCCCTACGTGACCAGGAGTTGATCAATCGAACAAAGAGAGAATGGGACTGGCAAGGCCTCCAATCGAGTTCAAAGCTCAAAATAGAGCAATTTCATTTAACTTCATTATATGCTTTCTGCATTCTCATGGAGGATTACATATAGACTTAGAATTGAGAACGTGTACGGAAGAAAAGAAAGAAAATAAGATTCCAATCTCTAATCTTCAATCAACTCCATATTCTTCCAATCAGAATCCCACATTCTCTTCAATCTACCCAAAATACTCTCAATCAGAAATCTAGTCTTCAATCCAATCTTCAATCAACCCAATATACTAGCTAGCTAACTTTATTTATTTAGGCGTAATTTATGTAGACTAAGATAATCCGCAGTCAGTCCAAATCTTCCCTCTCTTAAGTGCAACTTCTTTCCTTAAAATTATTGGGAAGATAAGGAATGACTGGACTATCCTTACCTAGCGCACCTCTCCTTGACTTGGATCGATCTTCGATGAATCTTAGGGTGTGAGGTGGCGCCTTCTACTTTGTCAACTTCATGGTGCAGGTCCAGGACACCATCAGGAAACTGGCAGTTGGGACCCATTTCAGGAGCTTGTCAGTCAACTCCGATTTCTTTGAGGGCTTAGGGTTTCAACCATCCCTTGTCGGTGGTAATGGTGGTGGAGAAGCTGAAAAGTTTGGCGGGAGAAATGGAATCTCTGAGAAGAGGATGCATAGGCATACAGTTCCATGGATGGGTCATCGTCTTCCTTCGAGGTGGAGACGCTTAATAGTACTAAGAAAGCTTTGGGACCCGATAAGCTTGCGGAGTTGGCTTTGATTAAGCGGTTAGGCTTTTTCCCTAATAAACTCGTTTGAATTTTGATCGAATTTGGAGATTTGGATTTTGGTTTGCTGAACTTTTTTGTTCTTTTCCATTGGTTACTTCATCAAAGATCTTCAAAATTACTTTTGCGTCTGTAAAATGTAAAGAAAATGTTTGATTGAATGACTGTTTGTGAGTACTCTTGAGAGCTTTGTACTTCCAAATTCGAATTTTGGTTTGTTAAACTTTTTTGTTCTTTTTCATTGGTTGCTACGTCAAAGATCTTCAAAATTACTTTTGCGTCTGTAAAATGTAAAGAAAATGTTTGATTGAATGGCTGTTTGTGAGTACTCTGTAAGAGCTCTGTACTTGGTTTTTATTTGTATTCTTTTTCAATGTATAGTTCTAATCCGTTATTGATATTCCGTTGGTGTTAGTTAGATAGTGATGTTGACCAAGTATACTTATATGGAAGCCTCATTTTTTCCTAGAGCCTCTGATTTTGTTAAATTCAGATTGAACTGAGTGATGAGGAGATAGTTTTGTGAAAATTTTAAACTGTCTTTAATTCAATTTTTTTTTTCAGTGGTGGTGGTGTTGTCTTCGGAAAGAGAAGGAAGGTCTAGGGCAGAGAGGTTGAAGTCGACATCAGGGTCGAAGAGGATGTTGTCGGTGAAGCGGAAGAAGGTCTCTGATTGAGCCCGGGGATGGTGGGATCCACGCTGTGGGGTTGAGTGATGCCCTTGTTAATCAACGAGGTACAGGAACAAGAGGAAGCAAAGGAAGAAGAAGAAGCAGAAGTTACTTTTCAGATCAAGGGGTGGTCGCCTCGGCGGATCAGCAGCTGGGGTTAGTTTATTAATAGGGATATGGAAGGGCAAAACTATCTTTTCAATTAAAAGTAAATAGAGAAGGGTAAAATTGTCTTTTCAAATTAAAACTAACAGAGCTAACACTTAAGGGTACAGACGTAATTAGAAAATTTTTCAGGGGTGATAGACGTAATAGATTCAAACTAAAGGATATCCCAGTTATTACTATATAATTCTTCAAAATATGCAATTAATTTATTGGGAAATTAAAAACACTACTATTCCAATATTGCGCGCTATCAGTAGTAAAAATTGGATTTCATGTATTAAGCATCTAACAAATGTTACTTCTCAGTCCCCAATTATCGATTATTACTGCTCTTGTTTCGTCAAGAGATCAATTCTGTTACGACTAAAAACTTGACATATGAGCAGGAAACTAGGATTCTACTTATCCGTAAAATTTGGTTGCAAGAGAGGGACATCGAATTTAATTGAGTCTACTCTCTCAACTTTGAAACCCATGACAGTTTTTGTTTTTATAACATCTAACTTTGATTCCTAAAACAAAAAAACGTGCACTAAATTTATAATATTAATTAAATTCTATGTTATTATTATTTTCAACATTGAATAGTTTCATTCTTGTATTTTATGATTTCATTATAACTACTCCATTTATTGATATAAATTTTTCTAGACACAGTCTTTCTTTGGTTTTTTTTTTTTTTTTTTTTTGGGTAAACGGGGATATTATTGAAGAGGAGGGTGTGTACAACCAGTAGCTTCAATCACACAAAGATGCTGAAGCCACCGAGTGGAAAGTCTTTCTTTGTGACCATTATAAAATTGTTGACATCACTATTCCTTTTATCTCTTAAATAAAAATTAAATTAACTTAATATTACATTATGTATCTTGTCAATATAATAGTTATTATATGGTCATGGTCCCCTCTAAACTTGTTAGAAATATGAGAAAAAGAAAGGAAGAAACAAGCATTTGACTTGAATTAGATATATTTTTTCTCAATAATGATTTAGTGTTTTTAAAATTAAAGCTCATTTTATCTATAATAAGTTATTTAAAGAATTGGAGATATTTCTGTCATGAACTTAGGATAGCCTGATGTACTACTAACTCAGCCAAGATTTTTAATTTTCTCTTGTGGTTGTCCCAAAAAACCTGTGTTAAACTAGGGAAAGAGATCACTTCTTGGGCACGTGCGGTGCGCTGTCCCTTCGGCTAGACGTAGGGGCACACAAAATGACCACTGTATTCCCGGGCAATTCCGCCTTTCCATGGGAGCACAACGGTCATTTCACGTGTCCTTGTGTTTGGGCGAAGGGACAGCACACCGCACGCACCCAGGTAGCGTTCTTTCTCCCATTAAACTATTAATAGAACTGTTAAAAGGTAGCAGGTCCCATCTGCCTGCCTTACCCGGTGGTCATTAGAGGATCATTATCCTCTCAGGTTTCCTGCTAGGTACAGTTGTCCAATTCCTCTCATAGGGGGTGGAAATAACGACCTAACCCCCTACCCAAACACACTACCTGGGTGGGGTCCACCCCCTCCTATGAGAGGAACCGGACAACCGTACTGGGCAGAAAACCTGAGAGGAAAAAGAATTTGATCACTAGAAGGGTGAAGGTGAATAAATTTTAATTTTATACCTTTGGAGAAGATAAGATTACAGATTTTATATTATATTTAACTCAAAGGGTAGTTAAGGGAAAGCAATCCCTACCCTATCACCATATATGGTCTTGTCGTACAAAAGGATGACCTATTTGCTTCATTGGCATTTAATCCATATTTTTTTTTATAAGAAAAAATATTGTAATACTAACTTAAAAAAAAAACTTAGAAACATTATTAGTTACAACTGTTTGGGTTCTAGTTTGTCCAGGTGAAAAAGCAAGATCATGAGCCTTCCAATGATCCTATTTTTTATAGTTATTGGAACAATCCTCTCGTTTGGGCCTCATGTGCTTTCCCTGTGTAACCAAAATCCGTATAAACAATAATAAAACTATTATTATGAATAACAATAGAAGTCCATCTTGCGTCCCTAGTCTCTTTATTAAAACTTTCATCACATATAATGGTAACAAAGTCTGGATAGGAAGCTCGATCAAGGTAGTCAGTCATTGACAAAGTAGAAATTAACGATGAAGTTTTGTCCATGTTACAGGGAAAATTTAAGAGATTCAGGTCAATCATCCAACGATTAATGTTTCTCAAAATAATATTAGGATTACGTTTGCATTAGAAAATAAACATTGATTTTTAGCAAACCACAAAAAAATAACAGGTGGTAGCAGAACCGAGCATTAATAGAGTCCAAGTGTGTGTGCAAATTGCTTTTGGAAATAGAAAGCAAGATATTAAGAAGGTGGGCATAAATCCAAGAACAGATTTGATCATTATTGATCTCCCAACTTAGGTCATCAAAGATGATTTCCAAGCTGCCAGTTTACATTGAACGTTATCAACAATAGATTGAAGGGATAGTGCTGGTTTTAAATGAAATTTTAAAACAAATTAAAATTCAAAATAGGTTTAAATATAAAATAAATTTTATTAATATTAATGTCTTTATTTACTTATCACTTCCGTTGATTTAAAAGACACTTATGTTTCTTCATAATAATTCTTTTTACTTGATACGTAGCCTCCCTTTGAAACTCCTAAAGAAAAGAGAAATTATATTCAGTTATTGAACTCTTGATTTCTCCTCTTAATTCTCCTCTTAACTCCTCCTTCCCATTGCATGTTCCTTCGTATATAAATAGAGGAGGGCTTAGCCTCTTTGCAAATCAATCAAGTAATCAAGTTTTCTTTAGAAGTGCATGTCTGATTTGAGCTTGCATGTGTTTTTCATGCATTCTCTTAATTTCTTTTAAGTTTTTGAAAAGGTCTTTTGTGTGAGTTCTTTTAAGTTTGAGCACAGCCCTGTAGTACTCGAAGGGGTCTAGTAGTCGAGTGCACGATTACTAGGGGAGTCAGTGGGCTGTTTTATCTTGGAGGCCGATTCGCATATTCCCGATTGCACCACAGGGGGCGTCTATGGTCTTAAGGATAGTGTCAAGGGACACGAGTCAACTCGTGATTTTTTCTTAACAATTTCTATTACAGGTTTACGGAAGAATCCATGCAAGAGATAATTTGAAAGCTCTCTTACTATCAAGGCAACAAATTAAGTTTGATCTCTCAATATTCTGACAATAATTTCCAACAGATAGTCTTCTAGCACTATTTGAAAGCAAGGGAGAACTTAAATATATGGATGATGAGGTCATCTGCTTTATTCCTAGTTTGGTGCAAATCTGAGTCCTCAAATCAGTAGGGGCATTCTTACTAAAAATAATTCAATTTGTTGCAATTTATATACAAATTAGAAATGTCTTCAAAAAGATGAAGGGTGGTTTGAATAGTTTCAATTCCAAATTAGCATGACAAAAGAAAAAAGCATCACCAACAAAAGATAGGTGGGTAATCTCAAAACCTAATCTTGCAACTTTAATTCCTTTAAACTGGTTTAGGTTTCGATAAACCAACAATAGATGGGATAAACCTTCCATTGCCATGATGAATAAATACAGACTCAAATGATACCCTTCACAAAAAATTCAAAGACTCTACCTTTCATTTTAATGTAGTAGGTGATAGAAGAAATCAAATAGCTAATAAAATTACACCAATGGATAGAAAATCATAAGAACTTGAAGATGACACGTATAAACCTCCCATTCCAAGCAGTCATAAGCTTTTGACATGTCAAACTTGGTAGCTACCCATGTAGAGTGTAGTGGTCTAGCCCAAGATAATATTTGAACACATTTTTAGCATTATTACATATTTATAAAGGAAAATTCTTGTTGTAATTAGAGTTCATGAAAAAGAAATTTTAACTTTACTCCTTTTTTTTTGTTTACAAACACATTATTACATATTTATAAAGGAAAAATCTTGTTGTAAATAGAGTTGGTGAAAAGAAGTTGTAACTTTACACACTCTCTCTCTCTGTTTCTTTCTTTTGCTTTTTATTATAACAAATTTCTGTTTTTTAATAAGGAAAATCCTATCATTTCACATTGTACTCAAAAAAATTCAAGACAAATATAACTCTTGAAAATGACAATAATGGAAAATCACTTTCAAAACCCTCTTTTACCCTTGACTTAAAAATTTTTAGAGAATAAAACAAGAGGCAATCAAAATAAGGTTACAACTCCTAGTTCATCACTTTGATTATAACATAGTTTTATTTGGTATTATACATAATTCAAATGCATTATCACCTATTTTATAAAGGAGTAAATCTTGTAGTAACCAAAGTTGGTGAAAAAGTTACAATCTTTTTTTCTTTTTTTTTTGGCTTTTCTAGTATACAAACTTATTCTTTTAACAATGGTAAAATCCTATCATTTCACATGTGCACTTGAAAAATGTTCAAGACAAAGATAGCTCTTGAAAACAACCATTGACTTAAAAGACTTTTGGGACTAAGACAAAGGACAATTTAAAGAACGCTACAATTTCTCGATTCACCACTTTGATTATAAGTTATAACAAAATGCAACCCTATAAATAACACTTACAAAGTATTAAGCTTCTAAGTAATTTTGTGGGTATCATCCCAAGATAAAATGTAACTAAGTTTTCAGGATTATCTAGGATGGATCATTGATAGTTTTGCAATAGGTGAGACTGACACACATACTTAAAAGAGATTGTATATTTAGGTTATTTTTTACTGTTTACAGTTCATAAGTGGGCACATGATAGACTTTAAGGTAGAGGATTTCCAAACCATCAATGTGGAATGAAATCCCCATGTTAAGCCAACAGATGAAACGGGAGGGGGTATCGTACAGTTCGTAAACTTGGGATCCACATGGTCAGGGAGGCAAGAGAGTGTGAGAGGGATAACCACACTACCGATGTGGCAAGAGAGGGACATCGAATTCTTCAAAATATGCAATTAATTTATTGGGAAATTAAAAACACTACTATTCTAATATTGCGCGCGATCAGTAGTAAAAATTGGATTTCATGTATTAAGCATCTAACAAATGTTACTTCTCAGTCCCCAATTGTCGATTATTAATGCTCTTGTTTCGTCAAGAGATCAACTTTGTTACGGCTAAAAACTTCACATATGAGCAGGAAACTAGGATTCTACTTATCCGTAAAATTTGGTTGCAAGAGAGGGACATCGAATTTAATTGAGTCTACTCTCTCAACTTTGAAACCCATGACAGTTTTTGTTTTTATAACATCTAACTTTGATTCCTAAAACAAAAAAAGGAGCACTAAATTTATAATATTAATTAAATTCTATGTTATTATTATTTTCAACATTGAATAGTTTCATTCTTGTATTTTATGATTTCATTATAACTACATTTATTGATATAAATTTTTCTAGACACAGTCTTTCTTTGGTTTTTTTTTTTTTTTTTTTTGGGGTAAACGGGGATATTATTGAAGAGGAGGGTGTGTACAACCAGTAGCTTCAATCACACAAAGATGCTGAAGCCACCGAGTGGAAAGTCTTTCTTTGTGACCATTATAAAATTGTTGACATCACTATTCCTTTTATCTCTTAAATAAAAATTAAATTAACTTAATATTACATTATGTATCTTGTCAATATAATAGTTATTATATGGTCATGGTCCCTCTAAACTTGTTAGAAATATGAGAAAAAGAAAGGAAGAAACAAGCATTTGACTTGAATTAGATATATTTTTTCTCAATAATGATTAAGTGTTTTTAAAATTAAAGCTCATTTTTTCTACAATAAGTTATTTAAAGAATTGGAGATATTTCTGTCATGAACTTAGGATAGCCTGATGTACTACTAGCTGAGCCAAGATTTTTAATTTTCTCTTGTGGTTGTCCCAAAAAACCTGCATTAAACTAGGGAAAGAGATCGCTTCTTGGGCACGTGCAGTGCGCTATCCCTTTGCCTAAACGTAGGGGCACACAAAATGACCACTGTATTCCCGGGCAATTCCACCTTTCCATGGGAGCACAACGGTCATTTCACGTGTCCTTGTGTTTGGGCGAAGGGACAGCACACCGCACGCACCCAGGTAGCGTTCTTTCTCCCATTAAACTATTAATAGAACTATTAAAAGGTAGCTGGTCCCATCTGCCTGCCTTACCCGGTGGTCATTAGAGGATCATTATCCTCTCAGGTTTCCTGCTAGGTACAGTTGTCCAATTCCTCTCATAGGGGGCAGAAATAACGACCTAACCCCCTACCCAAACACACTACTTGGGTGGGGTCCACCCCCTCCTATGAGAGGAACCGGACAACCGTAATGGGCAGAAAACCTGAGAGGAAAAAAAATTTGGTCACTAGAAGGGTGAAGGTGAATAAATTTTAATTTTTTACCTTTGGAGAAGATAAGATTACGGATTTTATATTATATTTAACTCAAAGGGTAGTTAAGGGAAAGCAATCCCTACCCTATCACCATATATGGTCTTGTCATACAAAAGGATGACCTATTTGCTTCATTGGCATTTTACCCATATTTTTTTTTATAAGAAAAAATATTGTAATACTAACTTAAAAAAAAACTTAGAAACATTATTAGTTACAACTGTTTGGGTTCTAGTTTGTCTGGGTGAAAAGCAAGATCATGAGCCTTCCAATGATCCTATTTTTTATAGTTATTGGAACAATCCTCTCGTTTGGGCCTCATGTGCTTTCCCTGTGTAACCAAAATCCGCATAAACAATAATAAAACTATTATTATGAATAACAATAGAAGTCCATCTTGCGTCCCTAGTCTCTTTATTAAAACTTTTATCACATATAATGGTAACAAAGTCTGGATAGGAAGCTCGATCAAGGTAGTCAGTCATTGACAAAGTAGAAATTAACGATGAAGTTTTGTCCATGTTACAGGGAAAATTTAAGAGATTCAGGTCAATCATCCAACGATTAATGTTTCTCAAAATAATATTAGGATTAGGTTTGCATTAGAAAATAAACATTGATTTTTAGCAAACCACAAAGAAATAACAGGTGGTACCAGAACCGAGCATTAATAGAGTCCAAGTGTGTGTGCAAACTGCTTTTGGAAATAGAAAGCAAGATATTAAGAAGGTGGGCATAAATCCAAGAACAGATTTGATCATTATTGATCTCCCAACTTAGGTCATCAAAGATGATTTCCAAGCTGCCAGTTTACATTGAACGTTATCAACAATAGATTGAAGGGATAGTGTTGGTTTTAAATGAAATTTTAAAACAAATTAAAATTCAAAATAGGTTTAAATATAAAATAAATTTTATTAATATTAATGTCTTTATTTACTTATCACTTCAGTTGATTTAAAAGACACTTATGTCTCTTCATAATAATTCTTTTTACTTGATACGTAGCCTCCCTTTGAAACTCCTAAAGAAAAGAGAAATTATATTCAGTTATTGAACTCTTGATTTCTCTTCTTAATTCTCCTCTTAACTCCTCCTTCCCATTGCATGTTCCTTCGTATATAAATAGAGGAGGGCTTAGCCTCTTTGCAAATCAATCAAGTAATCAAGTCTTCTTTAGAAGTGCATGTCTGATTTGAGCTTGCATGTGTTTTTCATGCATTCTCTTAATTCCTTTTAAGTTTTTGAAAAGGTCTTTTGTGTGAGTTCTTTTAAGTTTGAGCACAGCCCTGTAGTACTCGAAGGGGTCTAGTAGTCGAGTGCACGATTACTAGGGGAGTCAGTAGGCTGTTTTATCTTGGAGGCCGATTCGCATATTCTCGGTTGCACCATAGGGGGCGTCTATGGTCTTAAGGATAGTGTCAAGGGACACGAGTCAACTCGTGATTTTTTCTTAACAATTTCTATTACAGGTTTATGGAAGAATCCGTGCAAGAGATAATTTGAAAGCTCTCTTACTATTAAGGCAACAAATTAAGTTTGATCTCTCAATATTCTGACAATAATTTCCAACAGATAGTCTTCTAGCACTATTTGAAAGCAAGGGAGAACTTAAATATATGGATGATGAGGTCATCTGCTTTATTCCTAGTTTGGTGCAAATCTGAGTCCTCAAATCAGTAGGGGCATTCTTACTAAAAATAATTCAATTTGTTGCAATTTATATACAAATTAGAAATGTCTTCAAAAAGATGAAGGGTGGTTTGAATAGTTTCAATTCCAAATTAGCATGACAAAAGATAAAAGCATCACCAACAAAAGATAGGTGGGTAATCTCAAGACCTAATCTAGCAACTTTAATTCCTTTAAACTGGTTTAGGTTTCGATAAACCAACAATAGATGGGATAAACCTTCCATTGCCATGATGAATAAATACGGACTCAAATGATACCCTTCACAAAAAATTCAAAGACTCTACCTTTCATTTTAATGTAGTAGGTGATAGAAGACATCAAATAGCTAATAAAATTATACCAATGGATACAGAATCATAAGAACTTGAAGATGACACGTATACACCTCCCATTCCAAGCAGTCATAAGCTTTTGACATGTCAAACTTGGTAGCTACCCATGTAGAGTGTAGTGGTCTAGCCCAAGATAATATTTGAACACATTTTTAATTGGCACTTGTACATGCTCCAAATGCATTATTACATATTTATAAAGGAAAATTCTTGTTGTAATTAGAGTTCATGAAAAAGAAATTTTAACTTTACTCTTTTTTTTTTGTTTACAAACACATTATTACATATTTATAAAGGAAAAATCTTGTTGTAAATAGAGTTGGTGAAAAGAAGTTGTAACTTTACACACTCTCTCTCTCTGTTTCTTTCTTTTGCTTTTTATTATAACAAATTTCTGTTTTTTAATAAGGAAAATCCTATCATTTCACATTGTACTCAAAAAAATTCAAGACAAATATAACTCTTGAAAATGACAATAATGGAAAATCACTTTCAAAACCCTCTTTTACCCTTGACTTAAAAATTTTTAGAGAATAAAACAAGAGGCAATCAAAATAAAGGTTACAACTCCTAGTTCATCACTTTGATTATAACATAGTTTTATTTGGTATTATACATATTTCAAATGCATTATCACCTATTTTATAAAGGAGTAAATCTTGTAGTAACCAGAGTTGGTGAAAAAATTGCAATCTTATTTTTTTATTTTTTTTTTTTTGGTTTTTCTAGTATACAAACTTATTCTTTTAACAATGATAAAATCCTATCATTTCACATGTGCACTTGAAAAATGTTCAAGACAAAGATAGCTCTTGAAAACAACCATTGACTTAAAAGACTTTTGGGACTAAGACAAGGGACAATTTAAAGAACGCTACAATTTCTCGGTTCACCACTTTGATTATAAGTTATAACAAGATGCAACCCTATAAATAACACTTACACAGTATTAAGCTTCTAAGTAATTTTGTGGGTATCATCCCAAGATACAATGTAACTAAGTTTTCCGGATTATCTAGGATGGATCGTTGATAGTTTTGCAACAGGTGAGACTAACACACATACTTAAAAGGGATTGTATATTTAGGTTATTTTTTACTGTTTACAGTTCATAAGTGGGCACATGATAGACTTTAAGGTAGAGGATTTCCAAACCATCAATGTGGAATGAAATCCCCATGTTAAGCCAATAGATGAAACGGGAGGGGGTATCGTACAGTTCGTAAACTTGGGATCCACATGGTCAGGGAGGCAAGAGAGTGTGAGAGGGATAACCACACTACGATGTGGCCATCATTTTCCCTAAAAAGTCTAGGGAAAGGATCCTCACGGCGCTGGAGTGCAAATTCTATCCCACACCCTCTCACATAATGAGTTGTGGGGCTCACTCTGACACTCTACCCTTGCTCTAACCCATGCATGCCCTATGTTGATGATGTCATTCTCTACACCACCATTGGTGTGGTGCCTGTCAAGTGTGGTGCACCACCCAGTGCATCTTTAAATTGCATCAAATGGTGCACCTCACTTGTGCACTTTTAAAATCCAATGCATAAGTGAGATGCACCGTCCGATGCACTTTAAAGGTACAGTGGATGGTGTACTGCACTTGAGAGGATGAAAATCCTGGAAATCCCCCCTTACACTAGCATCGTGGGGAACTCTCTACTACAAAACTTGTAAAATATCCATAGCATCCACAGTTCCGATCAAGTCAAGCCAATCTAACCTAGGTTTTCAAGCCAGGTAATGGGTTGGGAAGATTGAAACTTTTTTAATATAATAAACATTAGTCCTTGATGTGGAGTAAAATATGTAAATATTGGAACAAAGGAATAAACAATTCCCATAGACAACCATCTTAATTTGTTCTTTCGTATAAGATTGACTACTTCAAGACTATTCGTAGCAACTACTACACCTTCCAAGGTGTCCCCAAGAGGCAGTTTAAGAGTTTCTAGCATTATTGGATACAATTTTGGAAAGTTTTAGATGGTAGAAGAATGTGCAAGACCTTTTATAGCATCCCTAAATCCAGGTAAAAGATATGGGTCTTGGCCCACACAGGCCGTCATTAAACAACGATTGGTCTTTCATTTCTGTTATTTTTCTAAATGTGAAAATTATAATTATATCACAGACACTAGAACATCATAGTGGTAAAAATATAAACATTAGCATCAGCTATCATACTATAAATATCTGTCTATTACATCTCTGTTGCTACTATCATAATTACATTTCTGAAACTATATCTCTACTTTTACATCAAAATATTATTTGTCATATGTGCATCTCAAAAGTGTATCACACAAAAAATCTCTGATCTCTCTCTCTAATCATCTATTCAGAAGGCCTGACGTCCTTCCCTTTGGCTCTCCAGATATAATCCACACATTGACACTCAACATGTGCATGCTCTATAAAATAATCATAAACTATAGGGTGAGCTAAATGAGAAAGAATAGAGTTCATATCATACTCATGAATGTAACAAAACATGCTATGCAAAATAAATCATGTTATGAACATGCTACTATCATAGTCTATCATCTGGAATATTATATCTGATCATACATGTCTTACATGATACTTTTAAACCATAAAAACATAAAAACATAAAAACCTTGTTTTTCTATTCTTCTCTTTCTATGGCTTACTTTTTCTGATCGTCTATGTGAACTACCACTAAGCTCTATAAGGGTGAGGATACAATGCTTTATAACTCTGGGATCTATGAGGATCCAACTATCTCTTGAGGTATGTGATCTCCACCCTAGCTGATTGTTAAGGCGTCGAGGAAGACTAGCCTCTACCCTGGCCGATCACCTCAACGTTGGGGAAGACTATGCCCTAATCTCTGTGCACCTCATCCAATACCTAACCCCTACTGGAAAGGGTTGGGAATCACTGGGTCTTTGTTATGCTTTTCTGTACTTTACTTTCCTTTTTTGAGCCACTAGTGCACTTTTACTTTCTTCGCTAACCTCCACTTCCGGTCCACATTGCTTACCTCAACTCTAGGATGAACTGGACATTGATGGAATCTTTATTGTCCTCTCCTAGCTGGTGAAGTGGACATTAGGGGACCCCCTTATCCCTCCCATTTTCTTTTGTTAAACTCAACTTTGATGAAACCTTCAGTTGCAGTTGTATTCTTAACTTATCATGCCTTACTTTATTTAATGTTTCATAAAAACATCATTTCATTTTATATAAAACATAAAGAATCTCAGAGGCAATGATACTATATACAATACTGAAAAAACATGCAAGGATATGACAAATTTCCCCTTACCTATCTGTGTATGCCTATTATATTGTATTTACTGTCCTCAAATAGTGTATCTACTGGTTCTCTGTCAATTTTGGATCAACTGAATCCCTACATAGCCATTTTATAAACATTAAACCTCTCTTTTATACTCTTGGAATAGTGGGCAAGATCATTCATCACTCCCACTTAAAATATTCATCTTCATAGCCCTACTTGGGCTCTTTGGGCACTACCAATCAATCTCTAGGTCAAACTGGTAGACCAATATGAAAAATCTCAACCCTAAAATAGGGGTTTTACTACTTTTTCCCAAGAACTTCATGGGAATCACTTTCCACATACCCTAAGACATTTCAATACATTACTAACACAACTAGGGCACTTTACAATCCAACATACCACACTAAAAACACTAACAAATCGAAAAGGGAACCTAGGGTTTACACTTTGAACTGAAAACTCCTTGGGAGCTTACCCTCGATCTACCTTGACCTAAGGCACTTTTCTCTTTGATCGTACAATGATCTTCTAGATTCTAATCTCCTTTTTTTTTTTCCTTTCTCCTTTTTCTCCTATTTTTTTCCTCTCCCTTGTCTCTCTTATCTAATTTTTGGAATGAACCAAATGAGCAAAAATCGAATTTAAAAGGTTTAATTTGTCCTCTACCAATTGACATCCACGACCATCCGGTCAACCGACAGGCAGTTGACTTTACAATTTAAGCTCCTGATCGCATGTTGGTCGACCAACTCCCCAATCGGGACGATTTGGTCAACCGCTAGACTACTAGGACCTATTGAGTGGTACAGGTCCAGTCGACCAATTCCACTAAATTTTCTGTATCTCTATTGTCTTGACCCTACTTGATACAATTCTTAAATGGTATGGAAGATCACTCCATTACCTTCACTTTTTATGTTTTGGGCTTCCCCAAACTCTTTCTATATGGTCCTCTAAAGTTCGCATGAAGCTGCCACTTCATCTTAAATTGTAAGACTAACAACCCTAACACTTTGTTGTGGGCCAATAGTAGGATCCACATCATCCTTAGGGTCAATCTAACCAATTCAGTCTAATCCTTCTCAAGCCTTTTCAGCTGAGCAAGAACTATACTTGTGTAAAAAACTTTAGACTCTCATGCATCAAGAAGAGTTATACTAGGCTCAGAGATCTCCGGTTAAGAGATCGTAAGTTGGGGATAAAAATAAAAGTTTTACCTCCACTTTTCGTAGAAGGTTTATTAATTACATTACTAAGCTTAGAGATAATTTTGGTGTGTAGATTGAGAATCAGCTTGGTCTTGTTTCCCATATACTTTCTTATTTTCCTGATTTGTACACTAGCTATAACCCTATAAAAGGTATGAAGGGTTCCCTTGGCTCTGTTCCCCAAGAGTCATTGCTGACCAGAATGCTGATTTGTGTCGATCTACATTAGATTTGAAAATTTAAACCATTGTGTTTCAAATTAGGACCTATAAAGCCCTTAGTTTAGATATTCTCTTTGGGATATTTTTCTAATCCACTGGTCAATTGTTGGTCCAACAGTCATTCAAGTTGTTTTGAGTTTTTTTAATAATGGGTTTATAATTAGGGAATTTAATAACTGTTTCCCTCATCCCTAAGCAAAACCATCTTAAGGAATTAGTTAATTTAGACTCATTAATTTCTACTCACTTATCTATAAAGTTATCGCCAAGTGTATGGTGAATAGACTTAAACCTTTGCTTAGTAGCCTTATTAACCCTTTTCAGTATGCATTTGTTCCTTCACATTCTATCTTTAATAATATTTATGTGGCACGAGAGATCCTACATGAGATGCACCACCACAAAAGTAAAATGGATTATATATATGATTCTTAAGTTGGATCTTAGCAAGGCTTATGATAGACTTGAGTGGAGTTTTTTGGAGAACATTCTTTTTCAGATGGGTTTTGTTATATAATATAATAGCCACCCAATCACTCCATGGCATGTGGCAACAAGATAGACAACCAATGGGGTTCAACGGGTAAGAATTATCCGCCCAAAGACCCATAACGTGTCTATCGGGTAAGAACTATCCGCCCAAAGGCCCATGGCTAAAAGATCTAAAGGTCCCCTCAAAGAAGCTAAAAGAAGCTGGCACATCCATCCGGTCAGGGAGCTTATCAAAGGTAAGCCTACACACCCTAGCACATCGCCTCTCAGATAGGCATGGGCGCCCTATGAGGGACCTTGGCAGATCAAAAACTCTTAAGAAGGTGGAGATCCAGTGAAGGGAACCACTCTCCATGTCTCCACATCTCCATGGCATTTATGAGCATTTATTGATGTCCACCAAAAGGAGCCCATATCCACGTAGGAGGCCTTCCCGATAAATTATTCTCCACATAGGACTCTCCAGACCTAAAGACAGACATCTACGATGAAGAAATACTCCACTTCCTCCCTTGAGGAGGGCTTTATCGTTAGTCACATCAAGACCTCTACATCTCCATGATAACCCTATAATTAAAAGGGAAGGTAACCCCCCATGCTGGGGATGAAACTCTTGAAATTCTTACTGTTTCATCTGTGTGCTAAAGAGACCTAACTTTGGCATCGGAGAGTCCATCGTTGGCATCCCACCGGCACTCATCTCCCTTGTCTGTTTGCTATCCTGTGCAGATCTCGTCCCGCCCTCAGGAGGACCCACCGGAGGTTTCTTGACGCAACAAGTTTTTTACTAGTATATGAATCAATTGGGTCATGTAGTGTGTCTCTATTGTAGAGTACCATGTGAATTTAATAATGGAGTGATTGGAACTATGAAACCTCATCGAGGCCTTAGACAAGGGTGCCCTCTCAACACCTTGTAGGTACTACGGCCTACGGATGCGAGGTTCTCCGCCTTACGGGCGGGATCCGTTAGGGTTTTCATGGGCCCTTTGGTGACAAGGGAGATTAGGAACTGATCCTATTTTTGGCACACATGCGGTTGGTGTCATGCTTAATAAATTACAATAAATGGAGTTGCCACTTAAGGTTAGGGTCTAGGACCCAATGAGTGTGACTTTATCCGAATTAACGAATGAAGTCACATGATTCCTTCTGGTTTGGTCAAAGAATGGGTAATGGGTCAGGTTACGAAAGTGGGAAGGTATTAGCATCCCATCTCGCCTGGCTAAATCGGTCTTTCTACTATAGATGCTCAATATTAAATGTTCCTTATAACATTTCTATATTATCATGTGAGACCAAAAAGATTATTAAAACCGTACAAAATAATGAGCAAACATGCGTCATATCAGAATCTATTTATATAAATATAAAAGGAATTTAATCTACTTATGTACACTACAACAGTGAAAATTAAAGGACTACATTGTGTCAAAATAAAATACAATAATTATACCTCTATGTAAGGATGCGATGGACCTCAGATTATCTGTCGTTCTCTGGCTTAGGTGGAGACAGGTGGTCGAATCATCACCCTTCTTACTCAGAAATTGGTTATTTGGATAGAATAACAACTATAATGAAGGCTTTTGTTATCTGTTTGCAGACAGAATAATGGTTATGATGGCAATGGGAAAAATGGGATTGATGAGATTACTCTTCAAGCGGTGTAATCAACAGATCTACCCATGACTAAAGTGAAGAGAGTGAGCTTAGGGATTCACTCAAAGAGGCAGAATGGGAAGAGAAAATATCTTCAAATCTCACAAAATATGGAGCTGGACCCTCTCCTCCCTTTTTTTTTTCTTCCTTGTTTTTGAGGGTGGGGGTCTCTCCTATTTATAGGGGTGAACCCCACATATGCGGCGCCGCGGTTATGGCATGCCCCCCTCCAACCCTTAAATTTGGGCTTTCTGTGGGCTTCTTTAGGTTCTTCTGGGCTCGGGGTGAGGTTCCTTCCATCTGTGTCCCATTGTCATCATTGCCAGGGGTGGAGGCAAAATTTCCGTGTCTACACACCTATTTGATCATTGTATGCTATGAAGCTCTTTCTTGTAGACTAACTCTAGTTGGACAAAGTCATTATATTACTGGAATACATATGATCATTAGATTTAGCCTTAGAGTGTCACATTTATTTTTTTTGGATGACTCTCTTCTTTTCTAAGGCAAATTTGAGAGAATGTCATATGATAATCACTTCCATTCATGAGTACTGTATAGTTTCTGGCTAAGAGTTGAACCTAAGAAAGTCTAATATTAGTTTCAATCCTCTCACTGCTCTTGACTGTTGTTCAGCTATCTCAAAACTAATGGGTGTTACACCAAATGGATCACTGAGGGGGTGAATCCATGATATCTAAAATCGTTATCTCACGTGCACTCACATAATTAAACAAATACTTGTATGCACAAATGCAATCTGCAAAGCACATAGAGAGTTACGTGGTCCACCTGAATGCTACACCCACGGTGCAATGACAAATCGAGCACCAACTCAAAAAATGATTGGTATATATTCACATAATACAATAGAGTTCCATTAGCACCCACTTGTGGGGAGCACCCACCCCTTACAACTTCAACACAACATCCATTGTGTTTGGAGCTACAACTCAAATACACTTGTCACACACCCCTATAACATTATTCACTAATAATGTCAAGTTTACAATGAAAACCCTAATTACATCCAGCCTACCCAACCTCAGAGTAAACTTACATGCAAAATCAAGAACTAAATAAAATTAAAATTTATGCATCAATATCCAAACATTGTCGTCAATATCTCCAGTCAATAATCACCTTCTTAAACAAGGTGACAACTCTAAATAATATGGCAGCAATAGTATAGCTTTAGTGAATAGTAACATGTAATATCAAAACTACCAACTCAAATACCTTAGATATTCCAAAAAAATATTTCTTAGACTGAAGTGCATAGTAATAACATAAGATAGCAACAACTCTGGTTATCTTCATAACATGATAGCATCAACACTTCAGCCCTCTCAGATTCAAAGATATAACAATAACCAAACTAGAAAAATCTAAGCCTACATACCTCTCTATTCTCTCTTCATATAATTCTATGGCACTAACAAGTGCAACACATATCAGTTCTTCATGGCAGTAGTAGGACAAGTAACAAAAATCATGTAATGATCCTTTCAAGATTACAATAGTACCGGCACTGGATCTCTTTAAGACATAATAATCGCAGCCTTGTCTATTTTCTCTCTCTTAATTTTCAGTTCTGCAACCATATCAGAGATTCTAAAAAAAATTCTTGTTCATTTGGATTTGAATGAAAACCATCAACACCACCATGTTCTTATACAATAGCCAACCTTAGGTATTCAAATCCCTTTTAATATTACATGTAATCCACATTGTAGAAGTTCTTAGATTTTTTGAACTCCTCCTATAGTCTTCTGAAATCCACAGTCATAGAATCTTAGAATTCTTGGACTATATCTAAAATTTATAATAATTTATCTTGTAAAGCCCTTAACAATTTATGCCTCTCGGATATCAGATTCCTTTCGTATTTGAATCAAATCTGCAGACAATTTTTCTTATCTTATTATTACTCGATCAGTAAAACAACCTTCATTATTGAATGTAATCTATATCAACTTCTAAAACCCAATCTAGGTAGCCTCCTTTTATTCACAGCTTAATATCATACATAGCCATATCAACAGTTGTGTGTTATCCCATATCAGCCCCTTGTATGCATACCAAGATATTCAATATCATATGAAAATTTTCAAAAACCTCTTGTCCTAATTAAATTAAGACTTATTAAGTTATGTAGACTAATTGTTGGCCGATTCTTGTTGAACTATATAAACCAAATAGAGTTGAGTTAGCCGAGTTTTGTATTTTGCTGAAACTGATATTGAATCGTATGAACCAAGAAAGTGAACAAAAATTATGAACCAAGAGTTGAACCATAAGACAAGAAGTGAACCATGAGCCTTACATTGTACAATGAGCTGATGTTGACACCAATTTCTAAAACATGTGTTGCACATGTATTACTCAATACAAAGATGGCACTAGGTGTTCAAGAAATTTTTAATTATAGCAAGTATTTAGGTTTACCCTCTAAGTTTGGTAGCTCTAGGAAAAATTGTTCTCTAACATTGTTCAAGAAGTTTTTAATTATAGCAAGTATTTAGGTTTATCTTCTAAGTTTGGTAGAGCTAGGAAAATGTTGTTCTCTAACATTGTACTGTGAGCTGATGTTTATACTAATTTCAAAAACATGTGTTGCACATGTATTGCTCAACACAAAGATAACACAAGGTGTTCAAGAAATTTTTAATCATAGCAAGTATTAGGCTTACCCTTTGAGTTTGGTAGATCTAGGAAAATGTTGTTCTCTAACATTGTGCAATGTGTGCATAATAAATTCTCATTGGTTGAAAAAATAATCTCTTATCCCCTGCTAATAAAGAGGTATTAACTAAAACAATTGCTTCTAGTCTTCCCTCCTATGCCACATTTATATCACTTCATCTTGTTTCTATTTGTCAAAATTTGAATGAGGTTATTCAACGGTTTGATGGAAAATTTGTGATAGAAAGAGTGTATTTTGGTCCAAATGGTTTCAATTATGTCAATTAAGACTGATGATGGTCTTAGATTTTGAGATTTTCAATGTTTGAATATTGCTTTTTTTGCTAGGCACTATTAACACATCTTAAGTAATTATGAGGCTCTTTCGGTTAAGGTTTAAAAGAAAAATATTTCTCTAGCACTAATTTTTTTGAAATTCTTTTGAAAGGGTTTTGTTGGAAAATAGAGGATGGAGCTTCTACTAAAATCTTCACTGATGCTTGGATACCTTATCTTGCTAATGGTAAAATCACGAGTCCTCCTATTGGTAATTTATAGTATTATCTAATTTAATTGATTCAAGATTTTCTTTTGGAAAAGATATATTGATTCATAGTATTTTCTCACCTATTGAGGCCCTAGCCATCTTAAATATTCATCTTGAGGTAGTTTCAAAGGTTGATTCTTGGTTCTAAAATTCTACTTTGATTGGGGCGTTTTCAATCAAGTCAGACTATTATTTAGCTTTATATCATCAAAAGCAATTGAGTCCCCAGGTTCTAGTTCTATGTGGTATCTTCTCTAGAAACATTATGGAAGCTTAAGTTGTTACCTAAACTTAAAATTTTTCTGTGGAAATGCTGTTCTAATTCAATTACAATTAAACATCTTCTTTTTATTAAGCATATCTCCTCTAGCCCAATGTGCCCTTTATGTTTTACGACTGAGGAGACTATTGTCCATGCACTGTTTTGCTGTGAATTTGGTTCAACATGTTGGAAAGTGTCTCTTTTTAAAGTAAATTATAGTGTTTTGTATGATAATTCTATGGTTGATTCTGTCCAACAGTTCTTGAATTTGTCTGTTCGTTTATCGAATTCAAATGATGATGTTCTTCATTGGTGACTTTGATTTGGCATACTGGAAAAGCTCACAACAAATACATTTTTAATCATATTAAAAATCCGTTTCTTTTGGCTGTAATTCAATGCTTCTATCACACATTTGAGGAAGGGAGACTGGGTATTTTTAGGGATTAGTCTAGTATCTAAATGATCCCATTGTTATTTCTATGTCTCTCCTCCATTAATTGTTGATTATTATATAGTTCATACTGATAGGTCCTAGAAACCAAACAACTCTTGTGGTGGCAAGGGTGCTATCATTAGAGACTTCAAGGGAACATTTGTTGTAGCTAAGTGCAGAGCTAGTAGAAGCTTTTCTGCCATGTCTATAGAAGCAGAGGGTTTAAGGGATGGTATTTTACTGGCTAAGAGCTTATTTCTCCAAAAACTAAAGATTGAGGACTGCGTTGTATCTCTGATTCTATTGGGCTTATTTCTACTCTGAATGGGATAATACTTCCTCAGATTGGGCGTTTGATGTATTAGTTGATGAAATTCATTCTCTTTGTTATAGTTTTGATAGTGTTAGATTTGTTTTGTTCCTAATTCTATAAATTGTGAAGCTCATGTATTAGCAAATGGACATTTCTCTTGCGGATGTCTAAGGTTTAGTTGATTGAGCCACCTCTTTTCATTATAAATTATGTTATACTTAATAACAGGAAGTCTTCTTTAGTTTCTTTAAATAAATCGTTTGGTAGAGGCGTTTCTCCACTTGTTCTATCCAAAAAAAGAATATGGGACCTATAGAGGGTTATATAAACTAATAAAATATCTACAAAATTTTACCATTGTTTGAAACGTCAAATCATGTAACAAATAAAAAGTGTCGAAAGACATCTTGAAGACATCTATCCTTATGATGTCCATATAGAAATGATTTTCTCTTACATTGATGATGTGGTGGATACCTATAGTGTTCCTTTATAAATATGCTCTTCCAGTTATTTTTCATGTGATCACTATGACAAGTCAATGGGTGGTTTTCTATTATGAGAAAAGTCTCAACCTATTTATAACGAATTAATTAGGCAAAGCAAATAGATAGGTGGATGTGTCTTTTGTCCAGGGATTGATCAAGTCACTAGCCATTGTTGGATTATCAATTTTAATTGGCATGTTGTAGTTGTGCTTCTATTATTTTGGATGTGTTACTCCTCCCAGGTGCGTCTAAGTTTATGTCTTATAAGCTCTTTGTAATTGTTTATCCAATAAAAAATTGAGAAAATATTCTTCAGGGGCGCAGGTTGCGTTCAGACACATGGGGGTGGGCAAAATGATCGCCCTACCCCCTGAATGATGAAAATACCACCCCATCTGTCTGGGAGCAGCCTACGTTGTGGCACATAGAACTTCGTGTCAAAAAAATAATAAGCACTTTGTAATTTTTATTCCAATTTAATTTTGTCATGTTTAAATATAATTTTTTAAAGAGGATCCCCTCACTGATAGTATGGATTGGAGGAATCTCTCAGATGACACCAATCACAACATTATAATTTCGCCAATCAGGGACCCACATGATCCAAAGAAGAAAGTGTCAATGTTGGGCCCACATAGTGAGAATGTGAGAGAGAGGCAAGGGAAAACAACTCCACACTATCGACCTCTAGATATTTTTCTATTTTTTTCAAATTGATTCAAAAAGTTAATTTTAATTTCTATTGCAATAATTTGGATTGCTTAATAAACAAGTGAAAGATCCCAATAAACATGAACCATGCAGTTAAATGAGCACCAAATTTGATATATAGCCTATATAGTGGTTTACCCATCTACATTCTGCCATCAGAATCATCAAAACATCCCTAAATGTGGAAAAAATAACCCATTGGTATCAAAGGCCTTTCCTTTTATTTGAATCTAATAACAGATAAAGCCAATGAGGTTTCATTATATTTTGTTTGATCAACTTTCTAGTTTCTCAATTAGGCTTTGTGATGGACCTGAAGTACTTCCAGCTGAATTGATAGTAGTCTAGTTTCATGTTCTGATGTCTATTGTTAGTTTGATTCCTTCTTCACTATTTTATTGAATTCAATTGAAGATTATATTATTTTTAGGTGAAATGGTTACTGTTAAAGCAAGTGGGAAAGCTTAGCCTACAAACTTGGAGCGTCCAACCCAAAAGCTTAATTAATTGTTGTGTGGAGATGGCTCAGGTATATACAGACACATCCAAGGCCCTAGATAACTGATGCTAGATCAATACTTCTACAACTCCCAATATCCCCTCATGTGTAATCGGAATGTAACCTTGACATACATGTTGATAGATGCACGAGGAACAGTAGACTGAGAAATGACTTTGATACCGTATTACAAAAAAGCAGGAAAGCTTACAAATTTGGATGTTCAATCCAAAAACTTAAATTGTATGTGGAGACACATTCAAAATCTCACATAATTGATGTGTAACTACACCTCTGTCTGTACTTTTTTTTTTTTTTTTTAATTATAGTAGTTCTAGGTCAAAGGCTTTCATTTTCATATCAATAAGATTTTCTAGGAAAAATCTTGCGACGAAATTTAGACAAACTAAAAGATAAAATAATGGTATAAAGAAACATTCATTGTCAACATTTATTCAATATATATCAGATCTCGAATCTAATAAATGCAATAATATAAGGTTCATGCCTCCCTCTAAGCTTATCATAAATTATAAGAAAATTTATAGGATATAAAAAAAATAAATAAAAAAAGAGTATTTGACTCGATTGGGATGTATATTTTGTGTAGAATTGTGTGGTCAACGATTTCTATGGTTAAGACAAAGTTCACTTCAATTATATAATTTAAGAAATACATCCATGATGCTTTGCTAAGATTGGTCGGTCACATGATATAACAACTCACCAATGAAAAGAATAAATTTGGGAAGTCAACTCTTTGATTTGTTATTGCCCATCCCATAATAAAAGTCCTGATTGCTTCAATAAAAAAAAATAACTTGTTCAATAAGTAAAGTCTAACTTCGCTCATCCAAATAAAAAAAAACATGAAATAGTGAAGCTTACCATTATCAAGAGATGGGTTTAGGATCCATGATATATCTAGACTCTTCTAGAAGATGCCTTTAAATTAGGGATACCTCTTAGCCCAACTTGAAACCGCCCCAACATAGCCAGTCGGTCTGCATCCAGCATCATATGGTTTATAAATCTCTATAGGGTTTTATTATTTTCTCAAAACATTCTTGCGATTATCTCTTTCACCTATTTGACATTTGCGTTGAATGGAATCCCATTTACCGCGGGTGGAGGAATACTCGATTCTTTACTTTAATTTTAAATCTTCATGAATAAAAAATAAATAAATAATGTAAAAGGTACAGGATTAACATCTAGACATACCCGGATGGGAAAAAAATTTAATACAAGAATAAGAAGAGACCTCTATCTTCGACAATGACATCAACAAAGACCTCAATTTATCAAAGTCAACTCAAGCATCCACCTTTGCCATTGCCATTAGGAGATAACTTGAGTCAACTACAAATGAAGTAATTATGATTCAATCATTAAGGTATAAATCTAAATCTTGGCCGATCCTGAGCATCCCATATAACATCATCAAGAATCCAATCCGGGTATGAAGCCCATTGATTGGATTCACGGGAACGAGCACCATTCTTGGATGGGCTTGTGCTTGATTAAGATCTGCCCAATTCATAATCGAGTGGATTCAAGTAGGTATTTAGCCCAAGAAACTGGTTCTCAATTTTCATGAACCTCTGTGATAGGTCCTGCCTACCGTACCCATTTAATAATCGGGCCGGATCGAGCCCGGTAAAGCCTAAGCCAGCCTTGCTCAAATTACTTGAACCTGGATAACTAGGCTTGCATAGTTAAGCCTCACATATACCCCAAGACACCCTTGCTCAACTTGCCTGAATCCCTTATTTATCACTTTCCTAGATGGGAGTGAGATTTTGGTTATGCTTTAGTTTGGTTGAAAGGTTTCCTAGTGTAGACAATTCATGTAACTTTACTAAGGCTTGTATACCTAGTTGCGCAGTGGAAGGGTGATTTTAGTGATTCTAATTATTGGATATATAGAAGAAAAAAAATTAAATTGGTCACATGTTAAATTTTAGCATAAATTTAATCAAATACACTCTCATGTATGTCCATGCACCTTCTTAATCGTTCAATATGGAAGCAAAGGGTGGGATAGTTACTAATCATTCCCATCCTTCAGTCGGTTGAATAGATTATTATAAGAATCTTCGAGAGAAGGTAGAGTTAAGAGAGAGAGAGAGAGAGAGTAGCCGTTGCATTTCCTATGATGTGCAAGAGTCCGTCCATTTGGTGGAACTTTTAAAGGGATGGGATGGAGGACACATCAGAAGATAGGGAAAACGTGAACTGCATTGGTTGTCTAAGAACTTTCCAATCCCAACTAACCAAACACCTCGTCTTCCCTTATTTTGGGTAAGTTGGTACAACTCTTACACCCCTTAATTCCCACCCCACCAAAATCCCTCTAACCAAATGAAGCCTCATGCTTAGACTTCTATTATGGTATTGAAGGTTATGTATCTCACTCTTCTTGAAGTTAAATGCACTAGCCAATATTGTTTTTGGCTTTCATTTCCTTCTCTTTGGAGGGATTTCTCCTTTCCTGTATTGATATTTGGGCCTAGTTTGGATACCCAAGTTGGGCTTGGGCCCATATAAATTTGACCCATCCACTGAAGTCCATGAGGACAGCCACATCAGCAAATAGATTTTTGAATTGGACACATATTCTGACTTGGAAAATCTCTCTCTCTCTCTCTCTCTCTCTCTCACTCTCTCAATTAGGTTTGTAAGGTATTACAATGCTTACACAAATATCAGCTTCTTATTTAAGGGGCGCAACTCTAGTTGGACTGGGTTAGCAAATGATGAACTTTAAATAGTGCTGAGGTCCAGGCCCACCAGCTTCAATTTCTTTTAAATGGGCTGGGCCTATGTCTACCCTTCCTTAACCTTGATAGTTACTACATGATTAAAGTGAAGAAACCAAAATACCTAGAAGGACTATGGTGCTTCATGAATAGGAGAGTCCCAAGCAGCCAAGCCTGGTTGAGATCCTAAAGGTTCAGTAGTCCTCACTCTAATAAGTGACATCCTATATCGGGTACCGTATCGTTAATTGTTGATACCGACACCGGTATTGATACCAATACAAGTATGGATTGGCTTATTAGACCATATCCGGCAAATTTGAGATTAAAAAAGCCACTTTTCGATCAAAAAAGTCATTTTTTGGCTGATACAACAACTGATTGTTATTGGAATCAGTCTCCGAGGTTGATGTAGTGGTCAATGGACTCAAAGGCTCTAGCTACTAAATCCCTTCAAACCCAGCCTAATCCATCCGGATCCACCACCCAACAATCTATGATTTTGAATTGATGGGATTGGGGTAGAACTCAACCTTAAAAGCTAGTCATTATCTCTCGCTCCACGTGGGGACAACCAAGGTTTTGGGACATAGGCCTGATTTGGATGATTTCTATTTCAAGTTTGGGGGGTGATTTCTATTTCAGAAATTGTTTGGTTTGATTTTTGCACCTCTTATTTCAGTGAAATGGAAATCAAGTGGAATAGAAATTCTGAAATAGTCGAAGAACTAATTCAGAATTTCTTTTTCATTTAAATTCACTCTTGCACTTTAATGAGTACATGGTTAATTTGACGGGCAAGGTAGTAATTTCATGTTAAAAATAAAACACCAGCCTTCTTCTTCTCCTAATGGTCTCACCACCACCACCCCACCGCCATTGTCACCACTACCATGCTACCACCATTGCCACCACCACCACTGCCACTATGCCGCTGCCACCACCACCCTTCCCAAAAAAATTTAGAGAATCTATTCTTGAAATTGAACTACCAAATGAATTTTTTTTATTCTTGAAATATTTCATATTGTTACAACTAAAACAATTTCAATTTTTTGACCAAAAATCTATTTGTTGACTATTTTATGAAATCAATATGAAATTAAAATAGAAATCATATCAAATCTGGCCTTAGGGTAGTAGAACTACAGCTTGCTTCCAACACCCTAAACATGCTTGTATACCTTAGGACAAAGTTATTCTCCACTCATAGAGGACTGTTCACCCACCATCCTAGGGTTTATAAATCTCTATAGGGTTTTAGTATTTTCTCAAAACACCCTCATAATGTCCTCTCCCACCCATTCGACACCTGCGGTGAATCACATTTACTGTGCGTGGAGGAAAACTAGATCCTTTACTTCAATTTTAAACTTGTAGGAGGGAATTTAAGAGTTCGGTTCCTCTACACGTACCAACAGCTGAACGTGCATGTGAGAACCAACCATCTGTCCTACTTTTACCATTTACAAGAGGACGAGGGGTTTTTATGGAAACAAAATTAAAATGTGATTGGCTCTCACATATACGTTCACCTATTGGTACGTGTAGAAGATCCATTCTCGGAATTTAAATCCACCCAATTAAAAGTAGAATGGGATGGGCTTGTGCCTGATTATGATCTGCCGAATTAATAATCGACTGGATTCAAGTAGGTATTTGTTTAGCCCAAGAAACTGTTGCTCTTACATGTATCCTTTTCCAAGATGGGAGGCAGATTTTGTTTATGCTTTATTTTTGGTGAAAGGCTTCCTAGTTTAGACAATTCATGTAACTTTACCAAGGCTTGTTTACCTAGTTGTGCAGTCGAAGGGTGATTTTAGATAGGGGTGCAAGTTTGGCCCTGTCAGCCCGAACCCGGCCCTGAACCTGAACAGGGCCTGGGCTGAGATAGTTGGTCCTGAGGGTGGGTCAAGGTTGGAAATTTCTGGCCTGAGTTAGGGTCGGGTCGGGCCAGGGTTGAGGCCTCGGGTTAAGCCTTGCCCGGCCCGACCCTTTTTTAAGTTATACTATAGATATATATTGATATACAATATATTATAAACTTTAAACGTCACCCACATTTTGTTATACAATATATTATATATGAAGACAATAAGTGATATAATACATTTTATTATAATATTATTTTAAGTAAAATTAATAATTTTCTCCCCGGCCCATTCCAACCCATGCATTTCCTTCCCCCTTCCCATGATTGGGGCCAATCAGGGTCAGCCCGGTCCGACCTCCGGGTGGGTCAGGGTTGGATTTTTCTGGCCCTGAGTCAGGGTCGGGTCGAGCCAAGGCCCAGCTAAGGGGACTTAGGGTTGGGCTAGGGTTCTATAAAGCCCGGCCCAACCCGACCCTATTGCAACCCTAATTTTAGAGATTCTAGTTATTGGATATATAGAAGAAGAAAAAAAAAGAGGCAAATTACATGCACCCCTGGTGTTTGAAACAATAACAGAACTGTTGGATTTATGTGTCCATCAAACCCAGTTCGGTCTGGTTTACTTTGTATTGAATGTTTTATACATTTTAGTTTAATATTATCACATGCGATATAAACTTTTTGAGCATTATGTGTCCGTAAGTTTTACTTTTAATGGCAATCACGATTAGGGTTTGGGTTAAGCACCCTTATCATATGGTCGTCGGATTGGGTATACCTAAACATGTTGATGTCAGGGTACGAATGCGAATGCACATTATGATGTGAATTGGCAAAGAATCCACTTTGTCGATTCCCTCATGTATTATTGCCAGATGTAGGATGCGATAGACATGTGTCACCGAGACCCTGTACCTGAGAGGACCTCGTCACTGCGAAATGTGACCGCATTTTTTGAATCATCAATGACTAAGATTCAAGACAGTCAAAGCCGGTGTTCTGGGAATGTACAAACATTTAATGAGTGAGAGAGTTACTCAACATAGTCACAACTGCTCGATTGGGGAACATCAAGATAGAGATAGTCTATGGATAGTCAGATCGGAATTTGAATCCAGTACCGTTTTAGAAATGGTTTTTGCAAAACCTATTTTCACATAAAATGATAGATTATATGTAATTTTAGTTGAAAATATTTTATCGTGTTTTGCGGGAACCAATCACGTACACAGACGCTCTCATATGGACATGTTCTATGAAATGGGGTTTGGCAGTACATGTGTACATGCCCTAGATTCCATAATGATGATGTTGATTAGTGGTGGGTTGGTACATAATACTTAATTATTATGTGAGGGTATAAATGGAATTTATTAATTAATTATTTATTTATTTAATTTATTGGATAAGGTGTTATTTTTTTTATCCATTAAATATAAAATAAATAATTAATTAAACATTCCCTATTAGATTCTACTTCTTCATCAATTAGAAGCCCATCAGGTTTAAACAGATTCAAGTCAAAGAGGAGAGAGAGAAATAGACTCTCAATGGGATTTTTTTCCAAACAGGGCTTCTATTTAAACACTAAAAACGTGGAGGGGGGCACCATGTTTTTCCAGTCTTGTGCATTTTGGGTGCTCCCCCCCTCTTCCATGATTTTGGCTCTCTCTCTCTCTCTCTCTTCTCTCTCGTTCTTCTTGCTCTCTAGCTTTTGAGAGTTAGGGTTTTGGAAACCCAGATTTGAGCTTGAAGATCTGAAGAGATTATTGGTTTGACTTGGAGAACCTTGGCTGCACCATTGGAGGTTCAAGTTTGTTTACCTGGTGTGCTCATTGGAGGAAAAACCACTGTCTATTGGAGGAGCAACACTTGAGGCTCAACAGGTTAGCAAGTTCTCATTAATTCCTCGTGTTTTTAGTTATATGATAATCATGGGATGTGAAAAAAATCCGAATCGATATCTTTCCACTGCGCATTCGGGTATGTGATGGATTCCTCTATCCATGGGATGGAAAAGATATGAGTTTTCATACCAAACCCTATATGGGATACACCAGGGTTCTCATGGGCAATCAAGGGCAACCCTAAAATTGAAAAAGAACACTCATGGGCAACCATGGGTTAACTGAGGAGGTGTCAAACCCTAATTGGTTTATAACTGGTTTCCAGGGGAAATCAAGAGATGATCTCATGGATTGCTATTTGACTAACAAGAACACCCCATAGTTTCACCATTTATGTCGAAACCCCTAATGGCTGACGGTGTTAGTTTTGGAAGGTAAAAGACAATTTTACCCTTTTTACAGAAATGACTTAAATGAAGTACCATTTTACCCTTATTTACATCTTCTCCTTCAAACAAAAAAATCCTGAATTGATTTAGGGTTTTGCTACACACCAGCTCCAGCTCCGACGAAGGTTGCAGAAGACCAACCCATCTCCGACAAACATTCCTTGGGGTAGCCTCCCTCCGAATCCAACTGAACACACTCACCCCTGTAACCATTCCTAACCCTGCTATTCCAGCAACTCACACAACGGCTGGAACCTCTGCCATTGTGAAATAGAACAAGTTTTCCAATTATGAGTTCAGGACCTTAACACCCAATCTTCCGACTGATAAATCCTACCGTTCCAACCATATATCCATCCATAAACAGCTCTTTTCAGCTAGGTTCAAAAAATAAATACATTCTGAGAAGACCAATAGCATCCGCGATGCGGTACTCGAGCTTGAGGAAAAAAATTCGCAAAAAGCTAAAACAAGACACAAAGAAACCTACGCAGCTGACAATCAGCAGACGAACCGATCCTCGGGTCGAAGAAACGAAGACACTTTACAAATAATAAAAAAATTAGCGGAGGTTGAGTCTTTCCCAATAAATCCAAACGATTGAATAGTTTAACAACAAACAAATTAAAACCACCATTAAAAGAAACAACAAAAGGAATTTAAGATTTAAGGATGAGAACCTTTATTGCAGGCGTAAAAGAATCTCAAGACCAAGACAGAAAGAATTTGACCAGAAATCAGGCAATTTCGGAGAGCGATTGAGGAAGAATCAATGAAAGGTCTGTTTGGATGATCGTCTCGGCCCTCTTGTCCAATCCTACTGCTTGTGAATGTACAACCAAAGCAGTTACAAGAAAGTGGTGCAGGAGAACCTTTTTTTTTATTTCTTTTCTGGGTATACATGTATTATGAATTCCCATCGCAAATCACAAGCAGAAGCAGATAATCATAGTAAGACACTGTCATAGCTAGTGTCATAATGATACTAAGATTTTTTATTTTTTTTTCCACCAAGTAGCAATGGATTCAAGGGGGACAAGTTACCTTCAATGGCCAAATGTCCTCAAAGATAGTCGAAGAGAAGATGGAGTTGCTCCCTCCTAGCTTGCCAGAGAAGACAGTGGAGCAGAGCAGAGTCGGTTTGGGGATTTATAGCAGCAGCAACTTTGATTTCTTCTCTTTAATATCGCCGGCAGTAGAGATATTGCAGGAGCAGAGTCCCCAATGATGATTTATTTCTTCAAAGAATCGTCGAAGAAGAAAGAGATAGACGGAGGAAGATGACAATGGAAAGTTTTGTGGGAGATGGATTTCCGTAATGGGTTATGTCTTATAAGGGTCAAATGGTCAATGTAAAAAATTTAAGGGTAATATGATCATTTTTAAATGTTTAACTACACTTAACGGTTTCAACTTAAATGGAAAGGGCTTATTTGTAAGCTCCACAATCATCCATGGGAGGTCCACGCAAATGGTGAAACTAAGGGGGATGTTCTCTTATTGTTTCAAACACCAAAGGGTGCATGTAATTTGCTCAAAAAAATTTTGAATCACTCACATTAACTTTTAGCATAAATTTAATCATATATCCTCTGAAATATGTCGATGCACGTTCTTAATTGTTCTTGCAATCTCTCTGTAGTCTGAATTTTACAATGCTTTATTTTTGTCACTTGACAAACTTTGTTTGAGTTGAAACTTGATATGTAAACAGAGGACTTTGGGGTTTATTTGTCCACAAAATTTCAGTATCACTTGACATCCGATGTGATAGTGAATGTGTGCAAATAAACTAAGTTTCATGGTTTGCTCAGAAATAAATTTATTTCTCAATAATCATTTTCATATTGGATCTGATCTTAAGCTGATAGTTAATATTTGAAGTCATGGTGCTATTTCCATATGTCACCCCTCTATTTAGGGGAGAGTGTGGAGTGGGATAGTTACTAATCATTTCCACCCTTAATTCGAAGGGGAGGGGTGAGGTGGCGGACACATCATAACATAGGGAAAAACGTGATTTGCATAGGTTGTCTAACAACTTTCCAACCCCAACTATCCAAACACCTCATCTTCCCTTATTTTGGGAAAGTTGGTATTGGCGGATGAGTTAGTAGTTGTTGTTCCCTTATTTTGAAGTTATATGTACTTGAGCCAATATTGTGTTTGGCTTTAATTCCTTTTCTCTTTGGAGGGATTTCTCATTTCCTGTATTGACGATTTACGAATTAGGCCCAGCCATTTGAGCCTAGTTTGGATATGACTTGGATCACATAAAATAAGATTTTGTAGACTGGAGTTAGATACCCAAGTTGGGCTTGGGCCCATATAAATTTGGCTCACCCACTCCAGTCCATAGGGACAGCCACATCAGCAAATAGATTTTTTAATTGGACACATAATCAGACTTGGACAATCGATCTCTCTCCCTCAATTAGGTTTTTTTTTTTTTTTAAATGGTATTACAATGTTTAGACAAATATCAGCTTATTTAAGGGGTGCAACTCTAGTTGGACTGGGTTGGCAAATGATGAACTTTAAATAGTGCTGAGGTCCAGGCCCACCAGCTTCAATTCCTTTTAAATGGGCTGAGCCTATCTGTACCCTTCCTTAACCTTGATAGTTACTAGATGATTAAAGCCAAGAAACCAGCAGCCAAGCCTGGTTGGGATCCTAAAGGTTCAGTAGTCCTCACTCTAACAAGTGACATCCCATATCGGGTACCGAATCGTTAATTGTTGATACCGACACTGATACCGATACCGATACCAGACCATATCGAGCTAATTTGTGATCAAAAGGCCACTTTTTTATTTAAAAAAACATTTTTAGCCGATAAAACTGATTCGTATTCAGTCTCTGACAATACTGATATGTAATGGCCGATGGTCTCAAAGGCTACTGAATCCCTTCAAACCCAGCCCAATCCACCCGGATTCACCACCCAAACAATCGATGGTTTTGACTTGATTAAATTTGGATAGAACTCATCCTTAAAACCTAGCCGTTATCTCTCCCTCTACATGGGGGCAACCGAAGTTTTTGGTACTTAAGGTAGAAGTAGAACTAAAAGCTTGCTTCCAACACCCTCCTCCAAATACAAAGAGAGAGAAGGGGAGACTATGTCATCAGACAAAACGCATGAGTGTGATTTATTACATTGGCGTGCTAATGCAGGCCGATGTATGTAAGCAAAGGTGCGTTACTATCATGGAGGTGTGCCCCCCCCCCCCCCCAATTGCTTATCATTAAAATAGTGTAAATGCATGCCCTGACTTGTGGGGTATTTATCCATTATTACTTCCTTTTAATGGTGAGAGAATGTCTATTTCTTTAGTGGTTGATTCATGAGTTATTTAAATAAGGTAAAGAGAACACTACCAGGGTGCATGTGGTACACTGCTCCTATGTCCAGACATAGGGGCTGGTGAAATAATTGCTGTCCTGCTGAAAATTCTGCTATTTCATAGAGGCATGTTGGTCATTTCGTTCGCCCTTATGTCTAGGCACAAAGCAGCATACCACACGCGCCCTGGTAGCATTCTTTCTCCCTTTAAATAAATAAATAAAAAGTGCGAGAAGGGCATAGGGGTGTCAAATGGTTGGTTTGGTCCAGTTTTGGTCGGGTTAAATCGGCTTCGATTTTGAAATGAGTGAGACCAAAACCAAACCATTAAGGAACTTCGATTTTCAGTCTATTTCAGTTTTTGTTCAGTACGGTTTTGATTTATTTCAATTTTTTAGTATCGAATTAATACCGGTTTAGATCGGTTTATTTTCGGGCTTAAACCATAATGAAATCTTACATTCATAACCTATATAGTCAGGAAAGATTCAATAAAAACACTTTAAATCATCTGCCCAAGTAAAATAAGTACACAACCAAGAATAGGAAAATTGATTTGATGTGTTCGTACTGTAATGAATTGCAAGAGGAAGATAATTAATATTGAAGTTAATGAATAAATAGATTTTGTAGCTAAATCATTGTTACAAATCAAATCATTGTTTATTATTATAAAGGGAAGATAATTAATATTGAAAACCAATGGATGAGAAGATAACTAGTACTGAAATCACAAACTGAATCATACTATCAAATCATTCATTTAAATGTTCAACTAATTTTGTGTAGTGAACAAGAAAAAAAAATTTACCGAAAAATAAAAAACAAGAAAAATTTTATATTGTAACATATCAATTTTCCTATTCATAACCTCATAGTCATTGATTTTTAACAACTCCCCTTAGAACCAGAAAGTATCTCCCTAATATTGAAATCAATGGATAATATTCACATATTCATACTTCATACTCGATGAGTTTTGTATCAGCTTCATTTGATTCGGTTTGGATATCAGTCGATTCAGTGCGATCTAGTTTTCAATCGATCCCGTCATACTCCAATCCAAAATCAATCCGATAAGATTCGATTCGATTCGATTCGATCGGTTTTACTAGATTGTACTAGGTTTTGACACCCCTTGAAGCGCAGTTAAGCCGAAGAGAAAAGGCATTGATTATAATTCCAATTAAGGGAAGCATAGTTGGAACTTTTATTTACACTACTATACACCAAAGTTGCTCAAATGAATAAAGGCACAAGGTTTGTAGATAAGGGAACATGGGACCTTGAATCCAGGCTCATTTGTAAAAGAGGAGAGAGAGAGAGAGAGAGAGAGAGAGAGAAAAAAAAAAGAAAAAAAAAGAGAACCAGATATGATTCTCTTCTTTTTCTAATCTAACATTGAAATGGTGATATCTCATGTGAAAGCACACTATTTGATTTGGGAATAATTTATATATTATTAATTTAAGTGTAAGAAGCTAATCCCTTTTTTCTAATGATCATATGCATGGCTCAAGGGAAACACCACTCCCAACTTTTCGTACCCTTTTAAAAGTAGCTTATTTGATGCTTCGGGTGAGCTAGATGGCTTAAACGTCTAAAACCAGGTACTTAAAATATCAGTTATCCTTAAAATCTTCAACTCATTGCAATTATGTGAGAGGGACTCCTTAAATATTTCGTGATGCACATACAGAGGAGCACTACAAGAGAATAGGAAAAAGTGACCTAAAGGTCCACATGTGAGCATGAAAATTAAAAGATACGGGAAGAGTTCTTTGTGAGGGAGCATGTCCCTTGCATACGTGGGTCAAGACAGGCATTTCCGTCTTTCATGGGGACAAGGTATCATTTCGCCACCTCTGTGTCTGGATGTAGGGGCATGCTTCCCCATAGAAACCATTTCCCCTTATAAAGGCATTAAAGAAATGTTAAAACGTGCGTATTTGTAAGAGTTCTATTAACCATTTGAAATCCATATGATTTGGATATGTGAATAATTGATGGGGAAATAACATTTTCTTCGATAGGCCGGTCTGGTGCTCTGCTTGGTCGTTCGTTGCATTGGTGGGACCCACTAAATGATTTGCCAAAATATGTCTTTTGACAAGTGTCCTTGGATTGGGGTCCACACTATTAACAAATCTAGTTGCATTCAAGGGTTTAGGTATCAATATTGATGGGCGTATTGGTTACCATTGATGATATCGATATGTATCGGTCTGTATCAGACAATATCGGTTGCATTACCATAGGATTAAGATCCTCTCTAATACCCTAAAAGTGCAGTGCGGTACAATTCGAGACGGAGAGCTCGACATGTGAAAGATGCTAAATCGAGATCGAGTAGTTTTTTCTTTCTTCTCAAAAGAAAGGAAACCCTAATTCATGTATTAAAATGAAAAGTCAGATCTTGAAAGCATAAAGCCTAATATTGGGATGCGTGTTTGTTGATTTGGTGATTTGGTTTGGATGGACAAAAGGAATAACTGATGGGGTTTCCATACCTCTTATTAGTGAACCCTCTAATTGCAGCCCCTCCTCTACTTTGTTTCACAAAAGCAAAGGGAACTAAGGTAAGGGGTGTATTTTCCACTGCCGACATAGAAAGGTTGTCAGGTTATCCAAATATTTATACATGATTGTTCAATTTGGAATCCATATCCTTTTCAATGACATTTAACCACCAAAGTCGATCCACACCCCATGGATGGTGCGAGGTCGACTCTGATGGTTAAATGTCATTGGAGAGGATCTGAGCTCGATCAATTGAGGCCCAAAATTTATGGATGGGAAAGACTTTAAAGTCTTTCATATTCCAATGGAGTTTACCAAATCACAAAACAAAGCTTTGAAAAATTAGGCTTATAAGAGGATACACAATAGTGGTCAGGGTATCTTAGACATGGGATGCGCACCTTATACATGGGATGCCAAATAAATGTTAATGCTTTAGTGTTTAAATGATTGAATTTGGCTATGAAATTTGGCATGTGATTAATTCAGACAATATTACTCTCTATCCAATTGGTATAATTGCCATGTTATTATTCCATGTTGCACAATAAAGTGCGTATTGGAGGAAGTCCTTCATATGTGCGCCATGCAAAACATCTAAAAAAGGTCATCCACTGTTGGTGTCGCATGTGGAGAGTTTGGGGGGGAGAAAGTTTGGAATCATTCATAATCTTTGACATTTTTTGCTCAAAATGGCCACTCTTAAGAGTCAAACTCAGATATTTGCTTTCTATCAAAAAAAAAAAAAAAAAAAACTCTAATATTTGCCTTTGAAATAGTGATAAAAAAATCTATAGAATGTGTTTAGCTCTTGGTCACGCATAAGAAAAGCTAAAATCAAGAAATCCTCGTGTGGCTTATAGGTAGAAAATCGGGATACACAATTTACTAGGACCCATCTTTTCAAGGTCAATTAACCAGATATATAAATTGCTCATTTCTATTGAACCCATTTTTATAGAAAAATATTTTGAGTACTAGAGATCGAATCTCATTGGTTTGTACTGGATTATGGTACTCTCTCACATTACAAGTGGGTGAACAAATAAAAAGGGAGTCGCCACCTACATTAGGATTTAGGACTCACATATGATGTGTCCCTCCTTTGCAGGATGAGACTAAATTAACTCCAACTTGATGGCAAGTTTGCCCAGATCACTGGGTTAGTATCAGGTTACACTAGGGAAGGTGATAGGTAACCCCCAGAATGCCCAAATCGAATCAGTTTTCTTGTACCAAACTCTTGTTGTATACTGTTGTTTTTACATTATTCACCTAGTTAATCTAATTTGGGTAAAAGAGATTCGAATATTTCAAAATAACATAAGATTAGATTAAGACCTGCCTAAAAGGTCTTTAATCTCATTTCCTCCTCTTTCCATTAAAAAGTGAGTTATTAACTATCATTTTCATAGCTTGATTATGACATAATATAGATAGAGAGTTTAACTTCAAACTTCTCAATGGAATATCTATAATCAGATCTTTGATCCACTCTGTTCATCTCCTGCAGAAGCTAGAGCAACAAGTTCCGATTCCATAGATGACAGACCAATACAAGTCTATTTCTTGGATTTTCATGCAACAACTGCTCTACCTAGTGTAAAGACATCAACTGTTAGATTTATTGTCTCCCAAATCTGAGCACCACGATGCATCAGAATATCTTTCTAAAATTGAAGGATGTTCGGTATAGTATAAGGCATACCTTAGAGTACCGTTAAGGTATCTCATGAGCCTTGTAATAGTATCCCAATACTCTTTGCCAGAATTACTAGTGAATCGACTCAGCATGCCTACTGTAAAGGCTAAGTCTGGTTTAGTACAACTCATGGCATACATGAGACTACCAATCAGTTTATAATAATTCAACTGATTCACAGTTTCACCTGTATTAGGTTTCAACCGTTGATTATAGTCATAAGGTATCTCAATCGGTTTGCAATCACTGTATCATCATTTAGAAAGTAGTTTCTCAATGTAATGAGTTTGGCTAAGAGTGATTTCTTGCTTGTCAAAACTTACTTTCATACCAAGAATGGTGTCTACTACACCAAGATCTTTCATGTTGAATTCTTTAGACAAGGCTACTTTAATGTCACTCACTACAGAATGATCAGAACCAAGAATCAACATGTCGTCTACATACAAACAAATAATCGTAACCTTATTTGACACAAACTGAAAGTAAAGGCAATTATCTGAGTTACTGGTATGAAAACCAAAGTTCTTTACTGTCTTGTCAAACTTTTCATGCCACAATTTAGGTGTTTGTTTAAGACCATATAGAGATTTGTTCAACTTACAATCTCTCTTTTCAAAACCTTCCATAACAAACCCTTCAGGTTGTTTTATGTAGATTTCTTCCATTAGGTCTCCATTAAGGAAGGTTGTTTTCACAAACTAGAGCCAAGACGTACGATCAAGGAGGAAAAAAAAAACAAAACTATTGCTTTAAGATTGTTAGGGTTTAGGGTTTAAGCACAAGGTTGCTTAAAGTAATACACCCTGCATATCAAGTTTGGAATAATGCAGATTGCTACCTCCAGCTAGTATTTATAGGAAAGACTAGGGTTTTTAGGTTAGATGGGTTCTATCCAGTGGGGCCCATCACACCCTAATTCCTTATTCAAGTAGACTTATATTAAGACATATTTTAGGGTTATAGAATATACCCAACAGGAAATATGATGAGTGAGGGAGATCAGGAGAGAATGGGAAAACATGGGAATATAAAGGCCTTGAAAACCAAGGTTGTCTTCATTACTGTTTCCCAAAATGACACTACACAAACTGCATGTAAATCGGTTGTGAATCGGATAACGAAAACTGAATAGAAACCGATAAAATCAGACAGTATGCAAAACGATTCTGATTTTGGCTGATTCCTATCCGATTTGGTTTTGATTTCACCTTATCAAAATGTAAACCGCACCGCAACCGAACGGAATAACTAGAACCGCACCGTTTGACACCCTTTATTACTCTCTATCCAATTGGTATAATCGTCATGTTATTATTCCATGTTTTACAATAAGGTAGAATGGGGAAAAACGAGAATATAAAGGCATTGAAAACCAAGGTTATCTTCATTACTGTTTCCCAAAACGACATTATACATACCGCATGTAAATCGATTGTGAATCGGATAACGAAAACTGAATAGAAATTGGTAAAACCGGACCGTATGCAAATCGATTCTGATTTTGGCTGATTTTTATCCGGTTTGGTTTTGATTTCACCTTATCAAAATGTAAACCACACCGTAACCCAGAACCGCACCGTTTGACACCCTTTACTACTGTCATCCAATTAGTATAATCGCCATGTTATTCCATGTTTCACAATAAGGTGCGTATTGGAGGAAGTCCTTCATATGTGCACCATGCAAAACATCTGAAAAAGGTGATCTAGTGTTGGTATCGCATATGGAGAGTTTGGGGAGGGAAAAGTTTGGAATCATCCATAATCTTTGACATTTTTTTCTCAAAGTGGCCACTCTTAAGAGTTAAACTCTGATATTTGCCTTGAAAATAGTGATAAAAAAAATCTACAGAATGTGTTTAGCTCTTGTTCATGTATAAGAAAAGCTAAAATCAAGAAATCCTCTTGTGGCTTATAGGTAGAACATTGGGATACACAATTTACTAGGACCCACCTTTTCAGGGTCAGTTAGCCAGATACATAAATTGCTCTTTTCCATTGAACCCATTTTGATGAGAAAATATATTGAGTAGTATAGGTATATGGATGAAAATCCAATACAGTTGGGAGAGAGGGAACAGATCGAGTTCTCGTTGGGTTTGAACTGGATTATGGTACTCTCTCACATTATAAGATGATGAACAGATAAAAAGGGAGTCGCCACCTATATTAGGATTTAGGACCCACATAAGATGTGTCCCTCCTTTGCAGGACAAGACTAAATTAACTCCAACTTGATGGCAAGTTTGCCCAGATCACTGGGTTAGTATCAAGTTACACTAGGGAAGGTGTTAGGTAACCCCCCGAATGCCTAATCCGAATCGATTTTCTTATATTAAATTCTTGTTGTGTACTGTTGTTTTTACATTATTCACCTAATTAATCTAATTTGGGAGATTTAATCTTCCTTTGCTATGATTTGTGAACCTAATTATAGTTAGTTAAAATGAATAATTCAATCCTAGTTATTAACCCTAGATTAAGTATTTACATACAGTATGAACTCTAATTAATCTAATTCACATTTTTACCTTAATTTAAAAATCTTGACTCTACGGCTAAAGTTATAAGGTTAACTTTACAAATTAATCAAAACACCTAAACTAGGCTTAATGTGCTGAAAATGTAGTAACATCTAGCTTATGGTAAAATTAAATACTAAAATACTTAAAATGACAAAATTGTCCTCAAGGGGCCAAAGTACAAGATAAATACATAAATCCACACTTAAATGCAAAAATTTGCTAAGGCATACTTTAATAACATTAAAACCATGAAAATAAATTAAGAAAAAATTGTTTATAAAATTCGAACAATAAAATAATAGTAAAATTACCAAAATATCCTTATTAAGCCAATAATACAAACATTCATGGAATTAAACTCAAAATGTAAGACATTCATAAAAAATGATTCCTATGGTTTTGAACATCAATATGGGGAGTTCTAAGGTCTTAAGACTAAGGTTAGGCCTAAACATATAAAATGATCAAGATGCCCTTTTAGGGCAAGAATGCATGAAATAGACAAAATCCGATCAAAGATGTAATTTTCATGTTAAAACTTAAAATATGTTTATAAGTGTTAAGAATATGAAAATTAAATGATAAAATCACTCTTAAAATTTGGGCAAAAAAAGTTATATGTGAAATATCCAAAATTGTAAAAAAAAAACACTTAAAAATGAGTTTAAATTTTCAACAATAAATGTAAATATACCTTAAAAGGCATAATAACACTAGTTTATCAATGATAAATGTACAAAGTATATCAAATGAAACACTTATTTAGTGCCCTAAGGACCTAATATGGGGAAAAAGATCAAATTGTCCATATGGGAAAAATATCAAAATACTCAAAAAGACCAAAATGTCCCTAAGGGGCCAAAATCAAAATATGTATAAATATATATATATATATATATATATATGTGTGTGTGTGTGTGTACATAACAGAGGGAGATTTTATTTAAAACATTTTAAAACTTGAAAAACACAGATAATATACTTATTTTTAGAATTTTTTGTATTTTTCTAATTTTCTTACAAGTGAAAAGACTAGAATACCCTTAAAAGGGCAAAAGGTCAATAATGGTTTATCCAAATTTTAAAACATTTTTTGAATAAAAAATTAAACAGTATATTAAAACATGTTTTTTTTTTAATTTTTTATATTAACACTAAGTAATATTTTTTTTTATAAATTTATTTTTGAATTTTTAGAGCCAAATTACAAAGTATCCTTAAGGGTAAAATGTCCTAAAAAATTGCACGATAACATCATGTAATAAAGAATACATCATATTTGGAATAAAACATAGTTTTCCAAACTTTCAGAATTTAACTAAGCCAAAAATATATTTTGATTTTTATGTGAAAAACCTTTTTAGCAACATACAAGTAAAGAAAATACTAAATGAAATATATAATTATATAAGATTTTGAAAAAAAGACCTTGTTGTATGAGGGGGTTCCGGCTCAACAATAGGTGTCTGGTTTGCCGAATCCGCTCATGGGACCTATCTAATTGCGGTTTGTAGTGTAAGACTCCAATAGGGGGTGTGTGAGTATATAGATGTAAAGCATTATTTTTCCTAGGTTTAGGAGGTGGTTATGGAGCTTATACCACAAAATAAAAAAAGAAATGTCTCTGGAAGGAAGTTTCAAAATGGAAGAGGGTAGTACGCTCCCCTTGTAGAAAAATTTTGAGATAAAAAATCCAACCCTTCACTCTCAGGGGGGGGGGGAGGGGGGTTTAACTTATAGGGTAGAAAAAAAGTTCAAATCTCCAAATTTAGGCTGATAAGTTAGATTGGTGAACGGGCCAGTAGGTAAGCCATACAAGCTCGATAAGGGGACAACATGGATTGGCATGCACGTCAGGGCTAGGCGATGGCAGTGGGGTTAGTGGTGCTAGTGAAATAGAGTGATTTTGTTTTCATTTTTTTTTAAACATGCTAAATTATGCATTTACCCCTATTATTAACACATGCTCATAGATTTGAAATTGATTTCAATATTGAAATAGGTCTTCGGCTATTTCACTAATTTAGATGAAATTGATTTCATTTTCTCATAAAAAAATGTGAAAAAAATATACTAAAACCATAATTTCAATTTACGACTCCATGAAATTGGAATAGAAAATGATACCAAAACAATCAAAAAAATAAGAGAGAGAGAGAGAGAGAGAGTTACATGGAGTCCTTCCAATTATAGACAATAAGATAAACATTTGTTATAAATTTTAGATCTAGGCTTAATTTCTTCAGTTTCGATCCATTTGTATCTAATGTGTTGCGTGTGAAAACCTCCAGTGCTTGGTTCGCCCGCGGATGAGCCTACAAAAACCAAGCAATGAGCACAAGAGGGCCGGTGTGGCTCCGGCCTAGGACTCTCCGATGCTCAAGTCAGGTCTCCAATGCAACAGCGTAACTGCTAGTCAAAGTCCGATCCGGAATAGTGCTCCATACCTGGGTATTTATAAAGTGAGGAGGAGATGAGGCGGTTGGAAGAGTCCTAGTATGGTAGGAGTCCTTCTTTCGGAAGGTTCTCTCGCGTAGAGTGGAGTGGAGAGTTATTTTCGGGGTCGGACTCTTATTAAGGTAAGAGTCCATGTAGAGTGCGATTCCGTGTTGCGCTAGGATCGTGGCTCGATCCCTATCCCATGATTCTCGGGATGTGCTGACGTGGTTCGGAGATTCCCGGTGGGGTGCTATGGCAGCTTTAGTGGAGGAGGGCTCGGCCTCGGAGGTCGGCCCAGGGGGTCGACAGAGGAGGTCGGCAATGGAGGTCGGCCCGAGTTCTTGGTCTCGGCCGCAAGCTCGGCTAGGAGTCTATGGCCGACCTGTATGGGCTCGGCCTCAGCGACCGGCTAGCCCACTCGAGTCTGGCTTTGTCAGGTGACTTATCGGAGATGGGGTCGGCCAATCTCCTACTCGGCCCAAATCGATTCTCGGCCCGCGGTCGGGTCAGCCATGTGGCAGCCTCTGATAGGAGGGGTATTTTATGCCTCATCACAGGCCCCCCCACTCATCAGGAGTCGGCTCGGCACTGATGAGTGAAATTTCCTGGTCTACTTGTCTGGAAGATTTTTGTGGTTGAGCCGAGCTTATTTTTTGCCGCGGATTTGACGTTACACGTTCTGACGGTTGGGTGTCAGTGCCACGTCAGCAGAGTCATTATGGTAGGCTCGGGAACTCGAAACGTCCTTTGATCTGGTCCTTTGAACCAAGCTGAGCTTTGAGCGGCCGTCGGATCATTATAACCCAAGGATTATAAATAGGCAACTCCTAACTATTCATTCCTCACTGCTCTAAGTTATTGACTTCTCGACAAGCTTGGATTCTTCAGCTCGGTAGCGCTCGGTGTTTACCTGTTCGTGATCAGCTCGGCCTTTGCTTCGTTCACGCTCAGCTCTTCTTCAATCAGTAAGTCTTCTCCGCCCAGTATGTCAGTTGGTAGTAGTCCCATGGGCGAACTATTTGCTAGGGCGGCAGAGGGCACGAGTCCGAGACGAGAGCTCCCCGCTCGTTCTCCCACCATAGACCTGTTGGGCTCCACCTCAGATGAGCCCGATGTAGTGGAGCTTCGTCAGGCCGAGGTGGCCGAGCCTCCGTTACTCTTGGAGCTTGACCACATGGCCCATCCCATCGCCGTAGACCGATCCGAGAACTCCGGGTCGTCCTCATCCAATGAGGAATTAAGTGAGGGAGATTCATCCGAGGTGGGGGTTGGCTCGGTCAGCTCGTCTGCTGACGCCCCTGAGCCCGAGGAAGGTAGTGTCTATACCGTTCCGAGCACAATCACGGAGGCCGACCTCGACTATCTGAGGATGACCTATGCCATCCCCGAGGACATTCAGGTCCAAGTTCCCAACCCTGGGGAGATGGCCTGCTTCATCAGGCCCGGCGAGGTGGCTTTGTACGAGACGCCCTTCAAGTATGCGTTTAGGCTCCCCGTTCTCAGCCTGGTGGACCAAATCTTGGACCACTTCCACCTGTCTCTTGGTCAGCTGGTGTCGAACTCATGGCTGGCCGTGTACGGCTTCTACGCCTTATTCTGTGAGATGGGCCGAGGTGCGAGCGTGGCACTTTTCTCTCGGCTCTTCTTCTTGAAGAAGTCTCCCGAGAAGGGGTGGTACTATTTCTGCCGCCGATCGGGGAAGAGTGCGGCTCTGGGCAGCCACAAATTTTTGGTCAGCACGCCGACCTTCAATAAGTATTGGAAGCCTCGTTTTTTCTTCGCTTCCATTCCCAACAGCCCTCTCCGAACCGAGTGGAAGGAGATGAACTTGAACTACGTCAATAGGGTACTACCCCTGACCGAGAACGAGATGACCTCGGTTGACCTAATCCTCCAGCATCCGCTCTTTGATGTCCTCCAGCTTCAGGACGAGGGGTTTCTTCAGAGGTGGCATATGACCCCTGGTAGGAGCCCGAGCCGAGCCCGTCTCGGTGGTCCGAGCTGACCCCTTTTACTTAGTCTTCTTTTTTGTTTCTACTTATTTTTTATGTTCTCGGTTTCTCTTGCAATGGTTGGCCATATTCCCCCAATGGATACAGCTCGGCTAAGGGCCGAGACCCTGGCAGATCGAAGGAATAAGAATGTCGAGAAGAAGTCCCGAGGCGAGTCTTCCAAGGGCCCCAAGGGTAAGGCCGTGATGTCGGGACCATCGGATGCTATGGTCGGCCTTGAGGCCGAAAAGAATACGGGCCCAGCCGGGTCTCCAAGGAAGGGGAAAGGCCGAAAAGGTGAGAGGAGCCCGTCGAGAGACATCAAGCGTCAGAAGCTCTCGGTCAATCTGACGAGTGGTGGTCTTCCGCCCGTGGCTTCACCCACCAACATTTCCCGGTACATCTTGGGGAGGGCCTCGGCCAACAACGTTCTTGTAAGGCTGACCTGGCGCCTCTTCCCAGGGGACTCGGCTTTGACGTCGGCCACACACGCCAAAGAATGGCTGGATGCAGGTCGGCTTCCAACCGACAAGGAGAAGCTCGAGGCGCTGTCTGACCCCGAGCTCCTCTCTACTCTGTTCCAGGATTTCAACATGGTACGTTTCCTTGTCGGCTCTTGTGATTAGATATGATCTGTGTAGTCTGTCTTAATTTTTGTTCTCGTGCTTTTTTGTAGGGCTTCGCCAAGGCAGTGGAGACCATGCTCCGCTTTGAGCGGCTTCTGACCAAGAACCATTCCTTGGGCGTCCAGTTCAAGAAGGCCTACCAGGATGCCCAGGATGCCGTTCAGAGACGTCGAGAGACCCAAGAGAAGCTCACTGCCGCCGAGGTTGAGGTGGAGAGCTCTCAGGCAGAGGTGGTCAGGCAGAGAGAAAGGTCCGGGCTCTGCAGGCTCAGCTTGCCGAGGTGAGGGAGAAGGCCAGGGAAGATCTGGCTACGGCTCGAAACGAGGCTGTCAGTGACTATCTTCAATCGGAGGAGTACGCTAATGTCTGCCATGAGATCAGGAGGCCTCCATACGCCGAAGGTTTCGAGGCAGGCCGAGCTGAGCTTTTGGCCGAGATCAAGGCGGCGTACCCGGATCTCAACCTCTCCCGTTTTGATGATGATGCGTCTACCTTTGTCGGGGAGTTGGGAGATGAGGAGGGAGCCGAGGTCACCCAGGCTCTGCCCCTTGAGGAACCTACTCCGGCCGACGTCTTCCCTCTAAAAGCTGGACCACAAGACCCTCCTGCCGAGCCTACTGCCGTGGACACTTTCGTGGTCGCCTCCAAGTCCAACCCCGAGGAGACCGAGATGTAAAATTTTTTTTTTTTTTTGGGGGCCGGACTGCCCTTTTGTAACCGTGCCGATCAGTCGGCTTATAATGAATGAAAATTTTTATTTTTGCCAGGATCTGTCTAAGTGTTTTAGCTCGACGCTCTTCACCTTCTTTTCCTTGTGTACTCTGTTCTATTTGTGGCCGAACTGCCGAGTCATTTTGCTAGCCGAGCTTAGGAACTTGTCTCTTTTTTGCCCATCCCTCATGTGGTCGGCGGCTCGGCCATGCCATGCCCTAGGTCAATGTGATCCTCGCCTTAGTTGGTTAATTCGTCGTTTCTTTTGGTCCGATTGGACAGGCTATCATATAAACGGATGCGTGGCCGAGCATCCTTCCTGGCCGAGCTTAATGCCTTAGCTTAGTTTTGAACTTTGTTAGGCTCGGCCAAAAGGGGGATGTTTGCTCTTGAGAAGTCAGCCGGGTCTATGAGAACCGGTCTTACGACTTGGCTGCCGACCTATGAGGGTCGGTCTTTGAGGTCGGCTAGGTCTATGAGGATCGGTCTTACGATTTTGATTTAGGAGCTTGCAAATACGTTAAGTGGTGGAGAAAGAATTTATTGAATCAAATGTCGGAGCTGAAGCCGAATACAAGCATTTTCAGTTATTGAAAAAACTTCTTCAAATTTTCTGAGTTCCAAGGTCTCGGTACCTTCTTGTCCCCCGGAGTCTGCAAGCGATATGTGCCAGGGCGGATTTGCTTGGAGACTATGTACGGGCCTTCCCAATTTGGTGCTAACTTTCCTTGCTGCCTTGGCTGGGATGCGCTAAGCTTTTTGAGAACAAGGTCCCCTTGATGGAAGTGCCGCTCTTTTACTCTTGAGTCATAGTACTTTGTCGTCCTCTGTTGGTATGCCGCGTTCCGGAGTAGGGCATTTTCTCAAACTTCATCGAGGAAGTCAAGGTTGGCTCTCAGTCCATCTTGATAGGTCTTCTCATCGAAGTTGAGCACTCGGTACGACGAGGCCATAATTTCAACCGAGGCGAGGGCTTCGGTCCCATAAGCAAGGCGAAAAGGACTCTCCCCGGTTAGAGTTCTTACTGTCGTCCGATATGCCCATAGGACACTTGGGAGTTCTTCCACCCATCTCCCCTTGGCCTCATCTAGCCTTCTCTTAATGCCGGCGAGTAATGTTAGGTTGGACACTTCTACTTGTCCATTTGCTTGCGGATGAGCTACTGAGACGGGTCGGAAGCCAATGTAGAAGTGTTCGTAGAACTCTTGAAAGGTCGGGTTGTTGAATTGGGTGCCATTATCAGTGATGAGTACTTTCGGTAGTCCGAACCGGTAGATGACCTTATCTCGGAAGAATTTCTCCATGTTCTTCTCGGTGATGGTGGCAAGGGGCTCAGCCTCGACCCACTTGGTGAAGTAATCGATCGCGACTACCACATACTTTCTGTTCCCCGATGCCGGGGTGAACTCTCCGAAAATGTCCATTCCCCACATAGCGAATGGGATTGGGCTCAACATTGAAGTCAACTTTGTTGCTGGTCGGCTTGGGATTGGTGCGAACAGTTGACACTTCTCGCACGTCTTCACATACCTCATGGCCTCTTCTTGCATTCTTGGCCAATAGAATCCTTGTCGAAGTATCTTGTATGCAAGAGCTCGGCCACCCATGTGACTCCCGCATATTCCCTCATACACCTCGGCCAATGCATACTCGACCCCCTTTGGTCCAAGGCACCGGAGAAGAGGGGCCAAGATTGCTCTTTTGTAGAGCATTCCGTCGATCATGGCATACTTGGTAGCTCGGATCTTGACCTTTCTTGCTTCGTCTCGATTCTCCGGGAGCAGGTTATTCTCCAAGTAGTTGACAATGGGGTCCAACCAGGTCGGCCCGTCCTCTTCAATGTGCTTTACGCTTTCTTCTTGTAAGGAGGGCTTCTCCAAGATTTCTATGTATACTGACTGGCTCAGATATTGGAGGTTAGCCTCGGCCAACCTGGATAGGGAGTCAGCCGCGGCATTTTCTTTTCTCGGTATTCGAGTCATCTCAAAGTGCTTGAGTTCAAAAATCAGATCTCGGGCTCGGCTCAGGTAAGCTATCATCCTTTCATCTTTCACTTCATAGTCTCCGTTGACCTGGTTGACAACGAGTTGGGAGTCTCCTCGCACCTTCAACCGCTTTATGCCCATTGCTTTGCTGACTCGAAGTCCAGCTAGAAGGGCTTCATACTCAGCCTTGTTGTTTGAGGCGGGAAACTTGAACCTTAGGGCATATTGGATCAAAAACCCTTCGGGGCTTACCAGTATCAGGTCGGCCCTGCTTCCTCCGGAGTTGCTTGAGCCGTTGACATTCATGGTCCAAGTCGGGTCGGCCGTAGCCCCAACCTCTTCTACTGTCTTTTCCTCCTCGACCTCAAGGTCGGGTCCTGTGCATTCGGCGATGAAGTCAGCAAGGGCTTGTCCTTTTATCGCCGTCCTCGGACGATAGGTTATATCGTATTCACTTAGCTCAACTGCCCAGGTAATCAGCCGTCCTGAAACGCCGGGTTTGTGCAATATCTTCTTGAGTGGCTGGTCGGTCAGTACCGCGATCGGATGAGCTTGGAAGTACGGCCTTAGTTTCCTTGCAGCCGTAACAAGAGCGAATGCTACTTTCTCAAACCCAGAGTACCTTGTCTCGGCATCGACAAGAACGTGGCTGATGTAGTATATCGGCCTTTGAGTTTGACTCTCTTCCCTGATCAACATTGCACTGACCGCTACAGGGGTAGCGGCTAAGTAGACTTGAAGCTCCTCTTTTGGTTCGGGTCGGTTGAGGAGAGGCTGGTTCTCCAAATATTTCTTCAGCTCTTCAAAAGCTTCCTGACATTCGTCCAACCAGATAAAGTCCTTTGGGTTTTGGATATTCTGAAGGGCCTTAAAGAACGGTAGGCACTTGTCGCCCGATCTCGACATGAATCGCGCCAATGCCGCCACACGCCCGTTTAGCCTCTGTACTTCTCGGATCGTCCTTGGAGGGCTCATCTCTTGGATGGCTCTAATTTTTTCCGGATTGGCTTCGATGCCTCTGACAGAGACCATGAAGCCGAGGAACTTTCCCGAGGTCACGCCGAATGCACATTTGGCGGGGTTCAGCTTCATTTGGTTCTTCCTCAATACGCCAAAGGCTTCTTCTAGGTCGGCCAAGTGGTGTTCAGCCTTCAAACTTTTCACCAACATGTCATCCACGTAGACTTCCATGTTCCTTCCGATCTGCCCATGGAATATATAGTTCACGAGGCGCTGGTATGTTGCTCCGGCGTTCTTCAATCCGAACGGCATGACCTTGTAGCAGAAATTTTCTTGGTCAGTTCGGAATGCGGTGTATGACTCATCCTCCTCATGCATCATGATTTGGTTGTAGCCGGAGTACGCGTCCATGAAACTCAGCATCTCGTGACCTGCCGTGGCGTCGATTAGGAGGTCAATCCGAGGTAGTGGGTACTCATCTTTTGGACAAGCCTTGTTGAGATCGGTGTAGTCGACACACATTCTCCCCTTTCCGTTCAGTTTGGGGACCATGACGACGTTAGCCAACCAGGTCGGGAATTTTTCTTCTCGGATGAACCCTGATCGGCGAAGCTTCTCCACCTCTTCTTTGATCATGGTTTGTCGATCAAGTGCGTAGTTCCTTCTCTTCTGTCAGATTGGTTTTCGACCTGGATCTACGTGGAGCCTGTGCTCAGCTATATGCCTGGGTATGCCAGTCATGTCGACAGCCGACCAGGCAAAGACATCGGCGTTCGCCTTCAAGAAAACTCTGAGCTGATTCCTTTGATTTTCATTTAATAATGATCCGAGCTGGACCACCTTTGTTGGGTCATCTTTGCTGAGATGAAATGGGGTCAGGTCTTCCACGGGTCGTCCTCTCCTCTCGATAAGCTCATCCCACTGATCCTCGGGGAGATGCTTGACGCACATTGCCATTCCTCGAACATTACCCTTGTTTTGCTTGACGAAAGTAGCGTAGCACTCCCGTGCCTTCTTCTGATCGCATCGGACCTCACCGACACCGTTCTCGGTGGAGAACTTCATCTTCAAGTGTGTCGGGGAGATGATGGCTTGGAGGGCGGTCAATGAAGGACGATCGAGTATGGCGTTGAAAGCCATTACCTACCGTACCACCATGAATTTGAATCGTCGCCTGGCATGGAGCTTGCCCCATCGTGACCAGCAGGTCGATTGAGCCTTTGATGGTCGCGGCAGCTCCCGAGAACCCGTGAAGTGAGGTGCCTTCTGGCTTGAGTGCTTCGTCGTCGAAGCCAAATTGTCGGTATGCCTCTAGTGACATAAGGTCCACGGATGCGCCGGTATCAACCAATACACGGTGGACTAGTCTGTTCGCAATTTCTACCTGCACCACTAAAGCATCATCATGAGGTAAACTTATACCTTCGAGGTCGGCTTCGGTGAAGGAGATCGTTGCCGCTGGCTTGAGTTTCTTGGCGGGCATCTCGGCCACTCTGATAAACCGCGCATTTGCCTTAGCCTTTCGAGTAGTCTCTTGCCCAGGCCCTCCGAGGATAGTGTATATGGGAGCTCCCTTGTCACTGCTAGGCCCGGATTCGTCCTCTTTCTTCTCGGCTCGGACTTTATCATCGTCTCGTTCAACTTGCCTATTTTCGGCCCTAGGCTCGGCTCTTCTTTGATCTCGGTCTTCAGGCCACCGACCTCCACGATCTTCTCGGCCTCCTTTGACATATCGCTTCAAGTGGCCCGCTTTTATCAGCTCTTCGATTTCTCTTTTCAGCTGATAACAATCCTCAGTGTCGTGACCGGTGTCCTTGTGGAATTGACAGTATTTGTTGGGATTCCGATATGACCCCGCTTGCATTGGTCGGGGTCGGCGGATGTACCCTCCGTCTTGTATTTGCATCAAGATCTCCTTGCGCGAGGTATTCAGTGGAGTGTAGTCGGGGCTCCGAGCTCGATCCAACCTATCAGCTCGGCGATCCGTCATGGGCCTTTTGTCTTCCCTACGGTCGTCCATTGTCAGCCTTTTCTTGTCGGGTCGGCCTTCGTTTCCCTTCCGGGCCTGGAGGACCTCGGCCATATTTACAAATTCATTGCATCTTTGTAAGAGCTCGGCCAGGTTCCTGGTCGGCTTACGGGCCAAGTCCTTGATAAGGTCCATGTCGGCCAACCCGTTGCTCATAGCCGTATGGGCCATGGCCTCATCCAAATCCTTGATGTCTAAGGATTCATTGTTGAAGCAGGAGACGAATGCTCGAATCGACTCGTCGGGCCTTTGCTTCACGCTGAGGAGGTTGACCGTTGTCTTCTTGTGTTTCATACTACTCTGGAAGCACGTGACAAAGGCTCGGCAGAGTTGAGCGAAGTTTGTTATGGAGTTCGGCGGCAACCAGGAGAACCATGAGGTCGCCGTGCCCTTGAGGGATGCAGGGAAGGCTCGGCAAGAAACGATCTCGGTACCTTCGTACATGGTCATCATCGCATTAAAGTAGTTGATGTGATCCGTCGGGTCGGTCGTTCTGTCATATCGGTCGAACGGGGGAGGTTTGAACCCGTTTGGTAGCGGCGCGGTCATGATCTCCGGAGGATATGGGTGACGCCCGACCAAAGAGTAGGCGTCTGGGGTCGCTTGTTTCTTCAACCCCTCCACTTGCTCCGCCAAGTCTCGTAGCCACCTCTCCAACTTGGTTTCAGGTGCTCGGCCAACCGGCTCCTCCGCCCGGGGTTGATAGGGTCGGTCCCGTTGTGGTCGGCCATTCCGGTCAGCTCGGTCCTCACCATCCTTCCTTGTTCTTTTTTCCTCCTGGAAGTTGGACCCACGGGGGCTCCCCTGTCGTTCTTCTTGGAGAGGCGAGCTTTGACGCGGGGGGGTATGACGAGATCCTTCTCCTTGTCTCGACGCGCACCTTTCAACCGGCTCTTTCCTTTGTTCTTGGACTCTCCTCGGCGGTTCGTCCTCTTCGAGCCGTCCAGAAAATACCGACCTCCTCGCTACCGAGCCGGCTGGTTCAATTTCCTGCCCTGTTCGCGGGCTTTGGCGATGCTCTTGTTCATCCCGTCGAGCGCCTTTACTAGGGCGCGGAGGTGGAGTCTTCTGACGAGACGGGTGTGAGGACGCGGCTCGACTCGGTTCGGCTCTATGCCGGCCACCATTTTACTGTAAGTCTCTCTCCGCGCGTACCAGAGCTGGAGGGGGCGCGGCCAGTGGTTGGCCCATCAGCCCGCCTCGGGCCATCTGGTTCATGAAGGTGCGCAGCATCTCGTTGGTGTGGAGCATCTGCAGCTGCAAATCCATAACCTGTAGATTATTTGCCGGGGCTTCGGGGTCCAAACTTTTCGGCAAGGGTGGCGGTGCTGGTAGGCCCATCTCGTCCAAGCTTGGCTCGGCCTGTACCTGACTAGCCGCGGCCGTGGTTAGCGCACCTCCCCCATTCCCACTCTCTGGTGGGGGAATGGTGCTCGTGATGGGCTGCGCACCCCCTGCCCTAGGGGGTCTTCTATTTATCCTCTGCCGAGAGGCTTCGGGGGGCGGTGATCGCCTCGTCTGCACAATGGGTTGCGGCTCCTCCGTGCGGGAAGTCGAGCCATGCTGCCCTGACCTCGTGTGCACCATTATTATTGCTCTGGGAATTGGTAGAAATGACGATGCTTGCTGATGTCGTTCCCACAGACGGCGCCAAATCTGTTGCGTGTGAAAACCTCTGGTGCTTGGTTCGCCCGCGGATGAGCTTGCAAAAACCAAGCAATGAGCACAAGAGGGCCGGTGTGGCTTCGGCCTAGGACTCTCCGATGCTCAAGTCAGGTCTCCAATGCAACAGCGTAACTGCTAGTCAAAGTCCGATCCGGAATAGTGCTCCATACCTGGGTATTTATAAAGTGAGGAGGAGATGAGGCGGTTGGAAGAGTCCTAGTATGGTAGGAGTCCTTCTTTCGAAAGGTTCTCTCGCGTAGAGCGGAGTGGAGAGTTATTTTCGGGGTCGGACTCTTATTAAGGTAAGAGTCCATGTAGAGTGCGATTCCGTGTTGCTCTGGGATCGTGGCTCGATCCCTATCCCGTGATTCTCGGGATGTGTTGACGTGGTCCAGAGATTCTCGGTGGGGTGCTATGGTAGCTTCAGTGGAGGAGGGCTCGGCCTCGGAGGTCGGCCCAGGGGGTCGGCAGAGGAGGTCGACAATGGAGGTCGGCCCGAGTTCTTGGTCTCGGCCGCAAGCTCGGCTAGGAGTCTATGGCCGACCTATATGGGCTAGGCCTCAGCGACCGGCTAGCCCACTCGAGTCTGGCTTTGGTAGGTGACTTATCGGAGATGGGGTCGGCCAATCTCCTACTCGGCCCAAATCGGTTCTCGGCCCGCGGTCGGGTCGGCCATGTGGCAGCCTCTGATAGGAGGGGTGTTTTATGCCTCATCATAATGTTGTTACAAAATTTAGGGGAAACGATACTCATAATGTTGGAGTAAAGTTTCTTTCCCACGCCATCTCATGTAAATAACTATTGGAATATATTAAGTTTGGCAGTAGTGTAAGACTTATATGTCCTTGTAGAGGTTGAAATAGAAATTGATAGCACCAATATACATCCTCTTGTATCACCAGAATAGAAGGCAACAGAGTTGAGTCGTATTAAAAGATACTCTCCATAAAGTTTTTAAACGCTCCAATTTGTGCAATCAGGCCGGGGTGACCATGCGTTTATACCTCAAAGATTTTCAAAACTCTAATCACATAAATTCATCTATTAAATTTGATTACACAGAAAAATCCAAAGGTTAGACTCACTCACACTGACAAACTACGATAGATAGGAAAACATAGTTTAGAATTACTTCAAAAAATGTTGAACAGAAAGGTAAGACCCCCTCTCCTTATATAAAAGAGGAAGAGACAATTAAGGGATGTCTCCAAAAGACACACCCAACAAAAAACCACTACCGTAAATGTGAATCTCTTATCAAAAAAAAAAAAAAAAAAAAAAAAAAAAAAACCCATTTGCCCCCCTTCTCGTTGGTTCGGTTTCTCACTCTAATGTTGTGAAGCCTATGCCCCACTATATATCAAGAAATGGAGCAAATGTTAGAACCCCCAACAATTGTTTTGCTTTTCACTCATTATTTTGGGACATGAGACTATGAGAGGTTCTCAAAAATATATACCCTTAATTCAACAATTTAAACTTTTTGACCCAAAAAAAAAAAACAAAAAAATTCAACTATTTAAACTCAAATAAAAATATTCCAATCTAACTGTGGATCTTTCAAACTAAAGGTTGGACAATTGGACAACCCCACCATGGTCCTGCGCTGTGTGATCATTCTACCCCTGGATTTACTAATCCCATTTCCCATGGTTACAAAAAATAAAAAAACTCATCTATAAAAATCGGTTCTATTTTGAAATGACCTTGATGCTCTCCTATGTACAAAATCGTTCCATTGAATCCGTTGGGGTGCCCTACTTTGGGTCCTTATCGCCCCTAGTACTGGGGGGTGGTGTGCACATCATACGGTGCAGCACCGCCCATGTGTGCACAATGGGGCCCACTATGCACACATGGGCGATGCTGTACCGCACGGTATTGGGGGTGATAATTTTCCCCCTACTTTATGGTGCTTAGCTTCATAATCCTCTCTTATTTGATTTTTTTTTAAAAAAAATTAAAAATTTTATGAAAATTTCTTTTGAGGGCATTAAAGGAAATCAAATTATGAAAACAGAGGAAGGGCAATTCTCGAGTCTATTCAAAATTCGGTAACGTCTGCCGTCAGCCATTTTTCGGTTTTGTATTTCCTTTATTGCTTCTTTCCTTTCCGTCATTTTCGCTCTCTTCTACTTCTAAAGCTTGGAAACATAGACACTCTCGAGCTTTTGCTTAGACTCAGACCCTCAGACTCAGAGTAAGTATTTGGCCAAATATCTTGAAACCCATTTGTGTTTAAATTCAGTTGTTCCTAAAATCCCGGGTCTTCAGTTCTTTTCGAATTTCGAAAACCAAGAAGCCAGCGCTCGTTTAACGTTACTTCCATTGTTGATGAATGGGGTCTCGATAATTTCTTAATCCTGGAGAAAGACCTATCAAGTTATTGCCACAAATACTTGACTTGACGTGTCTGAAAACTTCTTGGGTTTGTTCTCTTGCTTCAAACTTCAATTGATTGCTTACTATTGAGTTTCTGATTTTGTGTAGCAGAGCAGGGTTTTCAGTGTCTGTTGATAGAATCGAAAAATTCATACACTGTTTTTTTTGAATTCTTAGGTGTTTTTTAAGCTTCATCTCCAATATGTGCTGGGCTTATAAATTTTATCGCTTCTTGGGAAGTTTTAGTTTGGAGAATCAAGAAAAGATGAAATGGGTTGTTTCTGAATTTATGCCATTCCTGATAAAAGTTTTGGTTTAAAGGTTTTGAGTTTTGACTACAGAAGGCGTAGGAGGAAGCAGATGGCTAATTTGGTCATTTTGAATCTTTGAGCTTTGTGGGTTTATGGTGAAAGATTCTCTGTTGTATAGTTTATTTTTAGAAATTAAAGATTGCTACTTCTGACTTTCTATTTGTTTATCCGAATCTGTCAGAACCTCTGATTCTCTTTGTTTATTTTGCTACATATGTTTATTAAATTTTCATTTTTCTTGGATTTCCGTAAAAGAAAGGTTGCCAAAATCTATACACTACACAGGACTGTACTTTCTTCTTATCTTGGATCTAGTCACCAAAAGTCCTTAAGCCACTATTGTGATCTAGAGCTAATGTTTCAGTGATCACTCTGTAGTTTGTTTAATGGCTTCTTGAACTCACATTTTATTCTCATGGAAATTTACATTTAGCTTCTGCAATCACATTCATTAATTCATCTCTTGCTTATTCATGTCAGGTATAGGGACCTTTCTTTCTTTTGTGCTGCTACTTCTGAGTTCAGATTTTGCAAATACTGTAAGTATCTGCATTTCTCTTGTTCTGTGTGGTTATATTAATTGCAGTTTTTCCTTTTCCTGCTCTGCACCAAAGTCTGAACAGCTCTTTTTTGGGTGAGGTTCGGAAGGAGCTTTTGTTTTACAAATGCATTAAAAACCCTTTCTTGTTTCTGAGCAACATTTGTCAGGTTCCATTTTTTCTTCTTCTACCTTAATGTACAGTCTTTTGGAGCATCACAGTGGAGATTTATATAAAGAACCATTCCTGATATTGGACTCCCATGATTTCCTTGTTTGTGTTTCTCTTGTTTCAGCATTCATTTTCAGTCTTCTGCCCTTATTTGCAGCATCAGGGGTCTGATAAGTCTCTGATTCGAATTCTGCATGTAGGTTCTTTGCAAAACTGGAAATATGCATGTAATTGGGAAACTCAGAAGTTGCACATTTTTTTTTATGTATTAATTTATCCTTGTGCTTCCTATTTTCATTGTATTTAAAATTTCTTCTTCTTTCTGTATACCAATTTTTTATTTTCGTTATTTTCTGTGATGATTTGTGTAGTTCTCCATGAACTATAGGTTTATTGTTTTTAGTTTTGCAATCTTCTTCTTATGATTCAACTCAATTGTGGACTCCATGTCAAATGTTTATATTATTTATTTATTTTTCTCTTTTCCTATACCCAAAACCTTCAATTTGTTTACTGATATTGTTTTCATAATCCATCTCATTAATGTCCACTTTGTCTCCCCCTCAACATTCTTTACATAAGCAGGGTTGGAGCTTGTGGCTACAAGAAAAGGTTCCATCAGGGATATTCAGCTTTCAAGAACTCATGAATTACAGTGGATAGTTCTGTGAAGGAATTTTTAGATGAGGAAGCTATTCTTTTTTAGATCATCTGCATCTAGCAGTGGAAGCAGCAATGCAGCCCCTCCAACACCAACCAGTGAGAAGGGTTTTTGGGAGACCCCATGGGAAAATGGAGTAAACAATGCAAGTGACAAAGTTCCAGCTCCTTCAGGTCTTAGACGGAGCCTCTCATTTTCTTCAGCAGACGTATATGTTGGTGGCCTGGGGGAGAGGAACTTAACTCACTCGACTGAGTCAAGTAAAGCTCCAACTATCAGCAACATTCTGCCCCAGGTCTCTGATTTTCCAGTTCGGTAAGTTGGTTTGACAAACTTTTTTTGTATGTATAATCGTCCAAAAGCTGTTATTGCCTTAATTAAAGAATTTCCCCCATTATTTTACTAATTGCTTGGGACTTTGCTTTGTATTAGATGCCGTTCTGTTACCCCAGAGAAGAAACAATTCAAAGCTAAAAGTGGTGATGGAGATACTATTCGAAACGCATATAGAGTAGGGAAGACTGATTCTCCTAATTCATCTCGATCTTGCCATGAATACTCAGGGAACTCTTCCTGTAGCTCTGATCCAGTCCCTTTAAAATGCGGTTCAACTCGTTTAAATCATGCCTCAAACAAGATTCTAGATCTTTACATTGATGGTGAACAGCAACAGGAAAGGAATCTGAAGACCAAGAATAGTTTGTATCGAAGAAACCTTAAATGTAATGGAAATGGAGGTAGTGGGCTTCCCCCTCGAGTACAGTCCTCAGCACCATCTTCACCAACAGACAGTAAAATCAATGCTAGATCTTATTCATTTGGGGAAATGAGGGAGACAAAAATTAGACAGTCAACCAGAGAGTGGAAGAAAAATGACCTTGGAACTGTAAATCCACAGAAAAATGCAAAAGATGTCATTGAGAGACTCTGTAAGCTGCCCCCCCAGAAACCCAAGACAACTTTATGGGGTCTTAACCCTGACACTCCAGCTCCAGTTGAAGATATTTTCGAGGACTACTCAGATGTACATGTGTATCCAAAGTCAGTCGGAGTGGCATTAAAAAGTTGTACATCAGATGGTCCTTACGGATCCATGAATGGATTTCATAAGGAGGAAAGCTCAGGAATTCAGAAATCTAAATGTTTTCATGGTGAAGATCCAGGGGGTCTGCTTGCAATGCAAACAGAAGGGAACATTGATGATATGGAATTACAGAGGAAAGCAAAGGAAGCTGCAGAAAGGGTGTTGCTTTTTTCAGAAGAGGTTGAAAATGAAACCCTCCTTCGAGATAGTAGTTTCAGTGTATCAGCAATGTTCCAGAAAATTAAAATCCTCACTCAGGAGCGGAGAAACTTGGCTCTTGAGATATCAGCCCAGTTACAGAGTCGAATCACTGAGAGGGCTTCTGCTAATGAAGCACTTAAGGTGTCAAAGGTTGAATTGGACTGCCAAACCTGGCAACTGGAGAAAGAGAAGAAAGAGTTGCAGTTAAGATTAGACAGAGAGTTAGACAGAAGATCAAGAGACTGGTCCTTTAAGCTTGAGAAATACCAATCTGAAGAGCGGAGGCTCCGGGAGCGGGTAAGCGAGCTGGCAGAGCAAAATGTCTCCCTGCAAAGAGAAGTGTCTGCCCTTAATGGCAGAGATATGGAAAGCAAAAGTTGGATAACAGATTCAGAGCTACAACTGAAGGAACTTATAGTAAGGGTGGATGAAGCAAGAGGAGAAAACCAAGAGCTAAAGCAGACTATGTTAGAGCTACAAGAGCGTGTTCAAGCAGCTGAAGCAGACCGCGAATGCATCCAGAGAAGCTACAAAGAAAAAGAGAAGGAAAACAAGGAGTTGCAAAAGGCTGTTACAAGGTTACAGAGGACCTGCAGTGAACAAGAGAAGACAATTGGTGGGTTGCAACAAGGACTAGTTGAGGAAATTGAAAGGAAGCAGTCGTCAGAAAAGTTGGACAATTGTTTTGGTAAATTGAAGATGGAACAAGTAAGATTAACAGGGGTAGAGCAGTCTTTAAGAAGAGAGGTGGAATCCTATCGACTTGAAGTTGAGTCCCTTCGGCATGAGAATATTAATTTGTTGGACCGCTTAAGAGCCACTGGGAATGATGGTGGGTCTTTATATTACAAAGTAGATCAGGAGCTGTTGGCCCGGGTTGAGTGCTTACAGAAGCAAGGGCTGTCATTGCTCAATGAATGCAATCAGTTATGCATAAAGTTACTAGAATTTATCAAGGAGAAACCAGGCAAAACTTTGGAAGCAGCATCAGATACTGAACAGTGTCAGGCATCTAAGAATGGATTAGATGTGTACTTTGTTGTGGAATCCGATATGAAAGTTCAGAGTTTTAAGAGGGAAATTGAAAATATGAGAAAAAGTCTACAGACAATAGCTGAAGTGTTGAATGAGAAGTCCAACCCAATTTCTTTTGAATCTCAGTCACAATGCAAGGGGGATGGTGGGTTTGGAAATTGTTGTGCCCTTGAGGTAAATTGCTACTTAAGATTTGTTTAAAAATCATATTTAGTTATTCAAAAACTATCTGCACAATAATATTTATCAAATTGACTAACTAAAATCCTCTTTACTAGTGTGGTATCTTGTTTTATCTTTTTTTCTTCGTTTTCTTGTGTAGGATGATATTGAATTCAAGCTCAAGGCAGAAACTCTACTAACAATTGTATTGAGAGAAAAGTTGTACTCAAAGGAACTGGAAATTGAGCAATTGCAAGCTGAGGTGTCAACAGTGGTAAGGGGTCATGACATCCTTAGGTGTGAAGTCCAATCTACTGGAGATGCTCTTTCTTGTGTGACCCACAAGATGAACGGACTTGAACTTCAGGTGAGCATGAATATTTTAACTGCTTTCCGACCTATTGAGTTCTTATACCATCTCATGATATAAGCATACAGTTATAATGCAGTAATCTAATGCATGGTCTTTGGATTTTATGTTTTGTTATCTGTCCCTCTGACTCATTAGAAAGTCAACAGAGACTACATAATGTGTCAACTTCTCTTTCAGTGATATAGATTAATATGCTTTCTTTTGTGTCATTGAGTCATAGGAAAACTTAAAAAGTCAATGACTTGAAAAGAAGATGAGACGTATCATGTGTTCATTACATGTCTCCACATTTATGTTTTTTTCTGTTCATACGAAAAACAAGATCCTTATCTTCTGTTTTGTTGCACATTTGGCTGTATAGTCGTATTTATGCTGCTATGCTTTTTATGCATTTATACACCACCAACTTGAAATGAGTGGAGTCTAACAGCTGTCTTGAAAATTTCACTTCCAACTATTTATATCTGATTTTTCTGTAGAAGAATGATTATTCTTCTTGGATTCAAAATCAGAAAAGGTTTCAAAGGGGAAACCAATGTTGGGAATAATCCCACATTGGAAAACTTTGGGACCTTGGATAACTTCATATACTAGTTGGGTTTCTCAAATTAATAGCTTAAGCTTTTGGGTTGGATAATTCAACATAATATCAAAGCCACCAGGCCCACTATGTTAGTAATAGATTCATGTATGGCTACCCAAAAAAGGGGCCACACATGCCACATGTGCTGCTACCCAAAAGAAAAGCAACACGTGAGGGGGAGTGGTGGGAGTAATCCCACATTGGAAAAACTCTGGGACCTTGGAGGACCATGTA